>NC_132861.1:4707500-5907500 GCF_048164855.1 Canis lupus baileyi
TTAAACTTCATTAATACCTCTTGGGTTTGTAACTGCCTCTGAACTGATGCATAAGGCATATAAGGTCATTGTTCTTTTTAAAAACAAAAAACATTTTACTTGTTTATTCATGAGAGACCAAGGCAGAGGGAGAAGCAGCCTCCCCACGGGAAGCCTGATGCAGGACTCAATCCCAGCACCCCCGGATCACGACCTGAGCGAAAAGGCAGGCACTCAACCACTGAGCCACGCAGGTGCCACCATTGCTCACTGTTCTCCATCTAAAACTTTCCAGTGGCTCTCAATTTCACTCTGATTATAGCCAAAATCTTTCTGGTGCTTTCCAAGTTTGTAAACAGTTCTCGTTATTTCATTAACTATTTTATATACTTACGTATCACGTGTTGTTTTGTTCTGTTTTGTTGCCTAGCTTCCCAGACAGAAAGTTAACTACACTGAGACAGTTTCTCTTTTCCATTCATTGCAAAATCTGAGAGTCTAGAAATACAGCCTATATTTTGACTGATGGTTGAACATGTTTGTTGAATTAATCAATAGGAGAACATTGTTTGGCTTTCCCATTGTAGTTCTCTCACTGAAATGATGTTATTGAGAAACAATAACAGAAGACCAGCACCAATGAAGTACAGGATGTTAACCATTTTTAAAAAAGATTTTATTTATTTATTCATGAGAGAAACACAGAGATGCAGAGACACAGGCAGAGGGAGAAGCAGGCTCTCCACAGGGAGCCTGATGCAGAACTTGATCCCAGGACCCAGGACCATGACCTGAGCCAAAGGTAGGCACTCAACCACTGAACCACGCAGGTGCCCCATTAACCATTTTTTTAAAGAACACTAATCATATGTTTAGAAACCCTTTTGTCAAGCATTTATGAGTCTCTGTATTAGTGATACTATAATATATTTCATTATTATGGGAAATATCTTAAGTTTGAACTATTTTACCATCTTCTAACATACTAGCAAACGAGTAGTAGTTAAAATGTAGATTCAAATGCTTTCAGTATTTAAAACAAAAGTAGTATTCTGTTTTAAAACTGTCCTCTGAGATCTTTATCTTTTAGCTGCTCATTTTTTTTTTTTTGTGAAAGATTCCAGTATAAACCATTTTAAATCTCTAAATCATGTTAATTCATTTAGGACAAGTAAGTTCTATGATCAGTTTTGAAAATTGAACTTGAACCTGTTTTCTCTTTCATATAGCTTCCCAAACATTGGGAATATGAAATGTTGTCATGGGAAAGAACTAGTATCTCCTGGCCAGCCTCAATTCTGATGTTTTGTTTTCTACCCATGTATATTAGCACTGTGAGTCTCCACATCAGAGAGTTAAACTATTGCACATGAGGCTCACAAGTACATATTCAGCCGATGACATTTTACCACTCCCCACACCAAACTCTCACTACAGTCTTCTATATGAGTCCAGGGAAAAAAAAAACTCACTTAGATGAACCCAAGAGAAGCAGCTATGAGGAAAATAAACTCACAGAGGACAATTTAAAAATAAATTTTTTTCCAGCTTCCTAGTTTAAAAATATCATGCTTGTTGAGACTTGCAGTGATTAAAAATAGCCCTTAAGTAGAAAGATTGTGTTTTTTTAAGATCTGTTTATTTGAGATTTTATGTCAAAAATATTTAACAATCAGCATTCATATTTCACCACTAAGGTCTTAAAAGTCCTCAGAGTAAACTGCCCCCCTCCACCCTCACCACATATACACAACATTAACCACTTCCTCAGTATGCTTTGAGATTCAAAGTCAGTATCAGCCACTTTCTTGTATGTCATGTAAACTCAAAGATCAACTTTATTTTGAAAGAGAATATCTCAGTTTAGAAGTTTTCCTGTACAGAACCTGGCTAGAAACCCAAAGCCACGTTCTTTTCATGAAATAGCCCTTGGCAAATGTATGGTAAAGAAATACTTGTTCATAAAATGAAAATTAAAAAATGGTGTGAAATAGAAGTGTTAATTTAAATGAATAATTTTAAGGTTTATTGATTTGTAACATTATGATTCAAAGTTTAATTTAAAATTTGATTTTTAGTAACTGGAAGCTTTACTGAGAATTGTGAGTGATAAGGTAGAGATATATTTCTGCACTCCATAGACGGTCACTATTTAATTAAATACACTCACAAATTTAAACTTTTCCTAGTTCTTTGTCTCCTATACCACGAAGTACCCATTCTGATAAACTCGTTTATCTTCCTGCTTGTAATTCTTGAATTTTTTCAGTTTGTTATAATTTTTATTTTATTTTTTGAGAGAGAAGAGAGAGCAGAAGGATGGGGAGAGAAAGAGGGAAAGAATCCCAAGCAGGTTCCACACTCACCACAGAGCCTGAAGCGAGGCTTGATTTCATGACCCTGAGATCATGACCTAAGCCAAAAAAATCAAGAGTTGAACATTTAATCCACTGAGCCACCCAGGTGCCCCAGCTTATATTTTTTTAATATGTAGAGTCTCCTTAGAGTGTGAGGGTAAAGTGATAGCCCAAGCATAACCACCCCTGAGACACGATTTAGGAAATAACAACAACCACGAAAGGTATTTTCTCTTGAAAAAAAATTAATGTTTAACAACCTTTGTTCTGTGCCTTTGATTTGGAGCTAAAAAAGAAAAGGAGCACTTGATGTAAGGAGCACTGTGTGTTATATGCAACTGATGAATCACTAAATTCTACCCCCAAAACTAATAATACAGTATATGTTAACAAAATTGAATTTAAATTAAAAAAATTTTAAAATAAATAAAAGAAAAAAGTTTACATGTTCCTCTTAGTTCTTTAAAATATAACAGAAACACTTAAAACCACATATTTAATTCCAACAAAAGTTTACCAAATTGGGAGGGTCTTAAGGACATGCCAAAAGCTATATATGTAAGGAATAAATAGGAAACCTTAGGTGTGCCATTGGTCCCGAGGAGTGAAAAACTGAGGCATATCCCTATAGCTTCTCAGAGTCATCTTGCTGTATCTCTCATAGGTTGGTAGAGCTAATTCCTGGCCAGGAATTCAATTCTGGCCACTGTCAAACCTCTACAGAAAGTTAACAGAAGAGAAAGAGAGACAGGTTTTCATATTGCCAATTTTGGATGATCCCCAAGATCACATTTCAACTGGCAGATTTCTCAGGTGTTTTGTGTGGCAAAACTGCCTATGATGTTATAATCCAATGAATAATAATTTCTTATAAGATCACATCAAGGCCCAGAGTAATTAACACATGATTGAACCTACTGAGCTCAGTTCTTTCTCTATCAAGTTGCAAGTGAACGTAGAACGATTTGTGGCTTGTGTTGAGCTGTGTATTGTATGGATGCAGATAGGTGCATTGGGAAGGAAGGTGGGAAATAAGAAAGAATTAATACTATTTTGTGCCTGGTACTGTGATTGTTACTTTTGGTATTTTATCTCATTTTGTTTTAAAGGCAGTTGTTTTTATAATCTTCATAAAGACAGGTCTTTCTGGCTCTGGATCCTAGACCTTTTATGTAACACCAGAGTATTCTCTCTGTGATTCTGGCATTCATTTGCTACTACTTAATCCAAGCTAAAGGAGTTACCTTGTTGTTTTTCTTATAGGTCTACTTATTGTTACAGATAAGATATGCCTATCTAGCCTGCAAATGGCATGTTTCTGCTTTGGCAACATCAGGTAGCTCGCATTATAAGATCTAGCCATATTCAGGTGAATATCTCAGGAAATGATGCAGTCTAGGCTGGAAGTGAGGTATAGACAAGTTTTTTCTAGGTTCAGACCATGAGGAGACTCCTGCAAATTTATTGGACCACTGAAAACTGTTATAGGGGAAGAGAGATAAGAATCAACATTGCTTTCACCCATTTATTGATACATCCAAATTAGGCTTATTTCTCACTCATTAAACAAACATTATTTGTGCAGCTATATGTGCCTGACATTGTTAGGCATTGGGAATACAGAGGTGAATATGGCAAAAATCATTTCTGCCCTTCTGTAACTGGTAGTCTAGTAGGAGAGAGTAACGTAAAAAAATAATTACCCAAATAGTGTATTCGCGCAGCCTTTGTAAAGTATAATGAAAGAGAATATCAGGAGCTATATAATGATGCCAACAGGCAATCTGAACTGGTATAGATGCTCCAGACAGACAAACTGAAGAATGGGAGATAAAGAGGTAAAGGAGTGTGAAAGGTATGAAGGGGTAGAAGGATATGGATAATATTGCAGACAAAGGGGATATCCTGCAGGCTGATCTTGTGAGAGAGCTGGACTGGAGGACTGAGAACACGTGGCTAGAGGTTCAAAAAAATCTGGAGAGTGGCAGGAGCCAAATCAGGCATGTCCTCATTAGAAAACTCATTTTTCATCCCAAAAGCTGCAGGAGGCTCTTAAAAGGCTTTCGGCAAAGGAAGTGTCATGATTAGATTTGCGTTTTGGAAGGATCATTGTAGGTGCTGTATTTAGAATAAACTGGGGCAAAAAACTAAAGTATCTCAGACAGGAAATGGCAGCAGTTTGGGTCAGAGTGATGGGAGCAGAGTGAGAAATGCAAGTGGGGAAACTGTACTCTTGGTGCTTGCTTGCAAATGTGGAGGGAGAGAAAAGGGGACAGAGGGATGGACCGGGACGTGTCCTACAGAAGAAGTGAAATTGCACAGATTCTCATTAAATATGGTCCCTACACTCATCTTCCTGTCTTTCTAGGCACTTGTGTCTTTCTTAGCAAGGAAAATTGCTCCACCAATCCTTAGGATCGATAGGTGATTCCTTTACTTGACCCTCTAGAATTTCTGCCTTATTTGGAAAGTTCCAGAAAAGCTACACTAAACTGCAAAACAAAGCACCCAAGGATTTTTTTTTCCTATTTGGCTTCTCTTTCCCTTCCCCTGATATATGTCCAAGCCACACTCTCTCTCATCCCACATAAAGTTATTCCCCTCTCAATACTTTAAGCTTGAGACATTCTTGTAATGCTCTTTAGAAAGCACTAAGAAAGACTTAGAGGATGAGGCAGTGGAAATACTCACTTGTCATTGGAGGGAGCTGTTTTCCTTCATAGTTATTTGTTACCCAGATCGTGAGATACAGAGTTACAACAATCTTGGGGCTGGAAAGATCAGGAGAAAGAAAAGAAAAGCCCTCTTGACCACAAAGCCAGTACTTTGGAACTGAATGTTTAGCTTTTATTTCATCTAAATTTTAGAGCTTAATTAAACCATTGTTGTTGAATGTATGTCTTTCCTTGTCTACATAAAAGAATGTGAAATGGTATTAGATGGTGGTAGCGATACTGCCTGCCAGTACCCAAAAACTTAGAGTTGGGATTATAACCATGCAACTTTGACTTCATTATGGGGTTGACATCACTTCTGACACTTCTGAGTTCCTGCCTCTGCCCCCCCACACCCCCGCCCCAAGGGTCCCAGTCAGCACCATATCCTAGTCAGCTAAATCTGCCTCTGCTGCTAACTAGTTTTGTGGCTCTGGAGAATTTTGTCTGACCTCCATGGACCTCAGTTCCCTGGTTGTAACTGAAAAGGCGAATCTTGATGATTTTTGAAGTGTCTTCCACATCTGACTTCCTAAGATAAATCTTTGTATGTCTGACACAAGAGAGGCATGTGTGAACCTGTGTTTTTATAATTTGGCTTTTTCAATCATATACATCATAAACTTTTTACAAGCAAATACTCTTCTATTTCTCCTTCCTTTGAGGAATAAAAGCAGATAAAGAATGAGCCAGGCACTTGGAATTTTAGGATTCCAAGCATTGAGATGTTTGCTAATATGCAGGTCATATCTTTCCACCTCCTCTCATCCATTTTGGTCTCTTCCTCATCTCTGGACATGCCTCCGCCAGGGCCATGGGTTTCTCCTTTGTCAGAAACTTTCTCAAGCCAACCCACTGAGGAAGTGCTCCCAAATTAAAACTATCAGCCCTCTCATACTCTTAAAGATATTCTTAACAAGGAGGAAAGTAATCTGATTTCCTGTTCAAAAATATTACTGCAGGGGCACCTGGGTGGCTCAGTCAGTTAAGAATCTGCCTTCAGTTCAGATAATGATACCAGTGTCCTGGGATAGAGCCCTGTGTTGGGCTCCTTGCTCAGTGGGGAGTCTGCTTATCCAGTCCCCGTGCCCTGCCCCCCAACCCCCCCTCCCACAGCATTATGCTCTCTCTCATTCACTTGCTTTCTCTCTCTCAAATAAATAAATAAAATCTTTAAAAAAATATTACCTACAAAGTTGTCAGTGACTGATAGACTGAACTACTATGGTGTTATTTACATTTAAAATAGAAACTATTAACACCAGTGGGTTGTGTATTGATCAGGTGGCAATGAGAAATGTGTGGGAGCAGGTTTTACTGCCTGGGTAGCAGTATCTGCTTCCAAAACACATCCGAAGAACAAATCTTACACATTTCTATTATTTAATCTTGTTTTAGCACTATTAGGAAGGAACACCATAAGGGAAAGACAGAAGTGCAAATCCCCTACATCATGTAACATTAGGAATGGGGGAGGAAGATGTGCAGGAATCATTAAATATAAATGACTGCCTGCCTGTCACCCTTTGGAGAGGAAGAGCAGCCAGGGAAAGAGGTACAGCCACTCTCCTCTAGAATAAACTTATTAATGGGCACTGAAAAAACAAAATTAATGTTCTCTGCAGTTAATACTCAGTTGACCCTCTTAGAGATTTCTTTTAAAATTTCAAATACAGTCTAAGTGTCAAATACACACCAGATTTAAAAGTCTTGTTACAAAAAAAGGAAAAAATCTTACTAATAGAACTTTTATTGCTTCTATCTTAAAATAAATGTTTTAAAGGTTTTATTTATCCTTTTTGAGAAAGCATGCACATATGTGCAAGGGGGAGGGAGGAAGAGAGAGGGAACACACAAGCAGGAAGAGCAGAGGGGGAGAGAGAAGCAGACTCCCCGCCTATCAGGGAGCCTGATGGAGAGCTTGATCCCAGGACACTGGGATCATGACCTGAGCCAAAGGCAGATGCCTAACTCACTGAGCTACCCAGGCACCCTTCAAAATAACATTTTAGATACGTTGGATTAAATTAAAATCTATTATTAAAATTACTTTCACCTATTTCCTTTTTTAAAAATGTGTCTATTAGAACATATAAAATTGCACCTACGTTTCCAGTGTATTTCTTGAGACAGCACCACATTACACTGAGCAAAGTTAATGTCTATACTCACTGAGCAAGGTAAATAAGTCACCATTTAACTTGAAACATATGCAAAGAAATACAGAAAGTCACTCAGTTTAAATACCTTCAGAAACTACCAATTTCTTTCTTAAATATGTTTGTTGCACCTTAAAGTGAGACTCATGTCTTGGGTGGTTGGGAAGATAATCAGTGTGGACTTTGAATTCGTCAATGTTTGGGTAATCCATTACTTCTAAAAATTTAAGCCTCAGGAAAAAAAATAATGTTACAGAATTTAGGAATTTTTAAACTAGAATCAAATATTTGTTCCATGCAAATTCACAAATAAAGATACTATAATTTCTGTAATATAGTATCTTTATTTGTGAATTTGCACAATGCAAACAAAAGTAGATTTAAAAAATCGACAGCAATAATAGATTTTTACTATAAAAACCAAAGATGTATAGTGCTATTTTATCTAAACTGATTCAATGTGATTTTAACTTGAGACTTTTATATACACACTAGATTTTTGTGATTATTCTGTGAGGAAGATTTTTAAATAAAATCTCATTTTAGGGATCCCTGGGTGGCGCAGCGGTTTAGCGCCTGCCTGCGGCCCAGTGCGTGATCCTGGAGTCCCGGGATTGAGTCCCGCATCGGGGTCCCCGCATGAGGCCTGCTTCTCCCTCTGCCTGTGTCTCTGCCTCTCTCTTTCTCTCTCTCTATGTCTATCATAAATAAATAAATAAATATAACCTTTAAAAAAAGAATCTCATTTTAGAGTATAAAATTAACCTTTCCTGGTCTAAGAGAGAATAGCTAATTGCATATTTTTACAGCATTGTATAAACCCAGGAAGTTTACTTCTCAAAACTTTACCTTGCTAAAAAAAAAAAAAAAGGTGCAGTGTATCTTTCTCTTCAAAAATTCTTTGTCTTCGGGACACCTGGGAGGCTCAGTCGGTTAAGCGTCTACCTTCAGCTCAGTTTATGATATCAGGATCTTGGGATAGAGCCCTGCAACAGGCTCCCTGCCCAGTGGGGAGGCTGCTTCTCTCTCTTCTTCTGTGCTCCTTCTCTCTCTGTCTCTCTCTCAAATAAATAAAATCTTTTTAAAAATTATTTGTCTTAAAATTTTCTTTTGTCTTCATTTACTTTGTTCTTGCTGTAGACTAACTAAACTTTGTGCTCCACTTCACATTCTCAATTCAAATGTTGAAACCTAACTCCCAAGGGATGATCCTGGAGGTCAGGTCTTTGGAGATGATTAGGTCAAGGCTGGAGCCTTCATGCATGGGTTTAGTGCCCTGATAAAAAAAAGATCCCAGAGAAAGCCCGCTCCCCTTCTACCACGTTAGCTTAGAGTTAGGTTTTCAATTTCTGCTTCAATTTGCTTGCTGGTTATGGGTCTGTTCAGATTTTCTCTCTTCCTATTTCAGTTTTGGTAGTTTATACGTCTCTAGGAATGAATCCATTTCTTCCAGGTTGCCTAATTTGTTGGCATATAGTTGATCATAATATGTTCTTATAATTGTGTGTATTTCTTTGGTATTGATTGTGATCTCTCCTCTTTCATTCATGGTTTTATTCATTTGTGTCCTTTCTCTTTTGTTTTTGTTAAGTCTGGCCAGTGGTTTATCAATCTTATTGATTCTCTCAAAGAACCAGCTCTTAGTTTTGTTGATTTGTTCTACTGTTCTTTTGGTTTCTATTTCATTGATTTCTGCTCTAATCTTTATTATTTCTCTTCTCCTGCTGGGTGTAGGCCATATTTGCTGTTCTTTCTCCAGCTCCTGTAGGTATAAGGTTAGGTTATGTATTTGAGACCTTTCTTGTTTCTTGAGAAAGGCTTGTATTGCTATATACTTCTCTCTTAAAACCACCTTTGTTGCATTCCAAAGGTTTTGAATAGTTGTGCTTTCATTTTCATTTGTTTCCATGATTTTGAAAAATTCTTCTTTAATTCCCTGGTTGACCCTTTAGTTCTTTAGTAGTATGCTCTTTTGCCTCCATGTATTTGAGTTCTTTCCAAACCTCCTCTTGTGATTAAGTTCCAGTTTAAAAGCATTTTGGTCTGAAAATATGCATGGAATGATCTCAATCTTTTGGTACTGGTTGAGACTTGATTTGTGACCCAGTATGTGATCTATTCTGGAGAATGTTCCATGTGCACTCAAAAAGAATGTGTATTCTGTTGCTTTAGTATAGAATGTTCTGAATATATCTGTGAAGTCTATCTGGTCAAGTGTGTCATTCAAAGCCCTTGTTTCCTTGTTGATCTCTGCTTAGATGATCTGTCCATTGCTGTGAGTGGGGTGTTAAAGTCCCCTAGTATTATTATCTATGTGTTTCTTTAATTTTATCATTAATTGGCTTATATAACTATGCTCCCATGTTAAGGGCATAAATATTTATAATTGTTAGATCTTCCTGTTGGAGAGACACGTTAATTATGATATAGTGTCCTTCCTCATCTCTTATTACTATCTTTGGTTTAAAATCTAATTGGTCTAATATAAGAATCAACACCCCAGCTTTCTTTTGATGTCCATTAGCATGATAAATGGTTTTCCACCTCCTCACTTTATATCTGCAGGTGTCTTTGGGTCTAAAATGAGTCTCTTGCTGACAGCATATCAATGAGTCTTGCTTTTTTTTCCAATTGGATACCTTGTTTCTTTTGATTAGGGCATTTAGCCCACTTATAATCAGAGTAACTATTGAAAGATCTGGATTTAGTACTATTGTGTAACTTGTAAAGTCACGGTTTCTGTATATTGTTTCTGTACCTTTATGGCCTGTGTTACTTTTGGGCTCTCTATTCATTTGAAGCTTCCTTTTAACATTTCTTGTAGGGCTGATGTGGTGATCACAAACTCTTTTAGTTTCTGTTTGTCCTGGGAGGTTTCTATCTCTCCTTCTATTTTGAAATGAGATCCTAGCTGGATAAAGTATTCTTGGCTGCATATTTTTCTCATTTAGCATTCTGAATATATTATGCCAATCCTTTCTGGCCTGCCAGGTCTCTCTGGATAGGTCTGCTGCCAGTCTAATGTTTCTACCCTTGTAGGTTACAGACCTCTTATACCAAGCTGCTTTCTGAATTTTCTCTTTGTCTCTGAGACAAAGAGAAAATTATATGTCAGGGTGTTGACCTATTTTTATTAATTTTGAGGGAGGTTCTCTGTGCCTCTTGGACTTGTATGACAATTTCTTTTCCCTGATTAGGAAAGTTCTCTACTATAATTTGCTTCAATATACCTTGTGCCTCTCTCCCTCTTTCCTCTTCTTCTGGGATCCCAATTATTGTAATATTGTTTCGCTTTATGGTATCATTTATCTCTCGAATTCCCCCCTGGTGTTCCAGTAGTTGTTTATCTCTCTTTTTCTCAGCTCTTTATTCTCCATCATTTTATCTTCTAGATCGCTAATTCTCTCTTCTGCCTCTTTTATCCTAGTAGGTAGAGCCTCCGTTTTTTATTAAAGATTTCATTTATTTATTTTTATTTATTTATTTTTAAAGATTTTATTTATTTATTCATGATAGACACACACACACACACACACACACAGAGAGGCAGAGACACAGGCAGAGGGAGAAGCAGGCATCATACAAAGAGCCTGACGTGGGACTCGATCCAGGGTCCCCAGGATCACGCCCTGGGCTGCAGGTGGCGCTAAACCGCTGTGCCACCGGGGCTGCCCGATTTTATTTATTTATTTATGAGAGACACACAGAGAAAGGCAAAGACATAGGCAGAGGGAGAGGGAGAAGCAGGCTCCCTGCAGGGAACCCAATGCAGGACTTGATCTTGGGACTTGATCGTGGGACCCTGGAATCACACCCTGAGGCAAAGGCAGACGCTCAACTACTGAGCCACTCCAACATCCCAGAGCCTCTATTTTTTATTACATCTCATTAGTAGTCTTTTTTATTTCAACTTGATAAGATTTTATCTCTGCATAAAAAGGAATTTATTTTATATATGCATAAAAAGGGATTCTCTAGTGTCTTCTATGCTTTTTTCAAGCCCCACTAATATCTTTATAGTCATCATTCTGAACTCTAGTTCTGTCATTTTATGTCTATATTGATTAGGTCCCTGGCAGTCAGTACTGCCTCTTGTTCTACTTTTGATGTGAGATTTTCTGCCTTGTCATTCTACCCAGAGAAGAATAGATGGACAAGGAGACAAGATACTAAAATGGCAAAAATGACCCCAGAGAAATATACACTGAACAAATCAGAAGAGACCCGAAATTGAAAAAAGAGAGATAAAATCAAACAGGAGAACAGAATGGAGCAATACATGGATATTACACGTATTTGGTCTGTTTGTTAGAAAACTAGATCCTAAAATTGTAACCAAAGAATAATCTATATGTACAAAAAAAATAAATATGATCAAAGGACAGAATGTAACTATAAAAATGAAGAATAAAGGACAAAAAATAAGAGAAGGAATATAAACAGAAAGGTAAACGGAATAGAGCAATAAACTATATCCTGAGTGTATTTTGGTCTGTCTGTTAGAAAAAAACTGCATCTCAAAATTGTAGGGAAAGAATAACATGTATGTACAAAAATTAAATGCATTGAAAGGACAGACTGTAACTGTAAAGATGAAAATTAATATACTTACTTCCAATATTTAGTGTAAAAATACCATTGCATACTTTTTACCTAGCACAGAGCTTGGCACATACTAGAAATTTAGTATGACTTATTGTAAATTATATAGTTTTCAAGCTTTCCTTTCTTTCTTTCTCTATATTTTCCCTGGTTTGCTTATGTAACTATTTACTTTTTAAAAAAGATTTATTTATTTTTTTTTATTTTCAAGAGTAAGGTGGGGCAGAGGGATAGGGAGAGAATCCTCAAACAGACTTCCCATTGAGCTTGGAGCCTAGGCAGGGCTATATCCCACAACCCTAAGATCATGATCTGAGCTGAAATCAAAAGCTGGATGCTGAATCAGCTGAGCCACCTAGATACCTCATAACCATTCAGTGCAATCCCTATCAAAATACCATCAACTTACTTCACACAGTTGGAACAAATAATCCTGAAATTTGTGTGGAACCAGAAAAGACCTCAAATAGCCAAAAGAATGTTGAAAAAGAAAACTAAAACTGGTGGCATCACAATTCTGGACTTCAAGCTCTGTTGCAAAGACAGTATGGTAGTGGCACAAAAACAGACACATAGATCAATGGAACAGAATAGAGAACCTGGAAATGGACCCTCAACTCTGGTCAACTAATCAACAAAGCAGGAAAGAATATCCAGTGGAAAAAAGACAGTCTCTTCAACAAATGATGTTGGGAAAATTGGACAGCTACATGCAGAAGAATGAAACTGGACCATTTCCTCACACCCTACACAAAAATAGACTCAAAATGGTTGAAAAAGACCTACATGTGAGATAGGAATCCATCAAAATCCTAGAGGAGAACACAGGCCAGCAACCTCTGACCTCAGCTGCAGCAACTTTTTGCTAGACACATCTCCAAAGGCAAGGTAAACAAAGGCAGAAATGAACTATTGGGACTTCATCAAGATAAAAAGCTTTTGCACAGCAAAGGAAACAGTTGGCAAAACCAAAACCAAAAGGCAACTTACAGAATGGAAGAAGATATTTGCAAATGACACATCAAGTAAAGGTCTAGTATCCAAAATCTATAAAGAACTTCTCAAACTAACACCCAAAGAAGAAATGAGCAGAAGACATGAACAGACATTTCTCCAAAGCAGACATTCAGATGGCCAATAGACACATGAAAAAATACTCAACATCACTCAGCATCAGGGAAATACAAATCAAAACCACAATGAGATACAACCTTACACCTGCCAGAATGGCTAAAATTAGCAAGTCAGGAAATGATAGATATTGTGGAGAAAGGAGAACCCTCTTGCACTATTGGTAGGAATACAAGCTGGTGCAGCCACTTTGGGAAACAGTAGGAGGTTCCTCAAAAAGTTGAAAATAGAGCTACCATATGACCCAGCAATTGCACTACTGCGTATTTACCCCAGAGATACAAATGCAGTAATCTGAAGGGGCTGGATGGAGTAATTGGGTGATGAACATTAAGGAGGGTGATGTCATAAGCATAGGGTATTATAGAAGACTGTTGAATCACTGACCTCTGCCTCTGAAACCAATAATACATTACATGTTAATTAATTGAATTTAAATAAAATATTTTTTAAAAGAATCAAACCAATAATTAAATTTGCAACAAAATCATATAGTTTCTTTTTAATATCAGCATCAGGTTTATTTATTGAGAAAATAATTTTTCTCCAAATTCATAGGACAGAGTAATAAAGCCAGTTATATATAGTGTGCTATATATCTTTGACTTCTTTTAGAAAGGGTATCTTATTGTTTGCTCTTCTTTTTTTAGCCCTCAGCCATATGTTTAGACTCAGCCTCTTCTTCCATGCTAAACAGCAGTAATAAAGCCATAAAATAACCTAGACACAATTTTGTAAGCAGTAGATAAATTCTTTCTACTGTGGCTATTTATATATTTACTCATTCATTCTAAAAATATTTCTCAAGAATCTTCTTTGTACCAGAAACTGCAACACATAGATACAGAGATAAATAATGTCAAATAGGTGAGAGAGTATGCAGAGATAAATATATCAATAAGGAATTAGCTAAAATGTCATGCATTATAATTGATGCTGATATATTTATATGTAGAGAAAACCCACCACTGTGAAGGGGATTTCTGGAAGACTTTCTAAGGATGAAAGCTGGCCAGAGCAGAAAAGGATGACGTGGTTACTGGAGTGGCTGAATGAGGAGGTGGCATGTTTGAAGCAGAGGGCTATGGAGCTTAGAATGTCTGCCTTCGGGAAGAAAGGTGAATGATGAAAGAAGATATAATTTGTCATTCTTTAGTTGCTTCACCTACAAAGTTTTGCCTTCCTAACTTAAATAGTTATTTCACAGTGATTACTGATTATCAATAATGTTCTTGTTAAACATTACTTCTATACTCTTCATAAGGGCAAGATGATCTGTGCTTTGGACTTACTGACATCTCCCCAGTGTAATGTGACTGATGCTGATGATGCTTTGGGTTCCTTCAAATTTGGATATTGAGCAGTATCTGGATGCTGGTATTTAGTACCAGAAGGTATAATCACCTTTTAGGAAATGAGAGAATGTTCCAAATCCTCAATGCAAAACATATTCCCAATCTTTAAAAACATAGCTATCTTTTGAGGTCAATATGACAGTGACACTGTGAAAAAACTATCCCCAAAGAGACTTCCTGTTTATTTATTTTTTATTTTTTATTTTTTTTGCCCAGTGTTTTCCTGTCTCCACAATACCCCAGTAATTAAAGATAGTTGAAAGAAAGGCAGGCAGGGACAAGGCTCCTCAAGAGAAAACTACCCTTAAAAGGATTTTACACCACCATGGCAGGGAACCCTCCACCCTTTTCCATGTGATAGGTAGATTACAAAAACCTGATTGGGTGACAGGCTTTGGGAGTGTTAAATTAAAACAGCCCGCCAAAAAGCCCATAAAACCCCCTACACTTAGAAACTCTAGTGGCAAAAAAAAACTAAAAAAAAAAAAAAAAAAAAAAAAGAAACTCTAGTGGCAACCGTCTCGGGTCCTCTCCCTCTTCTGGAAGCTTCGTATTATGACTCAACAAGTTTTACTATCACCCGATAAACTTTGCTTTGCTGCCCACCGCTCTTTGGTCTATTTCTTCATTCTTCAAAGGGACATGACCAAGAACCCAGGGCTCTAAAGGAAAAGAAATCCTTTGAAACCAATGGAAAATTTTCTCTTGAACTTAGTTCCAGTTGGAGGAAGACATTTCCTTAATCTGTGCAGACTTGTAACTTGTACAGACATGGACAGAAGATCGTTGTGGTAAAAATGAAATAGTGAGAATATATCAATTTCAAGAAATTATGTCATTAAAGACTTCTCTAGCCTTTTATTAAATGAGAATCTTCAGCACTCTGAAAACATAGATATCACTTGGATGGCATTTATTTACATGGAGAAAGAAAAAGGAAGTTTCCTTGCCACTCTGGACTTGCCGCCTTTTCACTTTCAACTAACTAAATGATGTCCTGAAAATTGGGACTTTGAAATTAAATATATATTTTATATAACTTTACTATTCTTAAAATCTGGGAATAGGTATGAAAATATTCCTTTTTTTAATTCCTATTGTGACTTTTGAATTCTTTTGGGACTAAGGAATGAAGCACCTAAGGGAGTGTCCGGAGTATGAACCATGGTCTTAACTGAATTTTGTAAAAGGAAAAAAGCTCAAACTTTCTTGAGCTTTCAACAATGTTTAGGGCAGAGTAAAATTACTGTGATGGAAATAGAAGTAAATATTTTGACTACATTTCTTATATGTGTGATGCACCAAAATTGCATTATAAATGTTTGGAGGTGGTTAAATAGTTACTCACAGTTGGCAATAATATGTCTAGATGATGGTAAACAGACAGGTTCTGTTTGTTATCAAATGGACTTTCTACCACTAGAGAAGAATTTAGCAAGACATTCTTGAGCATTTGCAAAACCTCCTTATAGCTTTCATTTACTTCTATTGAAAGTCTAGGTACCAAAAATAAAGAGGCATTGTGTGTGATTATCATTATCTTTATTATTGCTAAGATTGTAACTCTACTTACCATCAAGTGTGGAAGCCTCTTATCTGTCTGAACTGAGCAATCTCATCCCTATTTTAGGATAGAGAGGACACAGGCAAGGTTGAGGACACGATGGCTGCTTGCCCTTCCTCTTCCCTGAGTCAGTATAGATAGGAGACTCAGACCAGAGACAGGATTAGTGGAAAGAACCCAGGGTGGAAAGGCACAGTTGTCTCAGCTCCGGACCTAAATCTCTGTCATTCACTATCTTTTATAATTTTTTATATACAAATGAAAGATTAAAGGTGAATCCAATTAGCTGTAATTTTGTATGAATTCCTTTCATCTCATAATCAGCTATTCCTGGTTAAATATAACAGCTGTAAAGGGACGGTCTGGTTCTGCCGCTAGGAAAGTAGATACACAATTTTGGATGTCCCAGGGGAGCAGGAGGATTAAGCGTCATTGGATTACCGTCCATAGGACTCCCTGAATCATACTCTGTTGTTTGGGGCAAGGTTGGACTGGATACTGATGCTGACGTAGGAAACTAAATAGACATTGAACTCTTTCTACATGCTAGGCATATTTATAGAATTTACTTTGGATTTTATAATCAGATTATAAATGCATAACTAACTCCTAAACACTGTTCACATCTTGTGATATTTAAGGAGTACTACTTGCTAAATGTCAGAGAAAGACAAATACCATATGATTTCACTTATATGTGGAATCTAAAAAACAAAACAAATAAACAAAACAAAACAGACTTGTAAATACAAGAGAAAAATCTGGTGGCTGCCAGAGGGAAGGGAGTAGGGGGATGGGCAAAATAGAAGGAGATTAAAAGTACAAACTTCCAGTTTAAAAGAAATAAGACACAAGGATACAATGTATGGCATAGGGAATATAGTTAATAAAAAATAAAGATAAGTACTGAAATTTTTTAGAGACAATCCTTAATGTACAGATTGTATTATGGAAGCTTATAACTTGATAAAATGGAATTTGGGAATGTATTTACCTTTTGGAACTGAGTGATACTGAGTACTGAGAGTTCAAAACACAGTTTGCTTTAACCTATCAATATATGCTGCCTAATATATGTTCCTAATCTTATAAGAGAACAAAACTTTGAATGTACTTTTAAAGTGTTTCAATTTTATATGAGTAGAAACTATAAAAGTGATTCTATAGAAACTATCTGCTGTATAGAAATTAAAAGTGATTTTAAAAAGACTTTTGGTTGATTTGTATGCATTTTTAACATCTGGATTTTAACATCTGGACCCCAGAGAAGGAACTCTTCTGAAGGGAACTCTGGAGACTTCTTAGATCTGAAGGGAGAAGGCAACATTCATGAAAACGTGGACACAGACTTGCAAGCCAGCCTGGGGCAGAGTGAGGAGAAGCCCGTGCCCACTGCCCCTGTGCTCAGCCTGGTGGCACTGGCCCCAATGCTGTCCCGAAGAAACCCCCCTGGTGGCAAGTCCAGCCTTGTCCTGTGTTAGCTCTGATTCTCTTGAACTCTGTCGTTTTGTTTGTTTTCTCCATGCTTGTGAACTGCACAGCTTGAGCCTGACTGTACGTCTGTTGGATTTGTTTCATTAAAAAAGAAGCACTTTATGTAAAAAAAAAAAAAATCCTGTTTTTTTTTTTGCACAGGAGTCTAGAATTGGTATTTTCTTCCCAATGTTTGTATATCATCAAAAGTTTTATATTCAAGGAAATAATTTCCTTGCGATTGGTTTATCTTTTTTTTTTTAATATTCTTGCCTCTGCTTGATTACTCAAAAGAGCAAGATAGAGAAAGAATATCATTACTGTCCTCTTTTAAAGCAGTATCAAGAGCACTGAAGAGTGCTGAAGACCATGCTTATTACCACCTTCAGACCTTGCCCCTCTTTCATTGATTCTCGTGGAATTGAGCCACATTTCTCTGAAATGAATTTTCTTGCCAGCTGTTGGAAATACTCAGCCTCTGTGCTCCTTGTCAATATGTATTTTTCAAGAAAAACCTGATCTTCAGTAGCTCCTAAGCATTGACATCTAGTCTGGACTGAAGCAACCTTATCCCACAATCAAGCAACACGGTTTATCCTCCTAGGAAGCTGCCTGGACTAGTTCACATTACATTAAGAAGTGTGCTAATGAGACACTGCTAATTTTGTCATTCCTGGGGAAAACACAAGAGTATAAAGCATCCTTCTCTGTAATGTTGAGGTTAAGAACTTTGGCCAGAAGTTTCTTTGGAAATTTTTGAGTGATCAGTGCCTCATTAAATGGACCCATAAACCTTAAGCCATGTTCAGCATCTAATTCAGTTAAGCAAACATTCATTGACGTATCACAGCCAGGTACTGGTGCTAGGGATCATGTGATGGAACATGACAGACCCTTCTCAAATAGCTAACTACACCCCCCTAATTAAAATGCAGGAGCTTGGGGCAGTAAGTGCAACCGTAAATGTATGTCCAAGGTACAATATCAGTACTGAATTTAAAAAGAACAATTGCCTGTGGGAGTGGTCAGGAGAATTAGCAGCTGGGTTGGAGAACGTATAGGAATTCACTATGAGGAAATTGAGAGAATGCAGAACTCCAGACAGAAGTAGCAGCATATGCAAGCCTGCAATTACTGGAACGATCCAGATGTGGTCAGAGCCCGAATGGTGTGTATGTGTGAAGTAGAACTATGCAAGCTGAGGGAACGGGGTGAAGGAAGGGGGAGAAGGTCATGGTTAAAGGAGCTAAGGACCTTACAGGCTTTGCAGAAACCTAAGGCTGTTTCCTGGAGTCCGTGAAATAGTCATACAGACTCACACAGGAGAGGGAAACACAGTTAAATTTGCATCTTGTGAGGATCCTCTCTGAAGTGTGGTGCATAGGTGAGGAGAACCCAGAAGGCAGAAAACAGACTAATTGTCCTAGTTTGGGCCTGAAACAATGACATCTGATGTTATGATAATACATCATAATAATCTGAACAAAGGAGTGGGAGTGCAGTGAACCAAGGAGGTGAATACAAAAGAAAGAAGCCGGCTTCACAGAACTGGTCACAGAGGGGAGGATCATTCTGACTGTGCTTGTGGCACCAGCAAGACGGGGACAGGCATTTTTAAACAACTTGACTGAGGTAAAATTGACAGACCATAATCTGCGCATGCTTAAAGTGACAACTTTGACAAGTCTTTATAATTGTGTCCATCTGTGAAAACATCACTACAATTACAATAGTGAACATACCTACACCCCCACCTGTTGCCTTTGCCCTTTTATAATTTTTCTCTGCACACTTAAGTAACTGCTGATCAACTTTCTGATCATGTTAGATTAGGTTGCACTTTCTGGAGTTTATATATATGGAATTATACAGTATGTGCTCTATTCCCTTCCAGCTTTTTATTCAGCTTACTTATTTTGAGATTCAACTGTGTGTGCACATCAATAGTTCCTTCTTATTGCTGAATAGTCTCCCATAGCAGGGTCATGCCACATTTTATTTATCCATTTACTGGTGCACAGAAATTTGAATTGTTCTTGTTTTTTGGCTATTACAAACAAAATTACTATGACTTTTGTATGCAAGTCTTTATATGGACATATGCCTTCTTTTGCATAAATGCCTGGGACTAGAATGAGTTGATCATGTGGTAAATGTAGGTTCCTTTTCTTTTTAATTGTAAACTTTTCCAAAGTGATTACATTTTGATGAGCAATGTATGAGGGTTCCAGTTTCTGCATATTCCTACCTATACATATCATGGTTATTTTTTTCTATTTTAGCCATTCTAATAGGTGTGTAGTGATATCTCGTTGTGGCTTTAATTTGAATTTCCCTAATGACAAAAGATGTTGAGCATCTTTCACATCTTTATTTGCCATCAGTAAATCTTGATGGTGTTTGTTCCAATCTTAGGCCCTTTACTTTTTTTTAAATTTAGGTTGTTTTCTTGTTATTGTACCTGAATGGTTGAATTATATATGGTCAGAGGGAATTGGAATTAAACAACATAGTTTTTTGATGCCAGGAACTTTCTAGATCTTAACTTAGGCCATGAGTGGGTGGAGAGGGGTTCATGTTTCATCTAGGTAAATGCTGTGCCAATAAATAAATAAATAAATAAATAAATAAATAAATAAATAAATGTATGTTACAGCCCAAAATAATTAATTCTGAACTCATCAAGTTATACATATCCTGTAACTTTCCAGTGGTAATTTTTCAATAGAAAAAAAAAATCTAGGGCAGCCCCGGTGGCGCAGCGGTTTAGCGCCGCCTGCAGCCCAGGGCATGATCCTGGAGTCCTGGGATCGAGTCCCACGTCAGGCTCTCTGCATGGAGCCTGCTTCTCCCTCTGCCTGTGTCTCTGCCTCTCTCTCTCTCTCTGCATCTCTATGAATAAATAAATAAAATCTTTAAAAAAATTTTTAAAAATCTACTGGTAATTTAACTTGAGGAATATGATCAAACCAGGCAAAACTGTAGGTAGTTGGAGATTTCTATTATATAGCTGAACTCAGATGTCTTCTCTTAGATCATCAGCATCTATTATATTTTTCCCTGTGTCCTTAGGGTTGTTCACTAGGTATATAGTGCTGATTCAGATCAGCATTTCATGCTTCTTATTATTTTAGCCACGAAAGCTTTGGCTTTTGTTGTTTGTTTATTCTCATCCTATTGTGTAAAAGCCCTATCCCAACTAGGTAACACTGGTATATATACTTAATGCTTTGCTTGCCTCAGCAAGGCACTATCTCATGCCAGTTAAAATGTACACATCTCCAGAAAGCCCTTAGGAAGAAAATTTAATTATAGTAGCAGACTCATATAGGAGATGGTTTTATGTATAGAATTTTTTTACAATCTTAAACTTGCATCATATGGATGGATGGCTGCCTATATGCAGAGTTCCCTCACATCATAATATTATTGATAATTGCTTTTCTTTATTCTTTCCACTCATTCTGTATTATCAATCCTGGTGGAAGAATAAGGAAATAGAAAAATAGAGTTAGAAGAGGGAGGCAAATTGAATGTAGGGTGGAAGACAGAGATTTTTAACATTTACAGATTTGATATGTATTTGGGACACTTAAAAGAGCAATTTTTATGTAAACTATAAAACTAAAAGCTAGATGCTAGACAACTCCTAGAAAATGAGTAATTGGGAATTTGGGGGGACTAAATTAAATTATGTCCCCCCAAAAGATATGTTAGGGTCCTAACAAGTACCTCAGAATTTGATATTTGGGAAAAGAGTTACAGCAGATGAAATTATTTAAGGTGAGGTCATATGGCAGTAGGCTAGTGCCTTAATCCAATATGACTGGTGTCCTTGTAAGAACAGAGAAAAGGATGTGACGTGAAGCACACACCTATGTGATAAGAGAGACAGATTGGAATAACCCACCTGCAAGGGAAGAAATACCAAGGATGACCAACCACTACCAGAAGGTAGGAAAAGACAAGGAAGGATTCTACCCAGAGTCTTAGAACACAGCCTTCTCAACACCTTGATTTTGGATTTTCAACTTCCAGACTATGGGGACACCCGAGTGGCTCAGTGTTGAGCATCTGCCTTTGGCTCAGGTCAGTGGTCCTGGGGTCCTGAAATTAAGTCCCGCATCAGGCTCCCCATAGGGAGCTTGCTTCTCCCTCTGCCTATGTCTCTGCCTCTCTTTCTGTGTCTCTCATTAATAAATAAAGTCTTTAAAAAAATAAAAATAAACTTCCAGACTGTGAGATAATAAATTCTATTGTTTTAAGCCACTTAGTTTGTATGGTACTTTTTTTCAGCAGCCCTAGGAAACTAATACAATGAGCAAATATATTTTAATAAAGTCTTAGCAATCATATGAAGATCTACTCCATATATAAAAACTTTTAATATTCACATGGATAGCCACCTTGGGGGTAGAAAAATCAGTAAAGTTCTCATATGCTCTCATCTCCTGTGGGTTGCAGATGGGGTTTCTTTGAAGAATTCCTACTGATGGCTACAAGTCTATGTTTTCAGTAATTGTTTCCTCATGGGTAATAGCTTATTCCTGATTTTAAGGTCATTCTTCACACAGGCCTCTTGATCTGTCTATACAGAACTGAGATGTGCATTTGCTCAGGGAGTTCTCATTAGGCTACCCAGGCCAGGATGCACCACTGGTGCTCAAGATGGAAGTCCTGAAGATGATAATGTGGGAGAGGACATTATACATTGCTCACTTTTAAGAACGTAACTCAGATTGTTTTAAAAAGAGAGGGGGATGCCTGGGTGGCTCAGTGGTTGTGTGTCTGCCTTCAGCTCGGGTCGTGACCCTGAGGTCATGGGATCGAGTCCCACATCAGGCTCCCCATAAGAAACCTGCTTCTTTTCTCCCTCTGCCTGTGTCTCTGCATCTCTCTCTGTGTCTCTCATGAATAAATAAAATCTTAGAGAGAGAGAGAGAGAGAGGCCTATTAGTTAATAATAATTGTGAGGACTCGAGGACTAGGTTAGAGATAGGGTGGAGGGATGGAGAGCTGGGCCACCATGGGAGGAACTTTGCGACAAACCTTGAGGACCACAAGAGGGAGGGAGGGAGAAAGAATGGAAACTGACACCAAGGAATAATTCCCTTCAGACAGACACACTTGATGCAAATTCTTCTCTTCTTTAGAAAGTGATGTCAAAGGTTGGTGGAGGCATATGAAACTTTTCTCTGGCTCTTTGATGCACTGTGTATGTCCATCCGTCCTCTCTATTGCCCTACATGCTGGAGTAGAAAGCGCTGGCTGGTCAGTTACTGTGTGGGCTCTGCTGTTTCCAAAATACATAGCTTTCCTCTCTGTGCTGTAGACTAGTTAAACTCATTCCAACCTCAATAAACAGATAATTAACAACTGAGGCTTATTTTTAGCCCAGGAAATGTGTTAGCCGAGAGAGAGAGAGAGAGAGAGAGAGAGAGAGAGAGAGAGAGAGAGACTGAAAAGCTGTTGTCAGGGAGGCAGAAAGGAGTTCAGTGGCAGGAAAAGAGATTAGTGAGCATAAAAGAAATGACTTTATTCTTGACCTTGAGACTAGGGAGAAAAGCTTGTCTGTTTATAGGATCTAACACATTTGAAACAAATATAACTTCACTTATATCATCTATGTGTATAAATTGGCAGAGTAGATGAGAGACTGTTCTGTGATATCAACTGTTGTTTCTGGAAAGAAGGCATAAAGACACCCTGTTTTGCAGGGTTTTGTACAATGCAATTTTCTCAAAAACAGGTGCTTGATGTTATGTGAAAAGAGGGAAGAGAAGGGGGGGACGGTAACTATATCCTTTCAGCTCATAAGGGTGACTAGTATTCCTTCCCACTGTATCTCTTTTTTTCCCTTACGGATTCTTGTTCCAATGGAAGATAGTAGAGCAGATTTCAGTCCTCAGGAAAAGTTTCCCCAGGAGGCTCTGAGTAACAGTGGAACACCCTTTGTGAACATGTCATTCTTCAGTGCAGAAACTGTTGGTGGCTCTGCAGAGACTGGGGAACCAAACCATTGAAGGCTGGCCAGGATGGGGACCATACTTGCATCTGTTTTCCATCTGCCATTCTCATTATTCACCTACATGATTCACCAGGCAAATGGTGGTTTCTTCAAAACTGTGCAATTTTCTACCTCCACGTTTCTACTCATTTTTAAGAAAACTTTTAGATAGCCACCTAGAAATGACTGGCAGTTTTTCATCTATCTGCCATGATAGGTTAAAACAATGTTTCATATACACCCTGAAGAGGGGTATTTATGAATGGATATGGAATTTCTACCAACTGCTGCCCATTGTGATTTTCATAGAACTAACAATATCTATTGACTGTACCTTCCCATTACCTAAATTGGGTTTTGTTTATTTGCCACATTCAATAATTTAATGTATTCAACATTGGGTTTAGCACCTCCCACCTTATTCCCTTTGCCTCTGCGTTTTCAACTTCCCATTACTGCCCACTCACATCCCAGATCAGTTGCCAAACCCATTTTGAATTTAGGCCCAGAAATGATGTAAGAAGTTAAATCCTGCCCCTGCCTCGCCAACACTATCAGATGGAGTTCAGTTGTCATCTTCCCTTCTGGATATGGAGATGTCGGAAGTGGTGCCCTGGTAGTATGCTTTGAACTATTTCTTGAATCCCAGTCTGCAAATGTGAATTTGACATTCACGCCCAAGGAGGGTAATTGGATGATTTGATGATTAGCTAAGAGATTCTTTGAACTTAACAGGGGTTTCTTGGCCAATATAGTCTGCAGAGGACAGGCTATAAAGTTTATCAATCGGTCTTCTTGACTAATCTCAAGATTTTTTGCCAATGCCTTCTCAGATATGATTAAATTTTCGCTCATTTTTTTACCTTCTAATGAGGCTAATAAGTCAGTTTGTCAACTATTTACTTCATTGCTATTACTTTATAGTTAAATGATTATTAGTATCTTCTGAAAGTAAATTCCTTGTAGAATCTTTTAAAACTAATCCCCTATTTTGTGACATTATGCTAATTAAAATGAGTTATATAACATGAAAATATATATCAATTGGCATAACTGTAATACTCTGAAATTCTGAAAGTGAATAAATATTGTGTATTTTTGTATAAGAATGTCAAGTGACTGTGTATGGACATGGACATATGTATATATACACATATCCTCATGCATGTAAATATATATGTGGCTGTATGCAGTAATGATAATATCTAGCATTTATTGAACTCCAGTATAATCTAGGAATGCTCTATTCTTCATGTATTAAGTTCAGTTAATTTTATAATAACTTTATATGATAAGTGTTTCTATTATCCCCATTTTACAGATCAGGAAAAAAGCACACTGAAAATTTAATAATTTATTACCATTCTCACAATCAGGAAATAGCAGATCTAGGATTCAAATCCTCTTAATCCCTATGACATCCATATATATATAATATATTGACAATATGATTTGCCATTTGACTTTAGGGTCATGTTGAAGGTAGATTATGATGCATAGGGTAAAGATCTGTCAGAAACTAGGTATGAGAAATCCTTTCTTTTAAGATTTTATTTATTTATTCATGAGAGACACAGAGAGAGGCAGAGACATAGCCAGAGGGAGAAGCAGGTTCCATGCAGGGAGCCTGATGCAGGACTCGATCCTGGGACTCCAGGATCACACCCTGGGCCAAAGGCAGACACTCAGCCTCTGAGCCACCCAGGCATCCCAAGAAATCCTCTCTCCTTTTCTGATCCAGGTTCTTCACCATCTATTCACGTCTTTCCTATTCATTGTGTCCTGATCTGTTTCATGCTGGTCTAGGAACATACCAGGCAATTGTATGGTGAATTAGTTAGCTCTTATCTTCTGGCTACCATTGAACTATGTTTAGCTTTTCCACCTACACAATAGTTCAGTGATTTGATGGGGAATACTCCCTTAATTTTTTGGTATTTATTTCTGTAATTAGATATTACACTAATCTGCATCATAGAATATGCGCTAGATGTGTGACTTCTATGCACCTGACAAGAAAGGCATCTTCATGAACAAGATTTGCCTGTTCATAGTCTCAATAAGAGGACTGACCTTAAAGGAAAGCAAAAAATAGAAAAAGTGGAGGACTGGCCTATATTACACAAAAAGTCTTCTTCTATAAAACAGTGGTTCTTATCATTTGTCCTTGGACTAGCAACAGCAGCCTCACATGGCCACTTGGTAGAAATGCAAAGTTTAGGGCCTCACCTTGGACCTACTGAATCAGTAGTACTGAGGTAGGCTCAGGAACATGGGTTTTAACAAGCCTGGAGGCAGTTCTTCTGCTTAGTCGATTTTGAGAACTCTCCACTGTGGCTCATTCCCCTCACCCAACTTCTCATACCAGTCGTAGCTGGAGTTGGCTTAAAACAAAGTCCTGCAGACATACACACACCATACACCCAAGCACACCCACTCCCTCACACACAAACTTGCTCCTAGGATTTATAAGTAATCAAATATATTTACACCAAATTAAAAGTACTCTTTGAGCGTTTATCAGATACAGTGGAGCTAAAGAGAGCTTCCTTAGACACCAAATCCTTTAAACCAGTGTTTATCAAATTTTAACATTCCTAGGAATCACACTGTTAAATGTCAGTCCTATTCAGCAGGTCCAAAGTGGGGCCTAAGATTTTGCACTTCTGGTGAGCTTCCAGTTGATGGCGATGTTGCTGGCCTTAGCCCACACTGAGCAGCAAGGAACTAGACTCAACCATCGCCTCAGTAAAGACCCATGTCTCAAATATGGCTGTGGTTTCCTTATTACTCTATCACTGACATATTCACCATTGATAATGACCTTTTAGCACAGGGGATAGCTCATCTGACCATACCTGTCTCTATCCTCAAGTATCTAGCATGATATTCTGTTAAGTCTAAATTAAAATACCTCGCCCTTCTGCTGTGCCTATCAAAATTCTACCTATTATTTCAGATTTAACATTGAAATTCTGCTCCCTGTCTTCAGTTTTTCCCAGGCTACTTCGTTTTGGTACAATCCCTCCTTTACTTTCTATTTTTTAATGCATCATAAAATGCTCTGTATTAGGTTCCTAATCTGTACCATAAAGTATGTGCTAGATGTGTGACTTCTATGCATCTGATGGCAAAGGCATCTTCGCTGAACTAAGTTTGCCTGTTCATAACCTCAATAAAAAGACTGACCTTGGGGGGCCTGGGTGGCTCAGTGGTTGAGTATTTGTCTTTGGTTCAGGTGGTGATCCTGGGATCCTGGGATCGAATCTCTGCATCTCCCTGCAGAGAGCCTACTTCTCACTCTGCCTGTGTCTCTGCCTCTCTCTGTGTCTCTCATGAGTAAATAAATAAAATCTTAAAAAAAAAAAGAAAAAAAAAGACTGACCTTAAGTGAAGAAAAAAGAAAAAATAGAAAAATAGAAAAAATTAGAATAACTGGTAGACTGGTCACATGATCAGTCCCCAACGTATGTTGAGTTCTCAGAAGACAAATGTGTCTGGTTCTTACAGATCTTAGTCATCTCCCCATTTATCTAGCCAATGTCCAACTCCTAGATGATGTTATTGGTTTAATTAAATTAGAGAGGACCAGGTGAAAACGATGTTGATTAATAAAGTAACAGCGTCTGATTAGTTATGCAGTATGGCTGTGCTCCAAGAGACCAGAATGGCTTTAATTAGGAACACTAGAGCTATCTCTAAGAAACAGGGAGAGGCCCAGATGGTTAAAGGGCATTGGGAGCTGTAAAGGAAATTAGGGATTGAAGTTGAAGAAAGCGTTTTTTTAGCTATGGACAAAATAATTCCCTAAAGCTCCTTGGCCTACAAATAATCCTTAAACCCTGCCTGCTATCAGTATTACAAAATGAGCTATTGAAAAGCATTCCTGGGAAGAGGAAATAAAACCCCAAAGGGTATAGATTATTTTTTTAATTGCTCAGAAACAAACATTGAGACCCAGAGGAAACTGTAGTCCTTTTTAAGCAAGGAAACCAGATTGCCTGTATGTAAATCACTATGATACAGTCAACTCAAAAGTTTCAACTGTCTGGAGACTCAACTCAACTCAGACTGTCATATAACTATCCGACTTAGCCAAGATGCATAAAGTTGCCAGGCTGGTAGTCCCCAGAATTTAGATTTTGCTTGCATAGAGAATATGGCTGCAGTCTGAATCTTGGATACAAACTTTTAAACTAGAAAAAATATTTAAAAACTAAAAAGATAAAGAAAGGACAAATACCAAGTAAATCTGCTCAATTGTTATTTTAATGACTAGGGCTCCATTAATTTTGGAACTCCCTTCTGTTGATTATGTCCATATCCAATTAAGATTTAATTCCTCCCCATGCAGCAGTGAGGTTTCCTGTTTCTTTGGTTTTAGTGTTTAGGTTTTTTATGTTTTTACTTTGTAGCTTTATCCTTTCTCTTGATCATTTTTTTGTTTCCTTTATGGCATTGAGTGTTTTAATATTTTGAGTAGTAGTTTTAAAATCATTAATACTGAATCTCTCTTTATTTGTAAAAATTAGGTTTCAGTAATCTTTACAGTTTTTTAATATTTTGAATTCCATGACTCAGTGATTCTATAAATAATCATGAGATCAGACTTTTGAAACTTTTTTAAAGGTTATTGAAAGGAGGGATAGAAATATTTTCTTTTTGTGTGTGTCTTTTATAAATGCATGGCACAAATGTGAATTTGAACGTTCCTAATGTTTTAATATGAATTTTAATGTGATGGCAGGAGTTGTGCTAGAATTGGCCAACAACTGTAGGGAGAAGAAAGGCTGTAATACAGTGTGTCTGAAGAGTTACCCAACTTCCCCCAGTACTGGGAAGGTACTTCCTGTGACTCAATGTGCCATAGAAAGATGATGTAGAGGAGGTGGGAGCTAAGGGCTCCCAGGATGCCACAGGCAATATATAACCCATCTTGAAAGTACTTTGTTGAAATGAGCCAGTGGCAGGCGTCGGAGAGAAGATGGCTCTTCTCTGAGGGTGACTTTCAGAAGTAGTTGGGGTAAAGCGGAGTGTTCTTCTAAATAATCCAAATAAACCGAGACACTAGGAATGGAAAAAGAGAAAGAAAGACAGGAAGGAGGGGACAAAGAAGAAATGAAGTACACAGTGAAGCATGAAGGAAAGAAAAAAGAATGGAAGGAAGAAGGGACACATGAGTTAATGAAATGTTTTAATCCACGTTGGCAATTAAAGACTAAAAAATCGTGTAATATAGAGGTTTAATTCTTTAAATCCTTATTTTGGTAACCACTATGAAACCCATTTTATTTTCATGAAAGTCTATTAATTAATAGCATACAATTTGGAGAATGTGGGTATAGACATAGTGAACAGTGTAGTAGAAAGAGAATGTAAAACCATTGTGAGGACATTTAGATTTATAGTGATTCTTAGGAATACTTTTTGGGTTATTTCAATCCTATGATTATTACAGACTTGTAGTCAAATAATATCCACATCTGGGGAAACTTGTATGTTATATACACTCACTCTTGCTCTTCTTGTACTCCTATCTTTGTTCTTTATCTCTATATAAGCCTCACTGTGTCTGTGTTTAGTAGAAAATCAGGTACACTCTTCGTTTACTAAGCACATATGTGTACTTTCCAATAATCAAAGAAAAAAAAACTTTTAAGAAAAAAGCATTAGTAAAAATTAAGGCTGGCCTAGTGCTTGGCAATGACAGGTGTTCTAAAAGGACTAAATAATTTGCTTCCTGTAGGTAATTTAATACAGTCTATATGTGTATGTTAGGCAATAGAAATATTTCTCTAGGCAAACCTTAAATGCTCCTTAAAAAGTTATTTATTCAGTTGTTCTGATGTATCTCATGCTGTAATGAGATTTTGGCCAGAAAGGGCAGACGTCATTAGTTCTAGAATTTACCCAGATCATGTTGAACAAAGTACATACCTTTTTTTTTTTTTTTTTACCTCTTCTGCGAGTTTTAAGTATGTTTTTGTTTTTAAAGATTTTGTTTATTTGAGAGAGAGAGAGAGAGAGATAGCGAGCATGAGCAGTGAGGAGAGAGAAACAGGCTCCCCTTTGAGCAGGGAACCTGATGTAGGGCTCAATCCCACGACCTGAGCTCATGACTTGAGCCAAAGCAGATGCTTAACTGACTGAGTCACCCAGGTGCCCCTTAAATATGTTATTCTACTTAGTCCCTTATTGTATTTCTTTAATTTGTGAGGATCAGTGAGATATTATAGCAACTGCTTGTTAGATCTTGCATTTTCTTAAGTTTAACTCCTTTTTATTAAGGACTTTTAGTTGTGCTAAGTTCTAATAGTATGAGGAGTGTTTTATATGAAAAACCAGAAAGAAGATGATAGACTGATTTGCTTATAAAATGCTAATGGGAAGGATTGTGTATGTGTGTTGGAGGGGCAACTCTTAAAAAGAACAAGGCTTGTTAATAACTTACATCACTCTTTGCCATTACTCTGCAGATATATCAGCAAGAACTCTATTTTTAGCTTTCTAATACCTGACTTTGGCCAGAAAAATAGGCAAGGACTGTGTTAAAAGCTATTCTTTGGATTATAAAATTCTATTTTACTAATTACTTACAAAGTAATAAAGATAGCCCACATCATCCAACTCTTAAAGAAATGCAGTATTATTTTATCTGTATTTACTTAACCCATTATTATAAATCTAATTCAACTTAATTACTCATTTCTTTGCTCACTATGTTCTTTGATGAGTAGGGTGTCCAAGACAAGGTTATGAGAAATAGTTGCATGAGAAATCATTTCATGTCCAGTCCATATGTTTGAATTGATATTTTAGTCAATCATCCTCTCTCTCCTTTTACTCTCAAACAGCTTTTAGTTTGTAATAATCAAAGCTCTTTATGTGAACTTTGGGATTCTTTGCTTGCTCACCATCAAAAAAGAGTAGGAGCAAAGTCTTGTCTAAAGAAAGTCCACACAGGCTAAGGCTGAAGAAGAAAAATGATGCCAACAGAATTTTCTTAAATTCCTTTCAAGAAACTAAAGCTTCTATAACAGTCAGTCTGCCCATAGGGCATCCCTTAAATACTTCCTGCTAGGGTATGTTCTCTCTCTTCCACTATACCTTATACCTTGCCTTTAATTGCTTTCTCCTCTCCTCTGTTTATACAAACCTGCCCCTTCAGAGCCCACATCTACTGGGAAGCATTCTTGTACCATTCCATCTGGAAGAAATAACTTCCTTTGAATTTATATAATGCCTGGCTGTGAGTCCCAGTGAGAAAGGTAGCATGCAGAAAAAAATCCTAGACCAGTTGGTCAAATATTTTATCATTTACTAGAAATGTATCCTTAAGTAAATTTACTAACCTCTCATAACACCCTCTATCCTCATCCTTAAAAGAGAGTGAGGTCTATGCTATATCTCCAACATGTTGTCAGGATAAAATGATGTTAATGTTTGTGAAATGTTTGGCATATGGTAATTGATTATTCTTAGGCAAAGTATTTGTTTTATTTCCACCAAATTCAGCTGTGATGATTTACATTGTGGTAATCCTAATATGCTTTCATGTATGTTTTTTTATTGCCCCAACTCAATTAAAAGTATATTTACTTTTTCTGATGATGAAAGTAGTGTTTATCATAGAAAATGTTAAAAATATACTGAAATATAAAAATGAAAATCTAATGTAATGTCATAACCGGAAAATAACCAGTAAGCCAAGAAATAACCACTATTAACATCTTTTCTTGTGCAATGTATAATATATATATATGGCAGTTCTTATGTATGTATGTATATGTGAGTGCCTTTGTACACAACTTTGCTCACTTATCAGTGTATCCTATGAATATTCCTGTTCTCCAGCTGTATTTTTACTTACTCAAGTACAACCATGATTTCTGTTATGTCTGGCTAAGCACATAGCACTATACCTTGAGTATAAAATGTTAAATAAATGGGCTTTATTCACAGAATGATTTAAAGGATTTTTATTATTGTTTATAAAGTGATTGTTTTTTTTAGATTTTATTTTTTTAAGTCATCTCTATACCCACAGTGGGGCTCAGACTCCTAACCCCAAGATCAAGAGTCACACACTGTACCAAATAAGCCAGCCAGGCACCCAGTATAAAGTCACGTAAAGCAGGACTGGTGACTTTAAAGATAAATCTGTGGTCTTACTGATAAATTGAAGCCACGTCATGTAACACTGACTCTTCCTTTTCGCTTCCTTTCTGTTTAGTTTGTTGCTCAACCCAATTGTCAACAACTGCTTGCGTCTCGCTGGTACGATGAGTTCCCAGGCTGGAGGAGACGACACTGGGCGGTGAAGATGGTGACATGTTTCATAATAGGACTTCTTTTTCCCGTCTTCTCTGTGTGCTACCTTATAGCTCCTAAAAGCCCACTGGGACTGTTCATCAGAAAGCCATTTATCAAGTTCATCTGCCATACAGCGTCCTATTTGACTTTTTTGTTCCTGCTGCTGCTTGCCTCTCAGCACATCGACAGGTCAGACTTGAACAGGCAAGGTCCACCACCAACCATCGTCGAGTGGATGATATTACCGTGGGTCCTGGGTAAATGTGTTACTATAGAAAATATAATAAAACCGTGTTGCTGCCATGGAATTTCATTGCCCAGTAAAGAATATTCATTAAAGTCTTGGATGTAGGAATATTTAAAGCAGGTTCTGATTACTGTAGCTTCAAGACCTGATCCCCAAAGCTAAATAAATACATTGCAAGTTGTGGGGGACTTGCCCCCAGATGCAGCCTATGAAATGTAGCCATAGGTTTTAGGATTCCTGATTTTAATGACTTCACATCCTATGAATGATTTTCTGGGTTTGTTTGTTTGCTTGTTTGTATGCTTGTCTTTTAAAGACTCTCAACATAGCTGATTGTTCTAATTTTCTTAATAGGTACGCATTCTAAAAGACAAATAGAAATCACTCTGCAGAATTAGTAATTCTATACATAAAGTAACTATGACCATTCTTTAAAATCAATCCATTTAAGTTTGTTTTTGAAATTATATATTTAGTCAAAATAAGGGGAAATTAAACACTGGGACATCCTCTAATCTCTCTCTCTTCTTTCCGAAGAAGGAAAAATGTTTTGGGATCTTCAGCAAATCATGGTAAGGTAGAGAACCTTAAAGTAGCTGGTTAAAAGCTTTGTTTTCCTCCTTTCTTGTTATGGAAGCCATAGTTAAAATTTACATTTTAATCATTCTTTCCTCTATCCTACTGTGGTTTGCTGAGAAATCACATTTTCTCAATTTAGCCCATCATCTTAAACCTCTCTGGTATATCCATCTCATCATTTAGTAATTGGAAATATGTGAAAATTTCATGATTCACAGTCTCAGAAGATCAGTTTGGCTTAACTGTCAAAACTACTGGTGAGACTGTAAAATTACTGGAAAAGGCAGGAAAAAAAAGGACTGACTGTATCTGAATCTGAGATAGATAACACTCTTCGATTGTAAAGATTATGAATACTCTAAGTACTGACAATAAGGAAAGTTCATAGTAAAGAGATTTGATGTTTTCCAAATGTCCTGGAAATGAATACCTTCTTAAGTGAACTGCAAAATAGAACAGATTCTCATTAATCTGACATGTGTAAAGTGTGATTTTGCTTAAATTAGAAGAAAGGTTTAAATAACCTGTGTCCTTTTTGCATAAAATGATTATGACATTGCAGTTGATATTCAATATGAAAAAGGACCCTGCCTATTCTCATTTAAATGAAATATCTCACATTAGGAATATGTTCTTTATGGAGTTATCTCCATAGAAAATTTCTTGGAAACAATTTTTTTTTAAGATTTTATTTATTTATTAAAGAGACACAGAGACAGAGAGAGGCAGAGACAGGCAGAGGGAGAAGCAGGCTCCATGTAGGAAGTCCGATGTGGGACTGGATCCAGGGACTCCAAGATCACGCTCTGGGCCAAAGGCAGACGCTAAACCTCCTAGCCACCCAGGCGTCCCATCTTGGAAACAATTCTTAAAGAAGCATTGAGGAGGCTGAAGTTTCCATTTGGGTAACTTATGTGCATGTCTAAAAATTCTGGTATTCCAAGTGAAATACAGAATATTTAATTTTGAAAAATACTATAAATACAATGCCACATATGCAAATATAGTATTTCTAGACTTTCCTGTATGCAATTAATGAAAACATGTAGAGTACTTTCAATGTAGCGCATACAGTGCAGGGCGATAGTGATACAAAAGTAGAAGGAGAAGAAGAAGGAGAAAGTCCTTACCTTTATGAAGTTTAAATTTTACTAGAGGAACTAGATAGATAATAAACCACAAGATAGGTTGCTTAATGTCAGAAAATGGTAAATAATATTAAAAAATAGAAATTTCAAGCCTTTAGTAACTCGTACAATTAAGAGTCATTGGCTGCCTCCTACTTGCAAAACTTGTAATAGAATTTTCCTTGAAAGTTGGCTAGAAATCATATCCAAACCACAGCTGAATGGTTAAATAAGATACACATTTAATTGTGATAATTAAAATTCCAGCCTAGAGAAATATAAGGCAACATTTCCTAAAGATATCTGACTTCAGGGAGTTAATTTATCTGGGAATTTTTAGGATTAAAAGAGTTTTCTAGAATAAAAAATATACATGAATGATCCTCTTGCTTAAAGAGAATTTTCTACATCAAATATAAATATATCTGTCAAAACAGTATATTATTCATCAAAGCTGATGAATTCTAAATACCTCCCATCTAATAGTGCAGTGTTTTACTAGATTCGTGATTATAAGGGGGTAGTCACTATGTTATTGGGCTCTTGTAGAAAACGCATTGCATTTGAATATATTGTGAGTTGTCACAACCTCTCGGGGTTTTCAATATCTTCATCAATAAAATGAAAGATTTAGAGTCCCATTGAGTCCTAGTGTCCTGTGCTAGGGGGCAGTCATTGTTAGGGCAGAGAAAAATTGGTCTTTTTTTTGACAGGGTGTGGGGGTGGAGTAGGGGGTGGGGAGAAGGATAAAGACAACAAGGTAGGAATGCTATAACCTTTTACCAAAAGTGTGCTATAGACAAAAAGGCCAGGTCCGATTTGATAACTTTATCAATGAACCTTTTATCTTGTCTCACTTAACACTGCTCTCTGCCCAAGTAAGATGTCAAACATTTCACAGTCCCCCTCCATTGTGAAGTTCTAGATTTATATAACAAGACTGAACAACTTAACAGAGGAGAAGAGTGTGGCTTACAAACGTGTTCCTCATACTGTTAATTTTCCTGGTGATAGATTGAAGCTCTATGCAGGAGTTTTTCCCAAGTCTTCTTGAACTGGCTTAGATTTTCAGCCCATGTCACCCTGTGAGCTACTTATTCTGTAAAGAAATACTTTTTTTCATTCCTACTAAATTTACTTTCCTTCCCTTTTCAGGGATGTTTCCCAGACCTCTGATACCATAATTTACAAGACATGATTACTTTCATACCTCCCATTTTTTTTTATCCTGACAAAAAGACTTTTGATGTATTCATTTTACATATTCATATTGCAAATCTTAACTTTTCCTGAGTCAAAACTTTTTCTGACTGTAAAGCCTAATCTCTCAAATCAATCCCTTTATGTTTAAGAAGTATGGTTTTCCTTCAGAATTTCTGTTCTTTCATACACTTTGCTGTGTTTCAACGATATGAACTTATTTGGTATGACAGATCCAGATGTCTTGTGACTTAGTACTGTGGCAGAATAATGTTTCCCGGTTATTTTCAATATCTTTCCTGTGGAAGTTCAACATCCTGTTGACTATTTCAATGGAAGTCTATCGAGTTTTATATCTTTAGAAAACAGCCTGCAACGACCCTTGTATTCTTCCATTGTGATGCCATTGATACACTGCAACTCATCTCTTGCAAAGCTTTTTGAATGATTTTTCCTTCAGACTTTCTTTTATTGAAGGCTATTGACTGTTTTTTCTCCCATCAAACAACTACAAGAGATCTTAACAGATGTCTGCTGTGGAGATAAACTTTAGCATATAAGCAAATCTGAAAGCCTCCTGCAGGGGTCAAATTTAGGATTCAGTCATCTTGAGATACAGTCCTAATCAAAAGGGAAAACTAATCACAGATAATTCAGTTAGAACTATCTCGATAGATAGGTAGATACTAGACAGATAGACACCAATATACTCCTCAGACTGTCAAATTACCCATTTAAACTAGAGTAAAAAGCGAAACAATTGTTCTATCAAGCAAGCATACAAGTCTCATGACAGCTATATTTTTCAAGTGTCTGAGAAAACGTGTCATTGGAAAGACTGAGCAATGGATTAAACGGAGCCTGGGGCCAGATTAGAGACCTGGTTTCTTCTATGTGCTGCTGTGCCATGACCCTGAGGCTCTTAATTTTTTCAGGGTTTGATTTTTCACATAGAATATCAGAGATAAGACATGAATATTCATGTCAGAAGTTCCCTTTTACATAAAACTTATACGTAAACTAAATATTGTATGTTATATTTAGCAGCATTTTTATCTCAAATAGATGTCATTTGTTTCCTGAAGGTAATATGGAGTAAAATAGGAGAAAAAAACTTTTTGAATGCTAATTTTTAAGGCCTTCCCCAAAACCAGTTTTGATTTTTCTATAGATCCATTATAATTCAACTGTAACAATCAAACCTGTGTCAAAGCTTATTCCGTATAAAAAAAGTATGTGCATAGATACATATATACGTATCTATGCGTGTGTGCATGTGAAATATCAAGAGGTAGACTTGCTGTAAGCTTAGCAAAAAGACTGATGAAATTGACAACATTTTTCAAAAAAGTAGAATGTTAATGAGGGCTACCATATTAATAAAGCAGGAAATACTTTGTTCTCAATGAGAAGAAAAAATGTCTGCTGCAGTGACTTGATATTGTGTGTGTGCCTAAGAATATGCCATAATTATGTAGTATATAAATCTATGCACACTGAGCATGATAAGGAGAAGGGTGAACTGAGGAAAAGATGTATCATAGGAAGAAATCTGAGCTCTGTTAAAAATAGCTTCTAGTGAATTCCTAGGCATAAACTAAGAATTGCTCATAATATCCGGATTATACATCTTGCCCATAACACATACTTATTTGACAAATTTTCTCTAACAAAATTGGTTTCTCATTTCCATGATTTATTTTATATTTTTATCTTTTAAAGGGTTGATATTAACAAATCTGAACATTTCAATAAGGCCTGCCAAATTGCGAAAAGAGAAAGAAAACTTGTGATCACATTCTCGTCTAGATAAAGACTAAGAGAGACAAGCAATTCTATATATGTATATTCTTCCTTTTTTGTGACCATTTCTACATCTTTTGTCTAATAGGCATTGAGATCATTTGATTTCAGACACTTATACTCTCAGCCTCACCCCTGAATTACCTATCTTCTCAAACAGCCCCCCAAAGATATTCTTGGGTTATAAGAAACAAGTCTGTAGTTTCTCCCTGCTCTCTTCCTTGGCAAAGTGCTCTAACCACTTCAGCAAACTGGCTGCAGACACATGTCGACCCCCAAATATGGCTGCAGAACAACCATCTATTAATCTAAAGAGACATTTTAATTTTCAGGAGAACCAGATAATCATTGTAGTATGACATATAATCATAATTGTCCTTTCTTATCTGTGGGGGAAAAAAGTTTAAGGGCACCTCTACCAAGACTTCTCGAGATGTATCAAGACTAACACAGATTTCAAACAATGAAATATTTATGTAGATTTACATTGTTGTGCACTTACTATTGCTGGCCAAATGACTTCTTTATCAGAGAGAATATTAAATATTGTAGGTCATGACAGTGCAGTACGTATCTGGTACCCAAAAGTGGTATCAGAATGCTTTGAGAGAATATCTGGCAACATGATTTAGATGGTTCAAGGGAAGGGGGAAAAATAGGGAAAGGAAAGTAGATAATGAAGGGAAGTCAAAGAGACGAGAGGGACATCGAAGTGATTTTTGTGAGTCCAGAGTAACAGTAACAGTGGTAGGGACAGTGGTAATAATAGAAGAAACTAAGAATATATGCACTGTGCTAAATGATGGAGAGTGTGTTCTCATCTGAATTTCATAGTAACTCCACTTTGTTGAATAATTATAAATGTTATTAGTGTCTCATTTAGTAGAGATGGAGTAGGCATAGAGAGATTAGATCATTTGCCCAGGATCAGGAGCTAACAAATGGTAGCCACTCGATTCATACTTCAGTTGGTGTAATTCCAGAGCTAGAACCTCTATCTCCCATAAGTACGCCCCCCAAAATTTGAGAAGTAGGATTTGGGGGAGGAGAAAAACCAGCCCAAGAATTCAAGACTCCTTGGCTTATTGTTCTGTTTCTTAAATTCCACATATGTGTGAAATCATATGAGATTTGTCTGTATCTAACTTTTTCGCTTAGCATTATACTCTCTAGATCCATCCATGTTGTTGCAAATGGCAAAATTTCACTCCTTTTATGGCTGAGTAATACTCTTGCATATATACGCAGCACATCTTTATCCATTCATCTGCCAATGGACAGCTTGGGCTACTTCATAATATGGCTATTGTAAATAGTGCTACAATAAACACATGAGTGCACGTATCCTTTTGAATTAGTGTTTTCATATTCTTTGGGTAATACCTAGTAGTCGAATTACTGGATATTTGGTAATTCTATTTTTAAGTTTTTGGAGAATCTTCATACTGTGTTCCATCGTGGCTACACCAGTTTGCATTCTCACCAGCAGTGCAAGAGGCTTCCTTTTTCCCACATTTTTGCCAACACCTGTTGTTTCTTGTGTTTTTTATTTTACCCATTCTAACAGGTGTGAGGTGATATCTTATTGTGGTTTTGACTTGCATTTTCCTGATGATGAGTGATGTTGAGCATCTCTTGGGCATCTGGATGTCTTCTTTGGAGAAATGACTGTTCATGTCTTCTGCCTACTTTGAAAAACTGGATTATTTGTTTTTTGGGTGTTGAGCTGTATAAATTCTTTATATATTTTGGATACTCACCCTTTATCAGATCCATTTCTTGCAAATATCTTCTCCCATTCAGTAGGTTGTCTTTAGTTTTGTTGTTTCCTCTGTTGTGCAGAAGCTTTTTATTTTGATGTAGTCCCAATTGTTTGTTTTTGCTTTTGTTTCCCTTGCTTTGGGAGACATAACTAGAAAGATATTATGTCTGATGTCAGAGAAATTAGTGTCACATAGGTCTTTAAATCCATACTGAGCTTATTTTTGTGTATGGGGTAAGAAAATTGTCCAGTTTCATCCTTTTGCATGTTTCACTGTCCCGTTAAGTCAGTGTTTCTTGAAGTATCAGCCCACTAAAATCATAATCATTGTAAACTTCTACAGAAAAAAATAGATTTTGAATTCTCTCTGTAGTGGATTAATTTGGATGTTCCAGAGGTCTTTAAACATTATAGATTGAGAAACAATTCTGGAAGCAAAATTTCATGGGAATTATGTATTCATGTAAAAGCTTTCTAAGGAGTCTCATCTCATTAGAACGTAAACACGAAATGGTTTTACATCTTCTGATCACTCTCCCTACCTGCTCTATACCAGATGTCCTTTTCCTGTACCTTGATATGTCTAGTAGACATCAAGTTCCTGAAACTTTTGAGTGTTTAGAAAGTAGTCCCAGTTCAGTTTAAAACTTGAGTCTTATCAGTTTAAGAAGGTCTGGCCCATGGCTCAGAGGCCCTAGAATAGTCCATCATTTGCTTATCATTCAACTCCAACACTGGAATGTAAAAAGGGACACAAACTGTTCATGTTCTCCTCTTTGGTGGCCACAGGGTAGAGGGATGATAAGAAAATTTACAAGTTTTCATTACTTCACTGGAACCCTGGTCACAGCTCTTTTCTGTTGTTTGTGTGCATCTCTGGCTAATACTGTGTAAGCAGTAGCACAGGCCATTACTCCTGACTTTTCCTGATGGGTGCCTGAGTGTTCTTTAGAGGGCTCTGTGTGCCTCCACCTTGCACAGTTCTCTGGATGCACGGTACAGCTCTACTTGACATCTTCCGGTCCTTCAACACCTGTAACCAGTGGTTGGCTCCTTTTGGGGTCCTGTGCCCCTGGCAAGGACAGGAGGCAAGATTGCTAAAGGCTCAGCTTCTTCCTGTGATAAGCTAAGCACTCACTTCCCAGGAGCATCACAAAACCTTGCCATATCTGATGGCATGTTGTTGCCAGCTGCCCTACTGCTGAAACATACTATCTATTTTCTGTGATGACCTAGACCCAGGAAGAGATGAGCAAGCCAATTGCCTGAGCAGACTCTCCAGCAGGGATTGAGATGCCAGTTTTTCCTTGTAGAAACCCCCCTCAAATTTATGAGGGATTTTTCTCAAAGTCTTCTTCACTTGATTTAGGGAGTGGTAGTGCTGGTGAGCAGTCACCTTCATCTCTCCATCTGGTATTCCTAATAAGCACAAAAACTGTAAGGCCCTGACTTCTTGGCTGTCTTGCTACCTATTCCTAGTGTTCTCTTGGTATAGACCATGGGGTTGGAGAGCCAGGTGGCTGGTAACTGATATGGTCTTAATGCCTCTTCATAAGCCCTAACAGGGTTACAGCAGAATGTGAATCTTTACTGAATAAAATAACTACATTAAGATTTTTTCTAAGCAAAAGCAAAATTTTCAGAGGAGACCACTTTTTTGTACCCTGATTTGGGAACAAAAACAAAAAAGCAAAACCGAAAAGAAACCTCCAGCAGGGAGGAATTCTTTTCTTGTTTTCTTTTTACCTACCTTGATTTGGTGCCACAGCATAGAACTCAGTGTTCTATTAAGAGAAGAGACTTCCAAGGTCAGATCCCTGGACTAGCTCTTGGGCTGCCATAACAAGCCCTTGGAGGTTGCTGTAGGTGAAAAGGTAACTCACTTTTTGTTGGGGGTTATTTATTCATTGCATAAATACTGACAGCAAGAAAGGGCAAGACAAGAAGTCTGTTCACAGAGTTACACATTTCTCATCTGATATCGGGGCTGTTAAATGTGGTGTCTGAAGCCTGCTTACCTCATCTTATCTTCATAGCTGGCTTCACAGGATAGGATATAATCGAGAACTCAAATATCCCTGGAGAAAATTGTTTTGGGAAAGGTAGAAAAAAATACACTAAAAACTTCCAGGCATCTACAAATATCTTTCAAAGGAAGTTCTCTGACTCATTTGCACTATGATCTTTCCTTTGCTGGTCCCCACAGTCATGACATCCATGCTTGTAATTAGACCTCCGCTGTGACTCTGAGAAATCATGTCATCTGTTTATAAACAGCAGAGAGCAATTTTGAAATGTTCCCATTGTGGGAACAGGACAAACATTTTGTGACAGAAGCTCCCTGAAGCTTTGTTCTCTTCAGACTAGTTACCACAAATAGTTGATCTGGATGCATATCTCAGCCAGTTAATAGCACCCTCTAGCTTTTCTAAAAGCTTGTTTCTTCATATATTTCAGTGAGTGTTACCAGAGCAGAGGAAACTTGGTATTTCACTGACGTGCTCATAAGAAACAGAAATTAATAGCTATCAAGTGCGTGTGTGGTGGCTAGAGCTATATGAGGTGCTCCTCCACTCTGGTGCTCCAAGAATGCAAGATCTCAAACCCTGTCAGCCAACAAGCACTGGCTGACAGCACAGGTTAAAAAATGATGGTGTGAACCCTCAGTTTCATCAGGATGTCTGCTTTTTCCACACAACTGTGACTTACAAAGATCAGAAGTGAAAGAGTATTTTTGTGTGATGCTGAAAAGTCAGATTTAATGTCTACTCTTTGAACTCCAAAAGAATTGTAATATCTCTGTGAGTGTTTGCTGCTCTCCTTAGAAAGCCTCAGAGGTCATCTAGTCCAGACTTCAATCAAAGTGCCATCTTCTTGAACCCATCTAACAGGAACAGAGTCTGCTCAGATATTAAGGAACTTCAGGTTAAAATGTTGCTTTGTACTGAGCTCTTAACAGGTTCTTTTTTTCTTAAGATTTTATTTAGTTATTTGACAGAGAAAGAGCACAAACAGGGGGAGCAGAAGGCAGAGAGAGAGGGAGAAGCAGACTCCCTGCTGAGCAGGGAGCCCGATGCAGGGCTCCACCCCAGGGTCCTGGGATCATGACCTGAGCCTAAGGCAGATGCTTCTGAGCCATCCAGGCGCCCCTCATAACTAGTTCTTTGTAAGTGCTTCCCCATTGCTTGTTCCCTTACATAATTGTTCATAAACTATTTGAAGTTGCCTATTTTGGTGGCTGTTCACATTTGGCTTTACAGTTTGGTAAAAGCGAGAGAGCTAACAATTTATCAATAAAGGAAAATAAGACATAAACACTCTGGCTAGTTAGCAGATATTTAAAACACATTTTATTTTATAATACATTCAAATTTGAAAACAACAATTACAAATTCATATAATTAGAATGCTCTTTAGAGATCAGATAGAACAGGTTTGCACCTACTTCTAGAATTTCTCTGGAGCTTGAGTAATGGAAGACATTCCAGGCTCTGGATTGGAATCTTGACCCCACAGGTTATCCTTTCCAGTTCTGGAACAACTCTGATTGTCAGAGAATTCTCCCTTATGTCCGGCAAGAAGGTTTCTCTCTATAATTTTCATATAAAAGATCCAGTTTGTGTTTTTTGAGCAGACCAAAGCAAGCTATGTCCTCTAGTCCAAGACAGTTTTTAGTGTTTCATGGAAGCTATTGTGACTTGTGACTGATTTTAGTAAAATTTGGTAATCCAGACTGTAAGAAGTAATGTCTGGCTATTCATAGCATTTGGAGAAGATGGTAGGATATGTATGATTGTTGATACCATATATAGAATTCTGTGTATAATCCAAACCTCTTTTTTTTTTTTCGAAATGAGATAATGAACACTAGAACACTATTAGCTAAGATTACAAAGCTGATTACCAGTTGAGCTGAGCCTAGCACCCTACCTGATATAGTCCAATTCTTACCTCTGGAGAAAATTCACTTGAAATGCATTTGTTTAATTAATTATAGCAGTGCACACATCTTCTCATCTCTGGGAATTGTTAAAGTTTCCAATAAAACAAAACAAATAAGCCACATTGTGAAATCTCAAAAATAAGAAAATGTTGTCTAAGAGCACTGTATAAGGAGATTGATTTCTGGTTTCTTTATTAACTGGTCGTGGAGCACGAGCTACACTGTCTCTTTTGGCCTTAGTTTTCTCAAGTAGGTTGTGGGTGTTTGCTGGCTTCTGAGTCTGTCCCTAGGTAGGCTCAGTAGGAAGAAGCACCACAGATGGGGGTGTGGGGGTTTCCAGTGTACCTAGCATTTTTCCTCATTGAATAATATAAATTGTAAGTTTCCCACAAGCTCTAAAATCAGAGCATGCATGCATCATATCCTACTCAGGTCTATTATACTCCTTTCTTCAAAATGGAGGCAGTGATCGTTATCATCTCCCCAGTTATGCCTCAGTATTATCTGAGCTCTCAAGAGAGAGTTCTTCATGAAAGAAACCCCAAAGGGAAGCTAGGATATATAAACACCAAGTCTAGAATAAAGCAGTGGTCTACAGCAGACTTTAAAATGCACAATATAGTTAAGGGTCTATAGTTAGAACAGATTCTTAGCTATAGAGAACAAACTGATGGTGACCAAAGAGGAGGTGGGTAGGGGTGGATGGCATAAATCACATTGAATGGTTCTTAAATGTTGAAACAGTCTTCCATTCTTGGGAAAAACAGCAAGAGGTCATGATATATTATCAATTTTATATATTGCTCTATTTAATTTACTAATATTGGTTGAGGATTTTGTGCATATTCATTAAGGTTATTAGTGTGTAGTTTTCTTTGAGTATGTTATTTTTGTCAGGCTTTTTATCAGAATAACGGCTTCCCTTTTAGATTTCTCTTCCTCTTGTATTTTCTTAAGTGTTTGTTGCTTGTTTTTTTTTAGCACTAGTATTATTTATTCTTTAAATGTTTGGTAGAGGGACGCCTGGGAGGCTCAGCAGTTGAGCATCTATCTGCCTTTCACTCAGGGCATGATCCCTGCATGGAGCCCGCTTCTTCTTCTGTCTGTGTCTCTACATCTCTGTGTGTGTGTCTGTCATGAATAAATAAATAAAATATTTTTAAATGAATGAATGAATGAATGAATGTTTGGTAGAATTTGCCGTAAAGCAACTAGACCTGAATTTTTCTTTGTTGGAAAGTTTTCAACTATGAATTCATAATAAGTATAGACAATTCAGGTTACTCTGTGTACTCAAGTGAGATTAGAAGTTTGTGTCTTTCAGGGAAAATTTTTTTTTTGAAAATGTTCATTTTTAAGTTATGAAATTTATGGATATCAAGTTGTTTTATTCACTTGTTATCCTTATAATGTCATAAGATCTGTATTGATATCCCTTCTTTTATTTCTGATATTTATCATTTATATCTTCTCGATTTTTTTCTTGACCATTCTAGATAGAGTTTTATCAGTTATCCTGATCATTTCAGAGGACTAGGTTCTGTTTTCATGGATTTTTCTCAAGGTTTATGTTTTAAAATTTATTGCCTCTGCTCTTATCTCTTTTACTTTCTTCTGCTTGTTTTGGGCTTAACATGTTTGCTTTTCTTTTCATGGTGTCATAGTTGAAGTTGAGATCACTGAGACTTTTATTCTTTTTTAATTGAGTCTTTAAATCTACAGATTCCACTCTAATTGCTATGGTAGCAACATCACAGATTTTTTTGGATGTATTTTCATTTTCAGTTGTTTCAAAATATTTTCTAATTATTCTGGAAATTCCTCTTTGATACCAAGGGCTATTAGAAGCATGCCATTTAATTGCAAAATATTTAGGGATTTTTCCAAATAAGTTTCATTATTGATTTGTTGTTTATTATGTTGTCATAGAACACATTTTGTATGATTTGTATAAATATGTTAAGTTTGTATTATAGCCCATGATGCAGTCTCACTTGGTGAATACTACCCACACATACACTTGAAAAAAAGTGTACTCTGCCACTGTCAGGTTGTTGATAGTGTTGTTCAGAATTTCTATATTCCTACCAAACTTCTGCCTACCATTTCTACAGAGAGGAATACTGAGGTCTCTATCCAACTATATTTGTACCTTTATCTCTTTGCTGTTGCAATTCTAATTATAGCATCTTGCATTATAAGGTTATTTAGTTAGCTGCATTCATATTTAGGATTGTTCTGTCTTCGCAGTGAGTTGGCCTTTTTTATCCTTATGTTACTCATACCTCTCTACCTACCTCATAACAGTCTTTCTTTTGAAATATATCTAGTCATATTAATATAGCCAATCCAGCTTCCTTTTTTTGAGCTTTCTTTTGATTAGTATTTCATAGTGTCTTTATTATTCTTCTATTTTTAGCCTGTTGATGAACTGTAACAAAAAACAGTTGTGTTTTGTATTTTTATATACGACTATCTCTGTCATTTAATTGGTGTGTTTAGATCATACATTTTTTAAGGCCATACATTTCATTCAATGTAATTGTGAATATTAGTGGATTTGAAATCTACCCCATTATTTCTCCTATTGGTTCTATCTGTTCTTTGTTGCGCTTTCACCTTTTTTTCTGCCTGTTGTCAAATTGAGTATTGTTTATGATTTTGTATTTATTTACATTTCTCGCCTTTATTTATACATTTAAATATGTATATATGTATGCATATATTTTACTATATATCTAATATATATTTATAAATTTAATATATATGCATATATATTATATATTTTGGGGGGGTACTTGAACTCACAACCCTGAAACCTGAGCCGAGATCAAGAGTCAGATGTTCAATCAAGTGGGCCACTCAGGCACCCCTACATTTAAAAATATTTTAAGAAAATGTCCTAGAGGGGGATCCCTGGGTGGCCTCGGCGGTTTAGCGTCTGCCTTTGGCCCAGGGCGCGATCCTGGAGTCCCGGGATCGAGTCCCGCATCGGGGTCCCAGCATGGAGCCTGCTTCTCCCTCCTCCTGTGTCTCTGCCTCTCTCTCTCTCTCTCTCTCTGTCTATCATAAATAAATAAATAAATAAATAAATAAATAAATAAATAAATCTTTAAAAAAAAAAAGAAAAGAAAATGTCCTAGATTTGATAGTATAAAATTTTAACTTCTCACGGTCTAACTTGAAAAAATATTTATTTTGTTGACATGTAGAGTAAGAACCTTATGATAGCATGTTTCTAATTCCTGTCTCTCATCTCTCTGCTAATATTGTCATTTTATGTTTCCATATGTTATATATGTTAAAAACCACCACACATTGCTACTGTTTTTGCTGTAGGCACTCAATTATCTGTTAGAGCAATTCAAAAAGAAAAAAAAAATATCTTCTACATTTATTTTCTTTTTAACCATTCCTGGATATAGGTTTTTATTTCTTCTTACAAACCTAATTTTTGTTCAGTTATCCCATGCCTTCTGCCTAAAATATATCCCTTCAGCGATTCTTATAGTATGGGTCTCTTGGCAATAAACTCAGTTTTTGATTGTCTGAAAAAAATGTTTCAATCACTCTCCTTTATTAGAGCTGTTTGTGCCATGTATAGATAGAGTTCTGGGCAGACACCTTTTTTTTTTCTAGCACTTTAATAGTGTCACTTGTCGTACATAGTTTTAGACAAGTTTAATGTCATTCCTTGATTTCTTCCTTTGAATGTGATGTTTCTTTTATTTCCGCACCATCCCCATTCCTGATGCCTTCAATGTTCTTTTTTTAGACATTTTGAATATGATATATCAGGGTATGTGTGTGTGTGTATTATTCATTCCGCCTGTGCAGAAGGCCAGACTGAAGTACATAGAATTGATTCCTGAAAAGGTACACGCATTTTGTTCTGCTAGAACATAATGCAGGAATTTGAGGCAGTATCGTCAGGAGCTAAGCTGGGTTTCTGTTTCGTGCTACAGTGTGTTTCAGAGCACCTTATGCTCTGCTTAGGATGGTGGTATGAACTGCATGTCTGTGTCCCCTCCAAATTCATCTGTTGAAATCCTAATCCCCAGTGTGATGGCATTTGGAGATGGAGCCTTTGAGAAGCAATTAGGCCATGGAGGTGGAGCCCTTGTGAATGAGATAAATGCCCTTATACAAAGAGGCCAGGGAGCTAGCTTGCTCTCTTTCTGCCACAAGATAAGTCAGTATCTACAACATGGAAGAGGGTTCTCACCATAGCTTGACCATGCTGATACTGTGATCATAAACTTGCAGCCTTTAGAACTATGAGAGATAAAGCTTTGCGGTTATAAGACACCTACTCTACGATACTTTGCTATAGTGGCCTTGACTGATGAAGACAGATGGGAGAGAGGGTTATTCTCAGAACTCCTGCTCTACTCAAACCTTTGTGCCTCCTCTATGCCCCTGTGCCTCAGAGGTCTTCTCTATTCATGCTCTTGCCACTCCTCCAGTGGTTGTCAGCTTCGGATTGCTACCAGGTGTTCGTTGGCCTGGTGATGTGAAACAGGCCAATTCTCTGTTGTCCTGGTCTAGAGTCAGACTTCATAGGACTATGCCCAGGCATTAGAGATGGAGGTTCTCTATGATCCATACCTTACTAATTATGGCAGTGACACTTGGTGGGTCATGTGCAGAAGAGACCTTCCTGGCCCTCCCCCTGTGGTAGGAAACCTCTGATGATATGATATAAACCCTAGGCCCAGGACTATTTCCTGCTCCTCCCAAAGGGCTCATGAGTTTTCCTCCCTAGGGAAAAGGAATACTCTATGCAAAAGAGCACGCAAATAGTTGGAAACTCCCCTTGTGTCTGTGTCCCAGGGGTTCTGTCTTCTTGTGCTAACTCAGACTCAGCCTTTAGAAGGTTGTTGAGAAGTTTTTCTGAAATTCTCTTACTCTCTTATATGATGCTTTTGTCTCTTACCCCTGCATTCTGCCACAGGTGAGCTAATGTTCACACTGACGCTCTCTTTGGAGGAACCTGCTTTTATTTGAAGTATAGGCACTTTGGTTTCTCATCTCTTTGATAGATTCATGAAAAGTTATGATGTTATAGTTAATCTGCTTTTTTCTGGCTTTTAGTGCAAGACAGATGTGAAACATTGTGCTACGCATTTGACATTCCAGACTACTGTTAAATAAAGTCATCTTATTTTCTTATGTTAAGTAGTTATGAAATCATATTTATCCTTTTAATATTTTCTGACTCTACACCCTTTGAAATCTCTCTCTTTCATCATTGGGCCCTAAAATTAGATTTAGAAAATTTTCATAATATTATGGAAATAAGATGATACATAGTGATAATTTATAAGTACTTCCTAGAATCTGAAAATTAAGACATTTCCTATTAAAAATATGACTATTATAAACGAAAGGGATTTTTATTTTCTCTGGATGTGATTTCAAAGCTATTGCTAGATGTAAGGTCTTCTAATGAAATATTGTGTATGTTATAATCTTTCTGTGTCTAGAACTGAATTCAGATCCCTAAAGTTGCTAATTGCTTACAAAAGCAAAGTATTCTGCTTGATGGAATTAAGACAGTTATGTTCAGCAGATGCATTTTTTTTCATGAATATTTGAGTCATCTCAACTTCTGAGGAAATATGTCTTTAGGTATTTGTTTATAAGTAAGTGCTACCATATTTTCCATGAGAAAAAAAAATATAGTTACAGAGAAATTATAGCTGATTCAAAAATTGCACCTTCTTATGAATGTATCAAATGAGTAAAAGCAAGTGAAACTGCTCTAAAAGCATTCTCTACAATTAGCTCCATGTTTTCTAAATTTTAAAGTCTGGCTGAGATTGAATATTATTGTCTTTAAAAGTAGATGTTTCATGTAGTGAAAAGGTATAGTCTCTTGTAGGTCCAGGAGTCTATAATTTTTAAGTTGCATATCTCTGTTTTTAGTAATTTGATTGAACACCACACTTACAGTGCATCTTTCTGTAATTGCAGGTTTTATATGGGGAGAAATTAAGCAAATGTGGGATGGTGGACTTCAAGATTACATCCATGATTGGTGGAATCTAATGGATTTTGTGATGAATTCCTTATATTTGGCAACAATCTCTTTGAAAATTGTTGCGTTTGTAAAGGTAACTATTGTTTCTATTATTGGTAAAATGTAAGTTCTGATAAATACTGATAGATCTTTGATTGCTATTAATTTTACTAATAATGTGACCTAGAACATTATGTATATGTGATATTCACCTCTTCATGACTTTATTTATAGATGGGTATAAAATACATAGATACTACCCAATTTATAGTCATAAAAGAAATTTCACAATATAAAGTTGTCACCCAACTGTGTTGCATCTAAATTGAATGATGCCTCAAAGTTACTCACAATAGTTGCTCTTGCTTCTATTCTTTTCCATTTCTAATGGAATTCTGCCTTAAACACTTTAAATTTTGGCAACCAAAAATCTATTTTTATCAGTTATACCTAACCAATAACATTACATAGACAGATCAAAATATTACTCTTTCAAAGCATTTAAATTATTTCAACTCAAAGTAATATAGTTTGATATAATTAGAACAGAATATAGTTTCTTTCTCCTCATCCCATTCAACATGACAGTGCCTGAAATCTCATACAATCGTCACTCCCCCAGATTTTGTACAATATCAATCTTTTCCAAACCACATAATTTATGGAAAACATTTTTGTTCTGCAACGGCAATTGGGACTATTTTGTACTTTGGGAAATGTTTTTCAAGCCAAAGTATTGTCTCCTTCCTGCCTTTCTTTTTTTCCCTCTTTTCTTTTCTCTCTCTTTTTAAAAATTTTCTCTTAAAACGATTAATGTAGAAGTAAAAACCAAAGGGTGTCTAATTGGGCTTTCTTTACATGAATGACTCCTGCAATTTAGTGATCTGACCTAGAAAATGCTAACATGTAGGTGAACTCCTGCTCATTTCATCTAGTTCTTTAAAATAGCAACCTGAGTCTTTGTCCAGTGTTTGACTCTGGCAGGGTAAAAAATGCTCAAAGTTGGGAAAGGCCACAGTTTCCAGAATTTGTTCAATTAAAATGTTGCCAGCACTCAGCAGAACATTTAGGAAAGAGCATTGGCTACTATTTTTATGAGAAGCAAACTATATTTTAAGAATAGAATGATAATTTGATAATTTTTCCTATCTGCACTGAGGTTAATGACCTTGACCTTAAGAGAGAAGATACTGTCTTAACCAAGTAGGTGATGCATCTTTGTAGAAGATGGGCAGTTTATTGTTACATACATATATGTCCAATTCCTATTTTCTTTGTAATGAAAATTAAGTATATCTATAAAGTGTTTTGGCCATCTCGTTACTAAAAAGTAATATATCTGCTTTTTTTGTGGTCCCATGTAGAATGTAAAATTCTGTGGTTATAGAACTACTGCAGTCCTTCTCAAACTTTCAGGTGCAAAATAATCACCTGGAAAGCTTGTTAAAACACAGATTCCTTTTCTCCATCCCCAGAAATTCTAAATTAGGACTATTAGGGAGGATCCTAAATTTGCATTTCTAGCAAATTCATTAGACAATGCTGATGTACCTGATCTAAGAAAGACATTGATTGATGCTGGACTATATAATTCTATTCAACAGCTAAGAGAAGTATAGGGTTGATTCCAAAAGGAACTTCTCTCTTATATTTTTACATGCAATATTTGTACTAAGATACAGAATATTTTTATATATTACATTTATATGGTGTTTACAGATAGTGCATATACATTCCAATCCATCAAGAACTCTGGCATATGGGGGTATAATTACATATATTAATACTTGTGGATTTTTGGTCTTAATTTTAGATATGAGATTTGAATTTTCTGCAAAAAGTTGTAAGTTCTTCATGTGCAACATCAATTTTAATAATAAAATGTAAATGTTGTCCATTATAGTACACCAAGGAAGAAATTATGCTTATAATTCAACTCGCCCACCCCATGCAATGAAGAAGAGGGAAAAAGATAAAAAGGATATGAAAAGTGCACAGAAATTACCTCAGATGATAATGATGTAAATAATGTGGAGTCTGGAGAAAAACCATGTGTTTATGTGCTGTGATCATAGGACTCCAACTATGATTGTAAATGTATAGCATGGAATGTTCTTTCTGAATGATCAGTTTGTGTGACTAAAACTTGAGTTGCATGGATTGTGTTTAATGGGTAGTGTTTTCTGAGCTCACTTCTTTCTTCCATTGCTTACTAGTTACGTGAACTTGGACCTGTTTCTCTGCCTCTCTGTGCCTCATCGATAAAAGAAGGAAACAAACAATTTCTGCCTTGTGTTGTTGGTATGGGCAGTAAATGAATTGATATAATTAAGAGGTCTATTATAAAATAAGGGTGCATTATTAATTTTTCTTTTTTCTCTTATACTCCTGTGTCCTCCTCCTTTTTCATATACTTTAAGCCCATTGGACTTGTCTTTTTAAATGTCTTTATTATGTCCCTTCATTTACTTTATGTTGAGAAAAGTTTGAGCTCTGGATTCACACTCACCTTTACTATGTGAAACCTGTATGATTTGAGGCAAGTTATTTAATATTGGCCTCAATGCTATTATCTGTCGAATGATGATAATAACTACAAAAGCACTTAACTTTGGGAATCCGACTTGTTGACTCATCCTTCCTTACCTTTTTTATCTTATCACTTAGTTTTTCATGCTAACTTTTAGATAATTTAGAAATTACTATTTCCAGAAAAGATGCTGTATTTATGTACTAAAATAGATTCTGCTGTAAGTAAGGAAAACAGCCATTATGTGAACCAATCAGTAAGAATTTCTGGGAGCACACTAACAAACCAGGATATCATCTGTTTGCTGAGAAGGCAAATGAGGTATATCCCCTGCCTTCAAGCAGTGCCCAGTCAGGTGGAAGAAAGAGAAATGCATATAAGTAACAGCCTTACCATACAATAAACTGTACAACAGTGACTGTGAGAGCATCAAGGAAGGAACTAAACTCTACTGGAGGTGTCTTGGAGAACAGAGCCAGTGGGCATCTAGTGAGTTCATGAATGTGCTTGAGTGTTCCAGAGAGAAAAGGCAATGTGCAATAAAGTCTGAGTGTGTAAAGGAGGCCAGTCTCTAAGAGAAATGATCCAGCAAATAAGGCCAAGGGGAGGAATGGAAGGGCTTTTTATATTCTGCTATAGAATGTGGGTTTTGCTCTATTAATAGAGAAGCCATCAATGAGATTTAAGCAAAGAATGATTCAAATGATAATGAATGCCTGATGTAGAGAAATGAACATAGGGGAAACTGATAGAGGACTGGATTTGAAAAAAAAATAGGAGGGAAGAGCCATAAGATTGGTTATTTATTAATTATGAAATATGAGGTAAATGGAATCCCCTGATGCTGCTTCCTGGTAAATAGTTTGCCTGTTGTGGGGCAGGCGAGGTTACCAACGAGTTATAACCAAGATCTCTGTAAGATTGTACAGGTTCTACCTCCAGTCTGAAGGTGCATTTAATAAATGGGAGCAAAAATCCAACCCTATGTCTTTTTAGCCAGGCCATGGACCCAGACCAGAAAAACTGTCAGTTCACAAAAAGGGAAACCTTTCTGAAATTGATTTATCCAGGAGAAACTTTTGGAATAGGTCTGGCAGAAAGGCCACTTTTGCTTAATTGATTTATCCTTTTAAAATTCATTGATGAAGAAGTGATTTAATAAAACAAAACACACATGTGCATACATACATACCAAAGGGTCCTTCTAACTAAGGCTATGGTTTGAGCTCTGATCCATACTTGATCTGAGTACTACTTATACCACTTCCTACCTGTGTGATTTGGGGCAAGTTACTTAATCTATACCTCAATTTTTTTATATGTGTAATGACACTAATAATCAGGTCCTATAGAATGTGAGGATTATATTAACAAACACTTCTAATGTCATAAATAGAGCTTAGTATAAGCATTGAGTAGTTTTTATTTTTTATGTTCCATGCAACCCATGCATTATATTGTACAAAGACAGTATGAAAGTATATGTGATTTCAGTGTTCTCCTTACATGCAAAGCTTTGTGGTGTTTCCTTAAATACCTTGATTCATTGACATGTCACAGCTCGTGAATTATAAGCTTTTTTTCCCATTTGCTCTTAATTCTTGAAGAAGGTTTGTTAACCATTTCCTCCTCTCACCATGTATGAAATATTAGTTAATCCAGAGCTTGTTGATGCCTGGGCACTCTCATAAAATGTTGTTTTATCTTCATTAGGACTGGTTTTCTCCTAAATATTACCCAGTCCTTTTCCATATGTACAACTTGTCTCATATTTTCTTTAGTCATTTGGCAGTAATGATTAAATCCCTATGCCTATTCCACAGTGTGATATAAATAATATTTTCAAAAATTTAATCATTATGGATAAGAACATTTATTTTAACATTCATCATGGAATTTTTCAGTCTTGTGAATAGTTCTGAGTAAATACCTCATTGATCTCTCCTATTCTTATCAGCTAGACAAGAGGCATAAAATATTGTTTCCATTTCACAAATGTTCTAATTGCAATGTACCCTCCAAATTAGGGAATTCTCTAAATATTCTTGAGTTGGCATGGCACAGAGCTCTGTAGGGATTTAAGTCCTAATGGTTTAATGCAGTACTATCTATCACAGGAGAAAATCATGCATCTCCGTATTGTCTTTCACTACTTCATTATCTAACCAGTTTGTGGAAAGGGAGGTGTTTTTACCTTATAAATCAAACATTAAAACCAGTGTGCATTTTCTATTTACTCTAATATGACAAATGTGTTTATTTTTGCATCAGCTTAACTTTTTATTCATGTTTATTGATTGCCTGTGTTTTAGAAGTACGTATCAGAGACTATAGAGTATATAAATAACCCAGTATCCTGATTCTGTTCATCTTCCTCTCTTAACACTTCTGCTAAGGTGTTCCTGACCTGGCTCCAGCTTTCTCTTAGAATCATCACTATCCCCAAACTCTCCATATTCCAGCTAGATTAAGGTACTCACATTTCTACAAAGGATTCATCTTTTCTAACAACCATTCTTTTGAATATGTCTATGATTCTTCACCCTAGAATGCTTTTTGACCTCCTCTCATCTATAAAACAATTTATTAGACACTCATTTCCTCAAATGCAGTAGACCGAGCTCCCTGCATGGAAAATTGGCAGGTAATCCAAGGGTGAATATTCTGTTAGATAGGTGTGCAATGAGTGAGTCTCTTAAAAAGAATCTGAGTAAAAATAAAGTCTTACAGAAAACCATGCTATGGTATATTTATACTAAATAGCAAATATGGGGATCCCTGGGTGGCTCAGCAGTTTAGAGCCTGCCTTCGGCCCAGGGTGTGATCCTGGAGTTCCGGGATTGAGTCCCACATCAGGCTCCCTGCATGGAGCCTGCTTCTCCCTCTGCCTGTGCCTCTGCCAATCTCTCTCTCTCTCTCTCTCTCTCTCTCTCTATCATGAATAAATGAATAAAATCTTAAAAATAAACAAATACTTGAAAGAAAGAGGAAGGTAGGAATTAATGTTCTTTGACAATTAACTCTTGACCCTTATTTTTCCTTTTTTAAAATTATTTTTTTTAAAAATCCAAGTATAACTAACATACATGGTCTTTCTCTTTCAAGGATCATTCTATAACATGGAACTATCAGCTCTGGTCAGCAGGATCCTAGTGTCCATTCATCTGTGGCCAGAGGGTACCTGTCAAGGGAAGGATTAGCATTTCTTATTTAATGTCTGTTTTCTTCACTATCTAATAAGCTCATATGACATAAACTGTGTGTTATTTGCTCACCACTGTGAAGATGATGTCTAACACAGAGTAGGCACTCAGCATATATTTCATGAATAATGAGCAGCTGAGGAATCAAAATAATTAGAATTTAAATCCATTCTAGACAAAGAACCTGATACTCATGGAAAGGAATTCTGGTGAGAATGTGAAGTAATTTGGGGAATGACCACTACTAAAGGTTTGAGCCAAGGCGTTAAATACCAAACTGAGCACAAATGGCAGGTCAATCTCAAAAAGAAGTCAGGACCCAGATTCCAGAGGCTTCATGTGACATGTTGGAAAATTAGAATTCCATCCCAAGAATATCGCAGTTCTTGAGTGCATTAAGCAAGATATGAGGTAGTCTGACTGGCCCTTTTAGAAGAAGATTCTTGGAGGAAACAGATGATGGTAGAAATAAGATCCAGGGCAGGGAGAGCAATTAGCAATTATTATTATGATAATTTCTGTGGGAAACAGAGGATACCAATGAAGAGGCGTAAGCGATATATATGAAAATTTCAGTTTAGAGCCTTAAGGTTCCAAAGCGAAGACTCTCCACCTGAAATTTTGCTTCGGGTGATTTGCTGCCACTCACTAAGATCAGAGAGCATAAACAGAGAGTTTGAGGAGGAACAGATCATGAATTCCACTTCTGGCCTGTGAGTTTGAGATGCCTGTGAGATCTCCATGTGGACACATCAACGAGGCAGGAAAGCATAAAATATGACTGTAAGGGCAGACGTCTGGGCTGGAGATGGAGGGCTGGGAGTCATCAGCACATAACTAACAGTTGAGATCATTGAAAACCATCAGGGAGAGTAGACAAGATGAGAAGAGAAGAGGCTTATGAAACAAAGTATTTAAGGAGCAAATGTGAAGGAGGGACCTGCATGGGATCCTGAGAAGTGGCATCCCGATGGCAGAAAGCAAACATGCAAAGATTAAAAAATGAATATGGATTTTGTGAAGAAGTTTTAGAAAATAGGGCTAAGGAGAAATTTTAAGTTCAAGTTAAGCTTTTAACGCCTAATAATAGAGTTTGGAAAATGCATTTCAAATTGAAGAATTAGAATTTTTTGCTACAAGTCCGTCTGTAAGGATTTTAACAATTGCTTTGCAAAACAATGCCTGTATTTAAAAACTGAAGTTCAACGTATATGTAAATGACAGGAGAAAAATGAGAAAAGCAAAACCAAAAAGAATGACTTCAAGAGATAATTACTAAATGTTTATATCTCCATTTTTTTTTATATCTCCATTTAATCCTGATAGAAAACAAGGTTTCTGGATCAGAGAACAAATTACTTCCATAACAATCTGAACATTGGTTCCTCATACTCCAGTTCCCCACAGGGCAACAGATGAGAGCCAGATGTACCCTTTGCATCCAGGAGTTTGTACCACAGGAGGGGAACTGGGAAAATATGAATCTTAGAGCTTGTATAGTATAGCTGTGCCAGCTGCTCACCTTCCCCCTGGAGAAAGAGAGAGACCTTAACTTTCCGAAGTAAACAGATTCTCTTAGGGGAGGCAAAGGTCCCTAGTTTTATTATCCTTAGAATCTAAGCAGATGGCTCCAGGGGAGATGTTTCCAAATCTCTCAGAAAGTCTCTATATTTAACTTCCCAGGCTTATTTGCCATTCAGACATCTTTTAACAGCCATGCAATGTTTTGCTCAGGAAGCCCTGACCATGCATAAATGTGAACATATTCACATAGCATTGTTTCCCAACAATTATCAGAAGTGCTAGACTTTGAAGCAGACTTGCGTAATTATACTGGGGAAGAATCTAGCATTTCCTGATTTGTCAAAATGGAAAACCTTCCTCTTGATTTTGCAAGTCCCAGCTCAGAGAGTTTTCTAAGAAGGGATCTAAAGTACCTACCATGTCACCGGGTGATGATGGAGTCTATATTCAACCGCCTGTGAGACCTAGAACAATGAACAGCATCTCTAGGAAATTGAATAATATCAAAGGACCCTTAAAGCTTGAACAACATGTAATCTCTGTTCATTTCCGGCCCCATCCACCCCAGGCAGAATTTATCACTTTCTCTTCTCTGTTCTCACAGTACTTTGCGTTAATCTCTTAGAAACATTGCTATTATTAGGTGTGCCTCCCACCTTCACTGGACAATAAGTACTCAAAGGAAGAAAATGTTTCTTGGGCACCCATTGCACGCAGGGCAGTGTATTAGATGTTGTGAGGAATTCCAAGTAAATGATCACATCCTTAAGAATGCTTACTGTGTCAAATTATGTATACATTGAGATACAGTCCTAAGCCATATTAACTTAAAGAGAGAGAAAGAGAAATATAGGATTAGCCATCAAAGGGGGTGGGGGAATGTTCTCTACTTAAACATGTGTCTTTCAAGGGAAGTGAGAAAAAGAAGGTGAAGGTGATCTTAATCTCTGAAGGAAAACGTGCATCGTATGAGATGACCAAGAGAAGATAATTCGATGGTGGTTGATACTACAAACCCTCACTTTGATATGTGTTATAATGAATAAAAAATATTAAATTTTTAATTTTTTACATATATGCAAGATGACCTATTTTTTGGTGAACTTAGGAATGTTCAAGAGCAGTTATCAACATTTAAAAATAGAAAATAATTTCCTTCTAGCTCAAACTTGATTGTTTTAAATTGTCACTCAAGCAAGAGTCTGGGTATTAGAAAAAAATCAGAAACTTGTGATGTATTTTCTTCCCAGGGAGATTTGAAAAATACTATCTATTAGTTTCAAGAGAATTAATTAACATTTGTAAAGGTCTTTGGTATAAAATGTAATATAAAAAGAAAGGAAATATTCTAAAAGTCTGATGGGACTCATACAGAAATCCAACTTTTTTTTTCCTAACATGATTATTAGGAAAAAGATGCAGTTGTCTAGACATTTTTTAGGGAAGTGTATGAAGAAGAGAATTCAATTTATTGTTTGGTTCCTACAGAGGTTTAATTATAGATTTTTGGAACACGGTATTTCAAAGAGCATTTTTAAAAAAATTTTTTATTGGAGTTCAGTTTGCCAACATATAGCATAACACCCAGTGCTCATCCCCTCAAGTGCCCCCCTCAGTGCCCATCACCCAGTCACCCCAAACCCCTGCCCACTTCCCCTTCCACTACTCCTTGTTCATTTCCTAGAGTTAGGTGTCTCTCATGTCTTATCACCCTCACTGATATTTTCACTCCTTTCCCTTTATTCCCTTTCACTAATTTTTATATTCCCCAAATGAATGAGACCCTATAATGTCTGTCCTTCTCCAATTGACTTATTTTCAACTCAGCATAATACCCTCAAGGTCCCTCTACCTCGAAGCAAATGGTGGGTATTTGTAGTTTCTAATGGCTGAGTAATATTCCATTGTATGCATAAACCACATCTTCTTTATCCACTCATCTTTCGATGGACACCGAGGCTCCTTCCACAGTTTGGCTATTGTGGCCATTGCTGCTAGAAACTTCGGGGTGCAGGTGTCCCAGCGTTTCACTGCATCTGTATCTTTGGGGTAAATCCCCAGCAGTGCAATTGCTGGGTCGTAGGGCAGATCTATTTTTAACTCTCAAAGAGCATATTTGACCTTGTTTTTAAAAACGAATATAAATTTACTTCAGGAATACAAAGGATAAATTCCATTTTGCTCTTTATATAGTTCAGAGTTAAGATAATTCAAAGCTGGCACTTTAATTAACTGAGTCTTACTTTTCAAATAATTGCTGGTCAAAGTCTAGTAACAGCAAGAATGTTCATGTAATATCACGTTTTACATATTAAATATAAAAAATTAACAACTCATTGACTTCCAGGGTGATTTCCAAGTTGGGTTTTATCTGCATTTGGAATATAACAGATACAAAGCACTGATAGTCGTGCCCATATTGGTCATTACTATTTCCAGGGCAATGGACCAGAACTTCCACTTATTATATATAATTTGTATCCTACATGCATTCATCTAGACTAGGCAAATGTGTCAAATACCGTAAGTAAAACCATTGGTAATTTTGTTCAAAATTTAGTAGTTTTCCTTTATAATGTAGCTTTCTTTGTTACCATGTTGCTTTTCCCCATATAAAATCAGATTTTTTTTTCCTATGTAGCATTTTCTTTTTCTCTTTCTAAAGTTCCATCAGAAAGGTCAAGGTCAGATGTAATTCACATATTAACAAATTACTACAAATGACAAGGACAGACCAGGCAGGCCACTTTTATTAAAGCTTAGAAATTATAAATGGCTTTAATAAACTGTTATTTTTGTGTAGATGGATATTGCTGCCACCATCACGGAGGACATTGGCCACCGTGGAGACCCTACAGGCCATCATGCTGGATCTACCTGTCCTGAACTTGACATAGTCATATGTATGTGTTTGTTTTATTTTCTCTTTGTTTCTCTTTTTTCTCCAGTACAGCGCACTTAATCCACGGGAATCTTGGGACATGTGGCATCCCACGCTGGTGGCTGAAGCTTTATTCGCCATCGCAAACATCTTCAGTTCCTTGCGCCTGATCTCGCTGTTTACGGCAAATTCTCACCTGGGGCCTCTGCAAATATCTCTGGGAAGAATGCTCCTAGACATTTTGAAGTTTCTATTCATATACTGCCTAGTGTTGCTAGCGTTTGCAAATGGCCTAAATCAATTGTATTTCTATTACGAAGAAACAAAAGGGTTAAGCTGTAAAGGCATACGATGTGAAAAGCAGAATAATGCATTTTCAACGTAAGTCAAACAGACGCTTTTATTGGTAATTTTATGCAGAATTCAGAGTATTACATTATGAATTTGAACCATGACAAGTGGTTGCAAAGAAAATTGTGCTTAATGCAGAAAATGGAATTAACAGGGCTTTGAATACAAATGGATCCTTCTGACATATATATATATATATACAGCATATTTATTTTAAATCTTAGTAAAATGGTCTTTTAAAGGACCTCGTAGAAAGGAAAGCTATATATTTAGTTTTAAAATATGGAATAAAGAGGAAACTTCTGCCCTACTGACAGCTTACAAGCATGGTAAAAGACAATCTATGTAAGTACTTTTTGAGCTTTCCTGTGTTTTCTGGATAGGAAAGTCCCCCCACGTGTTCTTTCACTCTTCACACACAAAAGAATCTAAACATGTAGAAATAATCCAAAATAGGAACCCCAGGCTAACCACTAACCACTATAATTATGCACACAAAACTCTCTGTGCCCTTACACTCGATGAGCAGGAGGTCTCATTCAGTGTCAGCCTCTGGTCATTCTGAGGCAGGTTTGCTGACAGCACAGGCACATGCCCCCTTGTCTGACACCCACACAGTCCTCGTGGAACACACCTCTGCATACCTGTGTCCTCTGTGATCACCAGACAGCTGTGATAAGCAGTTCATTCGCAGATGAATGAAGAAGTTAGGTAATGTTCCTCCATGCCAGAACTGCAAATAAATAAACAAATGATCCTTCTGTAGGTGACTAAAAATCAGACCCTCTTCAGGGGCTGTTAGAGACTTTTATGTGAAATAAGAGAGTACAGCAATTTCTCAAACAGGAAAAAAATCAATACCTTCATATAAACTAAGTCACTTACGACTACGATATTCTTGTTAATTCATTTCCGTACCTGTTCTATCTTTGATCCCAATATTTAAAACTCCATTTTAATTAATCAGCATCTACTTCTTTGCACATAAAAATTTTAATCTCAGCCTTAGCAGCCTCGGATCCTTTCAGAAATAGATTTGCTACAAACCATGAGTCATAGAGGAAACAAAAGGTCATCTCAGCTTCACCTTATCCCTTCATCCCTTGCTCCCAGCCTCAATTCTTCTACTCTTTGGCAGTAGTTCTCCAGCCTGACCAGCTACCTCAACCCTGTCATCTTCCTCGTGCCCTGACCTTCCTGTCATCTTTATGACCCCAGACGGGAGGGGTTCAGTGGAAGCAATGTAGCAATGTAGCCCTTGAAGCAATGTCCTTGTGACTAGCGTGGCCCTGGATTGTGTCTCTGTTTTGATACTGGAAGGTCCTCTTTCCCCACTTGTTTGTGCTCCTTGACATGGTAATTTGCTCCTGGTGGCTGAGACTAGAGATGTACAAGGGTCAGATCCCACCAGCTTCATGCGTGGCCTCAAAGTGAGCCTCTTACAAACGTCCTGGATACTGTCTGCTGTCTCTTGATTTCTGATGGAGAGCCCTTCTGCTCACCGGCTTTCACAACTTCCTTGTCACCGCGTACTGCATGCACCTGCCTCCACCATCCCACCTACCATCTCCTTCTCATCCTGTGCTTTGTCTACCGGGGGGGAACTTCCACGCAGCACCTAGAACTGAGGTACCTCGGTTGTGTTTAATTCGGGGAGCAGTTCTGGTTCCAAGATTCAGCCCCTTCTCATACATCCGATTCATCTGCACTTAACCCCCTCCTAATTCATGATCCCTGAGTTCCCAGGAATCACATTGCCCTCTTCCTGGTTTTGTGGTAAATGATTACAAGTTATGAACCAATTTTACTCTCTGTCCAAGAAGTTCTACCGCAATGGAAGTCTGAGGCAAAAATATCTAGTAGAAATTGCATGCTAGAGGCAAATGTTAAGCAAGGTTAAATTGCTTGGATTGTGTGTTATTTTAGTGTACCCATGCCAGTAGTCTCCTCTATTTTCATGAAACGCAACGGATACTGCATATCTCAGAAATTAGAGGCCCAAATCATTCAGCCCGAATAAATCAGGTATTCTATGTGAATTTTTTTCCAGATCATAGAATGTAAATCTGCAAGCAAGAGATTATTCAAAAACTAAAAAATATAGCAACAACTCTTAGCATCACTAGTGTACTAGAATGTATAGAGTGTCCGAGGCAGGCATAAGTCACCTGTCCCTAGATGACCCTGTTTCAATATAAGGGGTGCCAGTCACTGCAAGGGGATGTCTAGTGATGCCCTCTGGGCTCCTGCTCTACATTTTATTTCTTTGCTTCTGTTGGTCTTTGGTTTTCTATTTATAATTTCTTTTTATTAATTTCTTTTTATAATTCATAATACTCCATAAATTTCTTTTTTTTTTTTTTTTACTACCCATTGCCTCAGATTTTATTCCATCGGAAGATTAAAATACAATACTTCATGTAAAGTACCTAATACAGCGCTTGCCATAGAATATGATTTAAAAAGAACTTAGCCACATTGCATCTGGTCACGATTATCAGTAGTGGTAGAACGTTATCTCCTACCACTGTCTCCCTGGTTCCTCCCTATTACTCCTTCCATTCAGGGTGAGAACGGAAGCTGAAACTCTGAGCCCTGGGTTTCCCATTCACTTCTGCCTCTGTCTCTCTCCTTCCTTTCATCCAAACAATCCTGAAAAGAAGCCTGAACAGGATATCTTGTTTTCTTCTTACTCATTCTTCATCCAGTGGCGATGTGGCTGTGGCTTCCATCAGTCCAGCAACACTGCTCTAGAAAATATTTGGAGCCTCCATATCCTTACTGTCAAGGGTGACTTAGCTTAAAACTTAAACTGTCTACATCATGTGACTCTGTTAACACTTTACTATTGAAATCTTGCCCTTTAAATTCAGTGTTTCTATGTCTTTATACTTTGTCTCCTCAAATTTTTCTCACTGTTCTTTGATCATTGTATTTCAGTTGTTAGTTTTAAATAGTGATATCTTGCCTCAGTGACTATCTTCAGATCATGTTACAGGAGCCCCGTGAAGACTCCTCTGTGCTTTTGGATGCAGCCCTGATGTCTTGAGGGATGTCACTAGCACAGAACTCTCTCCCTAAGATCTGTAAGTTCAACTGTCCTTTGATGCCTCTCCATGCAGATCTCCTAAAAATTTCAACCCAAAACCTGATCAGAATCGCTCGAAAAATTTGTTCTCCTTCCTCCTCAATTCTCTTTCTTGGCCAGTGCTATCACCACTCACCCAGAAACTTAAAACAAAAACTTGTGCTTTATAATTGATCCCTCCTTCCCCTGCCCCTCTGCACACAATCCTTGGTATCTATCTCTGCTCTCTTTGTTATCCCGGCATCATGTTCCCGTGTTCACTGCCCATGCCTAAATCCCAGTTCCCCTGCCCCTGGTCTCTGCCTCCTTCTCTATGTCTTCCATCTTGTTCCCTGAGTGATCTTTCTAAACCAAAATCTTGACACTTACCTGTTTAAAGTGTCTAAATGCTTTTTCATTCCTGACTGGATACAGCCACATTCCTTAGCATGACACACAAGATCCCTCAGTGATCTGTCCCTTGCTTCCTTGCTTCCTTATCTAGCTCCATCTTTCTCCATTCCCCAGTAACATTTTACTCAACATTTTCTAATCAATCCCCAAATATATCATATTCTTCTCTCATCCCAGAATGCCCTTTTTCTCCCTTCCTAGTGGCAAAACTGTCTTCTGCTTTCCAAATCCTACCTCAGATGTCCCTTTTCCAGATGTCTTCCTGATCCTCTCCTGACCGTGAGCTCCCAATGAGCACAGACTGATCTGTGTCTTCGCTGTCTTTCCTTTCAGTTCCACCAGCAAATGGACACTTCTTTCTGTTCTTTTTAGGCTTCCGCATTGTTTTCTCTTTAATATGGGAAGAACTGCATGATACTAAAAAAACCCCACAAATATCTGCTCACTGAAATGATTCTACATGAAATTTTAAATTAATAGTCTTTGCTCAAGGAACTCGCTTATGAAGAGAGAAGCATGGGCTTTATGACACATATTGGCTCATTAGAAAAATCCTTTTATGTTTATGGAGGTATATTCTTCAGAATTGGAACTGGCCAACTGAGCTCATACTTCATCTGTTTTAATATTACATTATTCCTTATAAACTAAGAATAAAATATTCAGATGTGTTTTCTGTTAATTGATGTTTACTCATCACTTTCATCTCAAAAGATAGAGGGAAACCTCAACTGTGAAATATATTACTTTTTACTTGTTCTCTTTCTCCAGCTATTAAGTATTTAACTGGGGAGCAAGCTAATTTTTTTTAAGTAGCAACTGAGAAATATCTTTGAAGAGCAAGAGACAAAAAAGTTATCTTTGGAAGGCAATGCTGTAGCATCAATCCATAGAAACTTCCAGGTTTTAATCAACTAGGGTTTTATGCTAAGTATTATTTAGTTAAGTGTGGCGTTATCCTCAAAACCGTTATATTCTTATCTCACCAAAGAATAAGGAAAACAGTTGTTATGTAATGGTAGTCTTCAATATACTGCAGCTAATGACTTTTCAATCTATGGGTGATCTTACTATCCATAGTTTTGGGAATCACTAATTGTGGAAACATTTCTAGAAGCAGTGGCTTTAAAATGTTAACATACATTGATTTTTTTAGTCCATATAATAAAAGAATAATTCACATAATAGTATAAATAAGAAACAAATTTAGGATTGATACTAAAGTCTAAATCTAAAAGTTAATATATTTTGGTTAAGTAGAACTGTTCTGCACATCTCACTTCTGATTGATTTCGCTGAAGAAAGGAAAAGATAAATAAGAATGAAATCCAGAATTAATCACAAAGTGTCACCTTATTTTGAATTTTCTTTTCAAATGCTAATTAAAAATACATATAAACGTTTTGCCAAAGGGTTTGCTAATATTCTCTAATAATTAGTAGTTCTTATTTAGACAGAAGCAAATCAGTATTATTCAACCATAGCAATCCATTTATTCTACATTAGTTTTTATTTGAACATTTAAAAAAGTAACTGTTACGGGATTTATGTGGCATTTTATATAATTTATTATTAATTATTAGCACTTATATTATGTGACTTCTAGCTTTCTCTCTAAAATGCTATTGATATCAGGAAAACCAGCTGAATTATATTTGTATATTTGTGGTGAGAATATACGTCATTTAGAAAGAATAAAATTATCTCACATTGAGCCCAAATGACAGTGTCATTAATTTTAGAAATTGTCCTTAAAATTACTAAAGATAAGGAACTTAGGCCTTGGATTAAATTTACTTATTTCCTGAGAAAGTTTTCAAAGAATTACTTAGAGTAGCCTTTACTAAGAGCCAGTGAATTAAATTAAACTTTGCCTGATAGTGTTAGAATCTGACATCCTGGTTGTCCTTTAACATAGTCATCTCTATACGTGATGTACATTGCTGCTGGCATGACAAAGTCTGATTAAGGTCGATTATATCAGCTCCTTTACCATTTTATGATAATTTTCTCCATTGTTGGATAGCTATAGCAAAGTAAATCAATAAATAATTACATTTCATATTTTATAATTAAAATTTAAACATTTAAAATATGGAACTTATTTTTTTAAAAAGCAATAAACCTGAGAAAAAAAGCCCTGAATGCCAATTAAGATATCCTTAATTAGGTTCTCCCACTTATACTGTAGACCAGAAATTCATGGAAGTTTTCAAGTAACAGGAATTTGATCCAAATCATGCACAGGATCATAGCCTTTGATCCTCTGAGTAAGGATTGATCTTAGTAAGGGCAGAATGTAGAGTAAGGCATGGCTACAGGAAGAGCAGGAGGTGACATAGCTGAGGACCATTAGATCATTTATTCTGAGAACCAGTGTTAATCTGAGTCATCTATTCCATGTATCTTTTCTTTGGTAGTTACTTGGCTTATTTCTGTTCAGTTCTCTTTTCTTTTGTTTTTGTGGTCTCAAACCTTTGGCCTCTCCTAATTCCAATGCCTCACACTCTCCATCATGACATTTCAGCCCCTTTTGGCTGCTGCCTCATTCTCTTGATATTTCTAATGTAAATTTTTATAGAGAGGAAATCTGATAGTGTAGGCTCATTTTTTTCATATCAGTCCATGCCATTAACCCTTGGTTGGCTTCATATGAATTGGCTTTCCTTGGGTCACTTGATCTCTGAAATCCTACCTCCTTAGTCACCATTTCAGGTATGAGAATATTTTATGTTTTTGTTTCTGCAATATGTGACTGAAGTCTTATTTTAACCATTTGTCAAAGAGTATAAAAATCCTGTTATCTTCTTATTACATTACGGTAAGATGTTATAATGGTCATGCTGAAACAGTTCTTCATTTAGGGTCAGACACTCTTCATCTTACCCCATTTCTTGGTCTAAGTTAAGGAAATTCTACTTTCAGTAAAACACCAGAGTTCATTCATTGGTAGGGATGAATTAAATGTTCTCAGAAATAGAAAAAAATAGTAAATTTTGGTATTTGAGCATTCTGACATTTTGCCATCTTACAGGATTCACCATGTCAACTTGAATTGTAACTGTGGAAATCCACAATGATAACATTATTTTTAGTCCTTCTACAACCAAGAAAGCAAAAGCATCTCAACAAACTGACATCTTTCAAAGACTAAGCTTGAGGATGTATCATTTATTAACTATCAGTGCCCTAGAATACTGGTTAGCAAGTTTTCTGTGAAAGGGATAGTAAATATTTTAGTCTGTGTGGGCCATATGTTCTCCATTGCAGCTACTCACCTCTATGATTTTAACACAAAAGAAACCATAGACAATGCAATGACCGATTATGGCTGTGTTTCAATAAAACTTTATTTATGGACATTGAAATGTGAAATTATAAAATTTTCACATGTCACAGACTAGCTCTTTTGATTTTTTTTCCCAACCACTTGAAAAAGAAAAAAAAAAAAAACATTCTTTTTTGTTTTGTTTTCTATTTTTTCCCTAATTTTATTTATTTTTTTGTATATTTTTTATTGGAGTTCAATTTGCCAGCATATAGCAATAACACCCAGTGCTCATCCCATCAAGTGCCCCCCTTAGTGCCCATCACCCAGTCACCACAACCCCCAGCCCACCTCCCTTCCACCATCCCTTGTTCATTTCCCAGAGTTAGGAGTTTCTCATGTTCTGTCACCCTCGCTGATATTTCCCACTTATTTTCTCTCCCTTCCCCTTTATTCCCTTTCACTATTTAGAAAAAAACATTCTTAATTCAGGAGCCATACAAAAACAGGCTGTGTGTCAGATGTGTTGTCCCTTCTCTAGGAAACTAAACACCTTTCAAAGCTCTTGGAAAAATTAAGTACACCTAGGAAAATTAAGTACACTGTTTGTACTATATGATGAAAACAATTTTCTTCAATTCCTTTTATTAAGTTTAATTTTGCAATTCTTTAATGCTTTTTATTCAGCTTAATCTTTAAATTAAATAAATATAAAAGGAATAAAGGTCTATTGTTATATCTTACTGTTCAATAGTTCTATTAATACAGCTATTAGTGTCATTTTATCTTTATTCCAGGTTGTTTGAGACACTCCAGTCCCTGTTTTGGTCAATTTTTGGGCTGATCAATTTATATGTGACCAATGTCAAAGCACAGCATGAATTCACAGAGTTTGTTGGTGCCACCATGTTTGGGACGTACAATGTCATCTCTCTGGTTGTCCTACTCAACATGTTAATAGCTATGATGAATAATTCTTACCAACTCATTGCAGTAAGTTGAATAACTTTATTTTGATTCAATATTTCCTCCTAGAATATGTTGTTTCTAGCCAAACTCTATCCTATTTATCATAGAAAACAGAGTCTGCAATTGACTATTGAGACAGAACAGAATTATAAATGTGTAGTTTGAAGTTTTTAAAACAGTATTATACCACAATTGGCAAAATACTAATTTAGTTTTGTCATATTATGAAGGATTATAAAATAAACTAAATCTATCTTGCCAGGCAGTCATTGGTTATGGCAGGCACTGGGGAAGGTATGAAATATGAACAAGTGGCTCATCTCTATGCAGCGTCCTTGGCATTTTGTGTTGTCTCTGTCCATTTAACCTACAGTCTTGGTTTAAACAAACTCATGTCAGCCTGGCAAGATACAAAAGCTAGCCTAGAGAGGAGTCTGTGGGAAAATGCTACAGGATTTTCATTTTCTCAAATCCAGAAAAGGCAATGTAGGAGTAACCCTCAATTCTACAGCAGAGTATGCAATACTATATATGTTTATTTGAAACTCTAGAACCCAAACAAGTTAGTTTATTTATTCATTTATTCAACAAATTCTTATTGAGAACATTATGTTGCCAACTACTATTCTAGGAACTAGAAATACAGCAATGAATAAGAAAGCCAAAGCAAAACAAAACAAAACAAAAACAAAAACAAACCAAAAAAAAAAAAAAAACTGAAAGAAAGAAAGACAAAGCCCTTTGTCTCCTTGAACTTACCTTCATATCAATGGCCATTAGCAATAGCAAACAGAACAAACCCATACTGGAATTAAATACATTTAAGTTTTTCATATTTATACTTGAGGCAGGTAGCATTTTATAAGCATAATTTATAACCATAATTTTCTCTTTAAATAACTACAATTATATTGCATCTTCGAATCTATTGCTAAACCGCTGAAGTGTTATTTTGAGACACAGCATTCTGAATTTCACTTAAACTGTCTTTATAGAGGCAAGATACCTGTCACAGATGAAAAACTGCATAAAATATGATTTTTATTTACTGATTCACAAACTTAGTATTTGCATTGGATATACCTAGGTCCTAGGATTTGCAGGTGAATATCTGAATTTGTGGAGCTTCATTTAAGCATATTGCAAATATGGATTTTTTAAGAAAGTCTCTATGTACTTGTTTCAGAAATTCTGTGTTCCTCTGGTCAGCATAACAAAACATGGATTCTATTTTCCAGAACACCTTCCAAAAAACAAGGAATCTCTAATTATCAAGCTATAGATAGAGAAACTGTATATACAATTTGGATCCTATAAAACATCAAATGTATTGATTTCATCAAGAAAAGAACATTATTTAAGAATAGTATGACTTTTTTTCTTCTTTATGGGGTGTGTCTTTCTAGGTGACTTTTTAAAAAGATGAGAACAATCTTCAAATCGCTGTATTTGTTTAGCTCAAACTCATAAACTACTTGAGAGGAGAGCAGACATGGAGAACAGGTGTACCTCTCAGCATCATGGGCATGATGGCTCCTTGGAGCATGAATATGCCAACTAATTGAATTTCACCTGCGTAACAGAAGGTGGTTTTGGTAATCACCAGCATAGAATATTTCATTTCCAGTTTCTCTGCTATAGATTTTGTTATAGACCCTCTCAGAATCCCAAACCATGAGCAAAAGAGTCTGCCTTGTGTTAGCCATAAGGGAGCATAATGAGGTCTGTATAATCTTTAACTTGTGCCTCCCGGAGAATCAGAAGGCATAGAATCTACTCAGGAGCCAACATTTACCGAAGTGACTGCCTTTTCATTACCTTAAGCTGATTCAGCTGACCCCCATTCTCCATGACTATAGCAAATGATATATACTTTAGTTCATTACTACAGAATCTATAAGCCTGTTTAGAAAGGAAGCTGGGGAAAGGGGAAGAAATAGAGGAGAGGAAGAGGGGAGAAAGGGGAACTGGAACTTCTGTACTTCTGTCTTTTGATCAGTGCATCCAATCAACATTTGCTAAGCAACAATGAAGGCCACACATTTTCTAGATATGCTGATTCCTGTAGAAAGCACAATCTGTCCAGTGTCTAGACGAAAAATCTCTATTGCTCAGAGTAGAAATGTGTATATAACACATCTATTCATTAGCACACAGCCACTTCGGAATATTAGAATGAAACATGGTCTAATGTTATTCTCCTACTCAGAAATCAGAGGTCTTCTTTCTAATATTAATGGGTTAAAATGAACTATTTTGAAATCCTAAAATGTATGTATGCTTAATTTCTACCACCTCCTACTTCCCAGATTTTTCTGCTTAAATCAGATTTGTGGCTAATTTAAGAGGGGACTGGCTGCCCTATCTCTGTCACAAATGTTAAGTTTTTCTAGGAAATAAATAAAGTGGAATGATTAATAATGATGAAAGGGATAGCTTCAGGCTTGCAGGCAGCAACTAACCATACTCCTCTCTCTGGTGCCATTTGGACAAGGTTATGTCAGGGTTCAATACTGTGTCAGAAATCCTATTCTACATTTGTTTGAGGAACTTCTCTCTGCATTTGTGCTTGTTGCCTAAAGGTGGACAAGAATCGTTCACATAGAAACATATCCAGTGAGACTTTTCCTGGAAACACCAGAAGGCTGAGCCATGAGCAGTCATGCAGGTGCCATTCACCTAGGCAGGGATTCAAGGCCTTGGGTAAGACATAAAGGCCTGTTTGTGGCCAAAATCTAGTGCAAGTGAGCTAATGCAAGTCTACAGTGCAGGAAATGAAAACTCATCTTCAAGTCATAACTGATCACTGCAGTCTCCTTAACACGGAGTTTTTTAAGATGTCAGTTTCACAGAAGGAAGGAAGGATAAAACCTGACAAGATTACTGTGACTCTTTACCAGGGTAAGCTGTCATCTGAAATGTTTAGATGACTATCCCCTGGAGTCAGCTTGGTTTTCCTAAGCAATTTAATGAATGTTCCAAGAGCTGCTCCAAGTCAAGTTACAGGCTCTCTGTGAGGTTTATCTCACCTCAGTAGTGAAGAAACCTGTCAGCAGTTGTCATATTCTCCCGTTCAGGACCATGCGGATATAGAATGGAAATTTGCTCGAACAAAGCTTTGGATGAGTTATTTCGAAGAAGGAGGTACTCTACCAACACCTTTCAATGTCATCCCGAGCCCCAAGTCTCTCTGGTACCTAATCAAATGGATCTGGACACACTTGTGCAAGAAAAAGATGAGAAGAAAGCCTGAAAGTTTTGGAACAATAGGGGTAAGAACACAGCATGTTAGTATTACCTTTTTTTTTTTAATTGTGTATTTGAATTTATTTAGATTGCTTGTTGGATATTTTTGCATTTTTAGCCTTTTTGTTTTTCCTGGTTGCATTTTGGTGACCATTTATTGCACAGCTGCCATGTCTGAGCCCCACTGGACATGGACGTCTCCTGGATCCACCACTGAAACTTGGGGAACTAGCTTGTTGGCCCTGATTTCTAGCTCATTTCAGAATTGCAACATCAGGTTATTGGTGGCATTCCTTATTCATTGTCTACTTCTCTCTCTTGGGATTGGAAGGGAAGATGGCTGTTCCAGTCATCTAGGCTCCTACACACAGTGTTTAATGTTTGGCAAAAATTTCCCAACTAAATGATTAAACAGGTATTACAATTTGAAAATGTTGTACCATGTTCAAACATAGTGACTTCAGAATATGTTGAATTGCTCAACATTTTGCTTCTACTCCCAATCATTTTAAATACCACGAAGCTGTGTTTCTTAAAAATGTTAGGACCACTCAGAGCCATGCTCCTGTTATACTGTAAGATTAAACTTCCTTTGGAAATTTCTTTCATGCTGGAAAGCAAGAGTTCAAGCGCTTCCATCAGAAGAGACAGCGACTTAGGTCTTTGTTCCAGCCAAAGCACTGACATGGGACAAATTATTCTTCATTTCCCTCTCACTTAATTTCCTACTTTTCAAAGTTCTCATAGTTATGTTTTGAGAATTCATATTCATAACATTCATTAGTCATTTTGAATGGCTCAGAGATACTGCTCTGGAAGTATTCTGCTATTTGAATCACCAAGTGATCCTAGTTACCTACTAAAATTTTTAAATTTGTTTTTAATTTTATTTAACATGGCTTTTGACTGCTAGCTGTCCTAAGTGATTCTTCTCACTCATTAACTTCGTTGCCTAGTAGGCATTGTTATCAGCATCAAACGGGGCTTTCTCTGCTGACAGTGGCATTGATTTTGCTGCCATGTCAGTAACATTTCTAATTTTAAAGAGAAATTGACTGGCAAGGGCGTATAGCAGAGAGGTGGTTAGGAGAAGTGGTTTTAAATTCTTATAAATTCTTACCCCATCAACTTGGAGGACTAAAGTTTGGGCATATATCTGATCTTAGAAACTGAAGTTAAATTATGATGAAAACTTAGCCTGCAATCCTCATACTAATTGATAGACTTTACCACTAACTTTAGAAAGAATGTAATTATTTTACTCCAGATGTTTGATTTACTCCAGATGTTTTAAACCTAAAAAATAGGTTTAAATTATTTAAAACTGGGTGTAAAATAAATTTAATGACTTAGGTTTAATAAGCAGTTATTGCACACATTCCACATGCCAGCCAGGAAATGGGTGATGGGAGGAGGTAGAAAGGCATGCTTTCATCCTTGAGGGCATCATTTCTCATGTGGGAGATACAAATATGAGACCATATTACTATAGTACATGATATATAATATATTTAGCATTATAATATTGGTACATGCAAGATGCTGTGACAACAGTGTAAGAAATAATTAATATCTTCCATAAGATAAGCAGAAAAAGATTTCAGAGAAGCCAAACTCTGGTTACTGTCTTTCACATTAAGATACACTTGTCCTTTTTCACATCTTATTTTTAAATTCATAAGAAATTTATTTAATCAATCCCTGAAAAGATATTAATGATTAATACAGTTCTATGCTATTTCTCATAGGAGTATTTTGATTTTTTTATTTAAAAATTTTATTTATTTATTCATGAGAGACACACAGAGACAGACACATAGGCAATGGGGAAGCAGGCTCCCTGTGGGGAACCTTATGAGAGACTAGATCCGGGGACCCCAGGATCACACCCTGAGCCAAAGACAGATGCTCAAACACCGAGCCACCCAGGTGTCCCAGGAGTATTTTTATTTCTTTTTGTTTTGTTTGTATTTCATTGTGGTTTTGATTTGTATTTCCCTGATGGCAAGTGATGCGGAGCATTTTCTCATGGGCTTGTTGGCCATGTCTATGTCTTCCTCTGTGAGATTTCTGTTCATGTCTTTTGCCCATTTCATGATTGGATTGTTTGTTTCTTGGGTGTTGAGTTTAATAAGTTCTTTATAGATCTTGGGTACTAGCCCTTTATCTGATACGTCATTTACAACTATCTTCTCCCATTCTGTAGGTTGTCTTTTAGTTTTCTTGACTGTTTCTTTTGCTGTGCAGAAGCTTTTTATCTTGATGAAGTCCCAATAATTCATTTTTTCCTTTGTTTCTCTTGCCTTCATGGATGTATCTTGCAAGAAGTTGCTGTGGCCAAGTTCAAAAAGGGTGTTGCCTGTGTTCTCCTCTAGGATTTTGATGGATTCTGTCTCACATTTAGATCTTTCATCCATTTTGATTTCAAAAGAGTTTCTGGCTCCAAAATAAAGATAACACACAAATAAATTTGTCCTTAATAGTTTAATTTTAGTGAATAGCAGAGAGAATCTTGGGTTTTAAGATGCCACGAAACTTGTAACACGATATGGGGCCCTGCTCTAATATTTTAAGAGATCCATCTGTGCTGCCACCAAAATAATAGAAAACCCCTCAAAGAATTTAACTTCCAAATCCCCCGTCAGGCTCCCCAGAATCCTCCCACTGTTGACACATTGTTAGGAATATGTTACCAACATTTCTTAGATGCAAAGAAGGGCTTAACATTCATTTGGGATTTCCTATTAAAGCAGTGATTCATGCCTTTCAGAGAGAGAGGGTAAATGGCTTAAGCTAAAAAGCTTTCTTTTCTGTACATTACTGGTCCCCAGAAAACCACATTTCTTTTTATGTCTCTATCTCTAAATTTGAATATTTTGATCCAAGCCTATGCACAGAAAGAGAATTCACAATTAACTGTGTGACCTCAAACCATTCCTTTCTCCTTAGCTACATATATCATACTAACCTTTGGTAATGGATATTTTTATGCTTTGGGAATTTATGACAAACTAAATAAACACTGTGAGTCTTCTCTGTCTTCTCTACCTTCATCCCACTCTCAGTCCTCCCTTTTCATCAAGGTAAGGCTTTGAGCGAACACCAGCCTAATCAAACTCAATACTACAAATTTACTGTTTGTCTAGATTGCATTTCCAGGATAGGGAGGACATAGTATTTTGGTTTGCATACTTATATTTGAGTTTTAGACATGTAGATTTTAGAAGGAAATAAATAATAGGTATTACTTATAAAGAAAAATATGAGATAAAGGAAAAGGATATTCAGAAGGTTGGGTAATATTAATAGAAGAGTTAAATGAAAAAATAATGCCAAAAAGTAATTGATTCTGCTGTGAACTTATTTTAATTTGGTTAATCCTCTTGACAGTTCATTAGTGGAGACAAATGAAGACAAGGAGATATACACATTGTCATTAATTAAAAGGTGACTTTGAAGTACCAGTGACAATCACTCTGTATAACCAAGGTATGGCTTAGAATATCGCATTACACTTCAAAGGGACCATAGAAATCATTTAGCTCAACCGCTTCCTCTCAAAGAGAACTTATTTACCATGCCCAGTGTCCCTTGGTGACAGCTGGGGGAAAACCGGGTCTTTTGTTTCCCAAATCAATGTGCTTTCTGTCACCCTCCGTCTTGATTCCCTGAAAAATCTAATAATGATGCAAAGATGCCTTCCATGTTGAAAACGTATGTATCTTTACATTTTTCTCCATAGCTCTTGCAGATCCTATCATTGTTTTCAGCTCCCTCTCAGATTCTTGTATCTCAAAACCTTCCTTTCACAGGCTGGCTTACCTTCTGTTTGCATCTCAACTGGTTTATATTTAGGCCACATTTTGAAGCAGAATTTTGATGCTAAACTGAAGATAGAGTTTATGCAGTCTGAGGCATTTTCTCTAACCTTCCCGACTTGTGATTCACTTGTTACCCAGCAGCTGCCCAAGTGTCACACTGGTGCTCCTTCCCTTCTCATGCCCAGGCAGATCCTGCAACCAGTACTCTTCAGGGTGGCTGCACTGGCCACTTTGCCCAGCATTGGTGATTTTATCTTACTATTTATGGCTTCTGGGCAATACTGATACAGCTAGCCCTGAAAACTCATTAATTTTTTTTAACTTTGGACTTCCTTTACCGGTGATTGGGAGATCCAGATAAATTAACCTTTCATTTGGAATGCTTTAAAGGGGGAAACATAAATGAAGTAGAAATACTTTATTGAACAAAACCTTCATTGTAGAAAACAAACCCATTGTTGAGAAATGTCTTGTCTCTGGGAAATTATGAAAATCCCACCAAATAGGCAGCCTATTAAGAGGTCAATAAAATAAAAAACATGTAGCTTTTGGTTTTAATATTATTACTTGTCCAGTTTTTAGCTTAACCCCATTTTATCAGCAAACTCTCCTCTCCATATTAAAACACTGGTTTAAAATCTTTAAAAAAAAAGGGCAGCCCCGGTGGCGCAGCGGTTTAGCGCCGCCTGCAGCCCAGGGTGTGATCCTGGAGACCCTGGATCAAGTCCCACGTCAGGCTCTCTGCATGGAGCCTGCTTCTCCCTCTGCCTGTGTCTCTGCCTCTGTCTCTCTCTGTGTCTCTATGAATAAATAAATAAAATATTTAAAAAAAAATAAAACACTGGTTTGTAGTGTTTTAATTTTAATTCTAGTGCATGTTAGAATTATCGGGAATCTCTATTTTAACAAACATTTCCTTGTAACTCTAATTAGAAACTCCTGTTGAATAAAGCACTGTTATCTAGCACAGCTTTTTAAATGCAAACAAAATCGACATTTGTACTTACTGTTCAAGAGGTCCAGATCATTTAATTAAAATAAAAAGATGTTGATGCCAAAGTATTTAATTAATATGAAGCATTTCAATGCCATAAACCAGGTTTCTAAGATGGAATGCTTAATAGGTCAATATGCTGAACTAAAAAATGTGAAGTCTTTTGACAAAACTATAAGAAATGATTTTAACTCCCTTAGACTGATGTTTTCTACTTTCTGGTTTTCTCTGGAGCACAACATAGTGAGGAAGATATGAAACACCATGTCTGTTAGGGCCATGTAGCATCAATTAGCTCTGGGAACTACAGATGGAATACTCTTGCCTTACCAGTTGCACAGACATACATTCAGTTAAGTCACTGCAAGAGAATTAGAAACAGTGAACGGATTAGCACCAGCTATCATCACTAAAGGAAAAGTGCCAATAGTACATGCTTTTCACACTGTATTTTTAGTGATAATTTATCAAAATATATTGTTGCTTAATCTTCATGACTTTCAGTAGTCCTAACAACAAATCTTACAGATGTGATAGTATTCATCCATGAGTACCCTCTGAATCCCTAATTTACTGCTATAAAATTTGCTTCCAGGACCTCTTGATGAAGTTTACTTTCCGAGGTAGGAATGTGGAAGAATGAATTATTTGATATTCTTGGTGTTTCAAGAGTGAAACCCTGAATATTTGGTTTGACAAGATGACATTCAAGGATTTTGTGTTGTTGCTTTTTAGATGCTTGGAAAGGATGCTTATAGAGAGCAGTATGTAGCTCCATCTATAAATGAGCCAAACTGCAATTATTAAAAGGAGTTCACATCTTGGAATGTCCCCTTGCCTTTTTACTCACTTTTAAAAGGAGAAGAACACAGCAAGCTGCATCCCTTAAAGAATTCACCAAGCAAAGCAAAGGATAAAGGGCATAATTCATGGGCTCAATATCAGTGATAGACCAAAACTAGAGGGGAAGTGAGAAAGCTGGGCACTGACGATTGACTGCAGGGAAGCGGCTATGTGAGGTGAGCCTGACATTCCACATGGTGGACCTGCAGACAACCAGAGATAGAATGAGGAAATGTCACAGCTGATTCCCCAGAGCCCTTTCTTTCAGAGCTGCAAAACCCTTCCTGCTCTAAAGCAACCTGACACTTCTGAGGAAATGCAGAGTTCACTCATGGCAGCAGAGGTTCCTTTAGTCTTTTCCTTGATCATTGGTTCTGTGATCCAATACTGCCCTATCTTGTCCCAGCTAATCAAGAGGAACCTGCAAAGGGTGAGGTTGGCCAGTGTGGCACACAGGTGTGCCTTGGGCACCCACGTGGAAAACCACCCTGCTAAGGAACATTCTGCACACGGTGCTAGGTTTCTGACATAATTTGCAAAGAAAACTGCTAACTTAAAATGCATATTTTTTCCAAAATATTAAATTATTTTTATGAACACAGATTGGTCCATTCTGTTCCCAGTGATTTCCAGCAATAATTACAAGATGTAATACCCTCCCCTATGAGAGGAAATTCTTTTGACGGTCAATTGATCTTTACCCAGCAAAAAGATAGCAAGCATACTAGGGATTGTTGATGGTAATTCTACTGTATAATGCTTAATAATGTCACTAATTGGGCAGCTCAGGTGACTCAGCAGGTTGGCGCCGCCTTCAGCCCGGGGCGTGACCCTGGAGACCCGGGATCGAGTCCCGCGTTGGGCTCCCTGCATGGAGCCTGCTTCTCCCTCTGCCTGTCTTTGCCTCTCTCTCTCTCTCTCTGCCTTTCATGAATAAATAAATAAAATCTTAAAAAAAAAATACCATGGAGAGTTGGAACAAATCATCTTGCGATTTATGTAGAATCAGAAAAGACCCCAAATAGCCAGGGGAATATTAAAGAAAACCAGAGCTGGGGGCATCACAATGTCAGATTTCAGGTTGTACTACAAAGCTGTGATCATCAAGACAGTGTGGTACTGGCACAAAAGCAGACACATAGATCGATTGAACAGAATAGAAAACCCAGAAATGGGCCCTCAACTCTATGGCCAACTAATATTTGACAACGCAGGAAAGACTATCCACTGGAAAAAGGACAGTTTCTTCAATAAATGATGTTGGGAAAATTGGACAGCCACATGCAGAAGAATGAAACTAGACCATTTTCTTACACCAGACACAAAGATACACTCAAAATGGATAAAAGATCTAAATGTGAGACAAGAATCCATCAAAATCCTAGAGGAGAACACAGGCAACACCCTTTTTGAACTTGGCCACAGCAACTTCTTGCAAGATACATCCATGAAGGCAAGAGAAACAAAAGCAAAAATGAATTACTGGGACTTCATCAAGATAAAAAGCTTCTGCACAGCAAAAGAAACAGTCAAGAAAACTAAAAGACAACCTACAGAATGGGAGAAGATATTTGCAAATGACATATCAGATAAAGAAAGGGCTGGTACCCAAGATCTATAAAGAACTTATTAAACTCAACACCCAAGAAACAAACAATCCAATCATGAAATGGGCAAAGGACATGAACAGAAACCTCACAGAAGAAGACATCGACATGGCCAACAAGCACAGGAGAAAATGCTCCGCATCACTTGCCATCAGGGAAATACAAATCAAAACCACAATGAGATACCACCTCACACCAGTGAGAATGGGGAAATTAACAAGACAGGAAACAACAAATGTTGGAGAGGATGTGGAGAAAGGGGAACCCTCTTACACTGTTGGTGGGAATGTGAACTGGTGCAGCCACTCTGGAAAACTGTGTGGAGGTTCCTCAAAGAGTTAAAAATAGACCTGCCCTACGACCCAGCAATTGCACTGCTGGGGATTTACCCCAAAGATACAGATGCAGTGAAACACCGGCACACCTGCACCCCAGTGTTTCTAGCAGCAGTGTCCACAATAGCCAAACTGTGGAAGGAGCCTCGGTGTCCATCGAAAGATGAATGGATAAAGAAGATGTGGTCTATGTATACAATGGAATATTCCTCAGCCATTAGAAATGACAAATACCCACCATTTGCTTCAACGTGGATGGAACTGGAGGGTATTATGCTGAATGAAGTTAAGTCAGTCGGAGAAGGACAAACACTATATGGTCTCATTCATTTGGGGAATATAAAAAATAGTGAAAGGGAATAAAGGGAAAGCAGAGAAAATGAGTGAAAATATCAGAGAGGGTGACAGAGCATGAGAGACTCCTAACTCTGGGAAGTGAACAAGGGGTTGTGGAAAGGGAGGTGGGCAGGGGATTGGGGTGACTGTGTGATGGGCACTGAAGGGGGCACTTGAGGGGATGAGCACTGGGTATATGCTATATGTTGGCAAATTAAACTCCAATAAAAAAAATAAAAATAAATTGGCCAAAAAGTGGAACGCTGACGACACCAAATGCTAGTAAGGATATGAAGCAATAGGAACTCTCATCTGTTGCTAATGGGAATACATAAGGGTAAGTTACTCTGGAAGACAGTTTGACAGTTTTTTGCAAAACTAAATATATTCTTACCATACAATCTAGCAATCGCACTCCTTGGCATTTACACAAAGGAGTTGAAAACATATGTCCATACAAATCTTGCACAAGGATGTTTATAGCAACTTTATTCATAATTGCCCAAACTTGGAAGCAGCTAAGATGTCCCTCAGTAGGTGAATGGATAAGTTATGGTACATCCAGACATTTGAGTATTGTTTACTCAGTGATAAAAAGAAATGAGCTATCAGGGCATGCAAAGACCTAGAGAAACCTAGTCTCCATATTACCAAGTTAAAGCAGGCAATCTGAAAAGACTATGTACTATATGATTCCAGCTGTATAATTCCAACTATAATATAATATATTCTGAGGAAGAGGCCAAATTATGGAGACAGTAAAAAGATTAGTGATAGGCAGAGATTGAGGTGGTGGGGGCAGGGAAAGGAGAGATAAATAGGCAAGGAAGAAGATTTTTAGGGTAATTAAAATACTCTATAGGAGACCATAATGATGGATACATGTCTTTATACTTTTGTCCAAACCCATGGGGTATACAATATGTAAACAGTAATGTAAACTATGAATTTTGGGTGATTATGATGTATCAATGTAGGTTAATCAATTGTAACAGTGTACCACTTGGGTTAGGGATGTTGATAATAGGAGAAGCGATGCGTGTGTGAGTAGGGGACTATATGGGAAATCTCTGTACCTTCCACTCAATTTTGCTCTGAACCTTAAATTGCTCTAAAAAAATGAGCCTTAATAAAACAAAAATGCCTACAGAATTTGCACGACATCTATCCATATTTAGTAAAACCATCCCCTCACCCTATTACTTAAATACAAATTTACTTTCACACCTCTACTGTCTAGGTCAAAAACATTCAAATCTTTTGCTAAATAAATGCTGTCCTCAAGCATGAAATGCCAAGCAAATCACACAAAGAGAGACAAGTACATCTTCTTTGACTTCTCTGGGGTAATCCTGATATGTGTCAAATTATCCACAAGTTTTATGAGTGAAGAATATTTTTTAGAACCTGTGTTAAATCATGTTATTAATTGCAAAGGGCAAAAAGAAAAAAAAAGGAAAGAGGACGTTAACTAGCTAGTTAACATTAGTGATAGATGTCTTAAATCTCTTCTCTCATTTAATCTTCAAAATCATCGGTCTTTGCCTTGCAAAAAAAAAATGGGAATGGGAGAGGACCTCCAGATAATTCCTTATTTAGGCTCAGCCCCCTTCAAACCCAGGTGACCCCTAAGTACATATTCTTAAAGTGACACCCCAACACCTCTCAGAAAGTATGAAAGTAGACATGTGGGCATGTAGTAATGGTCGATGGGAATCAGTTCTATGGTGCTGAAAATGAGAAATCACATAGACATGAGAGATACCTGAGCTGCATAATTTAGTGGCCATCATTTGGTGAATTTATTATTCATTTTTGTTTTCAATACTCAGAAGATGGTTAGCTTCATCTGTTATTTTCCTAGGACATTGAAGTTCAGTTGGCTGATAGAATCTCACAAGACTAAAGATAGTTGCGTAGTATTACCATGTGGGTGTGGAAGAGCAGTGGTTGGCAAAAACAATGAACTATATTAACTCTGATTAAATCTGGGCTATAGGATAGCTCCTGAAAGTTATCATAGGGAATTTAAACTGTGTTCTCTCTTTCTGTCAGACTATTTTGCTTCTTAAAAAATTTTTCCCCAGAAAAATCAATCTCAAGATTAGTTTTTAAAGTGTAATCTTTGGTCTTTTTTATATTCGTATTAAAATTTCTAAATTTGTTTATGAATAGGTTCTGCTGAAGAAAAGACAGTCTGTGCTCTTTTCAGTACTAAGATGCATCATGAGAGTTTTCACTTATTACTCAATAATTTTCTGATTCTGTTATTCTTAGCTTTAATTTTGCATTAAGGAAGTTTAAAGTTAAATCTTGACTTCAGATTGCTCTCTTCTCACTACTTTTTATTGGCTTTTTTTGCCCAAAATAGAATAGCAAAATGCTGTAGAAGCCCAAAGTAATCAAACTTGAGTTGACTAAATTCTACACTAAATTCAAAGTTTCTATCTACTTAAATCATGCAATATGGGTCTCCTGTACAATATTTGTAGTGAAAGTGTTAAAGAATTTGGTACACAGCTTGCTTTAGTATTTGTGTCCACTTGAAGTAAATTTAAAGAGATCTGGAAGGCTTGTTTCATTACAGAGTGTTTTTTGTTTTGTTTTTTTTGAATTCAGCTGAGCTATGTCTCAATAGGAGTCATATACCTCCATCTTGTGGCTCAGTCGTAAAATTCCCATGCTATCTATATTTTTTCCAAGATATCCTGATTTTGTAGTAAGTTTCAAATTCCCAGTCTTTTAGTGAATAGCATAATTACATTGAAAATGTGTTTAAGATTCAGGTAAAAATGAATGGTATTTAAATAATTAATGGCTTTTAGGAAGTTAAGCATTATCTCAACTGTTCCTAAAAGTCACTAATAATCATGCAACACAAATCTATTCTCTTGGCCAGTGAAAAAGCCTTTCTTCCTATTCCCTAAAGTGAAAAAAGAGTTTCTTTTGCATTATTTTTTTCCTAATTTCATTTCACAGTGATGCATTCACAACTCTTTTTGGAATTCCATTTTATTGGACTAGGTATTTAGTAAGGAACAAGATCAAAAGGTTTATTTAAACCCTGGATATGTTATTGCTTTGCTTTCTCACAAGCTACTAAATTCATTCCTTTATTAGAGAAATATTTTTATTTTAGATTAATCTGGTCAGTTTTCTTTCTTAAGAATCAATACTGACATTTATTCAACATGCACAAAATGGGGATTATGATAGTTCTTTCTTTAGAATACTCATGAAATCTGCAATTATATATTTTAGTGTCGTTTATTATTTAACTCAATTTATTGTGGACTTTTCTTTTAATCGTTAATCATCCTCTCCCTGCATTCTGCATTCCAGAATCACTACTCTGTGCTAACTCTGGCTGTACTCTCAAATGATCTTTTCAAAAGGACAGCTGAGACTTATGTTTATTTTTTAAAATGATGAATTTATGAGCCCTGTGTTTGAATAGAATCTTATTATTTGTCAAATCCAGCCATCTAATGAAAGAGGCAATCCCTCTTATTGTACATCTGATTGAACTTAGTGTTGGGGAGGTTAGTGGTCTAGCACTGTTCCTGATTACATGTTGCATATCATGGCTAAATTCTCAATCTTGCTAGGCTGATACTCATGAAGACCTTCATATTGTTATAATGTGAACTTCTTACTGTAATGAATTTTTGTTTTTATTCCTTTTTTTTTTAATTTGATATGTCTCATCCGTGTCTCAGAATTATTTCAAGTGATTTGGGGTACATGTTAATTAGGATTTTCTAATTCTCTGTCACCTTCTATTAAAAGAACAAGTTCCCATCATTGTTCATTGTCTCTATGTTAATTGCCTCAGAGATTATAGCCTTGCACTTTGTTGTTTTGGTTCATTCATTCTTTTGAGTCATGTTGTCGTGCCCCAGATCGCGAATCCGAGAAACCCCCGAGGAGCCGCCCGGATGCAAACACTCGGGCCTGGGTCCAGGTGCGCCCGACGCAGGGAGCAGGGACCTGGCCCCCGAGGCTAAGAGGCGCCGCAGCTCTACGGGGCCCGGGGCCCGCGGGACTGTCCATGGGCGGAAAGTTGCCCGGTCCCGTGGGCCCGCACGCAGGGGCCCCGCGTGGCCCCTTACCCCGCAGCAGCCCCGGATCCGCGCGGGTTCGGGGCACAAGGCGGGGCTGCGTGGCTGCGGGCCGGGGCCGGGGCCGGGGCCGGGGCCGGGAGGGGTGCCCGGCGGCTCGACAGGGTGGGCAGCGCCGTGGGCAGTAAGCAGGGCCTGTGGGGTCGCGGGGGGGGCGGGGCGGGGCCGCACCGAAGGGAGCCGGTCCTGCTGCTCGGCCAGGCCTGGGACTTCGGTTCGACGTCCTGGGTCCCACAATGTGACGCACTCTAGCTATTGTTCATTGTCTAGTAAAATTTTCACTTTGGAGAAGTGAAGAAAAATATATTCTCCATTAAAAGAACAATGAATTATTTTCCAAAATGGTAACATATCACTCTGAGAAGTAAATGCCTCTTCCCTTTTCAGAGGCGGGCTGCTGATAATTTGAGGAGACATCACCAATATCAAGTAAGATATTCTATTGTATCTTGAAATTTGCATTAAAATGAAGTCCAGTCTCCTCTTCAGAACTGACTCAAAAGAAAAATCATATTTATGCATTGAATATCCATTGTGTTTTGACGTGTCTCAGGAGGTCATGAGGAACCTGGTGAAGCGATACGTTGCTGCAATGATCAGAGATGCCAAAACTGAAGAAGGTTTGACAGAAGAGAACTTTAAGGTAATCATTTTCATCCTCATCACCAAGAGGGTTCTGCAGAGCATAACACCAGACACAGCACATTTAAAATCAGAACTGGAAACTCAGCCATGTGTTCCAGCAAGCCCATGTGTCTTCTCCTCCTCCTCCTCCTCCTCCTCCTCCTCCTCCTCCTCCTTCTTTCTTCTTTTTCTTTTTCTTCTTCTTCTTCTTCTTCTTCTTCTTCTTCTTCTTCTTCTTCTCTTCTTCTTCTTCTTCTTCTTCTTCTTCTTCTTCTTCTTCGATTTATTTATTTTAGAGAGAAAAAGTGAGGGAGGGAAAGCAGAGAGAGAGAGAGAGAGAGAGAAAATCTCAAGGTAGACTCCCCACCAAGCACAGAGCCCAACATAGGGCTGGATCCCACAACCCTGAGATTATGACCTGAGGAGCCAAAATTAAGAGCCAGATGCTTAACTGACTGAGCCACCCAGGCACTCCTTCTTACTTTTAAATTCAAGGCTATTTACGTGGTTATTTTTTAAGTGGTGAAATTTCTTCTCAAAATAGATTGTAAGAATTTTTAACCTTCAGCATGGAGGGGACTTACAGTTGGATGCAGAGAAAATCCTAATGGCAAGTGGCATTTGGACTTGCTGATCCTAGTAACATCCTAATGAGCTTTAGTTTTTGAAATTTCAGTCTTATATTTGAACCTGAAACATTTAGTAACTAAGATGCTAAAAACAATAACAAAAGCCCTCTTTATGCCCTGCACAGCTTTGGTAGCAGAAATTAGGTAGCAGAAAGGTTTGCCCTTAATTATAGCTTACAAACTTAGCCTTTTTCCCTGAGTTTTAATTTTATCAGAAGAGGTAGGTGGAATACCTGTAATATATACGCTTGCATCATGTGTATAAAATACCTTTGCTATTTTGCCTGAGTTCTTAAAGGTTTTGGAAGAATGAGCAAAGTCAATACTATCTTACAGGCAAAAACAAATGAGTAAAAGAAACCCTGCAGAAGACTCTTTAACAGTGAAAAGCAGCAGATCTGACAAGAGAATAAAGATAAGCAGCTGGTGAGGCAAGAAGGTAGATGAATTGCAAAATGGAAAGCACAGATTGAAAGTTGTCCAGCATTCCAAATGTTCTTTGCAACCACAACATCCAAGTTTTGTAGTTAAATAATCCATGGTGCTTTGGGAGATAGGCTGGAGGCAGAAGGCCCCCAGGAAAGCCATCATTAGAATAGGACTGAGAATTCAGTTGTCCAAGAAGATAAAAGTAAAGGATGAATCTATGAAAGGTTGTCTGATCTAAAGCAATTTGCAAGATTTAGTAACTGACCCAGATGCTGAAATAAATTCAACTCCAAGGTAGTAAACAATAGAAGGTAATTGCTAACTCTTGGAAGGCTAGACTCCGCTTTAATTATTTTATTTTAGATAGCTCTCTGAACAGCAGAATGTGCTAATATTAAAAATCTCCTAAAAATGCATCCCCGAGAGAATGAGAGGTGACTTGAAAGTAGATGAAAATTTTGGAGAAGAAGGATTTGAAACTGTAGTCCCACAGAAATCCAGTATACTCTTGTTTCTTTTTGCATCAACCTGAGGAAGTCTCCTTGTTACTACTGAGCTCCAACAGGGAAATAGGAGGGTGTCAAAATGATTCATGTGCCAGAGAGAGAACCGAAGCACAGTGGAATCCTAGCTCTTAAAAATGAGTGAAAACTGGGACATCTAGGTGGCTCAGTGGTTGATTGTCTGCCTTCGGCTCAGGTGGTGATCCTGGGGTCCTGGGATAGAGTCCCCCATCAGGCTTCCCATAGGGAGCCTGCTTCTCCTTCTGCTTATGTCTTTGTCTGTCATGAATAAATAAATAAAATCTTCTAAAAAATGAGTGAAAACCCATTAGAGCCATATATGAAATGTGCTCATGATGTTTCCTGATGTGTATCTGTTTAGTCATTTTACATTTGTGTATGTGAATTAAAATCACTTTTAATTATTTTTATTTTATTATTTTTTATCCTTTTACTTTATTGGAGTTCAGTTTGCCAACATACAGCATATCACCCGGTGCTTATCCTGTCAAGTGCCCACATCAGTGCCCATCACCCAGTAACCCCAACCCCCCCACCCACCTCCTTTTCCACTACCCCTTGTGTGTTTCCCAGAGTTAGGAGTCTCTCATGATTTGTCACCCTCACTGATATTTTCACTCATTTTTTTCTCCTTTCCCCTTTATTTCCTTTCACTATTATTTATATTCCCCAAATGAATGAGACCATATAATGTTTGTCCTTCTCCGGCTGACTTACTTCACTCAGCATAATACTCTACAGTTCCATCCACATTGAAGCAAATGGTAGGTATTTGTCATTTCTAATGGCTAATATTCCATTTTACATTTCCACTTAGGAACTAAAGCAAGACATTTCCAGTTTCCGCTTTGAAGTCCTGGGTTTACTACGAGGAAGCAAATTCTCGACGGTACAGTCAGCTCAGGCTTCGAAGGAGCCCTCCAATTCCGCCGACTCCGATGAAAAGAGTGATAATGAAGGTAGTAGCAAGGACAAGAGAAAGAACTTCAGCCTGTTTGATTTAACCACTCTGATTCACCCCCGATCAGCAGCAATTGCCTCCGAAAGACACAACATCAGCAATGGCTCTGCCCTGGTGGTGCAAGAGCCCCCCAGGGAGAAGCAGAGAAAAGTGAATTTTGTGACCGATATAAAAAATTTTGGGTTGTTTCATAGACGATCAAAACAAAACGCTGCTGAGCAAAATGCAAACCAAATCTTTTCTGTTTCAGAAGAAGTTACTCGTCAACAGGCCGAAAGACCACTGGAGAGAAATATTCAACTGGAATCCCGAGGATTGGCTTCACGGGGTGACTTGAACATCCCTGGTCTCAGTGAACAATGTATATTAGTGGACCATCGAGAAAGGAATACGGACTGCCTGGGTTTACAGGTGGGCAAGAGAGTGTGTTCCTTCAAGTCAGAGAAGGTGGTGGTGGAGGACACTGTTCCCATAATACCAAAGGAGAAGCATGCAAAGGAAGAGGACTCTAGTATAGACTATGATGTGAACCTCACAGACACAGTCACCCATGAAGATTATGTGACCACAAGACTGTGATACTTGAAGGCAGAAGCATGGGTTATATGTATACATATTTGCCATAGTGCTCTGGGTAGGGGGAGATGTTTGAAGTAAACTAGCAAACGCTAACTTCCACTTTATAGCATTTATCAACTGTGGCATATTAACGTGTAACATGTTTAAATAAGGCAAAGGCTATCAAAAACCCTGGTTTTGTAGCCAGCTTTTGCTTTCACAATTTGTTTTACCATTTTTTGTTGTTGTTGTTGATAAATAAACCTTGTATTCTTGTACTGTTGCAATAATCCACAGGAAGTTTTTAGCTCTCTTTCTCAACTAAAACAAATGCAACTTATTTCATGTGGTAGTGGACTCCTATCATAGATACTTTTATGTGCAAAAAAATGATGGAGCTGAGATATTAGAGCTTTTCATAATTTTTTAAGCTCTCTAGAGATGGTTCCTCATCAAGGGCTTTTCGGTAGCCCTACAGTTTGGCTTTAATACACAATATTCCCAAATTATTTCTTCACATATAAAATAATTACAAATTAAAGCAAGCAAGCCTTCTTCTCATGGAGTCATGATCAAACTCCCTCTCAAAATGAAAGTCAAATGCACTTGGAGTTTTAGGTTGCCCAGTTTTTCCTTTCAGTAAGTAAAATAAATGTCTGTCTTAATAAATATTGATGATTGATTATTTTTAATGAGATTTGGTCATGACAAAAGTTTTATTTAAGTTTTTTTTAATGACCTTTTTTACGTTCAAATGCTGGTCAGTACAAATACCAGGCTTGGTGAATAACAGAATTTCAAAATGTGGCAAACGTTCTCAGCACTAGAAAAGAATAACAATGAATTAGAATAGTTAATGCACCTCCAATGAAGCCAGATGATTGCATTCTCATAATATCCAGATGAAAATAAATTCATCCTAAAGCCTAAATCTAAGCAAAGTTATTTTCAATCAGTGTGACATTGTTGCCAATTCAAAATAAGTACAAACACCTAATAGTTTCCTCATCTTCTGCCCAGTGACTGGTACATATTTTATTTATTTATTTATTTATTTTTATTTATGATAGTCACAGAGAGAGAGAGAGAGAGGCAGAGACATAGGCAGAGGGAGAAGCAGGCTCCATGCACCGGGACCCCGACGTGGGATTCGATCCCGGGTCTGCAGGATCGCGCCCTGGGCCAAAGGCAGGCGCTAAACCGCTGCGCCACCCAGGGATCCCTGGTACATATTTCTTTAAAATTAAAATCACCCCAAATCATTATTAATTTTAGCAGCAGCTGTAGATATAAAGCTTTCCCTTAAGGGATAACATTCTTAATTATTGTTTCTTCTGTTGTTTTCAATGTAATCTAGCTTATATTACACTTACTCACTGAACCACTAAAAAGAAAATGTTTTTACCTGATATAAAAGGGCACTGGCAACTTCATAAAGTTTACATTATGTAGCTTGTGTCTATTTAAGCCACCATGGAAATAGAAGTTCCTTCACCACATGCAATTAGCATTTATTTCAAATTGATAGAAAGATGCTGAGTTCATTTTACATGAGAAATTACCTCCATGGACTAGACAAATTGCACATGATTTAGCATTGACCCAAAACTGTATAGTATTACAAAACCCAGTTTCTGATTATGATATATTGAAAATAAGGAATAATAGCAGTAACAGTGCCAGCCACTGTTCTCTGTGCAATGCAAGTATTAACATGTATGTAACTACTCACAACAATCCTCTGAAGAAACTACTGTTCTTATTCCCACTTTTTAGACAAAACAGAAGTAAGAACTGATTAGGTGAAGGTTCACAGCTAATGAATGGATCTCTGATGGATCCTCCAGGGCCATGCCGTAACTACTATATGTGTGTGCTGCCTCTCAGAAAACATCAACAAGACCAAGCAAAAACTGTGCACATATAAAGGCTACTATTGCTGCTTTTGAAATGGTATATTTTGAGAGAAAATGAATTTAGTAAACTCCATAAATCTGTGTTCCCTCCTTTATAGCAAGAGAGTGCAGAAAATTAAAGACATATGTCATTCTTTAGACTCAATCAAATTATAGAAATTAGATTTATATAATCTAATTATAGATTAGATTTGGCCTGGTAGGTTTGAAGACGCACAATAGGGCTAGTGCATATTCCCACTACATCAAGTGCACCTTAATCTCAAGTATGTTAGGACTCACAATAAGCCCTGGGCAGTGTGAAATACCCAATGATTCTAAGTCAGACATACAGTAGTAAGGGAACATAGACTTATTCTCGACATTTGGGGTATTTTCCAATGATTCCATTTTGCTGCTTCTGTTATTAATCTTTTCCAAAGTAAAAATCATATACATCACCATTATACATGCTTTACCAAGATTTAATTTCAAATGTCCTCTGTTCTTTAAAATAACACCACCAACAATAAAAGAAACAATAAAAAAATGTTCCCAACAGTTTTTTATATCAAGGGTTAGGATGCTGGTATTTTCCAGGTAAACATGATGATAACAGAGGGATTTACTTGGAGCCAATAACACTGTGCTTCCCATGTTCTGAAAATGATGGTTTTTAACAACCTTCAGATGTCACTGACAGATGCATTTATGAGTTTAAACAAAATATTGGGTATTGTTCGTACAATATGTTCTAGGATTGAACATTATTCTTTTTTTTGGATTGAACATTATTCTAAATATGTAGTGACATTAAGTAGCATTAATGAAGATGAACAGTAGGGAAAGAATAAAACATAAAACAGGATTGCAAATAGAAGGATGGTATTTTTTGAGGTCTTTAAATGAGTAATTTGGGGTTTCCTTTCATTTCCATTCATATTTATATGAAAATAAATTCCTAAACACCAAAGAGAGGTTTGAAATCACACCTTCATTTGTATAAATAATGTTTCTTATGTTTCATGTCCTTCCGACCTTGCTCACTTTTACTTATTTATTTATTGCCAGGGTTAGGTGGAAGAATGTCTATAAAATTCAGCTTAACTTTAACAAAACTAGGTTATATTCACAGTACTTGATCTATTTTGGAAAACCCATTTACAAGAAAAAATGTTATGAAGATTACCTCACCATTTGTGATAGAGGTATTCCTGAATTCTGTGTAAATAATTCTGTATTAACTTCAGTAGGGAAACTGACTATGTAAAAAAAAGAAAAAAAGAAAAAAATGGTAGTGAATTATTTTGTAAAATGATTAATTATTTTTCAATGTGATAATCATTCTCAAAATGTAACTGTTTCTTAAGTTGGATATTTGTATATCAAATTTTCTTAAAGTAGATATTTTACTTATTGGCTGACAATTAAAATACTTCAAAAGCATACCCACTTTCTTGCCTTGACCTGGATAGCAACTTGATATATTTTAGTAGTGGAACACACAAATCCAAACAATGAAATATCTTGGATAACTATTGAAGCGTAAAGAAAGAAATTTATCATTTTATTCTCAAAGAAGCAGTCAATTTTCCAACCAGTGTAGAAGGAATATGGGTAACCAATGATATAAAAATGCACTCCTCTAATATTCAACAACCCTTACTAATTCTGGGATTTAGTTGAGTGAATGATGGTCCAGTCCCATGACGTTTTGTTGAAGATGAGAAAGATACCAAGTACTGAAATCTGTCCATTCTTAGTTATTGCGCATTGTGTTTGTAGCACAACAGTTTAGACAGTACCCCTAAAAATCAGGTGGGCTAAAACCATCCGTGTGACCCTGTCAGTATATTTACAATGACACAAGTTTTTAAAGAGACAAATTTATTAATATATTCACCATTTTGAAAATTATTTCTTCAGTTTAGCTTTAGTACATTTTTCCTTATCTTATTTCCCCAAAATTCAGACCCCAAGTAATTTACATTTAGAAATTACTCTCTGGAAGTCTCCTTAAATTCAATTTCAAATATATCATTCTAATTATTTCACTATATATTACAATGAACTTTGTTCATATAGTGTTACCACATGACTTTAGAAAAAGTTTTGGAACATATTTAGTTCTCTAGAGATAACCAGAAAAACTAAGGTTTGGGGCATTTGTGGCAATTATCCAAATTTACCCTGCTACACAGTAATTGAGTTGGAGCTTGAAGAAAAACTCTTCATGTAAATATTCAGATGAGATACTGGGTCATAAATGTCTTGGCTAAGGAATTTTTATTTTTGTGGAATTTTGTCTTCTTTGTCCTCTCCTTCAGTAGAAAATATTTATAGTCATTCAAACTTGCCACAGCCCAAATTCAGAAGATACTACCTTTTTATCTTTATAAAATTGTGTTCACAGATTTTTTTAGAAGCCAGTGTCTTACCATTTTCTAAGAAATGCAGTTCATCGTTTTCACTTCAACTGTAGATTTTGTGATAATTCTATACACAGTCTGGTAGTAACGTCTGAAAAAATTAAGCCTTCTCGAATGAAGAATTATGAATGAGTTGGAAAATGCGAAGCTGACCCAAGATTGAGACCATGAGACTAGGGCCAAATATGGCCATGCCATCAATGAGTTGACAAATAGTGAAGTTGTCTCTGCCAGTGTAATTTATCAGTAGCAAAACCATCAGCTTCCTCTAAAGTTGCACTGTCCAAAATGGTAGCTACTATTGACATATAGCTAAGCACCTGAAATATCTGAAAGTGTAAAACACACACTGGATTTCCAGGACTTAGTATGAAAACAATGTAAAGTATCTCATTAATATTTACATTGCTTACTTGTTGAAATGATAATATTTTGGATGCAGTGGGTTAAAATATATGAATTAAATTAGTTTCATGTTTCTTTTTACTTTTTAATGTAGGTACTAAAAAATTTTTAAAATACATATGTGACTCGTGTTTGTAACTTGCAGTACATTTCTATTGAACATTGATGCTCTGAGGCATCCCTATTTGTTTCACTCAATACATGTATGTATTTCCACCATTGAATTTCATAGGTGAAACTTATGTATTCAACTATTCAAAAAATACTGTTTTTGTTCAACTAAAATTTGCTGTCTCTCCTTGATTCCCAATCCTAATGGAATTACTGCAATAAGTTGCTGTTTTTCATGTTTTTTCCTTGCCTTTGCAAATATATTAATGTATATCATAAAATATACAAGGAATAATATATTAATACATAAAATTTATAATATAAATAAATATATAAATATATGTATAGGTTATGGTTTTTTATTGGTTTTATCAAGACTGGAATTTATAATATACCTATAATTTAGTAACTTTTGTTTTTTTATCTAACAGTATCTTGGAAGACTTCTGTAGAGCTGTTTAATATAGCAAAGTTATTCGAACCCACTTAAAAAAAATTCTTCATTAGTCATTTTTACCTACTGAAATGCATTCATACAGTGTTGCTACGACAACTACGGAAGAACTACTACTGGATCAACCATTAGGTTTTGAGGAGTATTTGAGAGACAGCAAGGTGTTTTTAAAAGACCAATATGTTCACTTCTCTTCTCTGTTCACTCTCTTGAGGAAATGTCTATTTTCCTTGTGATTAAGTAAAGATTCCATAGTATGATCTTTATAAAGTGGCCCCATTTTATGGGCCTAGTATCATCCTCATGTACATACTTGACTTCAGCCATTCTGGATTTCTATTACCTGTTTAAGACTTTGGCAAGACTCATCTTTCCCAACATGAGCAAATAGTGTTCCTTCAGGATTGGATCATAACTAGACCAAAATTTTATTACTTTACAGAATTCTCTTTAATCAAGACTTTTAATTAATTCTAATTGATCTATTTTTATGGTTTCCCTTAGGTCTAATGGTTTTACCCGATATATTTTTTCCTAAAGATTTTCCTTTCCTGAACCTGCAGAGAACAAGCCAGGTTTCCCCACTCTGGGAATAAGAGGTTATCTGCATTGACTTCATTTCAGAACATCAATATACTTGGATGTTTAATTTACTTCCAGGAGATAACTATGTGTTGCTTCAGCATTCAGAATGCAAAATGCCCTGGTTGTCTGGGGGCAAGGCAGAAAACTGATATCTTTACATAGCTGCTGTGCAGTGACTATAAATCGAGCATTTCACTTGTTTACTTCTCACTTGCTGATATTTGAAACTTCTGGATGGAAATATCCCATCTATCTCTAAAATATTGAACTGTGTTACATCACTTTTCTAAAGTTAGAAATACCAAGCAAATAGGAAAGTAGAAATGTAGAAGAAATAAAGGCACCATAAAATACTAAGTGAATTGAGATTTCTTTTGTTTTTTAATTCCTTAAAAAATGTTTTAAGACCATTATAGATTCATATGCAGTTGTGGGAAATAATACAGGGCTATCTCACTTACCATTTACCCATTTTTCCTTCAAAAGAAACATTTTCCAAAACGACAGTACGATATTGCAGGATATAGATATAGATCTGTGTGGGTGAGCTTGTGTATTTAGTTTTACACTATTTTATCACACATATAGGTTTGTGTATCTATAACCATAGTCACGATACAGAACATATCTGTTGCCACAAGCAAGCATCCCTGATACTGCCTTTAAGCCACATCCATCTCATAACATCCCTCAATTGCAAATCCCTGAAAACCATTAGTATGTCCTCCATTTTTATAACAGTATCATTTTAAGATTGCTATATAAGTGGAATCATACAGTCTGCAACCTTTGGGTATTAGTGTTTTTCCAACAGTATAATTCTCTGAAGATTCATCCAAGTTCTTACATCTGTCAACAGTTTGTTCATTTCTTATTGCTGATTCCATGATCTAAAAGTTGCATAATTCGACATTTCACCCACTGAAGGATATTTCAGTTGTTTCCAATCTTTCACTACTGCAAATAAATCTGCGATGAACATTCATGTGTAGGTTTTTCAGTGACCAGGACTGTAATTTTTGGGCAGTATCGTTGTTGCATGCTTAGTTTTACTTAAAAAACAAAAAACAACCAGCCAATCTGTATCCCAGTGTGGCTGTACTCTCTATATACTCACACGGTTGAGTAGCAATACATGAGTGAGTCAATTTTTCTGTATTTTTGCTAACGTTTGGAGTGGTCACCAATTTTTATTTTAGCCATTCTGATCATTGTGTAATGATAGCTCATTGAGGTTTAGTTTGCATTCCCTGATGGCTAATGATGTTGAACACCTTTTCTTGTACTTATTTGTCATCTGTATGATATTTTGGTGGAATTTCTATTCATGTCTTTTGTACATTTTCTAATTAGATTATTATATGTGTGTTTTTTAATGTTGTGTTTTCACAGCATTAAATTTTTATTTTCGAATTCGTGACACTAGTCTTTTGTCAGATACGTGTTTTGTAAATATTTTCTCTCATCTTTTTATCTTAATAAGGGTCTTTTTGCAGAGTAAAATTTAAGCATTTTTATTAAATCCAATTTTTCAAATTTATGTTTTATAGCAATTCTAAGAATTCTTTATCTAGGCCTGGGTTATGAAAACTTTCTCATTTTTTTTCCTAAAAGCTTTATGCAATTATGTTTTATATTTAACTATATTATTTTTCCTATCTTTTTTCCAAGTCTATTAGCATATATACAGATTTACAGAAGAAATTCATCTTTAGGAATGGGATCATATATGTATAAAAAGAGAATAAGGACTGTTGACAGTCAAATATGTAGGTAGTACTGAAATTGTGTGACAAGAAAGAAGATAAGTCATTTTTAGGAGATAACACTGACTTAGTTACACAGACATTATAATCAGGATCTTCTAAAGCTTAAAAAAAAGAAAAAATCTTCAAATAAAATTTCTCCTTTTTTTAAAGATTATTTATTTATTTTAAAGATAATTTATTTATTATTATTTATTTATTATCGAGCCTGATGCAGGACTCGATCCTCAGACCTCGGGATCACAACTTGAGCCAAAGACAGATGCTCAACCACTGAGCTACCCAGGTGTCCCTCAAATAATATTTCAATTCCATTACATTTCTCCCAACTTCCTGAATCTGATGGAGAAGCAATAAAGAATAAGAAAAACTGCTATGATGGGATGGAAAACCAGAAATAACAAAAAAATTTCAAATGCACACTTCTTCCTGAAATCCAGTTGCTACTTGAGAAAAAACTTAGGATTGCTGAAGTATGATCTTAATGTCTATTTTCTGAAGAGTAATCACTAAATTTGAAGCTCATATGTAGGTACCTTAAAATGACCAATCATTTGTTTAAATGGTCCTTTTGGGTTTTAACAGTGCACAATAAAATAGTAATAATTATAATTTGAGGATAAAAGTAACATAACTCATTGATATAAGCAATAAACCTAGAATAATTAAATTATAAATATATGAGAAATATATGAACCCTAAACAAAGCAATTTAGGGCACACACCAAGAAAATGACTGAATGATAAAGAGAGTGGCATAAAATTCCCAAGCTAATTAAAATCGTTTCTGAGGTTTGCATTAGAAAATTATCACTAATACCTACAAAAGTAGGGACTAGAATTTTGGGCACATTATTATCACAATATTTTGATTATCTGTTGGAAATATGGCAATTAACTGAATTGCTGAATCAATTGGAATCCTTCTGTAAAATTCAGAGTTATCACTTTACAAAGCACCAAGTTGGATATTATAACTGAATTCATCAGATGATTTAGATCTTTAATTTTGCTTTCACTTTCTGTCATTCTCTCCCAGCCCTCACCATTACCCACTAGAAGTCAGGCCCTGTGGTAAACATACGGGTAAAAAAAGATGGACTATACTTTTTGGAGGAGCTCACAGAATCAAGACTGGAAACTTTCACTTACATTTTGCATAATAAGAGATTAGAAATGATATTGTTCCCATACAGTTGGTGGTTGACAGCATTTGTAGACTGAATTTCTTTTTGTGGATCATCCATCAAACCATTTTAAAAAGACTATTTTGTTATATGAGGTATGTATTTTAGTTTTCTTTGAGGTAGAAATGTAATAAAAAAAATACAGTAAAGACACACTGAAGATAATTTTTTAATTAAAGATTTTATTTATTTGAAAGAGAAAGAGCTTGCAAAGGGAAAAAGATGAGAAACAGTTGTTCAGAATTTAGTCTTTAACCTGGACACAACTAAGAATCATTAGAGAAGTTCATGTAAAAGTTGGTCATAACAAAGTTCTCTTCAAGTAGATATGGAAAGAGATGTAGAAATCATCACATTGGTACTACCAAATTAACGTGAGCCCTTTCAATTTTGAAAATGAAATTTTTTAAGATATTGCTCAATTGCTTTAAATAGCCTAACCTTCAATATGCAGATGAAAAGTGGTAATACATTTTTCTAAAGCAAAACAAATCAATATAATTATGATTGGTTTTATATTTTATCTTTTTAAAAGCTGAATATGTTTTATATTCGATCATAATTAATTTTCCAGCCATTCTTAGTCATATGAAGAATAATTATCTTTTTTAGTAGTTCATTGAAATATAATCTATCATACAGTTCACTCATTTAAAGTGCAAAATTCAATGTTTTTTAGTATATTCACAGATATTTGCAAATATCACCCACTACAGTCGATTTTAGAATGCTTTCATCACTTCAAAAAGAAACCGATATCCTTTCGCAATCACCGTCCTATGCTTCAACCTCCTCCTCCCTCCAGCCCTAAACAATGACTAATTTCCTTTCTGCCACTATAGACATCCTAGTCTGGATTTTCATATGAATTGAATTATATATGTGGTATTTTGTGACTTCTTTCAGTTGGCACACTTTCCAGGTTCATCCATGTTGTAACATGTATCAGTACTCCAGTATGGCCAAGTAAAAATGCATGGTATATGTATATACCATATTTTGTTTATCCATTTGTCTGTTGATGGGCATTTGGTTTGTTTTCATCTTTTGGCTACTATGAAAAACTTTCAGTTTCAAAGTTTTGTGTGGATGTATGTTCTCATTTCTCTTGGGCAAGTACCTACGAGTAGAATTACTGGTTTTATGGCAACTCTGTGTATAATCAGACTGCTTTCCACGGCTGCTGCCCCATTTACATCCCCACCAGACGTGTATGAGAATCCCAATTTCTCCACATCCTCACCAGTACTTTTTCACCAGTCTTTTCTTTTTTTATTCTAGCCATCCTAGTGGGTGTGAAGTGGTATCTCATGTGGTTTTGATTTGCATTTCCCTGATAACTAATGGTGTTGAATGCCTTTTCATATACTTATTGGCCATTTGCATAATTTCCTTGGAGAAATATCTATTCTGATCCTTTGCCCATTCTTAATTTGGTTATTTATATTTTACTATTGAATTTTAAGAGTTCTTACATATTATTGATTCAAATCCTTTAGCATATACATGAGTTGCAATGTTGTCTTGTCCTATGGATTCTTCATGGTGTTTTGGGAAGCACAAAAGTTTTTAATTTTGAAGAAGTCCAATTTAAACTATTTTTCTTTTGTTACTTATGCTTTTACTGTCATATCTAAAAATGTTTTGTCAATGTCATCAAGATTTAGCCACATGTTTTCTTGTGAAAGTTTTATAATTTTAGCTTTCATACTTAGGTCTTTGATGTACTCAACTTCATTGTGTTTTTTTTTTTTAAGATTAAAAAAAATTTTTTTTTTAATTTGAAAAAGAGAGAGTGAGAGCACAAGCAGGGGAGAGCAGCAGGGGAAGGGAGGAGGGAGAAGAAAGCTCCCTGCTGAGCACGGAGCCCAATGCAGATGCTTAACCAACTGAGCCCCTCAACTTCATTCTTTTGCAAGTGGTGATCCAGTTGCCTCTACATAGTTTACTGAAAAGACAATTCTGTACTTATTGAAAGGTCTTAGCACCCTTGTCAAATATCAGTTGATCACAGATGTATGTATGGATTATTTCTTGACTTTCAGTTCCTTTTCATTGAGATATTATGTTTTTATTTTCTATTATTACCACACCATTTTGATTATCGTTTTTTTGTTTTTTGTTTTTGTAGTAGTAGTAGTTTTGGAATCAGAAGGTATGAGTCGTCTTCTTTTCAGCATTGTTTTGATTATTCTAGTTCCTTGTACATGCATATGAATTTTAAAGTTAGCTTTTCAGTTTCAAAAAGGAATTAACTAGGAGTCTGATAGCAATTTCTTTGAATCTATAGTCAGTTTAGCGAGTATTACCATTGTAAGATTGTGATATGTTCTGATTCATGAACATGGGATGCTTTCCCATTTATTTAAATCTTCTTTAATATCTTTCAACAATGTTTTTTAGTTTACAGAGTATAAGTTTTACACTTCATTTGATAATTCATTCCTAGGTGTTTTATTCTTTTTGACGCTATTGTGAATGAAACTATAATTACCTGTAAAGATTCTCAAAAGGTGGACATTGATACAGAAACATTGTTTCTGATATAGAAACAATTCATCAATGTTATAATTACATCAACTAAAAACTGGATAAAGTAAAATTTCTGTCCTGTTACATTAGAAACTTTTACTAAATAATGATGTAATTTCGGAGTATTCAATGTCTTCTATTGATAGAGCCATTTGACTGCTCAAACTGTTTTGAAGGCAGCACATATAAAAGCCAAGAAAAATTATGTATCTAAGCATAGAATTCTCCATTTTTGTTCAGATTTCTACTTAATGGTATCATTTTAATTATCCTGTGTAGTGTCTATATGACTTTTGTCAATTTAAGTTGCAGTGTGGCTACATGTATTAATAACATATTTGTGCTTACATCTAAGCCCACCATTATCATCCATCTCACCATACCATAATGTGAACACAAACTTGCCATGGTTCCTTCTTAAGAAGGAAATTTTAAACTGAACTGAGTTTTATGTATGCATACATTGCAGTTTGCTGATGTTAATATACACTAACCATTATAGGAAACCTTCTAACTGAACTGAGTTTTTATGCATATATGCATTGTAGTTTGTTGACATTAATATATACTAATCATTACAGGAGAATTTATTTATGAATATATAATTATTTATTAGATAAATTAGATAAATGTTATTGATCAATAAGAAGTGAGGAGTAAGGAAGTATATTAAAATACTTATTATTTTTCGTATGTGCACTTTTACTATATTTAGTAGTGTGTTGGGGTTTTTTTATTTTTTTTTATTTTATTTTTTTTTGTTTTTTGGGGTTTTTTTTTTAGATTTAAAAATTTATTTCTTTATGACAGACAGCGAGAGAGAGAGAGGCAGAGACATAGGCAGAGGGAGAAGCAGGCTCTCCCCAGGTAGTCTGATGTGGGACTCCAGGATCACAATTTGAGCCAAAGGCAGGCGCTCAACTACTGAGCCACCCAGGTGCCCCAATAATGTCTTTTTGCTAATATGGAAACTATGCCTATAAATTTTACCAGTGTATAGAATAAAGATATTCCATTAATCTTATTTTATAGGACAGAATGAAGAATATACCTAGCTCCTGTAATCATAAGCGGACTAATTGGTTAGTTGAAAAAGTGAGAGGAAAAGAAAAAGATGGGTGGCTATATCAGAAAACTGGGTCCATGATATCCAAAGATTAAGATTCCATCATGGACAAAGAAAAAACAGTAAGAAGGAAGATGGCAACAAGTGAAACTTTACATCCACAACTCTTAGTAGAAGAAGGATTAGGATGGATGCTCCTGATAATGGAAATGTTTCACTCATTGGCCTTCATTTCCTCTTTATCAAAAGGAATTTAAAGAGGAAAAAAATGTTTTGAGGGAATAAAATAGACCAATTATGGATATAAATATTCTGATATATATTATTTGTATAAATATAAAATCTCTCTCTGTGTGTGTGTGTGTGTGTGTGTGTGTCTAGGTGGCATTAAACTGAGTGGGAATTTGATTATAATCATGTTTAATGCAGGGGAATAGCCAAAGCCACCCCAATCCAAATTTGTTGGCCAGAATCTTCTGCGTTAGCTATTGGACTTGGTACCAAGAAGTTCAGTTTCTAGCTTTATCCTAATGCCTTAATTGGCTCATTTGTAAAATAAGAAAACTTACCACTCTGGACCGAAGAGCTTAGTTATCATTACGATAAGATAAAACGGAAAAAGAAATGAAAAGCATTTTGTCAAGGATAAGGAACTATGTGTACATAGTTTTCTTTTTAATACATGAGAATAACACTAAAGAATTCCAAAGAATTTAGAATTAAGCGGTATGTAAGTTCCTCTCATCTAACTTGGATCAAAGAAAACTTATGTAGATCACCTTACAAAGCAGAATAAACTGCAGGCCAAATAGACTTCATTGCAACTTAATCTAATGTATTAATGTAGCTAAACAAAGAAATTGTCTGTTAAAATGGGGGGTGACAGCCACGATTTGGAGAAATGCTATAGACAAGAGATAAAGAAGGGTCCAGAGCTGCCAATTTTGGCATTTCCAGTTACATAGTGTCCTGGAAAACAAGGAAGTTAGCCAATGGATTTGGATCATTCAGGCCCTGTAAATATAGCTTGCCCAGTATGAGGATAAATGAATGAAGGTGTGTTAGCTAGAGCCTCTGACACCATGCTTAAAATTTGACTTTCTAATTCTAGTGAGGTCATATGCTATAGCTTTATACATGGAGTAAATGCCCTGATATTGCTGAATTGTGTGTTCCAGTTTTTTGTGACAGCTACAACCATAGAACAAGGAAATAGGCATCTTGATTACAGAAAGCAAGTCTTGAGCTTAAATTCAACTTAAATAACTTGAGTCTATAAGAGATGAGAGCATGCTACAAAGTTAAGTGTCAGCCAAAGAGCCAGACACTGACTTATGGCCAACTAATTAAAGCGAGGCCAGCTTGTGAGATCTCCTAGGGGACAACCAGATCATGTTTCCCAAGGTACACACATATCTATATCAGTAGGCATACTGACTATTCTAATATCTAGTTATTATTATTATTGCCAAATCTCATTTTACAGATTATATTGAAGACCTATCTAAGTTACTAAACAAGGTAAAACAAGGTAAAAGGTTCACAGATGCTATCTATTTTGGCTTAATCAGATTCTGAAATCTACAGAAATAAGACGATATATATGCAAATGTAATCTATCCATATTTAAGGTCTGACTTTAAAGACCAACTCAAGCTGGCTGTGATAAAGAAGTCAAGAAGTGTGCTCATATCTCTGGCCTGGATCCATGAATAGTTCAAGGGTTGAACAGAATAAAAAGAAATTACCAAACAACCTTAACAGCGATAGTCATAAAGATGGTGAAAAATCAGGAGATATAAGAAAGGGATTTATTTTTAGGAGAAAGTGGTTTATGTTGTCAAGAGCTTCGAGAAGTCAAATCATAAAGGTGGAATTTCGCTGGGAATAAGAATGGAGAACAGAGTGGGTTAGAGAAATTTAACATGAGATTCACATGGTAGAGGAGCAATATTTCAAAATATGCACTTAAAATTGAAAAATATTAGGATTCCCAACTTCCTGATAGATGGGATGTGGAGAATGAATCACATCCATAGGACAAGGCTACCTGGGGAGGTGGTCTCTTCTCTTGAGCAGCAATGATTCAGAAAGGGAAAATTGGTGAAAATTATTTTCAAAGCAGTGGGTAAGTATGTAAAGCTCATTTACTTAATATAAAATCAGTAAAAATAAAATTGTTCCAGATTTTAAAATAGAAGGGTTTAGGGTGCCTGGGTAGTACAGATGGTTAAGCAGCTGACTCTTGGTTTTGGCTCAAATCATGATCTCAAGGTGGTAGGATTGAGCCCCATGTGGGGCTTCATATTCAGCATGGAATTTGCTTGGATTCTCTCTCCTCTCCTCCTCCCTTCTCTGCTCTTTCTTTCTTTGTGAAATAAATAAATAAATCTTTTAAAAAATAGAAATTTTGAGGAAGAAATCACAGGGGAAAATAAGTGACTGGGGAGAATAACATTGAGGGTAGTTAACTGTATAATAAGGATCTAAAACAGGATATAATAAGCCACAGGGTGGCTTTGGTATGTTGCAAGATTTCCGAAAATAATTGATTTCCCAAGTTCCTGGTGGATTTGGGAAGAGAGTGAAAGCATTACTTATTTTGCTATCCTTTCTAGGAAAAATCAGCCTCATCTTTGATTAAATTGTGTTTCTGAGAGAATCTTAACCCTGGTAGGCAAGTATATAATAGGTTCAATTAGACATTAAGAACCTGACCAGAGGGCAGCTCAGGTGGCTCAGCGGTTTAGCCCTGCCTTCAGCCCAGGGTATGATCCTGGAGCCCCGGGATGGAGTCCCATGTTAGGCTCCCTACATGGAGCCTGCTTCTCCCTCTGCCTCTGTCTCTGCCTCTCTCTCTCTCTGTGTCTCTCATGAATAAATAAATAAATAAAAATCTTAAAAAAAAAAAAAAAAGAACCTGACCAGAGTCCGAAACAGCAGATTTATTTATTTGTTGAATGAAGGTACCACCTGAAATTAACATTTTTTGAAACTTGAGATTTGTTGCTGAAAACCAGGAAAGAAAAAAGAGGTTGGTTAAGATGGTGACATAAACTCTTCAAAAAGGGTTAATAGATCCAGTGCAATTTTTTTTAGGAGGTTAAATAAGTTAATTTTTGCTCTCAGTTTTTAAGATGTTTTCAAAATCACTAGACTGTCTAAATTTTTTCTTAGCCAGAAACTATTTACCAGTCTTTTGTGGGGTTTTTTTTGTTTGTTTGTTTTTGTTTTTGTTTGTTTGTTTTGTTTTGTTTTTTTCCTCTTACTCTCTTTAAAATGCTACTCCATAATGCAGGGATTTGTCCCTGTTATTCACGCTTATGTTTCTAATGTGGAGAACAGGTATTTTTGAATAAAGTTTTGAAATGTTCCTTCATACTACCAAGTTCATGTACCATCCCAAATTTCTCTATCAATAAGTCAAAGAAGTGGGAATAATAAAATGTGTATAAACTCAATGGCTTTCTAAGATCACAAAGCTTACAGAAAAGTTAACAAGTGAAGGAAAGAAATCTATTTTTTTGAACATTTACTTATATAAGGAGACTTTCACATATATTTTATTTGCTGTAACTCAAAAGGTCATTAAATGTTTTGTAGGTAAAGGAAAAAGAGAGTGAGCAAAGTTTAGTATTTGCCCTGTGTCAAATGACATGTTTGTGGAACAAGATAGATTTTAACATATGCACTCACTTCAAAGAGGAAAAAAAAGGAAGAAGAAAGAGCAGGTGACGGATGGGAAGGGGGAAAAGGAAGAGAAAGAAGATAGAAGAAAAATTAATATTTCTTGGGAAAAATATTTTACTTCAGGCTTTCATAAAAATTAGATGTGATAAACTCCATTCCCATATCACTGAATATTGATGATCATAGAGTTCTTGTGATTTTTTTTTTTCAAGTGGATTCATTGCTAGAAGGTAGTGCAGCTGGGATCTAAACTAAGGTATTTTAAAGGTCAAAGCCCATGCTCTTCTGATTATATCACAGTCTTTGACATTAAGAGAAAATAAAGGCAGTTTATTTAAATAGGCAGTTTAAACTGCCTATTTAAACTGAGTTTATACTCAGTTTATTTTAGAACACAAATTGATTTTCAGAAAATTGTATTCGGGCTGGTTCTTAACAATCATGGTAAATTGAGAGAGATGGTATTCCTTCTTTTTCACAAATCCTCGAGTTTTGGTTAGCTGAAGTTACATTGTTTGCACTTACATATTAATATCACACTAAAATTACAATACAAGGAAATAATGACTATTAAGCTGTTGCCCTTTACACATATAATTACTCACATGGCTGAGTGCTTTCTCTCACATCAGAGAGCCTGTCAGAGACCCACTGCATAAGCAAAAAAAGACTTTTTTCCATTTGCATCCTGCCTCATACATGTCTGGAGTCACCATGTGAGTCTAAAGGAACACATTCTGGAATTAGCCCCGGGAGTGAACTACGTGATGAAAACTAGAGTATAGTGTGACATTAAGTGCATTTTCCATTGTAGATGCATTTGAATTGCTGCGTTTTGAGTTAACAAAGGCAGAACAATTTTAATGGGCTGTGCCTATTTTAACTTTTCACCATTCTCTTTCCTGAGCTTCCATGCCATTTCATTGATTCATGTCATCACCAACAGTCATTGCAGACTCTGTTAAAAGCCTCTAGAATCTGATTATTGAGTAAGTGAGGCATATAATAGCAGGAGTTGAAAAATCATAAGCTAAAGAAGTAAGAATAAGTTTTATGTGCAGAGAAAAAGAGATACAGAAACAACCGCATCATCATAGAGTCAAGGCAGATTCTATTGTCATGACATGAGGTTTTACAAAGGCTTATCAAGTAAATTGGTTATGAGACCAAAAGTAACAAATGTTGCTTTTGTTTGTAGTTTTTAAAGTGCCATATTTTTAAGATTTCTGTTATGAAATTTTTGATACCCAGCCTTTGCCTGACTCTAAAATAAAACAAATATCATTTTGCCACCCTCTGTGCAGGATAATTTCAGCTATTGAACGGAGTTGCCTACTGGCTGATTGGAAGGGAACAAATAAAGACACAAATGCTCTCTCTCTCTATTTCTCTGTGAGCTTGTCCTTCATCCTTTCATCTGCTGGGTGACTAGTTCTCAGGATTAGTGATGGCTTTTTCCTCATATAAGATTACTCTCTTGACCTGACTCAAGCAGAGAAATAAAGACAATTGTTACAGTGTTAACCCTTCTAACACAGGCTATTGCAATAGCGTCTGTTCATTTCCAACCTTTCACTCCCGGTCAAGAAGCAGGTGACATCTCTAAGGGAATTGTTTTGCAGAAGACACACAATGGGATGTGTCCAGGTCCCAAACAGTTTGCTTGTGAGTATGGCAGGAAAATTGTGAACTCCTGTCAGAGAAAGAATGGTACAAGGTAACTTCAAGCTGGGCTGGACCTTTAGACATAAGTTCGAGTGTAAGTTTGTGCACTGGTGCACGTATGTCTGTGTCACAGGCAGGGAGTAACCACAGCCTGGCCCCCAGTTCAGAGGAAACTATTAAAGATAGTTCTTCCCAGTGGAGAAAAGTTTGGCAGGGCGGCAAATCTGAGCGTTGTATAAGTTTACCATTGTGGACTGAAGAGAGTTTTCCACTCTGTTTATTAGTACTATGGAATTCTTATGAGATATTAACACTAAATATAACTAGAAAAAACACAAGATTTGATGTAGGCACTAGAGAGCTTTTAAAAATATTCACTCTAAGATCTTTCCAAATAATATGTGCTCTTCTTCCCATTGTAAAGATGATGAAACTAGGGTCAAGAGGATTAAAAAAGTTGGCAACATCTCCTACAACCAGTAGACCTGTGCCAGAATTAAAACTCTTTCTGTTTCATGTAATAGCTGCTTGAGGTTTGTAGAAAAACAGCACCTACCCTCTACAGTTAGAAACAAACTCTCCATCAGTTTTCTTTTACAGACTGCATGCGTTGAGCTTCTCAATCTTACTTGAACCCAGGGTTTAAAACTGGGAATGCTGCTAGTAAAACAGACTCACAGAAATGTATGATCTTTCTTCCTCTGCAGCTTCAGTGGAGACACACCAGTTCTGAGTCATACAACTAGTTCAAGGCATCTCATCTAGTAGGTACTGGGTCAATATTATTCTTTTTATTTTCCTCTTCAGGATGGAGATTTTTATGAAACTGTTATGGCTCTTAACTTCCTGTTTGTTTTCTGTTATTATAAAACTACCCTTGAGTGTGTAGTTTGTATATCATTCTTTGAACATCAGAAATTGTTTTGACCTATACAGAAGTAACACATTATTTCTAAAAATTCTGTCATCCTAATTGATTATCTCACCTAACGCATTCCTGTGCAATTGTATTCTAATTTATATACTCTTGAAATGTACAAATGTTATCAAAATTATTTGTCAGAACAATAGAGAATCACTGATTCTTATATCTTGTACCAAAATGTGTGAAGCATAGATTTTTAAAAATCCATTATTCAGAGGAATATTTTAGAGTTATTATCTCATTTAAATTAACAATGTACTATAGCTAAAGAATTTCAAGTTGGAGGGACTCTAAATTCATCTACTCTAGCACTCTAATTTCAATTGTGAAGTGAAATTATACTCACAAGTTTACACAGCAAGTTAGAGATGGAAGCAACACTGAAGTCCAAGTCCCCGGATTCCTAAACCAGCATCTTAGATCTTATCCACATGACCAATCTTGCAGAATTATACTGAATGGCACCTAACACTGATTAAGCACTGTTGTATTTTAGAGCTTCCAATATAAAACTCTCATACTGTATGAGATCCGATTGGGATTGCTCAGAACTTGTTGTGAATTTGTAGCAGGCTAATACCTCACAGCTAGAATTAAAACATGCTTAGAGATTATGTTGTGGTATGATAGGCATGACTTTTATACCAAGCCAAATTCAGGAAGTTTATGAATGAATTTTTATAATGTAATAATTTATAGTATTTCATCTCCTTATGGAAGTTTCTTTTCTGGGTACTAGTAAACACCAATAACTACACTAAAATGTTTACTGCAATCTGGGGTCCATTTCTCACAATTTGGTGGTAGTAGCTCATTCTGACTAATCTAAAACAGTGTAAAAAATCAAAAGACTTTGGGATTACTCTGGAATCCATCATTCAGGCCTCGTTCCAACTCGTCTTCACCAGAAGCCTTATAATAAAATGGAGTTAATCACAGCATTTGACTTAGTAATAATGAGAATCAAATAAAGTCAAAGGTTTGAAAATTCTTTTGAGGCCTGATGGTTGGCTATCTTGCCAGAACTCAATTTATAGATACCACAAAAGCAAGAGACAGGTTGAAAGATGCAGGGGTTTGGGAACAGAATGTTAGCTTAGGACATTATAAAATGTCCTAGGCTAACCAAGAGATTTCCAAATGGCTATCACTAAGGGAATGGATATCTAGAATGTCTGGTAAGCATAATATAAAATATTATGCAGCAGTCAGAAGTAACAAACTAAACTAAACATATAACTACATGGAATGATTTTTAAAACATAGCACTGAGTAAAAAATATATGTATCTGTAGCATAATACAATTGTGTAAATTTATGTGCACACGAAAACCAAAACATTGTACATTTTTTTCCTACACATGTGTATATTTACAATTACTGAGTTTCTGGAGGAATAAGAGGGATACCATGTGGAGCAAGTTTTTTAAAAAGAAAACAATCATAAAATAGAACTAGGAAAGAAATTTAAACTTCCCTATGCTGGTGATGTTTCATCTTCAATGCACCAACTCCACGAAGAAAGAGAAAGGAATGTGCAAATTGTATCAAAATTATTTGTCAAAACAATAGAGAAGTTTTTATAAGCTTTAACAAGTACAAATTGTCATTTTCTCTTATTGATAATTGTATTCACAGACACACACACACACACACACACACACAATATCCACTCATGTCTTTAGTGTCTGCTTGGATGACAAAGGTGAATGAAAGAGACTATAAATAGTCTGATTACATTTTTTATGTTCAATCACTAACTGCTTTCAAGCTCCTCGCTTTTTTTCCCTTGACTCCCAGTTAGACTAGCCAATAAAAAAGCCCACAACAGCGTCTCCCTTGGTTCCAGGAGGACATTCAAACCAAGCAAACCCAGGGTCTGGTGTAAGATCACTCACCCTGGCCCTACATCCCAACTCCAAGAAAAGTAAAAGTCAGTTCCCCCTTCCTACTCTCCCAAACCACTTTCAACTTTCTACAAAGTCTACCCTGCTTCCCAGAGAAAGCTTTATTCCATAAGTAATACATTTCTTTATACCCTCCTTGTGCATGTGTGGCATCACCAGTCTTGATATCCAGACCAAATTTGAGTAGTGAAGCCAATCCTGTCCCTGCCCTCAAGGCAAGCACAAATCCAAAGGGAAAATAAAACATACACAGGCACTAATTTTCATTCACATAATCACTCTAATGATTTTGTTGGCCTGAGAAACCAGTGCGTGGTAAGTAAAAGAAAGTTGCTAAAAACAGATATGCATTGATTACCTTTGTTCTACTACCTGAAATTACCATTTAACTGAAGGAAAAAAATTATGATTTTATCTCTATTTCATTTTGAATAAAATAAAAATAGCACTTAAGCAAAATAAGTCTCTTGTAAGCCACTAGGAATATATTACTATGGTAATATTGGTAACATGATCCCCAACAGAAATAGCAACACTGATTTTGACATACTCATAGGATTAGTTCTCTCTTGATAAACCACAGGACATACAGGTCTGACCTGAAAAGACCTCAAGCAAAACACCTAAGCTACAATTTAATGCCACCTCATAAGGAGGTTATACAAAGCTTTACCCTCAAAGTCACCATGCAAAAAAATCCGAAACTCCTTTTTATTTTTTTAAAGATTGATTGATTGATTGATTTATGAGAGAGAGAGAGAGAGAGAGAGAGAGAGCGAGGCAGAGACACAGGAGGAGGGAGAAGCAAGCTCCATGCCGGGAGCCTGACATGGGACTCGATCCTGGGACTCCAGAATCATACCCTGGGCCAAAGGCAGGCGCCAAACCGCTGAGCCACCCAGGGATCCCATAAACTCCTTTTTAGACTGTGCATTTTACATGTTGATAGGACCCAAAGCATAGTGGCTTTTTCCGGGCACAGCAGTAGAATAGAAACCTTGTCAGATATTTCTCACTTTTAAGGCAGTGGCTACCATCTATGTCTCCTAGCAGACAAGAATAAAAAATCAAAATCCAGACAATGTGACAATGAACTACCTTAAACCTTTCTAGATAAAAATACTAAAAAGGGATTTTTAAAAGTCAATTTACATTTATTTACAAATAAATGTGGAAAGTTATTGTATATCACCCTGATACATTTGAATATTCCTATGTTTAAATATTTATATATATATATATATATACACTTTTTTGTCTTTAATTTGTATATATATATATATATATACACACTTTTTTGTCTTTAATTTGTATATATATATAAACATATATACTCCTATATGTTTTTTTATATATATGTACTTTTTTCTTTTTAATTTGAATTAATTTGGATATATTCCATTTTGAAGACTGGTCAGTTTAGCATCTGAATGTCACTATGACCTAATCTTACAACCCTCACAGTAAAATTACTCAGCAAGTACTTTGTTCATTCAGCTTGCCTTGTCTCCCCTACTGAGAAAGGGCTATCCCTCTATATCTCCCCAGAGGTGATTTTCCTTCCCCCAGAGATGTCATAATTCTAAAACTTCAAATCATTTTTCAGTCACTTTACAGTTTAAAAAGTACTTTTACACACAGTTCACTCCATCTTCAGCCAAAAATAACTCGAGTATTTTCACTATTGTGTCTGGTGCTATTGCACAACAGTGTCTAGAGGCCCATCACCATGCCTGTCAGGGAGAAAAGTTAAGTATCTCTGAATGCCTTTTGAGGGTCTCTCCTGACACATATACAGAATTGGCAATTTTCAGTGATATTCAGTTTGTCAACTTTGGAAAAGTTGGAAAAGAACTCACTCTATTGGACATTTACTTAAAATCTTCCTCCTTTAGAAATAACTACTAAAACATCTCTGAAGAGTTCAAAGGACAAATATTATTAGCTGATTACTCAGCTAAGGAGATTGAGGAATAAGGATGTGAGGGATTTTCCCAGTGATCTCATAGCTGATGACTGAGTGATCAAGGGTTCAATCCAGGCCATCTGACCTCCCAAAACACACAACATGGTCTCTCTCTTTGCCTCAAATCATTAAATTTTAATTTCTTTACTCTAGGTTTTATTATTTTTATTAATATTCAAATCTCCCTTTAAATCTTAATAGTAATGTATCAGTTTCTGTGAAAGAGATCCAATACAAAGGTTATAGAGAGGAAAGAAAGAAGAGAAATGGAGAGAAAATAACCTTTGAGAAGAGAGAAAAGTGGTACCAGTTTCATATGTTTACTTAGAGTTTTTCAAAATTTTTCTTCTCAGAATTGGATCTCAAACAGAAAGAACATAAACTCATTTTTGCCTTAAAAAATAAGCAGCTGATAACAGATTAGAGTTTTACTTCTGCTTTCAGAGATGTACCTTAAGAGATAAATTCTTTTTTTTCTTAAAGATCTTATTCATTTATTCATGAGAGACACCCAGAGGGAGACAGAGACATAGGCAGAGGGAGAGAGGCAGGCTCCCTCTGGGGAGCCCAATGCGGGACTCGATCCCAAGACCCCATGATTACAATCTGAGCCGAAAGCAGATGCTCAATCACTGAACCACCCGGGGTGTCCCTAGATAAAAACTCTTAAAAAATACTAATAAAACAAAGACTTTCATACAGTAGAATTTCAGGCTACATCAAATGGTGGAAGACCTTAGAAAGATGAAGAATTTGGAAGGAAATGAATAGTGTCTCTGCTGGTCTCTGAGAACACACTCAGAAAGAATTTTACTGCTCAGCCTTTAGATGTGATGGCTAGAGTCACTACCAGTTAATAGACTAACTCCAAATACCAGCTATCCCGTCTTCCTATCTTCAACAGTGTGAAGTTATATAGAACATTATTTGAATCAAAAGTGATCTGAAGAATCATCTAATCTAATTGCTTTATTTTGAACTAATCAAAACACAATTTTTATATTGAGTTCTAAAAATTAGCTGGATGATTGTCAAAATATTTTCTTCTTTAAGTAAGTATAAAATCCTTATTTTTTTTTGGTTTTAAGCTGGATATATAGATAAGATAAAAGTCATCTCTTAAGACTTTAGTTACTAACAGTTTACCAAAAAGATTTTCATCTGCTACGTCATAGATTTGTTATTTTGTCAGTAAAATCTCAAAGGAATTAAGTTAGTTATATCTGAATAAGCTACAAAGAAAATGCCTCTTTTTGAAGCTTTGAAAGAAAAACAAATCATTTATTTTTCTTTTACTAACACAATAATGAGGAGCTATTACAATAAAACTAATGATTTGAAAGACTAGGAACCTAGAACTTCTAATGATGCTAAAAGCAAAGTAAAAACAAGTGTATTTTTATTTTGGATGGGTCAGATTTTTAAGGTCATAAATAAAATACCTTAACAAAATATAAATATTCCAAGTATGTTCCTGTCAACTAGCACAAAGTTAGCAAGAAGGTACTTAATTGGAAATGTAGTGATCAGAAAATATTAGATTTTTAATTGTTATAAATACAAGTTGAGCTGTCCAAGAATTCACTTTAGCAAAAGAGTCCTAATTCTGGTATAAAATTATTCAGCAGATTAAAGCTTTGAGAGCCCGTGGAGAAAATGCCATGTAGTGTTAAAGGCTGTTATCTCTACAAGGGCAGGTCTCAACACAATCAGACAAATGTCCAAAATATTAGGACTACTATAATAGACCACATTATAGAAAAAATGGAAATCTGGATAGGTATTAAGAGAGTAAGATTACCAAAGTGTCTTAAATAATTTTAAATCCAATAACCAGAATCAATTATGTCCCATGCTACTGAAGGGACCACTGGATGGCTAGTGTTGGTCTATAACAGGCTGTGACTAAGGAGACACATGTTGGAATATGGTGTACAAGGAAATGAAATTCAAATTTTGAGAAGAAATATTTGGGAACTTGGTATTCACTATAAATGAAATTTGCATCTCATTACTAAATTTAATAGTTTTTTGAGCATATAAAAGAAAATGATTATCAAGATTCAAGCATTGGTTCACTAAGAGCAACTCCTGCTTGGTTAACTTAACTCAACAAATGACTACGTCATTGATCAAATGACAAGGGAACAGTTGTAGATGGGAAAGGTATGTGCATTTCAATATGAAATTATTCATGAACTATTTTATAAGGATAATATGATGAGGGGAATCTGATACAGAATATGTTGGATTAATATTAGCCACTCATGAGGTTTTTAATAAGGATAACATGGGCTGGATACCAAGACGATAAGCAGCTGAACAATCATTCCCAAAAACCTGTGAGGTCTATATTTGATCTGCTTTTTGCAAAATTAATCTATAGAATTGGGATTAAAAATTTAGATGCCAGTTCATAAATATGAACATGGCATGAAGTTGAAACAGAAGAAAAATAAAGCACTTGCCTGAATGCTGGGTTCTGTCGATAAGCAAAATTCTTTATAAGCTGATTACTTTGAAATATTCTAAAGAAATTATAAGAATAATAAACAGAGTCCAAGTCCTCCCAATGTGACTTCGATGTCTCAGTAAACCTTAGTTTCTACATATGTCAAATAGTAATGGATGATGGACAGTTTTACAGAAAGTTCAGTGGGTGAAAAAAAATATTTGGGCCAAAAAAATATTGGCCTTAGGAGAGAAGTAAATTTTTTTTTAAGATTTATTTATTTATTTCAGAGAGAGAGAGAGAGCATGAGCCAGAAAGGCAGAGGGATTCCCAAGCAGACTCTGGACTGAGTGCAGAGCCTAATGCCAGCCCCATCTCACAACCCAGAGATCACTCCTCAAGCAGAAACCAAGAGTCTGATGCTTAACCGACTGTGCCACGCAGGTACCCTGAGAATAAATTTCCTTTTATTTATATTTCAATTCAGAGCAAGTAGGCAACTAAGCAAGAAAAAGAAATAAAAGGCATCCAAATTAGAAAAAAAAAAAAAAAAGTAAAATTGTCCTGTTTGTTGATGACATCATCTTGTATATAGAAAATTCTAAAGACTCCATCAAAAATACTGTTAGAATTAATTGATAGATTCAGTGAAATTTCAGGCTACAAAATTTGTCTAAAAAATCAGTTGTGTTTTTATATACTAATAACTATCTGAAGAAGAAATTAAGAAAATCCAATTTCAGTGGCATCAAAAATATAAAATATTTAAGAATAAATTTAGCCAGGGTAGATCCATATACCCCAAAATCTAAGACATTGATGAGAAAAACTGAAGACACAAATAAACAGAAGACATCCTGTGTTCATGGATCAGAAAAGTTAATATTGTTAAAATATCCATACTTCCCAAGGCCGTTTATAGATTATTGCAATCTCTATCTAAAGATTCCAGGGGCATTTTTCATAGAAATAGCAAAAAACAATCTTAAATTTATATGAAACCACAGAAGACCCTGCATAACCAAAGTAATCTTGTGAAAGAACAAAGCTGGAGGCATCATATTTTCTGATTTCTTTTTTTTAAGTTTTTATTTTTTATTTTTTTATTTTTATTCATGAGAGACACAGAGAGAGGGGCAGAGACACAGGCAGAGGGAGAAGCAGGCTCCATGCCGGGAGCTCAATGTGGGACTCGATCCCAAGTCTCCAGGATCAGGCCCTGGGCCGAAGGCGGCGCTAAACTGCTGAGCCACCTGGGCTGCCCTGATTTCAAAGTATATTACAAGATATTATGGAATTGACATAAAAATAGACACATAGATTTACGTGAATTGAGGGCCCAGAAATAAATCCACTCATATATGGTCAACCAGTGTCTGACAACGAAGCCAAGAATACTAAGTGGGTAAAAGAAGTTTCTTCAATAAATGATGTGGAGAAAACTATATATTCACATACAGAAGAAGAAGAAAGAAGAAGAAGAAGAAGAAGAAGAAGAAGAAGAAGAAGAAGAAGAAGAAGAAGAAGAAAAGGGGGAAAAGGAGAAGAGGAAGGAGGAAAAGGAGAAGAAGAAGGAGGAGGAGGAGGAAGAGGAAGAGGAAGAGGAGAAGGAGGAGGAGATTGGACTCCTTTGTTACACTACTCCCAAAAATCAACTTGAAATGAATCAAAACACTTAAATACAAGACCTGACAGGTAAAACTCTCAGAAGAAAACATAGAGAAAAAAACACCTGCAATGGACAATTGAAAAATTAAGTGGAAAAAATCTACCATTTGTAATAGCAGCAAACAGCATAAAATACTTTGTGAAACTTCATCTAAAAAACTGCATACAGACTTACAGCTGCAAAAACTAGCTGCAATCAGTAGAGGTCAGACATTTAAGTTTGAATATGGTGCTCAGACACTAAAGTCAACCAGTTTAGAATTCTGTTCCTGATTTTCAAAATATTTTCTTCATTTACTTTCATTATTAAAAGCCCTTTCCTTTCAAAAAGCTCAAAGCATTACACGCCTGGATGGAGAGGTGTTTCACACTGTATGTAAGCCAAGCTGCAAAATTCCAAGAGAAATGTAATCCGGTAACACAGAAAGATGTAGCCCTAACAGTATAGTGATTTTTTTGACGATTTTATGAAAATAAGGTAACTATTAGATATATTTTACTTCCATATACATTATCTAATTTAACCATACATTAGAGGACTCTATAGGCATTTCTAGGTCTATGAGGAAGCTTTGATGCCATCCAGTCATGGCTACAAACATTTGGCTCTTCCTGCATTTGGACGCTCCTCTTCAATCTGGGCTGACGTGTACCAGCTTCGACCATCTGCATACACGGCAGGAGATCTCCTTGTGTCCTGGGAGGCCAGCTCAGAAAAGGTCATGCATATGCTGCTTTTTAAGTGGATGGCTGAGCTGTCACACATGAAGTCCAACGACTCAGAGGCCACCGTGCTGGAGAGATGGTGTGGACATGCTCCCCCTGATAGTTTCAGCTGAGCTGTTTCTCAGTCACCATTGCCAATACGCTGGACATGCCAGTGAAGACACCGTCTTGGAAGTGGAGCCTCCAGTCCAAGGTGTTCCAGCCAGCATCTGGCAGTTACTGGAATCACCCTAGCTATTCTTGTCTTCCCAGCTGAAGGCACACAGACCTCACGGAGCAGGATGCCCTATGGGTAATCCCCATTGGGCACTGTCGGAACCCTGACCCATTGAAACCGAAATGCAGTAAATCGACTCCTATTTTATGCCACTAAGTGTGGAGTGACGTGTTAGGCAGCAACAGATAACCGGAACATCCAGAGAAGTTAACTGAGCTCCCTCTCTTCAGCTGGGCCTTTTACAAAGCAGAAGTATCCAAAACGTGGGTCCCACACGGGCAAAGGATTTGGTTGCTCTTCTCAATTACCTTCTTGCTGTTGACCTTGTAAGAGGAGGAGCTGGGGGAAACCCTGGAGAGAGCTGCTGCATGGTAAAAATATATGCTGTGAGATGAGTAAATGCAACTGGAAATTTGACATCATATGTTCCAAAACTGAAGTTCCCAAAATACTCTTTCAGGGTGAAGAATTATTAATTTGCAATCTCTATAATTTTACATTGTTTGGTCATTAAAGTTTCTTGTTGTATCAACACTACTAGCTCCCTGCCAAAAGAGAAGTTTCCCTGCCACATTTGACTTGTGTCTGACTTCCAAACAGTGCTAATGGATAAGACTGTATCCATTATAACTAATATCTGTTATTGTTATTATTTTGGCCAATCTTTGCACACTTAAGAGTTTATTCCATTTAACTGAAAATGATTTGCTCAAGGCAAAAAATGCACAACTGTGTGTTGGTTTCTATGAAGTTCAAAGGCAGTCTTAAAGAACCAAAGTTGGCTTTTTTTCTCTCATTTAAAAGGTCACTAGCTATTATAGACCTTTATTTTTCCTGAATGAGAAGCACAAAATTAATCTCTATGTCTACTTGAATACTTTCCGTCCCAGAACTGTTTCTAATAATATCATCTTCTTTCTTGTTGTTCATTATATACTGGAAAGCTAAGCTGTCCAAACCTGTGTGCAGATCATGCATAACCAGATATAACCTGAGGTCCTGTGCTTTGTCTAATTCCACTTTTTCCACATGGATGGGTCTCCATAGGAACATGAATAAAAATATAAAGAATGTTGCACATTTGTTAGCATAAACCAAATAGCAGTTCTTTCCTATCTTTGTTCCCCCACAGCACCCTCATATTGGTCGGAATATAAGAAAATTGTAGTGAATAAAAACCTTTATCAGATCCACAATTAGAGGAGAATTGACATTTTCAAGTAAGTCTGCATAAGAAAGCAGGAAATTTCAAGATATATTGGGAGAGTAACCAGAAAGAATCTAACAGTAACAATACTGAATCTCTGCAATTGGAAATTAATCACTTAAGATCAATATGTGGAGAAGATGAAAAGCTTTGTTTTAGAGCAGAATATATTCAACGTCTTTGAGGATAGCAGACAGATTATGGTTGGAAAATAAAAAGTAACTGAATTCTGTTTTGTTTCCCCCTGGAAAGAAGTACAAGAAGCTTTTCAGAAATGGAGGGAGAGGGAAAATATATTACGTATTACAAACACTGGAAATAGAAAACAAAGAGAATTTGAGGACAGCGTCAACATGGACACATAAACAGAGGGGGTATCAGCAGATGAGGTCTAGGTATGGGACCTGAGAATATTTCTGTTTTAAAGGGAAAAGGCCATGGAAGTTAATAAATGAGTGATTATCAATGATAAAGTTATCGTAATTCAGACCATTCTTTCATCAGACTAAAAATACCAGATGGAATGTTGAAACTCTCATCCTATAAGCTACGGCCATATACAGGTTTCTTTTAATTGCAGGAATTATGCACCCCTTCATCTTATAGTCTGCTTTTTAGAAGTTACTAGAATATTAGCGTATTTGTGAGTGCGAGACTGAATGTGACTAGGGTCTTCATTGTCTCTGAAAACAAAGTTGTTCAGATCTAAATGAGAGAAAAGATGAAAGGCACAATATCAACAGTATCAAGTGTGCCAGAGATGAGAAAGAAAGGGTTTATAAATGTGAAGGAACCAGTGAGTGAAATCAGATCATGCATAGAAGTGATTATTTCTGATCATTTATGTGAGGTAGAAAAGTCTGTCACAATTTCTTATGTGACATAAGACTATCTACTAGTGACATAGACTTGTCACTAGTCTATATCAGTGTGGAACAAAAACAGCAAAAATCTCAGATAAAAAATAAAGCAATTTATTTTTCAGTCACATAAAAGAAACAAGACTAAATTTTTTAGTTTTTAATCTGCATTTGGCATCATTCATCATGGTTGATCTAAATCAGCTCTAAAGTATTTTACTTAAGAGATTGTTATTAATCCTCAGTTATTTGGCATTTTGAAATGTATATAAGATATTTAAGATTTTTTTATATCAATTTCATATAAATTATTTAAATCAAAATGTAATGGTATTTGTGCTTATAGGAACATATACTGTACTTTCTCCACTAGATGTCTCCAGAGAAATACAAGTAAATACTGTTAATAAGAAATGCTGCTATTAGCATTACCCAGTTTAAAAATTTCAAAAGCACTCAGTTTGATTAGCGACAATAGATACATTGATTACTTAGTATGAAAGTGAGATTTGTCACTTGATAGTCTTTTATTTTTTTTTTAATTTTTTTTTAAGTTTTTATTTATTTATGATAGTCACAGAGAGAGAGAGAGATGCAGAGACACAGGCAGAGGGAGAAGCAGGCTCCATGCACCGGGAGCCTGATGTGGGATTCGATCCCGGGTCTCCAGGATCGCACCCTGGGCCAAAGGCAGGCGCCAAACCACTGCGCCACCCAGGGATCCCTTGATAGTCTTTTAAAGGAAATGAGAGTCTTAATTTAAGAGAGATGGCATACTACCCACATTTACCACAGAAAAACTTCCAAGTGAATCAACATTAAAGAGACATTATAGAATGTTTACTTGGGGGCCAAGTTAGTCATCTCTCTCTAAATATGATTTCATTACCTTTCATATATTTCATATATTTCCAACGGAAATCTATGGGAAGATGGCTTTGGAGGTACCAATTCTTATAGGCTTTAGTGTGTCAACCACAAATATCTGAGCCTATATATTGCTCTTTTGACTTCTTTAAGTCGAGTGTTGATTTTCAATTTTATTTTATATATATTTTACCTCATATTTTAAAGAGGAAAAAAAATCTCAAAACTTAATTTTTAATTTGAATTCCTTTCACTGTTGGCTTTCCCTCGCTCAAAGGAAACAAAGATCATTGGGCCTTTGTCAGAACTTGAATTTACAGGGCTGCAAACCCAGGTACCAAAAAATGCGAAGACCCTCACTGGCCAAGCACTTGGATGTTGAGACATGCTGGTCCCATGAACTTCAAGGGCTTGTCATGTTTTATAATCAGGTTCTATTATTTATAGTTAACAAATAGGCCAGTAAGAAAGCAAAGTGATACTCAAGAAATGTTTTTAAGATCCCACAGGCAATATGTTAAAAAGCAGGAGTTTAGACATGACTTGGGGCAAATAACTATTCTGGATCATTCAGAACCAAGGAAATACCTTTTTAAAGAAAATCTACTCTTGGCTTGGGTATCCATGGAGGCTTGTTGAATCCATAGATAATGTCCAATTCTAGAGAGTGCAGGGCATGTTGGTCACATGTTAGCGAGAGTAAGCCTGATATTACAATGACTTCACAGTCACCAGAGGCTACAAGATTTGCTACAAAGATCCACTGGATAATTTGCAAACAGCCCATAAATTAGCATCCTGATAGCTAGAAACAAATGTCTCTGTCTTTCAGACACATTATTTTTCCTTGGCTGCATAATAAGCCATTTCCTTTTCATTAATGACTTACATTTCCAGGTCAGACTTTACAATCCTGAATGTCAGATTCAATTGCCAAGATTTCAGTCCTCCCCAAAACTGCTAATAAAGTTACGCAGCCAACCCAGGGGCAGCATCCTTTCATGAAGCAGAAGAATAAGGGCCCTGTGTGGAGAGAGAGCGATTGACCCTTGTCGAGAGTTCTGAAGAGAGAATGGTGTCCTTCTTAAGATTTTTTTCTCTTTTCCACATCTTAGACTAGTTTTTCTCCCATTATCTGAACTATTTCCTTCCCTCATCCTACCCTGCACTGTCAGATAGAAACTAGTGTTCAATTATTAGCCTCCTAGAAGCTAGGATCCTGGCGAAAGAGGTTGCTTCGACTTTTTCCCACTCCAAAATGTGATACAATATCACACTTACAGGCTGAAGTTGGCTTTTTCAGTTGCAGTGCTTTCATGTTTTTGTATTTACCCTAAAATTTTCCCTCCCTTGGAATGTTCTCCAACCTCTAAATTTACATGTAGTTTATATGTACAATCTGGGCCTCATTTTCAAGATCCTCCTTGATGGCATTGCTCATCCTGAGTATAAATATTTGCTGAGGGCTAGCATTTGTTGTCTTCCAAAGGGACTTCTACAATTTCCAATATGCTGTTCAGGATGGATAGATTTAAGACTCTATTATTTGAAACTCTGAAAATATTTAAGAATCTTTTTAGTATATGAGAATATATCATGCTTTTTATAAAAAGTAAACCTCTATTTCTAGTCAGAAAGGAGCAAATCCTCTTTTGAAATATGAATGCATATTCATTTTTCTTACTCATCTTGTGCAATTACTTACCCATTTAGAACACTGAAGGAATCAAGATGAATGGAAGCCATTGATTACAATGGTCACAAGGAAAAACTAAGTCAAAATTATTCTTAAAAATAATCAATATATTTTCAATGTACTGCAGGCACTACTAACAAAGTAGGTAACATGACAGGAAGTGATTGATTCTGCCTTTACCCCTGTACTTCATAATCGAGTCTGTTTGTTATCATTGGGACTGTGTTTAAAGACATCATTTGCCATCTATATACATTATCCATGTCTATATCTCTTCCTCTCAATACCTCAAACCTTCCTCTCCAATCAAACCCCATGGGATTTAAGCAGATTTCAGCTTCATTGCAGAAAAGCTTATGAATTGCAGTTGTCTAATAGGAAAAGGGTCACATTAATAGCAGTGAGCATCCCAGTAAAGAATGAATGACCATTTATAAGGGTGGTGTCAGAGAAATTTATGTATTATAAGTTTGATTTATCCTTCTATAATTCCAAAATTCCATTATTATGTCTTAGAAGATAAGTAATCTACATTAAATGTCTAATCAGTCTAGAAGACTTTTATATAACTATGTTACCAAGAATATTCTAGCAGCTACTTTACTAGTATTAAGACATTGTTTTCATAAAAGACAGTCTCTCCATACTACTCAGTAAACAATTACAGACCACCTAACAATTTACACACATAAAAATAATAGAAACTTATGATATAAAGCAAACCAGCACATACAGATGAAGTTAGAATAATTCCATTTAGAGGAATATAAATGTTAGATTAGTCTTCTTCCTGCAAGGGACCAGGAACAGAATCTAATTTACCTTTTATGACCTCTTCTCTCCAATTCTCCTTTTGAATTACTCTTTCATTTTCTATACCTTATTATCAGGCTCATTTTCAATTCTGAATCATATTTCAGAATATTATCTAATTGTATGCTTTCTTAATAAACTTCTGAAATCGTATTTCAGAATATTATCTAATTGTATGCTTTCTTCATAAACTAGCTGCCAGTTGCAGAATTATTTTAGTGCCTCAAAGCAAAATTCTATAGAAAACTTAATGTAACTCTCCTGATACCTGGAATCATCTCAGGTGTATCCAGCCTCCTGAAAAGCCCTTGCAATTGGAAAACATGGTCAGTATAAAATTTCTCTATATTGCCAGTGGTGAAACAATAGCGATGTGCCATTACAGAAGGAGCACTTTGCAACAAGACATATTGGAATTACACTTTTACTTTAGGATAGTGTGTAACTTATTTATTCAAAAGACTCATTGTAAGTTATCATTTTAGCTTATTGTTGACATCTGACATTCAGATTTCTTTTATCCAGTGTTCCAAACATTTGATGTGCCATATGTGCCATATGTGGAAGGGTAAGAGTGCATATTCTCTTGGATAGGAATCACATAGTGTAACATTAAGAGACTTTGGTTACTTGATAAAAATCAGAAGAAATCTGGTGATGCTCTTGTTTCTTAATACATATTTAATCTATTACAGCTAGATTAGTAATATTTGTTTCCAATAAAGGCTGCTTTTGTCCAGTGGTTATCAGATATGCTGCCTAAACAAGTTCATCACCATGTGAAATATGTAATAAAAAACAATAAAGCACAAATGTTTTTCTTTTCTGTTTCATTTCAAGAATTAGGAAAACTTGCCAGAAGTAGATTTATGTTAACTCTCCCGATTCCTTGATATTTGAAAAGAGAAGTGAAATGGGAAGTATCTCTCCAGTTTAGTAGCATTGAAAGAAAACTGTGGTCTCTCAACTTATTTCATCAGCAATTAGAGTTCTTATTTCACATTTTGTACAAGTTTTAAATCTATTCAACATCTGTTTTTAATCAACAGCCATTATTGCCTTATGGTTATCAAACTTATATCTACATTTGTTTTTTGGTGAAAAATAATAACCTTTTATTTCTGATGTGAACTAAATGTGAGAGATGTGATAAGATCAATGATCTCATTGAGCGCAGGGACATGCACTCTGAAAGGGATGGATTACAGAATTTTCCTTAAAACCCAAACAAAGCCATTTTCCATAAACCCCTCCAAGTTACAAAAGAGTAAAACTGAAACACGAACATGCAGAATCATGTTATTAAAGAGGAATATAAATAATTTAAAAATAAAAATCTTCTTCAGAATGAGATGTAAAGGAGGCTCAATGTGTTCAGTAAACATAACTATGAAAAGTGGATTTTAGCTGCCAACTTGAAGTTGCTGATGTTTTTTGGAGAGAGCTCAGATTCCTAGGTTATACAGTGTTCCCTCCCACGACTCTGACATGTATATAAACTCTGAGCTCTCCAAAGCCCATTGCCAGTTCTCTTCGTGGACTAACTGCAACGGAGAGACAAAAGATGATTCCTTTTTTACCCATATTTTCTCTACTCTTGCTGGTTGTTGTTAACCCTGCAAACGCCAATGGCCATTATGACAAGATCTTGGCTCATAGCCGAATCAGGGGCCGGGATCAGGGGTAAGTCAGTGGTTACGTTTTATACATCTTTTTTTTCCTTAGCTTATTATATGTCAATGTATGCAAAAACTTCCTTAAATATACCAAGGGTTATTTTCTAATTAAAAAGTAGTAAGAAAAAGGAAAAAACATGAGTATTTTGTGATTTACATATGTGTTTTAAGCTTTAAAAATTACTGTCAAAATAATGTGTATGTAATTGCTTTTTCTGAAGCATTATGTAATTTTAATGTAATTGACAACATTTAACAGGGCATTTCTTTATTATTTCATTTATTTGTATTTTTATTTGCCTTCTAAAAATCTGAAATGAGGTACCAAAATAAAAAATATAAGGTTAGGGCTTTCATTATGTATACAACTTTGAAGTATCTCACATGATAGGAAAGTTTTCATTGTTATGTATGAAAATTAAATGAAAAATGTAACTAGTTTTTTAAAATATTTTAAAGCATTTAAGAATGTTTTTAAATTCTGCAGTTTGTAAAATTTGCAAGAATAACATATTTCTTGAAATTAATTCAACTACAAGTTAGCATTCTTAAAAAGTTAATAGGCATGATTTAGTAACCTAACCAACCACTTATAATTTTTTTTTGAAATAGTTCTTGGCACTTCTTCCAATGTCTCAGAGGGATTTTCAAAATGCTTAAAAGTTCCTTTGCTTTACAGTGCAAGTAAGACTTCCTATTGCTTTAAGAGAGAAAGACACTTAAAATTCTGGCAGAGGATGTTCTGATCTACTATTTCTAATCAAAGAAAAAGATTTTCCTTTGCGCAGCCATATTATAAGTTAATTTTAGCACTCATTTGCTTCTGTGATTACTTATCTAGAAAATTACAGGATATCATGTCTTTGGACCTAGTAAAACCTGTCTCTTTTGCTCTCTTGATTCCTCATGGTTCCAGAGTCCATTGTTCCAGATTAAAGTCCAAAACGAGCCTATTTTTAGTTTAAAATGGGTCAGTAGATTATCTTACTATTAAAAGTAATAAGAATGAAAACAAAATAAAGTTGAATTTAATGCTGTTTGAATATTCCTAAGTTAACTTTTGAAACACCCATGTTTTCCTTTAAAGGATGTATAATTTTCTCTCTCTTTTTCTTTCCAATAGACTTTAGTTTTTCTGATGATTCAGTATGCTTGGATCAAGAAGCAGATTTGTGCAAGACTAGAATCACATCTTTGAAAATTGAGTCCACATGTTAACTTTTTTTTCTGAACCGTCTGACCTGAAGATAGGAAAAATTCATTGTCATTAGGACACTAACTTTCTTTTCTTCCATCTGTCTTCCAGCCCAAATGTCTGTGCTCTTCAACAGATCTTAGGCACAAAAAAGAAATACTTCAGCACTTGTAGGAACTGGTATCAAGGTGCCATCTGTGGAAGGAAAACGTAAGTCTCACCTTTTTTCTTAATGTGCCAGTCCCAAAGACAACACTATGTCTTTCCCAGGACATACACAACATTTTTCTTTGAAAATACTCTCCCAAATTGCAAGCTTTAAAAAAAATGATAATAAACGTGAATAAAGGCATTCTTCCCGCATTTCTCCCTCTGCCTAGTGGGCCCCTCATGAGCCCTGAGTTTATGTGTTACGAAGGTCCAAAGGAAACAAATCTCATGGCGATATATAGAATCAGTCAAGTGTGAGACTCTGTCGTTTCTACCTCTGGTTTGGCCCTCATTTTTTGGGCAAGACACTTAACCTTGATGCCTCTTTTTACAAAAATGGTTTCCTCATTTTATTTTTTTAAAAAAAGGGCCAGGGATCCCTGGGTGGCGCAGCGGTTTGGCGCCTGCCTTTGGCCCAGGGCACGATCCTGGAGACCTAGGATCGAATCCCACGTCGGGCTCCTGGTGCATGGAGCCTGCTTCTCCCTCTGCCTGTGTCTGTCTCTGCGCCTCTCTCTCTCTCTGTGACTATCATAAAAAAAAAAAAAAAAGGCCAGAAGGACAAATTGATCTAAAATATCAGGATTTTTGAAGTACTTATTAATGTTTGCCTACAATCATTTGGAAATTATCTGATCTGAATGACTTACTCCCGTTTACCTCAAATTTTTCATCAAAGCTTGAAGGTGGAAAGAAGTTAAGATTCATCTCTTCACTTAATCCAGTTATTCCATCCCAAACTATCAGATCTGCAGGAGTCCACAAAGCTGATAAAGCTCATCATCGTATATACTATTTCAATAGCCAAAAAGACAATTACTCTTTACTTAGTTGTATATTTCACTAATTAACCTAAAATCAGAAAATATTTTTTATTACTTTGTAGTAATGTGTATTGGTTTAACCTAAATATTTTATTACTTTGTAGAAATGTGTATTGGTTTAACCTATCCATAGGAAAATACAATCCTGAGCATATAAAAGTAGAGAATTACTCATGTAGTCCAAGTTCTTCATTTTAAAGTAAAGGAGCGGAGTCATAGAATAAGTTACTATCTCTATCAAAAAGATTAGAGATACCATTCCTGATCAAGAAAATAGTGCTTCCCATCAATTTGGACTCCACCCTCAATGAAAGATGCCTTGAGAACCAAGCATCTGAATGAAAACCTGTTTACTACATCATCATCAAACTTCAGTTACTCTAAATAAGTGGAAGGATTGAGGGATTGTTAAAAACTTATTCATAACTTAAAAATGTTGGAATAAATACTAAACATAGCACCACTTAACTTCTCAAAGCCTTTGTTTCTTTACCTGCAAAATGTGGATTTTATACTTAGAGAATATCTGGGGGGGTAGACTGATTTGATGAATGTGGAATCGCTCAGTAACTTACAATATCAATTGTCCTTAAATTTAAAGTACTTAAACAAATGGATATATGTGGGTGGGAAAAGGAGTTGTGACTGGATGCCTATCTAAAATGCACAAGATTATCTTTATTTCCAGACAAACATCATGTATGCAATGCATATAACCTTAGCTGGACTTCCCCATGGTCGCTAGGTCTAGCACATCACAGAACTTTGCTGCCTGTTCCTGTTATTTGCTTAATAGAGTTTCGGCTGATGTTACTATTTGGCCTGGACCTTATTCCCATTAGTCAGCAGACATCTGCTAGACTTGTGAGTCATTCACACGATTACAGTGTAAGTCAGTGGCTGCAATGATCTTGGCCATGATGCAGGCTGGACCCCAGTTGGGAACTCTAAGGCCCTCGATTCTCCCCGCTTTGTTCCTCATATCCATGGTTACATGAGGCATATTTGGAAGGCATACCAACTAGGACCTGCTGTCTGAAATATTCAGGGGATAGCTTTATTACATTCTTCCTGGGGGTTAGGAAAGTATGATATATAAAAAAAAAAAAAAAAAAAGGAAAGTATGATATAATCTCACTTTAACCATCTAAATATATTAGAGATGATGCCAAGGCTTGTACAAAGGTGATGTCAACATTCTTTCTTGTTCTCCATTAAAAAAAAATCCTGCTTTGAAGCCTGGCTTTTTACCAGGAACATAACAGTCTCGCCTTTGTTTAATTAGCTTATTTCCCCCAAGTAGCTTCATTTTCACAAACACATTTACATCTGTGCTCTGAAATAAATGTAAATGCTAGCTGTGAGTTTCAAATAATCAAATAAATCAATAACATTGACAAGAGGAATGCCTGTTTTGCCATCTGCTTGCAGCTGCTAAAATTTCCAGAGACATCTTTAGGACTTTTTTTTTTTTTTTCAGTTGACAGAAATGTTTGCCCTTTGGTTGAACAGTTGCTTTGCAGATTTGAAGGAAGAAATTGAGCAGGTCTAATGATAAACATGAGTCTCCTAATTTTAAGATACTTTCCACAACTTATATTGGTCAAATAATATAGTATTTTGTAGACTTCCTTTCAACTGTCATTTTCATGAGATTTTAGATAACTATTCAGAATATGAAGATAAATTTTCCATCTGGTGCACTAATTGTCTACATTAAGGCTAATCCTTGGGGCATATTAGCATGTATTACAAAAATTTTTGTTACATTAACAATTTTCTATTCACTATTTTACTTCCAGTTAGTATGATCAATATTGAACCAATACATATGTATTTCATTTTTTAATTGTTTATAATATATGCTAAAGCTAACGCGTAAGCAATTCTGAATCAGTCCTTTGGCATCAAAGTATTCAAATTTATTTCTATGGGAATCTAAGTAAATAAATTGTTTCAGGGGCCATTTTAGGATTTGCATAAAGCTCCCATATAATTTCCATATGTTTCTTACAACAATTATTTTTGAAACTATTTTAAAATTGAAGAACCATTTGAAATTGACATTTCCCAATTCATTTTGTCGATATCTTTTTATCTATCAACCATCTTTAGTCAATTTTCCATGCCAGACACTTTTTTCTCATTCATCTTTCATATTTTACTAAATATGCATAAATAATGTTACATTGTACTTTTTAAATTGACACCAAGAAAATAGAGAAATAGGAATCTAAGAGCACAAACAAGACCACAAATCATGGATAATCCATTAACGGACCTGGCTTTAATTTTATTTAATTTTTTACTTATTTATTTATGATAGTCACAGAGAGAGAGAGAGAGAGAGAGAGAAAGAGACAGAGACAGAGGCAGAGACACAGGCAGAGGGAGAAGCAGGCTCCATGCACCGGGAGCCCGATGTGGGATTTGATTCCGGGTCTCCAGGATCGCGCCCCAGGCCAAAGGCAGGCGCCAAACCACTGCGCCACCCAGGGATCCCTGGACCTGGCTTTAATTTGAAAAGCTTATTTACTTTTTAAACTATAGAAGACTTTTCTATAATTATATAGAAATTTCTATAATTTCTATAATTTTGATATAATAATTATATATAATATATATTAATATCATTAATAATTATACTTTAAAAAATTTTTTTTATTGTAATTTTTTCATACTAAGAAAACATTATTTATTCTTATAGTGATCTTTTTCTTAAATATCCAAATTCTTTCAGTCATTCATACTTTTTGAGTACAATTAACACAACTAGAAAAAAAAACAGAAATAAATAATATCTGAACTAGTCAATGCGTGTTTAATTGCTAAATATAAGGTAGTCTATAAGTAGTTATCTTAAACTGCATGACATAAAATTTATTAATTAAAAACTACAAAATAGTCTTATTTCCTCTTTACTTATAATATTGCCCTACTTACAATTTTTGTTTTGTATCACCTTCATATTTCTATTGAGAGGAAACAGAGCATTATATAAAATTTTGATAAAAAATATTACCCTTACTAGATTTTGAAGAAGTCCAAAAAAATGTCAAATGAAATTTGATAAAATGAAGATCAGAATTATATTTTTAATAAAGTAAGAAATAAAAGCAATTACATAGATGATTTCAGGTTACTATTTTCCCACAAAATATAGTAATTTAACAAAGTTATTTTGGATATGTCATTGTTTGCTGAATTTTCTGGTTTGTTACCTTAATTATGCCTTTATATAACTTAATGCACTTTGTTAACTTTGAACAAAATAGCATTTTCTTGAATACTGAAGAAGATTTTAAAGATTGTATTTAATATGATCAGACTAATAACTCTACTGGCAATTCAAACCTAAAATGTTATTTTAATTAGCAGTGAAATAGCTCTTATTGATTGGAATGGGTTAATATATTTACTGATGTTTCTAGTTTCTAATAACCTTATGCTAACTAATATTTCTAACCACTTATAGTCTAGAAATGATATCCAAAGCATCATTTTATTTGAGACTCACAACTAGCCTCTGAGTAGATATTATAGCTGCGACTGCCATATTAAATAGGTGAAGAAACAGACTCAAATTTGTTAAATTACTTGCTCAAGGTCACACATCTACCAAGGACAGAACTGGGAACCAGAACTCATTCTTCTGCCTTAAGATCCTGGAACTTATATTCCCCAAATGAAGGAGGGCGGGGGGTGGGAGTGAATGGGTGACGGGCACTGGGGGTTATTCTGTATGTTAGTAAATTGAACACCAATAAAAAATTAAAAAAAATAAAAAAAAAAGATCCTGGAACTTTTCTACAATGTCATGACAGTATATACAGAAATCAAACTAATATAAGTAACTTCGTATTGGGGAAAAATAACCCAATTTTAGAATTTCACAAATCATGACAAGTGGTATATTTTTGCTAAGATTATGTATAAAGAATTCTATGTAGTTCCCAATTTTAATCTTAATTTTGTTCTGATATACAGGACTGTGTTATATGAATGTTGCCCTGGTTATATGAGAATGGAAGGAATGAAAGGCTGTCCAGCAGGTAAAATTTCAATTACAACCTGAAATCTGACATTGTGATGCCCCCATCTATGGTTTTCTTTTTTAAAATTCCCCTGGCTATTTGGGGTGTTTTCTGATTCCATTCAAATCTTAAGATGATTTGTTCCAACTCTCTGAAAAAAGTCCATGATATTCTGATAGGGATTGCATTAAATGTGTAAATTGCCTTGGGTAGCATTGACATTTTCACAAATGAGGAACTAGTCTTATGTGAGAGAAAAGATTTGAGGTAGCTCAGCTTGTAGAGAAGCCACACGTGTGTGTGTGTGTATGGGTGTGTGTATTTAGCACCGTGATAAATCCTAAGATATACTGCCATCTTCGTGTAAATCATGAAGTTGTCATGGTGATAAAGTATTAAAACATACTTCTCGTGCACTGAACATTGGACCATACAACAGAAGCTTGATTGTAAATTTAAATTAGTTCAACTTTCCTTCAAGAATGAAAATCCTCTCTACAAAATCCCTGTCTTTGAATTTGTCTAGAAACATGGAGTGGACTAGTTGGGAAGGCATAATCTTCTGTAATTGAACAGCTCTAATTTTATAACATCCCTCATATTGAAAATTGGTTTCTAAAATTGCCAACTAAAGGAAAAATAGTTAATCTATTTCCTCTTTGAACTACCTGTTCAAATATTCAACACCAATCATCATCTACTTCCTCTGGCTACCCTCTTTTCCTCAACAGATTTCTTACCCTCTTTTCCTCAACAGATATCTAATATAACATAAACTTTAGAGCCCAAACCATTTTGGACAGCAATGCATAAAAAGCATCTAATCCAGGCATCTTCTTTCTGAATGTGATCCTATTTTTTAATATTCAATAATTTTTGGTGTGTATTTTTTATTGGAGATCGATTTGCCAACATATAGCATAGCACCCAGTGGTCATCCCATCAAGTGCCCACCTCAGTGCCCGTCACCCAGTCACCCCACCCCTGCCCACCTCCCTTTCCACTACCCCTTGTTCATTTCCCAGAGTTAGGAGTCTCTCATGTTCTGTCACCCTCACTGATATTTCCACTCGTTTTCTCTCCTTTCCTCTTTATTCCCTTTCACTAGTTGTTATATTCCCCAAATGAATGAGACCATATAATGTTTGTCCTTCTCCGATTGACTTACTTCACTCAGCATAATACCCTCCAGTTCTATCCACGTCAAAGCAAATGGTGGGTATTTGTCATTTCTAATAGCTGAGGAATATTCCATTGTATACATAGACCACAGCTTCTTTATCCTTTCATCTTTTGATGGACACTGAGGCTCCTTCGACAGTTTGGCTATTGTGGACATTGCTGCTAGAAACATCGGGGTGCAGGTGTCCCCGTGTTTCACTGCATCTGTATCTTTGGGGTAAATCCCCAGCAGTGCAGTTGCCGGGTCGTAGGGCAGATCTATTTTTAACTCTTTGAGGAACCTCCACACAGTTTTCCAGAGTGGCTGCACCAGTTCACATTCCCACCAACAGTGCAAGAGGGTCCTCCTTTCTCCACATCCTCTCCAACATTTGTGGTTTCCTGTCTGTTAATTTTCCCCGTTCTCACTGGTGTGAGGTGGGATCTCATTGTGGTTTTGATTTGTATTTCCCTGAACCCCAGTGATGCAGAGCATTTTCTCATGTGCTTGATGGCCATGTGTATGTCTTCCTCTGTGAAATTTCTGTTCATGTCTTTTGCCCATTTCATGATTGGATTGTTTGTTTCCTTGCTGTTGAGTTTAATAAGTTCTTTATAGACCTTGGATACTAGCCCTTTATCTGATAGGTCATTTGCAAATATCTTCTCCCATTCTGGAGGCTGTATTTTAGTTTTGTTGTCTTTGCTGTGCAAACGTTTCTTATCTTGATGAAGTCCCAATAGTTCATTTTTGCTTTTGTTACTCTTGCCTTCATGGTTGTATCTTGTAAGAAGTTACTGTGGCCGAGTTCAAAAAGGGTGTTGCTTGTGTTCTCCTCTAGGATTTTGATGGAATCTTGTCTCACATTTAGATCTTTCATCCATTTTGAGTTTATTTTTGTGTATGGTGTAAGAGAATGGTCTAGTTTTATTTTTCTGCATGTGGATGTCCAATTTTCCCAGCACCATTTATTGAAGAGACTGTCTTTTTTTCCAGTGGATAGTCTTTCCTCCTTTGTCGAATATTAGTTGACCATAGAGTTGAGGGTCCACTTCTGGATTCTCTATTTTGTTCCACTGATCTATGTGTCTGTTTTTGTGGCAGTACCACACTGCCTTGATGACCACAGTTTTGTAATATAACCTGAAATCTGACACTGTGATGCCCCCATCTATGGTTTTCTTTTTTAAAATTCCCCTGGCTATTTGGGGTGTTTTCTGATTCCATTCAAATCTTAAGATGATTTGTTCCAACTCTCTGAAAAAAGTCCATGATATTTTGATAGGGATTGCATTAAATGTGTAAATTGACCTGGGTAGCATTGACATTTTCACAATATTAATTCTGCCAATCCATGAGCATGGAATATTTTTCCATCTCTTTGTGTCTTCCTCAATTTCTTTCAGAAGTGTTCTATAGTTTTTAGGGTGTAGATCCTTTACCTCTTTGGTTAGGTTTATTCCTAGGTACCTTATGCTTTTGGGTGAAATTATAAATGAGATTGACTCCTTAATTTCTCTTTCTTTAGTCTCATTGTTAGGGTAGAGAAATGCCACTGATTTCTGGGCATTGATTTTGTATCCTGCCACACTACCGAATTGCTATATGAGTTCTAGCAATCTTGGGGTGGAGGCTTTTGGGTTTTCTATGTACAGTATCATGTCATCTGCAAAGAGGGAGAGCTTGATTTCCTTGCCAAATTGAATGCCTTTTATTTCTTTTTGTTGTCCGATTGCTGAGGCTAGGACTTCTAGTACTATGTTGAATAGCAGTGGTGAGAGTGGACATTCCTGTCGTGTTCCTGATCTTAGGGGAAAGGCTCTCAGTGGTTCCCCATAGAGAATAATATTTGCTGTGGGCTTTTCATAGATGGCTTTTAAGATGCTGAGGAATGTTCCCTCTATCCCTACACTCTGAAGAGTTTTGATCAGGAATGGATGCTGTATTTTGTCAAATGCTTTCTCTCCATTTATTGAGAGGATCATATGATTCTTGTTTTTTCTTTTGTTGATATACTCTATCACGTTGATTGCTTTACGAGTGTTGAACCAGCCTTGCATCCCCGGGATAAATCCCATTTGGTCATGGTGAATAATTTCTTAAGTACTGTTGGATCCTCTTGGCCAGTATCTTGAGAATTTTTGCATCTGTGTTCATCAGGGATATTGGCCTATACTTCTTCTTTTTGGTGGGGTCTTTGTCTGGTTTTGAAATTAAAGTGATGCTGGCCTCATAAAACAAGTTTGGAAGTATTCCATCCCTTTCTATCTTTTGGAACAGCTTTAGCAGAATAGATATTGTTTCTTCTTTAAACATTTGATAGAATTCCCCTGGGAAGCCATCTGGCCCTGGACTTTTGTGTCTTGGGAGGTTTTTGATGACTGCTTCAATTTTCTCCCTGGTTATTAGCCTGTTCCTGTTTTCTATTTCTTCCTGTACCAGTTTTGGTAGTTTGTGGTTTTCCAGAAATGTGTCAATTTCTTCTAGATTGCCAATTTATTGGCATATAGCGCTCATAATATGTTTTTAAAATCGTTTGTATTTCCTTGGTATTGGTTGTGATTTCTCCTTTTTCATTTGTGAGTTTATTAATGTGAGTCTTTTTTCTTTTCTTTTTAATAGGGCTGGCTAATGGTTTATCTATCTTATTAATTCTTTCAAAGAACCAACTCCTGGCTTTGTTGTTCTGTTCTACAGTTCTTCTGGTCCCTATTTCATTGAGTTCTGCTCGAATATTTATTAACTCTCTTCTGCTTGGTGTAGGTTTTATTTGCTGTTCTTTATCCAGTTCCTTTAGGTGCAAGGTTAGCTTCTGTATTTGAGTTATTTCCAATTTTTTGAGGGATGCTTATATTGTGATGTATTTTCCTCTTAGGACTCCCTTTGCTGTATCCCAAAGATTTTGAATGGTTGTTTCTTCATTCTCATTAGTTTCCACGAATATTTTAAATTCTTCTCTAATTTCCCAGTTGCCCCATTCATCTTTTAGCAGGAGGCTCTTTAACCTCCACGTGTTTGAATTTTTCCAAATTTCTTCTTGTGATTGAGTTCAAGTTTCAAAGCATTATGGTCTGAAAATATGCAGGGGACATCCCAATCTCTTGGTATCGGTTGAGACCTGATTTGTGACCTAGTATGTGGTCTATTCTGCAGAAAGTTCCATGTGCAATTGAGAAAAATGCGTTTGGATGTAAAGTTTTGTAAATATCTGTGAAATCCATCTGGTCCTGGGTATCATTTAAAGCTCCCGTTTCTTTGGAGATGTTGTGCTTAGAAAATCTGTCATTTGCAGAAAGCACTGTGTTGAAGTCTCCCAGTATTAGTGTATTTATTATCTAAGTATGTCTTTACTTTGGCTATTAATTGATTGATATCCTTGGCAGTTCCCACATTTGGGGCATAAATATTCATGATTGTTAGGTCCTCTTGTTGGATAGATCCTTTAAGTATGATATAGTGTCCCTCTTCATCTCTTAACTACAGTCTTTGGGATAAACTTTAATTTATCTGATATGATGATTGCTACCCCAGCTTTCTTTTGAGGACCATTTGAATGGTAAATGGTTCTCCAACCTTTCATTTTCAGGCTGTAGGTGTCCTTAGGTCTAAAATGAGTCTCTTGTAGACAGCAAATAGTTGGGTCTTGCTTTTTTATCCAGTCTGAAATCCTGCATCTTTTGATGGGATCATTTAGCCCATTCACGTTCAGAGTTACTATTGAAATGTGAAAAAATGAGTGGGAAATATCAGAAAGGGAGACAGAACACGAAAGACTCCTAACTCTGGGAAATTAACTAGGAGTGGTGGAAGGGGAGGTGGCCGGGGGGGGGGGGTGGTGACTGGGTGATGAGCACTGAGGTGGGCACTTGACAGGATGAGCACTGGGTGTTATTCTATACGTTGGCAAATTGAACACCAATAAAAATAAATTTATAAAAAAAAGAACATAAGGAAAAGAAAGATATGAATTTAGTGTCATCATGATACCTATTCAGTCCCTGTTTATGTGGCTTATTTCTTTGCGCTTCATTTTTCTTTTACAGGGTCCCCTTTAATACTTCCTGCAGAGCTGGTTTGGTGGTCACATATTCTTTCAGTTTCTGCCTGCCTTGGAAGCTCTTTATCTCTCCTTCTATTCTGAATGAGGGCCTTACTGGATAAAGTATTCTTGGCTGCATGTTCTTCTCATTTAGGACCTTGAATATATCCTGCCAGCCCTTTCTGGCCTGCCAGGTCTCTATGGAAAGGTCTGCTGTTAATCTAATATTTCTCCCCATATAAGTTAGGGATCTCTTTTCTCTTTCTGCTTTAACGATCTTCTCTTTATCTTTGGAATTTGCAAGTTTCACTATTAAATGTCAAGGCGTTGAACCGTTTTTATTGATATTAGCGGGGGAGGGGGGCTCTCTATCTCCTGGATTTTAATGCCTGTTTCCCTCCCCAAATTAGGGAAGTTCTCCACTATGATTTGTTCAAATATGCTTTCTGACCCTCTGTCCTCTTGTCACCTTCTGGAACCCCAATTATATGTAAACTTTTCCTTCTGAGGCTGTCATTTATTTCCCTTAATCTTTCCTCATGGTTTTTTCATTGTTTTCTCTTTTTCCTCAGTTTTCTTCCTTGCCATCAACTTGTCTTCTATGTCACTCACTGGTTCTTCTACCTCATTAACCCTCATCTTTAGGGCCTCCAGTTTGGATTGCATCTCATTTAATTGATTTTTAAATTTCACCCGATTAGATCTAAATTCTGGAGTCATGAAGTCTCTTGATTCCTTTATGCGCTTTTCCAGAGCCACCAGTAGCTTTATAATTGTGCTTCTGAATTGGCTTTCTGACATTGAATTGTAATCTGTACAAATTCTGTAACTCTACGGCAGAGAGTACTGTTTCTTATTCTTTCTTTAGTGGTGAGTTCTTCCTTCTAGTCATTTTTCTCAGTGCAGAGTGGCTGTATGAGTGGGTTGCATCAAGAATATCAACCACGACATAAGTACGTTTCACCCTAGATGATTCTGCCGAGGTCAGAGACCAGTAATTGAAAACAAAGATCAAAACGAAATAAAACAACAGGACCACTAAAGTGAAAAATTTTTAAACTTAGTAGTAAAAAATAAAAGGCCAGAAATCCTAAAGAGAAAGAGGGGGGAAAAAAGAAAAAGAAAAGAAACAGAAAAAAAGGAGAAGAAAAAAATAGGGGGGACTGGGAGATGGTGGTGGTGAAGAAGTTGTAGCGTAGGGAGAATGTAGCCTACCTGAGGGGTTCTAGAGGGCGATCCTCTTGTTTCTGGGTATATTAAGTTCTGTATGTTAGAAGATGCTCAGTTCCAAATTTATATAAACCAGAAATACTTGAAGAAGGCCCCAACATTGACCACCAAAACCTAAATGAGATAAAAGAGGGGGGCAGATGGGAGTCATGCACCTGGCAGGGGGTGGGGCAGTTCCAGCGGTTCTCTCTTTAAATCTCAGGTCGAATTCATAGATTTTCAGGATGATTTGAAAGTTATCTAGGTAAGTTGGTGGGGCCAGGTGACTTGGGGATCCTACTCCTCTGCCATCTCGCCCTGCCCCCTCTGAATGTGATCCTAGACTGGTGTCTGCATTCTGTATGGGTTCTAAGAGTTGAGAATAAAATCATGACAAATACTTCACTTTTGGGGGCTCCTGAACTTTAGTTAATGTCTTTGGGAACCATGTCCTATCATTAACTCATAATGAATTTATGATCAATTAAAATTAATTACAGGTCTTTCAAGTCAGGTCTTTCTCTAGGATTTATTTTTTCAACTTCGGTGTAAAGACATACATGGAGTTACCTTTAACTTGTTAATTTTGACGTATTTTCCTCATCTTTTAGGGGTCTTTTAAAATCGTGATTTTATCATTTAATTTATTAATTGTGTCACCTAGTCTTTATATATTCAGAAATGTAATAACCATTTCTCCTATACTATTATCCAAATTATATGAACCTTCAAATAAGATAAGGTAAAAAATGAATAAATTAGTTGCATCAATTTTCAGGTTGACATTCATATATTAATATTTCTTCTAAAGTTCAGGAAAAATATTCTGGAATCATTAGATACTTCCATCTATTTCCTTCCTGAAATCATGCTGAGAAGGTCTACATATTTCTTTTAGAAATCTATAAAAATTAATACTCCAATACCTAGCAATATTATACCATATAGGAGTTTAAGGCAACATGAAAGAAAGTATTACCTTTGCCATTTTCAGTGAGTAGTGAAGAACATCTTTTTATTTTTCCAGTGAATCAGAAATATTTATTGATAATTATAATTGATTATTATTGACATAGCAGGAGTCACACCTACATACACTGAATGTTAACCCAGGATGATAATTAAAAATTCATTTTCCCTCCACACAAAGGATTTATGACAAAATAGTTTTCAAAGGTTATTCGCACTCAAAAGACAACTTCTTCATAAAATTGATAATTCATAGAATTATATTGCTAAAATTATCCATTGAATATATTGAGGAGCTTAGTATAAAGTTTAAATGATAGTGAAATAATATTCTTGAAATATTATTCTAAGTAAATCTTCATTTCTTGATTATTTCAGTTTTGCCTATTGACCATGTTTATGGTACTCTGGGCATTGTGGGAGCCACCACAACACAGCGCTATTCTGATGTCTCAAGACTGAGAGAAGAGATTGAAGGAAAGGGATCATTCACTTACTTTGCACCGAGTAATGAGGCTTGGGACAACCTGGATTCTGTAATTCATTATGCTTATTAATATATTTATTTTATCAGTATTCATTTTAATTGGTTTATTAACTTGGAAGTTAATAGAAATTTTAGATCTTTTCATTATACATGTATTAGGATACATAAAAGAATGAGCTATTAAGTGTAAGGATTAAAGCATTTTAATACATCCATAAATGGAATAACTCTCCAGCAGGTTCATAGACTAATTGAAAAAGGCAAACTAAGAGTGGACTGAACTGGTATTTACCATTATTTTATTTTACTCCTTTCCTTTTTTTGATTTGGAAGAAATATATTAAATTTTAGATGACATATCTAATAGAAAGGTAAGTTAAGAAGCCTAGTGGAATTTACATTTTATTATAAGGCATCTTATAGAGATGTAATTAATTATTTTTAATTATATGTAAACATATTTGGCTGCTTAGATATTGACATATTTATAAATGTCTATGGATATTTAAATGAAGTATTATAAACAATGCATTTGATTTCCAGACATTTTATACATAGTGTGGTTTATAGTGTATGTGCTGCCAAAGCGAGCACATAGTCTGGTTTATAATACAACTAAATTTCCAATCTGTAAAACTCGTATATAAATATATTCCTACTTTCTACTTGATATGAAGGTGAATTGATAATTACTACTAGAGTCAAATACTACTTAGTAAAACTTAGGCAGATTCCTTTAGATATTATCTTGCTACATTAAGTGTGTGGCTAATTACTTGCTTTACAGAACTCTGCTGCTTGCTTTGACTGTTTCTGGTTTCTTTTTCTGACTCCTTTCTTCATTTAAGAATGGGTCTTATTAAAGTCTCTTCTAGGAATTAGACTCTGCTCTTTATATATACTTTTCAAAAAAGATTTTATTTATTTGAGAGAGAGAGAGAAAGCGCGCACAAGCAGTGGGGAGGGGTAGAGGGAGAAGGAGTCCAATGCCAGGCTCCATCCCAGGACCCTGGGATCATGACCTGAGCCCAAGGCAGACTCTTAACTGACTGAGCCACCTGGACCTCCTTTATATACACTTCTAATGGCTCAGCTATCACTTCAGTCATATAACCATGAAATCTGTTTCTTTAGTTGTTCTCCTTGGGACCTCAGGGGAGTAATATTTCTCCTTAGATACACCACTGCATCTTTAAAAAAAAAGGTTATCTGTAACATATGCCATTTTCTTTCTCCCCACAAACAATTGCTTTTCTGCTGCCTTTTTTTTCCATAACTGGCAGTACCCATCTTAAGTGTTTAGACTTGAAAATTGTGAGTCATTCTACTTCTGCTGTCTCTAATTCTTTCAAACTATTATTAGTCATCCATGTCTCATGTTTAATCCTCCTGACTAATACCCTCACCTTTGCTATGCATTATCACCAGATTAACCTTCCCAAAGCCCAGTCTAATCACTATATTCCAATGCCATAAAATCATCAGTGGCTCCTTGTTGCCAGTTTAATTTGTGCTTTATGCAGGCATTAAAGTCTTCCACATTATCATCCCACATTATCATCTTTGCTAAAATTCTTTCTTAATATTATCTAACAAACATAAAAGTATGGGCTAACCAAACTGAACAACATCTGCTCTTCCAACATTCCCCCTGTGTCAGCAACTGGAGTTAGAATGATCACTACCATTCCTACCCTATCCACCCTTTAAGGCCTATCCCCAAGCCTTGAATAGCTGCCCTTCCTCATTTGATCCCTAGAAGCATTTTTTTTTTTTGCCTTCTGTTCTTTATATTACTATGTTTATTTTTAACTGCTCCCATATGATAAATACCTTAAAGATACTTATCTTTAAGTATCTTTACTTAAAGATACTTTGACTTATTATATTTCCCATATCACCATATATAATGTCATATACTACATGATACACACATGTTATACATTATACTTATAGGATATATATTGGAAAAATAAAAAGGTATAGGTTGATCAATTTCTGGAATTTGTTATGAAATAAACATAAAATCCTTATTAAAACTCAAATGCTTTGCATAAATATGCCATTTTTGTTTTGTTTTGTTTACCATCCAAAATATTTTTAACATATGACAATTTCATATTGCCCTAAACCTTTAATTTACATCAAGCTCGTCTCTTTGTCAATATATTTACTTAAAAATTTTGTTTTGTCTCTAAAAATGTTCAAGCACTCTATCTGATTCAGGACCCTTAACTCAGTGCCTGAATTTACAAAATTCCCTAATCAATTGAGATAATATAATTTTATTTGTTATTTTGGTTTGGCCATCTGGATAATGCAATAAAAAAGTAACAAGAAAGTAAGAAATAGAGTGATTATAAGTATTTTAATGATGAACTACAATAAAACAAACTTCTATCATTTCAATTTTTCCTAGGATATCCGGAGAGGTTTGGAGAGCAATGTAAATGTTGAATTATTGAACGCGTTACATAGCCATATGGTTAATAATAGAATGTTGACCAAGGACTTAAAAAATGGCATGATTATTCCTTCCATGTATAACAATTTGGGGCTTTTCATTAACCATTATCCTAATGGGGTAAGTTTCATGAACAAAAAGTAAATTGCTAAGTAATATTACCCTTAATTTTTTCTTCATCTTTAATATAATGTTCACATAAATAGCAAAATGTTAGTGAATGTAAGTACTATCTTATGCCCTTTCACCACATTTAGAGCATGTTAAATTCTAATTTAGTGGCTGACTTCTACTGGAGAGTGATTTTGAGGAAGAAATTAAATTCACAGTTGATTGACAGTAGACTTAGATGTCCTAAAAAATGGAAATTTTAGTAGTTGATGTGTTTGAAAAATAATAACCAAAGAAAAAATAGTAAATAAGAATTTATCAAAGGATAATCAGAGAATGAGTATTCCTTTATTCATCTTCTAGCTACTATGCTGATTTAGGTTCTTGTGTGTTTAGATAAAAGTCTTCATGGGAAACTTCCAACAGGGTCATAGGGTTCTTTCAACAAATTTCCAAGGATGAAAAGGGTCAGTGATAAGGCAATAATTAGGAAATCCCTGGAATAGAACTGATTAATTTGTGCAATAACTATTTCTCTCTCTCAGAACTTACTTTCAGACTGATAAACATTTTTATGTAATGCATTGACCTGCTATTGAAATAGTTTATGACTATCTCTATAAAGGGTAGAGAAAGAAATAAAAGGAATAACTCAAATAAAAAAAATGCTTTTTTGCCTTAGTTTCTAGATATGTTAAATGTAACTGGATTGCATTTTCAACCAATCCTGTTTTCTCTTAGGTTCATTTTTAGACAGAGTGATATGTCTTTAACCTCAACATTCATTTAGAATGTTGGCTCCTTCATGGTACATTTACTAGTAGAAATGAAAAATAGATAATGTCCTTAGGGTCTCAGTGGTCAATTGATCGTTCTGATTTCTGCACTTTGATTTTCCCAAATAATTATAGGTTGTCACTGTTAACTGCGCTAGAATCATCCATGGGAACCAGATTGCAACAAATGGTGTTGTACATGTCATTGACCGTGTCCTTACACAAATTGGTACTTCAATTCAAGACTTCATTGAAGCAGAAGATGACCTGTCATCTTTTAGGGTAAATACAAGAAAAAACAGCAGATTGTCTTGGATCATTGAAATTTCTCCTTTTTGTCTGTCAGAACCTAATAATAAAAATGCTGTTTTAAAACTCTGGCAGAAATGTAACAAATGTGTTTCTTGAAATAAAAAGAGTTTTATTTTACACTGAAGAAATAATCTTATATGACATAATAATACTTGTGTGGACACAACAGACACAAAATGGTTAGTTATGTGCCTATAGGTTATTTATGGCATTTAGTATATGTCCATATCAGCTATATGTACTGCTGGATATTGCTACAGTTCCACAAACATGGGCAGGATTCGCATTCTTACAAAGAGTTTTGAGGAAAATTGGAAAGGGCAAGTTGGTTGTGCCAAAAAGTAATGTTTTAGAGATCTGACAAGAGCAAACTTCTATCATTTTCTATAGACTCAACTCCCTCATGATGGCCCAGGTTAAGTGTATCGTATTTTTCTTTTGGATTTACAATGTTGCAAGCCTCTAAAAAGCACATTTGTGTTTCAGGCAGCCGCTATCACATCTGATATCCTGGAGTCCCTTGGAAGAGATGGTCACTTCACACTCTTTGCTCCCACTAATGAGGCTTTTGAGAAACTTCCACGAGGTGTCCTGGAAAGGATCATGGGAGACAAAGTGGCTTCTGAAGGTACTGAAATGTCTTCATCTATGAAAAGCCTCCCAGAATTCCAAGAAGAAAAGAAAATTTTTAAAAAATGATTAAGTCATGACAATATTATCATCTTTGATAAGCGAAGGCAAAGAAAAACTTTTGTTCTGAAAGACTATAAAAAATCTTAAAAAAACAGAGCCCATGAAAGAGTCAGCAGAGTAATTAAATAATTAATAATTAATTTAAAAATAAGAATATCAGAAAGATCACATCATTTTTAATGCTTTCAAGTAAATAAAATAATTAGCAAGCATTAAAAAGGATTTAGCCATTGTTGAAAAGAAAAATTAGATCATCAAATTTTAACATCATATACATATTATGTAATGCTTTTAATTCTAAATTTATGCTAAAAGGTATAATTAAGTTGAGAAAATTGCACAGTTCCCTTGGGCCACTATTCACATATACACAGAATTTGGCTTCATTCTATTCTCCCTTTTTATTTTCAAAGAGATTTTACATTGTGAGTAGTACATTTAACTTACTCAGCCTCTCCCAAAATACATTTAACCAATTTAAAATGAGAAATTTTGATGATGCAGATATAGATATAATACAGTGAGGAATAGATTCCTTCAGATATCTTACAAGAAATCATCTTTATTTTGGTTACTCTCCAGATATTTTCTTTAGGGAATTATTTGTCTTATTAATCTTTTTAATATGCAGTTATTCTGTTATGAGCTGCTAATGCAAGATGCTGCTTGGGTGTTTAGGAATAGGTATCACTAATAAATACAGAAACCATTCTTTTTGTTTTCACATCAGAAATTACTTTCTTATGATAGTGGGAACTTGCTCTAACACATTTTCTAGTACTACACAATTCACCTCATAAAACTGATCTTCTCTTCTTACTTCCTCCTGAGCTGAGCTATTTCTCTTACTTCCTCCTGAGCTGAGCCACTTCTGTTGTATAGTTAATGCAGTTAATTGAAACAATGGCCCTGGAACATAAGCAGAATTTAAAAACCTTCAGTCAAAGTATCGACTTAGGTCAATAAGTATTGATAATAACCATATAATCAATAACCAATAACCAATAACCAAAGTATTGACTTAGGTTTTAGATGTATTATATTTCTTAGGAAACTTAGGTCCACAGTGAAACGTGTCTTTTAAAGGTTAAGTGCAATTTCCCTTGATCTTAAAACTTGCTGTTTTTAATTTGTCCTCCAGCTCTCATGAAGTACCACCTTTTGAACACCCTTCAATGTTCTGAAGCTATCATGGGAGGAGCAGTCTTTGAGACTCTGGAAGGAAACACCATTGAGATAGGATGTGATGGTGACAGCATAACAGTAAATGGAATAAAAATGGTGAACAAAAAAGATATTGTGACAAATAATGGTGTTATCCATTTGATTGATCAGGTCCTAATTCCTGATTCTGGTAAGCAATGATTTCATATTCTTCCACCTACTACTGTTTATCAATAATGATGCCTCAAGAGTAAATCCATGAAAAATGAATGTGTAGTATAAGGAAAGGCATGTGAAACACGTGTATAATATAGTGAAGTGAGTATGAAGTAGCCTGTGTAGTCACAGGCACTCCACACATGCAACTTTGGCTTTCCTGGACTTCTTAATATTTACAAAGGTTCTCACAGTACTATAGTTTTTCTTGAAAATAGAAGGAAAGATATAGCCAAATGGTCAGCTTTGGATCACATTGTAATTGTAGCAAATAGCTTGTAGAGAACAGCCAAGAATTGATTTACTAATTTCAGGATGATGATAATAACAAAGATGACATTGTTGGGATGGTGATGGTTTACTTTATAGCCAAACAAGTTATTGAGCTGGCTGGAAATCAGCAAACCACTTTCACGGACCTCGTGGCTCAATTAGGCTTGGCATCTGCTCTGCGGCCAGATGGAGAATATACTTTGCTGGCACCTGTGAATAATGCATTTTCAGGTATGTACTGGACACTGTCATTCCTTTTCTCTCTCCCCCATCAATCCTCACATACACATTTTTTCTTCATCATGATTGTTTGCATTAAGTAATAATAGGCATTTTACAAGGTGTTGATTATTTCTTTATTACCTACACATTGTTAGCACTACATTGTCTCTATTAAAATGTGTTTCATTTCAAAACAATTCATTATATTAGGTTATAGCCTACAGAGAGTGAAAGTTTGTGATAAAGGGTATTCAGTTATTCTATGATTCTAATCATATTTCCAGCACACATAAGGGATGCATTAATAGATCTTAAGAAAAATTTAATCTAATTTGTTTATTTAACACCAACATAATAATTGAAAATACGTAGTTATCTTTCTCATCTCAGAATTTGATGAAAGATATCAAATTATAAATCAATAAAAGCAATAGATGATTTATTATACACTTCCATATTATGATGTAAATTATTATAAGTATTTAATCTAGTAGCTGCTATTCAAGGATGGTGTTTAGATTTTTTTTTTAAGGATGGTGTTTAGATTAATGCAACCTGCTACTTTTTCTAGAAAAGTGATTTCACAAAGACATATTTAAACTGCAAAGCAAAATTTAGCCATTAAAGAATAAGTATTATTTAAAAAATATTTTTCCGAATGCTACATTGTGATGCAGAAATTAATGAAAAATCTGGATTCCTAGAAATGCTGTTATTCTTCTTTGTAATAACTACATCCATATGTGTGGGACATTAACCGACCTTTAAGAGGGTGTATGTGTTTTGATATTCTCTTCAGAAGTAAATATAAATTTACAAATGATTCATCAGTAGTGTTTCATGTGACTGATGTGTATCAAATTCTCGGAAAAAAATCTTGGCCAATAGTAGAGTTTAACTTGTGCCAATGACTACATAAAGCTATGTAGCCATTACAGATATGAAATCCATTGTTTGGAACCCTTAGAATGCTGTTAGTCATTTGATGAAGAGCTCACAGAGTTTCTAATTGGTGCATGGAATTCATAGCCTTGAGCATTTATTTGATTCAGATATTTTATGAGTGCAGAATCCATAATATCCTTACTAGGAGCAATTTTAATGCTTTCTAAATAATCCTTTTTCTTCATGAATTTATTTATAGATGATACTCTGAGCATGGATCAACGGCTTCTTAAATTAATTCTGCAGAATCACATATTGAAAGTAAAAGTTGGCCTTAACGAGCTTTACAATGGACAAAAGCTCGAAACCATTGGAGGCAAACAGCTCAGAGTCTTTGTCTATCGTACAGTAAGTGAATCAGGAAATGATAAAATAACCACGTTGGCCTAAATGTCAAATGACACGTCGTTGTCTAAGAATATTGTTACAACAAATGTTTCCAAAGTTTTATTTTTGTAATAGTAAATATTCATAGGAAGAGTAGAAGAACATTCTTCATAGGAAGAATATTTAATAATAGTAAATATTCATAGGGAACTGAGTAATGTATGAAAAGACATAGAAAATGCACATATTAATAATTCAGATAATTTGTATTTGTTTCATTATAAATAACTTTCTGTTCTAAAACATTAATTAAGGAAGCCCGGGTGGCTCAGCAGTTTAGGGCCACCTTCAGCCCAGGGTGTGATCCTGGAGACCCGGGATGGAGTCCCATGTCAGGCTCCCTGCTTGGAGCCTGCTTCTCCCTCTGCCTCTCTCTCTCTCTCTCTCTCTCTCTCTGTGTCTCTCATGAATAAATAAATAAAATCTTAAAAAAATAAAACATTAATTATTTCAGTTCTATAAATCTCTAAAACTCCTCTAAAACAAATATGATTTTTGGATTCCCAAGCAGTTTACAAACAAAACAAAACAAAACAAAATGGTACTTTTTCTATGGGCACATAAAGACTTCTGAACTCTATAAAATGGTTCTAATGTACTTCATCTGATGAAATATTGCTAGAAAATATTGCTTCTGAAAATTGCAATGCAAGAACAGTTGTGCTGTTCAATTTCTGTCCTGGCAACAGATGCATCTAGAGCTCAAAGATTTCACAGGAAGTCAAGTATTACCTGATATAGCACAAAGCAGCTGCTCACTATAGTTCCACAATCCCAAGACACACATTTTACAGGATGCAGAAAGTGGCCTGTATATACTTGTTTGTTCAAAAACACTACAACCAAATCAATAATGTGACATAATTGATAGAATCTTACAATCAGGAAAACATAGCAAATACCTGCAAAGATCACAAAAGGCACTGAAGTCAGGAAACTTTATGGTTCAAGAGAGTCCTAAAGAGTTAAAGGGTGAAAATTTCTTTTTTTTTTTTTTAATTTTTATTTATTTATGATAGTCACACAGAGAGAGAGAGAGGCAGAGACATAGGCAGAAGGAGAAGCAGGCTTCATGCACCGGGAGCCCGATGTGGGATTCGATCCCGGGTCTCCAGGATCGCGCCCTGGGCCAAAGGCAGGCGCCAAACCGCTGCGCCACCCAGGGATCCCAGGGTGAAAGTTTCTTAAAGAGAGTATGGAAGAATGGTTCAAACCTGCAGAAGAATGATGAAAAATGTAGACATGAAATTCTTGTTATTTACTGATGAAACTACCTGCCTGACACATAGGTTAGCTTAACTAGTAGTAGAAAACCTGATTGAATAAGAAGTGTAAGGTCAGATTGTGCCAGACTTTAAAAACAGAAGTAAGATGTTCTTTCCTCTAGCTGGAGAGGTCAGGAGACCTCTTAGAAGAGTCAATCTATTAACTCAACTATGCATCTACTTCCACATATGACATTTCAAGTAAGGAAATGGACAGTTGTATCTTTCACTTCTTTGCTAGGCTGTCTGCATTGAAAATTCATGCATGGTGAGAGGAAGCAAACAAGGAAGAAATGGTGCCATTCATATATTCCGAGAGATCATCAAGCCAGCAGAGAAATCCCTTCATGAACAATTAAAACAAGATAAGCGCTTTAGGTAAGCCTATTGGTCTCAGTTACACACACACACGCACACACACACACAAAGTGAGAACTATTGACATAGTTTTGTTTCAGAGTTAGTATTCCAAAAGGCATTGAGTATTCAGTATTACTGAAAATAGTAATTAGGGTAAGTCCATGCAAATGTCTTCAAAATAAAAATATGTTCTTAACACTGTTTTGCTTCCTGGTGCACCATAATATGATTTGGTGAGTGAAACAATCTAACAATCTAAAAAAAAAAGAAAGAAAAAGAGAATGCATGAACAATTTCTCATGATTTCCACCATAAATGGATTGTATTCTATTCCATGCATTGCTTGTGAGCATGCCTAAATCTAAATCTAACAGAATAAACATGTTTCTTTCCTGCTTAGCACCTTCCTCAGCCTACTTGAAGCTGCAGACTTGAAAGAGCTCCTGACACAACCTGGGGATTGGACGTTATTTGTTCCAACCAATGATGCCTTTAAGGGAATGACAAATGAAGAAAAGGAAATTCTGATTCGTGAGTAGAAGTGAATACCAGATTATTTGCCACCTGAGTTCAGGATCTCATTTCTTCCTCAAGCATTCCTGACCAGAAGTCAGCCTCAAAAATGCCCCCTTTTTAATATTCATGTCTAAACCAGCTTCCCTTAATTTCACTTGGAATTCCTGGAGGAGTACTCATTAATGTTCTAAATTAACAGCTTGCTGTCGTGGTTGTTGAGCTAGATGTTCATTTATGCTATTTCTATTAAAGTCCACACAATTAGGTGACAAAGAACAAAAGTAGTCACAATTCCAAAAATAATTTGATTTTCTCTCCTCCCAGTAAGTTAAGTTGGCTAATATTTTGATCGAATAGACTGAAGTGACTGTTTTGACATGGTGTTGATAGCAACTTGAGAGAACAATAACATGATGAGAAATTATAGTGCGGAAAAAAAGACAAAGAAATATTTTTATCCTTGGTCTTTCCAGTATCAAAATATCAAAAAATATGACATGTTATAAATATACATTTCCCCTGCCCCCCAGGAGACAAAAATGCCCTTCAAAACATCATCCTTTATCACCTAACACCAGGAGTTTTCATTGGAAAAGGATTTGAACCTGGTGTTACTAACATTCTGAAGACCACTCAAGGAAGTAAAATCTACCTGAAAGGAGTAAGTTCTCTAGAATGAATTTATGATAGCATTCATCCATTGATCAATTATCTTAATGTTAATTATCATTAATTTATCATTGATATTATCCCTTGTTTTGATAGGTAAATGATACACTTCTGGTGAATGAGGTGAAATCAAAAGAATCGGACATTATGACAACAAATGGTGTCATTCATGTTGTAGATAAACTCCTCTACCCAGCAGGTTGGTAATTATGGAACTCATTAATGAATTAAATCCTTTTTCAATAGAAACCTAGATTTTCATTTCACACTTTCTTAACAATACTCATTTAATATTCCTCTGCATAGACACACCTGTTGGAAATGATCAGCTGCTGGAAATACTTAACAAACTGATCAAATACATCCAAATTAAGGTACAGAACATTACTGCATTTATTTCTAATGTGCTGAAGAGATTGCGATTTTAACATAAAAGACCAGAAATGTATACAATAGGTAGATTTCCATTAGACTTGGATTGCTTTTTGTAGATTATGAACCACTAGCCCATCTGTGAATAAATGACATAATTTCTTTTTGGTTTTATTCAACAAGTATCTGGTATGTGGGCCCAAGCAGTGTATTAAGTGTAATGCGAAATATAAGTTGAATCAGAGATGGCCCTTTATTTAAAAATTTACAGTCCAATTGGAAAGAAAAGACATAATGATAAAAAAAAAACATAATCTTTCTATCATTAAATACTTTGCTACAGAACATAAGGTAAAGTATTCACTTGTAAAAATTGTCACTAATCACAGTTTAGAGTTAAAAGCAAAAAAGTATTTTGCTTCTTTGTCCTCGTAGGGTCAAAGTATTGGAAAACATATGAAATACTATTTAATAAACATCTAACTTTAGATAAACTATTTTTATCATTTTTAAGACTTTGAGTAACAAATCCAATAGTCTTTATGCCCTCTGGCCCAATTTGCAGATTGAAAAATAAATTAAAGTGATGCCATAATTTTGTTAATAAAACTACTGATTTCATGTTACTAAATACAAATATTATTTTCAGTTTGTTCGTGGTAGCACCTTCAAAGAAATCCCCATGACTGTCTACAGTAAGTACATAATGAATATTTGTCACATGCAATTGGCAAGATGCAAAAAAAAAGAAAACACAATAATTTTCTTTGCACTTGGAAGCAAAAATTCTTGATAATCTGGTATTTAGAATTCCAAACAATGGCAAATTTCATCCCACTTGAAGCAGGTTTAAGATCTGGATGAGGCCTCTCAGCCAGGGCCCTACCTGTCAGATCCTATGAAATACTTCCCCATTCATCAGAAAAACGGGAATGATAAGATACGAGAATATGGTAAAATATGGAAAAGAGGCAAGGAAAAAAAGACATGCAAACATACAAAGAGGAGACAAAAGGCACTCCAGAGTCACCTGAAAATTCAGATGTGTAAACACAGAACTAACACTGCTGAAGGATTTGTAGCTCATTCTAGCCTCAAGCTGTCAGCTCTCTAAGGACAAGGTAGGAGGTGATGTGCCAAAGAATCCTAATGTTTACGATCTAGCAGTTCAAAAACTCTCCCCATTCAAAATTGGACAAAGGAACAAAGAATTTTCCAGGCATTAAACCTAAAATTTCTAGATGCCAAGGTTCTTTTATCTCTGACTCTACCAGATTATCAAAACTAAACCTCTACGACTTAACAATGGTAAAGGGTATTCCATTCTCATAAATGTAACTTGTAGTACTCCTTTTTCAGTGTGGCTTTTTCTTCATTTGTCTTTTTTCTTTCTTTCTTTATAGCTTTCAAAGCAGAAATTATTTTCATTTTGTTTTGACTCTACAATTAAACACTCAAAATGTACCAATAGTAAAATCATTACTTCAATTCCCACATTTATCCTGGCTAGAAAATAATTCTATTTTATAATATGAGCATTGTTATTGTATTAAAAATTTTTTCCTTTACACCAGGTATGGAAAAAGAATAAAGACAATGTAAGGAGCAAAACAAAATGTCTACTGCTCTTACTGATTTCAATTATGTAAGAATAACATATACAAATCAAGTATCTGGCCAGCTCAGCACTGTTTTAAAGATTTAGTTGGAATAGCTATGATTCAACATGGTATAAATTCAAGTATAGAAGTATACAATCTTGTACATATCTTAAAATAAATTAAAGAATCATTATGGGCTCTATTCATCAGAAATGTTATGTCATCTTTCTCAAAGTTGTGTACCTGCACTATATTTCTTTACCTTTCCTACTTTACCCATGATCAGTCCACTGCTTTCTATATATATGCCAATGCCATATTTTGCTTACAATGAGCCAGTCATATAATTCCTTTATTTTCCTCTATTAAAATTGGATCCTCACTCACAGAAAATAATAATAATTTCATGTATTTTATAAAATTATTCAAGAGTAATAAACCGTGTCTATCTACTCAAAAGATCTAAGAGCTCTGGGATTTACATTCCAATGCCAGATGTTTCTTTAACTCCTCCCCAGATGGGTATGCTGCTATGTAGAGGTATACTTCAAATAGAGATAGAGAATAATTAAACCTAAGATTTCATTTTTATGTTCCTTCATTGACTTATCTCTAAAACTTTCTTAATTTCCTTGATACATATTACTGTTGTCCTCAAAATATCATACATTTCAATCGTAATGTGGAGAAAAATGCTCTGTAGGATATGATGCCAACAATATAGCATCTAAGGTACAACAGAATAAAATCTGTATTTAATCCTCAGCCTGGGACCTGTCAAAACTATGTCTTGAGACAAGTAAGATTGAAACACAACTACAAACCAACCAAACATCCTACACTTCAACTTCTTTAATAAGAAGCAAAATTTTGGGCAGCCCCAGTAACGCAGCGGTTTAGCGCCGCCTGCAGCCTGGGGTGTGATCCTGGAGACCCGGGATGGAGTCCCACATTGGCTCCCTGCATGGAGCCTGCTTCTCCCTCTGCTTGTGTCTCTGTCTCTCTGCCTGCCTCTCTCTCTCTCTCTCTCTCTCTCTCTCTCTGCCTCTGAATAAATTTAAAAAAAAAAAAGAAGGAAAATTTTAAGCTAAAAGTAATTAAGCCCTTTAGATAGTAGCAGCACAGACCCCTGCGATGTGGACTTAATGGAAAGGTTCCTCTGTGGCAAGACCACCTGTAGGGTCAGTAATCGGATGCATAGATTTGATATATTTCAGAGCTTCATAATTTAAGAATTCAAGATAAAAATATTTGATCTGACTAAAATATTGTCATAATTAAAATCTAAAACCCGGGATGCCTGGGTGGCTCAGCAGTTGAGCACCTGCCTTGGGCCCAGGGCATGATCCTGAAGTTCCAGGATCGAGTCCCACATCAGACTCCCTCATGGAACCTGCTTCTCCCTCTGCCTGTGTCTCTGCCTCTCTTTCTCTGTGTCTCTCATGAATGAATAAATAAAATATTTTTAAAAAGGATCTAGAACCCATATGAATTTTTAAAAGTTGACATTTCAGAAGTCTGAGGTGAGAACGTGACAGAAACCTGAATTGTGCTAACACTTCACCTCTAATGTGTCAACACAATCTGTTCTGATTGCCCAGTTAACTTTATATAGTGCAGCCCCACTGTCTAATGGAGCTATCTTTTAAGGCTTCTAATTAGAAATGACAAAAAGCAGTAGCTCTGGTTCCATGGCTCCACAAGCACTTTTCCAGTTAATCTGTACAACCAAAAGCTAAACAAATAGTTTGCTATTTTAAATAAATTTTGCATATTATTGTCTTAGTTAGGTGAATGACACACACTTTAATACATACCCTCATTTAAAAAAAAATGATTGTGATGACAGGGTGCCTGGGTGGCTTAGTTAGTTAAGCGTCTGCCTTTGGCTCAGGTCATGATCCCAGGGTCCTCAGATCGAGTCCCTCCCTCATCAGGCTCCCTGCTCAGTTTTGAGTCTGCTTCCTCCTCTCCTTCCTGCCCCTCCCCCTGCTTGTGCTCTTTCTCTCTCTCACTCTCTCACTCTCTCTCAAGTAGATAAATAAAATCTAAAAATAAATGATCATGATATTAAAGCTGAAAATTAAAGACATTTTAGCCAATAACTTAAATATTGATCATATCATATTTGTTGCATAGAGCTCATATTTGGCCGGCTGAAATTTATTTTTATTTTTAATTATTCTGAACTATTTTTCATATTTTCCTTTCTGTATCACTGTTATCAGATGCATGAAAAATATTTTGTCTTTGTCTTTCATTTTTTCTTCTGAGAAAGAATCCATCAATGCAATTTAAGATATTATGAATTGCATGAAATTAATCATGTTTATTTGTCTTCTGTTGCTATGCAGCCAATATTTTCAAGAAGTACAAAAGAAGGTAAAGAGCTTTAGTGGTGCAGTTCAAAATCACAGAGTTCTAGATAGAATTCCTCACTTAGTGTGTATATATTTCACTGGAACAAATCCAAGTCACTGGACTTCGGAGTACACCATCTGGACGTGAGAAGATAATAGAAAAATGTAACATGAATATTTCTTGTATTTGACTGCCTGAACATATTACCACAACCTATACCTTAGTACTCAACAAAGATTTAAAAAAAAAGACAGTTTTGTTCAGGTTGTTTTTAATGTAAACATCATTTATGTTCCACTTTCTATACTTTCAGCAACTAAAATTATAACCAAAGTTGTGGAACCAAAAATTAAAGTGATTGAAGGCAGTCTTCAGCCTATTATCAAAACTGAAGGTAAAAATCAATGTTATACATGGTTCCTTTTATTGTGGAAAAAAATCCAAATAATAGACTGATTTCTATGAATGTATCTACATTCTTTTTTAAACTAACATGCTAAATATTTCTATATCAATGGCATGCTCATGTAATTGTAGAATGCGGAATGCAAATTATTTACCAGAGTAGATGGTGCATTCCTAATACTTTCAGTACATTTGCTTTTACTTGATTTCATTTGAACCTAATTGGCCATTGCATTAACACTAGTACCCAGATGAATCAATAAGTAAACGAACAAACAAATAAATCCTGAGCTTTTTTAATGAATTAATTTAATTTTTTATTTTATTTTATTTTTTTACTGAAGTTAGACTACACCAGAGTATTTTTTTGTAGCTTCATCTCCAATCTCCCCACATGGATGTCTTGTTATAAGAAGCTCTTCAAAAAAATACAGGCGTTTCTCATTCAACAATCTAAGAGAGCGTTGAAGCTATACATTGATGAAGGCTTTAAAAATTACAACCACATATGATATATTTTTAAGTTAGACTACCAGAAACAGAAGAGGGAATAAGTAGCTGGTGCAGTGAGTCAAACCTTAAGATTCTTAATTGCAGTCCTGAACTTCTACCCTTACTGTCTATGTTGGCCAACTCCAACATCTTTGATGCTATCTTCATTTCATGTATTTTAATTATTACCAAGGGTCAGACCTTAAAAATGATTTTTTTTTATGTCTAAGCATTTTAATGTGGTGACACACCACAAAGAAAAGACCAAGTTTTCTTCTTTATTTTTTAAGAAGGATAGAAACAGTCTTCCAAAAAAAAGGGAAAAATTCATGTTTTCAGTTGAATCTCAAAAAATTCTTATATTAATTATCTTTGATTTTGATATTTCTTCTCATTCTATCAACTGAGATGGCAATTTCTTGAATATTTTTGACTATTCCTTTAAAGGCAAACCTAGATTTACATTTAGATATTGGAAACATGTATGCAATAGTTTATTTCCTAGCTAATTAGTTATCTATATTTTTATTTCTTCTTAAGACCTAAAATTGATGTAGACTTTGAAATTTGTGCTTATCTAAAAAAAAAATACTCTACTTGTGGTCATTTCACTGTTTTTATATTTTGATGAGAACTTGGTGTCTTAAGAAATTAAATCATAGAATTTTCTTGTTAACAAAATGTTTCTTGATCATTTTAATGAAAAATGATCAAATGGTCCTTGGTAATACATTTGTCTTTAACATTCTTGTGCTGTTTTTAAAATTAGATTCCCTAAAATTTTGTATAATCATAGATAGCTTCTGTAATCAAAATGATTCACATGTGCTGTTCTTATTTTCAAAGATTCCTATCTTTCCTTCCAAGCTTCTTTATCTTCCCAATCTTTGTCAGTGAGAATCCACTATATTAATCTTTCTTCAATTAGGAACACAGTGAAGCATCAACTCTATCTGGGTTCTTCCTATAAAGGAAAAAGGATGAAAAATGGAGTCAGGTCACCTATGCATTAAAAACTCTTCACTTCAAAAATTCAGAAGTTTTACTTCTGTGTAACATACTGAAGGAAACAAAATGATTATCTTGGCAGCCATTTACAATTGTCCAGCTCTAAGATTGCTATTTGCACTTCATTCTCATTTAACTTTTGCAGGTTCTTTATTTTTTCTTTTTTTGCAGGTTCTTTAATGATTCTTGAATTCTTACTAAATATAATAGGCTCCAAAACACAATTTTAAGATGTCTCTTATAGGGGCGCCTCGGTGGCTCAGTGGTTGAGTATCTGTCTTAGGCTCAGGGCGTTAATCCCAGGGTCCCGGGATTGAGTCCCACATCCGGCTCCCTGCAGGAAACCTGCTTCTCCCTCTGCCTATGTCTCTGTGTATCTCTCATGAATAAATAGACTTTTTAAAAAAGATTTATTTATTTATTTATTTATTTATTTATTTATGAGAGAGAGAGAGAGAGAGGCAGAGAGGCAGAGACACAGGAGGAAGGAGAAGCCGGCTCCATGCCAGGAGCTGGACGTGGGACTCGATCCCGAGTCTCCAGGATCGGGCCCTGGGCCAAAGGCAGGCCCTAAACCGCTGAGCCACCCAGGGATCCCTCTCATGAATAAATAAATAAAATCTTAAAAAAAAAAATAAGTTTCTTACAAAATGTCCTTAACCAAATTACAGAATTAAGAATAAATCAACTGAAATTCATTTCAACAAATATTTAATGAGCATCTTATTATTGTGCTGGACACTCTACTAGGTACTCGTATTTTATCAAATATTAAAAAAAGATTTGATAGAAATCCCTGCCTTCATAGAGTGTAATGTAAGACGGTGTTTCTGAAATTTCAGTTTAAGCTTTCCCAATGAAATGTCGACTTGGATATTTTATTAACTCATTTCCTGTTCTTAAACTCCTTAAGTGTATGTTCTTTTGAAATTTCTAAACCTTAAAAACCTGGCCTTACATTTGATACTCAAGATCCCTTGATACCATAGTATGGTATGAAGTGTTCCTTATTTGAAAGAACAATTGTTTTCACTATTTTAGATTGTTCTAGACTAATTCTGGGTAATGGTGTACCTTGACAATTTCTGGACAAGCAAATAAATCCTCTCAAAGATAAAGCAAATATGGTGATATTCAACTGTTGAAGGGTGTTACAGTATGAGTTAAATGTACTGAACCTTACTTTTCTTCTCTGTGAAATAGTCTCAGTTAACTAATGTAGTAATCAGCTTTCTAACATTCAAAATGATTTTCTCTGGGAGCAAAATCATTTTGGAAACCAAATGCAACACTGTTTAACTTTTGTATTTGAAGGACCATTTAATTATTAATTAGCAAATTCTTGCATCATTTTCATATATAAGGTAAGTACTCAAATTTATTTTCACATAAAACCTGAAATTCAGTGCCTTAAATATAGGCATGAAGTTGAAAATTTTAAATGTTCAGTCTTACCTCCATTGGATAAAGTGTACAATACTAATTAAAATTTTAATTTAATTTAATAGGGAAAGAGTAATCGTTGACCCCATTATAGTAAAGTAAGATCTATACTAGCTATCATTAGAGCAACTCAAATTTGTACATATTGTATGATGCACAAAGTATATAATACCTTGTGTGATCCTACTTTATGACTACAAACAAATGGATGGAAATGCTAACTGCTAAAACAGATGAAGGTAATTTTAACAGCATACCAGTGGATTGAGCCATTTGTTCTCATAAATACTGCCTAATTTGAAGACAATGGGAAATTATTAAAACTGATTTCATAAAGGCTGAGACCACTTGTTTGAATAACATCAAATGTTGAAATAAATTTCCTGTTCTGCTAAAGTTAAAGAACCGCTTTAATGTGATAATTTGTCTCCCAAAACAATGACTCAGGACCCACAATAACAAAGGTCAAAATCGAAGGTGAACCTGAGTTCAGACTGGTTAAAGAAGGTGAAACAGTAACTGAAGTGATCCATGGAGGTATGTTATGTGTATTTCTTAAAGCCTAGTTAGGGTCACTGTGATTATTTTGAAATAGTGTTGGTTAAATATATTGAATATTTGATGTTTTCTCTTGACATTTGTATAAATTATAGGAATATTCACTTCATCTATAGGTTCTTCCCGTTAAGTGTTTTTTTTTTCAAATCTCTTCCAAGCAAATAAAATACACTTTACCTTTAATGAGTTAAAGTAATTTAACTACTTGAAATTAATTTACCCATTAAGTCACCAGGTCCAATAAAATCGTCATTACTGTGTAGATGCCAGTGATGAATATGAAATGTAATGATAACAATAATATCAATACAAAGAAATCTATTGGACTTAGTAGAAAAAATGGCCATTATGTTAACATTACTATTAAGTCATTGATGAGATTTATGATAGGGCTCCCACTCTATGTATAATTCCCTGGATTCTCACTAAATACTCATTCCACAGTCAGAAAACAAATATGACGTGGAGAATTAGCTTGCCAGCTGGCTCTCTCCCTCACCCAGGATTCAGGACGTAACACTACCTTTTAGATGTTTGTTGAATCTGCTCGAGATATGTCCTCAAAATGATTATGATTGAATTCTAAATGGTATTGCTTCAAGAAACATATTTAATCATTAAAATGGCAGTTTAGATACCATAAGGGATACATCAGCTGTGTTTTTCTTCCCCTACTTTTAGAGCCAATTATTAAAAAATACACTAAAATCATTGATGGAGTGCCTGTGGAAATAACTGAAAAAGAGACAAGGGAAGAACGAATCATTACAGGTAATCTTTGATTCCGAACATGGAACTCTGCCTAAATTATAAAGTTAAAACCATAGTAAATCTTAAAATATCTCTCTCTATAAGAATCATTAGAGAAATGGACTAAGTCATTTTCATGGTGGTTACTGAAATTATTTCTTTTTGGCAGAAACGTAGATTACATATTATTCTAAATATGTAATCTATGTTTTTCTCTGAATTGAAATTTGTGGATAAATCTATAAGCATGCATTTTCATTATGCAGATTCATACATGCTATATAATATTTTCACTTTGCTATTTATTAATGAGTTAATAAATCCTAGAAGAAAAACCATTCCCTCCTTTGATTTTCTATTTTGCTTAAGGCCTACACTACATCTCTACATGCATATAGGCAACATTTTGTAAGGCAATGGATCCATAATTTTAGTGAATCTCTGTGTCAGTCTCCCACTAATGAATTAGCCTAAAATTCTTAAATCAGCTATTTTGCAAGTCTTTGTTTAAATGAGCAGTCAGCAACTATGGCTTGTGCCACCTACGTATGTAAAGTTCTACTGGAACCCAGTATGACCATCCCTTTCATTTAATGTATATAACTATTTTTATCCTGCAGTGACTATTTGAATAGCTGCAACGTGAGTCATATGGCCTATAAAGTCTAAAAATAATTACTATCTGGCCCTATAGAGAAGAAGTTTGCCTACCGCTCTTTTAGAACTTTTTTTTTTTTTAATTGTCTTTCTTTCAGGTCCTGAAATAAAATATACTAGGATTTCTACTGGTGGTGGAGAAACAGAAGAAACTCTGAAGAAATTGTTGCAAGAAGGTCAGCATGTCTAGAAAAATAAGAATGTGACTATACCTAAGCTATCTGTTTCAAAGTCTAAAATAATTGTTGAGGCCTTTTATATACTTTCTACTCTATGTCATTCCTTTGTTTGAATTCCATGCCAACACATGAAAATGTCCAAAGATAGAGAATTAAACTCAAATGACAGTCATATTGATTGTTTTGTTATATATTTGTTATATATTGTTCAATAACTTCATAAAATGTTGGCTTATCAAAAACCGCACTACAACTGGGGAAAGAATCAAGTGTTGGTCTGGAATTCATTGTTAGCCAGATGCCATTTTACATCGCATCAAGTGCCCTGTGTTTTTATTACATAAACCAATTTCTGCTATAAACATGTATCCTCTCAGAGGTCACCAAGGTCACCAAATTCATTGAAGGTGGTGATGGTCATTTATTTGAAGATGAAGAAATTAAAAGACTTCTTCAGGGAGGTTAGTAAAAGGGAAATAACTAACCCGCTTAACAGGTCCTGGAGACGGAGTTCTTCAACTTTTTAAAGACTAAGCATTCAGGTTTTTCTTTTAATAAGATTGAAAAAGACAACATGATGTGTTGTCTTAAGAGATTGATTGATTTGATAATAGTTTAAGTAATAATAACAAAGAAATGATTACTAGCTTAAAGTCTTTAAAAAGTTCTATGGTATAAAACTTGGGGAGCAATGAATATTTTTTTTCTTTGATACAGATAACTGTAAGGATATTTTAAGTATCTGGCAAGGGAATACTTTTCAAATTGGTAGTTTTTTAAAGAAGCCCAAATTGACATATATTTTATATTTAAAAAAATGTATTCACTGCCCCCAGAACAATAATAAAAGGCATGTGTATGGATTTTTTTAAGTGCATAGATCTAGCAAAAAAAAAAACAGTGCATTTAGTAATTTTCTTTTCCAAACTACATTCTTGAGAATGGATATCTGTTTCTTCTAACAGTTTGAGTGATAATCTATACCTGGATATGTAAATTATTTTGCATATGAAATTAATCTTTAAAGTACGGAATGTTCTCTGTCTATGGCATTAAAATGAACTACTTTTAAAAGCAAAAAAGAAAAAAAAAAGAATTCAAAATCTTACACAAACTATAAATTATAATTATTCAAATAGTAAATGCTAATAAAACATAATTTGGGTAATTGGCATTTGAAAATTGAACATCTAGTTCATTTTACTACAACAAAAGTATTTAGATGACAAATTAAAGAAGCAAGTTTTAAATTATTCAGAAAAATCAAATATGTTTCCTGAAATATACTATGAATTGAGAAGCACAACTGCATTTCAGTATTTATCCAAAATATCATCCAAGATGGCTTTTCTGCTTAAATTGTATCCCTATGTTCAAGATGATGTAAATTCTCTTGGAACCATGCATATTATAGGTAATTGTTTCTTTATTCTTTACTTTAACATAAGTAAAAATCTCTTTATATAGTGTTGAGACTGTTTGGTAATAAATAATTTTTATTGAACCGATGATTGAATTTCCCCTCTATAGGAAAATATGTGTCTGAAAAATACAAGATTTCCTTTCAGACTGGAGGGAGTGTGTGACACAGCCAAAGCCATCAAAGATTGGAGGTTTTCTGTATGATCTAATACAGAATTCACTCATCTATTCACAAATGTTTAATTGCTAGGAAAACAAGGATTGGAGGGAAGAGGTGAAGATATTATGAAGATTAAATTGAATTCTTTTTTTTTTTTAAGTTCTTACCATAGTAGGCAGCTTTGTAGAATGGCAGTGCTTTTTAGAGAATGAATCAATTAGTAGCTGCACCAATATATATACATCACTTTACTTTATTTAGGCTTAAACTTCAGGTAAGTATGTTTTCCTCTCCTTTAATAAGTGCCACTTTACAAATTGACTACAAACAATGAACTAAGTACATAACAATAACTTCAGGCAAAAGAAAACATATCTGCTAAAGAATATGATATTCAAATTTTAGCTAATGAAATCTTTCTTTAACTCCTGTTTCTTTTATCCCAGAGGGTTGATTCTTTTAGTTCCCAACATTTGGTTTCTTTACACATCTATAAAGTATTAATTTCCACAATGCCACATCATAAATTCTTTATCAAAACATTTCTAAGGTTTTCTGCACATAATAAAGACAATATAAGAAGTATAGTTACTTGTATCTGGACACTAATTGGGCATGGTAGGGTTTTTTTCTAGCCCTTAAAATCAATGGGTCATCACTGAGTTACAAGTGTCTAGTTCCTGAGACTCCTATTTACAAGAAGCTGCTATGAATAAAGATTATATCCTGCAAGACTGGCCTTTGTTCTTTCAGAATACAGATTATTGATCTCTATCCAAACTATAGTCTTTTTTTTTTTTAATGATGGATCTACTAGACAAGGACTTTATTTATTTATTTATTTATTTATTTATTTATTTATTTATTTATTTATTATAGTCACACAGAGAGAGAGAGAGAGAGAGAGAGAGAGAGGCAGAGACATAGGCAGAGGGAGAAGCAGGCTCCATGCACCGGGAGCCCAACACGGGATTTGATCCTGGGTCTCCAGGATCGCGCCCTGGGCCAAAGGCAGGCGCTAAACCGCTGCGCCACCCAGGGATCCCTATTTATTTATTTTTTGTTTCTGTTTTTTCTTTTTCTTTTTCTTTTTTTTAAATAAATTTATGTTTTATTGGTGTTCAGTTTACCAATATACAGAATAACACCCAGTGCTCATCCCGTCGAGTGCCCTCCTCAGTGAAAACTATTGTCTTTATCTCAAAGCTTGGAGTTTTCAATCTACACTGCTCATAGTCATACATATAGTACATTTTGATGAGTTGAGTGTATTCCTCAATTATTTTAGTCATGACTGGTAGCATGGCTAAGTGGTCCTCTTGGTACCAATATTGTGATTTATTGCTGAAGTACTTCAGAGCCCTTAACTTGAAAATATTCTCATGAAATGTATAGAATTTCACATTTATCTTAGGTAAAGCTATATTTACTGAACCTACTAAAGTATTAAGGGAGAATATCAACCTATAGAGAAAGGAACAAAAAAGAAGTCATTTTAGATGGTTTTGACAAATCTGCCAATATAGCATGTAAAGCCTGTGTAGGGAATAGGGATCAGCTTGTAGGTCTGGCTTTTGATTTGGGCTCTAATTCAAACTACTTAAGTAAGTTAATTCTTCTACTTGGTTTCCTCATCTGAAAATGAGAATAGTAATGTTACCTACATCTTAATGAGTTAATGTATGAAAAGTACTTGGAATAATGCTCTGCAAATACAAGCTCCCAGTAAGTATCACGACCAATTATATTTACATAATAAACATATAATATAAACTTATGATAGTAATATTTTACACCTAACTTAAATTTCTGAGAGCCATAGCCATATAAACATGCAAGTCTTATAAATAATTGGGCTGAAGCATTTTGCATGTTTCACGAAATGTAGTAGGGAGGGGCATTCATATGATTGGTTTATCTTCCAACCATTTGTTTCTCTCAACATGATATGACTCTCATTCATTTTGAGAGAGCAGAGAGCCATTGGAGACAAATCTGATTTTCTGCACTTTATTCATGCTTTCTTCTGAAGATGTTTTTTTGCCGTAATTAATACTTCTTATTTTAGTATTATCATAGCAAAATAGTAATAAATTAACAAATTACTTAATTGGATGTTGCCAAGTGTATGAAAGAAAATCTGAGTGTAAGTGCTTCTTTTGAAATGTAATGTCTCAAATACTTCTATGACCTTGTTTTAAATTACACAATAACTGCCATTTGGAGTTTAATAAGGCTATTATAAACAATAGTCTGGGACGCCTGGGTGGCTCAGTGGTTGAGCACCTGCCTTTGGCTCAGGTTGTTATCCTAGGGTCCAGGTATCGAGTCCCACATCGGGCTCCCTGCAGGGAGCCTGCTTCTCCCTCTGCCTGTGTCTCTGCCTCTCTTTCTGTGTCTCTCATGAATAAATAAATGAAATCTTTAAAAAAAAAAGATCTTAGTCACTGATTAAAATTTAGACCCATCTTTTCTTTACTATATTTTATAAGCCATTATTTTGTTACCAAATAAACCTGAAATTAATAAAAATATATCAATTGGAGCATATTCCATAATTCAGGCTTTCCTATCTCAAGTAAACTTTCCCCTACTATCCAATCTAATGAGGTTTTCTATGGTTCTGTATTCTACTATTAATATGATATTATAAATGGTTATAAATCATATATTTTGTGGAGAAAAAGAGCATGTTGGAATGTGCCACATAGAAACAAACTCATTCAAACATTTTAAAAATGTTTCTTGGTGACATACAGCCAACATTACTGTTGGTGGTAGTTTCTTGCTTTACTTTTTAATGGAATTTCAGAGAATTGAAAAATATATATATAATAGAAAAATCTTTACCTGATTGACTATAGATAATATATAAACGCAAAAAGTCAAAATTTGGAGAAAAATATTTTTTAAAGGTAAGCAGAAAAATGAAGTCACTGTAGGAACCACATTTATTCTTTGATCTTAAGCATCCATTAGCAGAGTGAAACTGTGAATTAGGTTAACTGATGAGTTAAAGAAAAACAAAAAAAATGGAAATATTTTGCAACTATAACAACAAAAAACTGCATAGCTCTGAAACACTTGAAATTCTTAAATAAGAAAACTTATTATTTTTATTTTATTATTTTTAACTAATTTTATAAATGGTCTTGTAGGATTAAAGTCAAATTTGGCAGTATGTTGGCACACATTTCCTGAATCGTTTAATATTATATTTCTAGAATTATTAGGTCAATGCTATTGTCCTCATGTTCTAATTTAATCATGAATTAATTTACAAGGAGAATTTTACAGAGGCAGAAGTCTGATACATCACAAATAGGAGTGACTGGAGAAATGACTGGATATCTCTGAGAAGATACTTCTACTAAGCTTTATATAATGTTAAATATCCCTTCATCATAAAGCAATGCTTTTTATTAAAAAAGTGAAAAAGTCATGTAAGTCACTTACTCTGTGGGGCCCCGAATACAATAATGAAACAATGTTTTGCAAATAGTGAGCATTCATTTTGATATGTAGAAAACAAACCTCTGTGTGTGGCCAATGAAAAAGTTCCACTATTCCAAAAGAAAATCTACATGTTTAAGCAATGCTTATTTTAAGACTTCATACTTTTCTTTACTTACGGTCTCTTTTCTGATGTTAGAAATAATTTCAAAGTATTTCTCACTACAACTATTTAATTTTAGACACACCTGTGAAGAAGATACAAGCAAACAAAAGAGTTCAAGGTAAATATATTGATAGTAATGTGCATATGGCACACATGTTTTGTTATGTTAAGAAAAATCAAAGGATAGAGTTTTAATATATTTTATTGGACTTTATTGTCTTTTAGGGAGAAAAGTTAGCAAATTTGAGGCAAAGTATTTTGATGACAAAAATCAGAAAATAAATTATTCATGCTCTGCACTATTAATAAAATCTAAGGATAGTGAATGTTAAAGGAAAGGCAATTATACTCATGTAAACTGCTAGATTTTTGGAACCACCGAGGTAGACTCAAGTAGAGTTAAGTTAAAAAGAAATCCTTGAATAAGAGCCAAGCAACAGTCGGTTGCTAGTGAACCTGAACTCTCTAAAAATGTTATTATTTGAGATCAGGCTACAGTTTACTTGAAACAAAGGTAAATTTACTTGAAACACAAGTAAATTAAAATTTTTACACATGTAGAAAGTTATTAATATAACTTTGTACAAAATTTTGATATAATGTGTAGATTATACACATGTATATATCACCCATGCACTATAATTTTCTTCATAATTATATTTATGTGCATTTTCTAATCTTTCACTTAAGTTACCTTGCATTTTGATACATTAAATAATCAAAGATTTTCCATGTGGAACTTAGAGTAAGTTACAAGTTTGGAACTTCTAAAATAATTACATACTAATGGTCAAAATAAATTGCAAGGCTTATAAATGCACTACAGGTACATCTGATTTTAAGCCAATCCAATGTAGACATTTGAAATTAAAAATCAATTGCACAAATGATTTCTAACTGAAGGTTCTGTCAGGGATTTCTTCTACACATCCTAATCCATCCAAATTTCCAAAAGAACTAAAATTCTCAAACTTTATTATTTTCATATACTTTTGATCAAAAGATAACCTTGAATTTATCCTCATAAACAGAGGATATACCTAAGAAAACATAATGTGTATTACAATAAGAAATGATGGTCTTTATGGATACAGTCATACACAAAATATCACATTGTTAAATTCTAAAGTTCCATCACATTTACAATCTATGCATTCTCCCTTCTTCCTAACAGGATCTAGAAGAAGATCAAGAGAAGGTCGTTCTCAGTGAAAATCCAGCAACCAGGCAACAAAGTTTATACAACTCTAATCAATAACCTGATCTTAAAGGATAATTATGAGAGCCACATTGACTTCAGGAAATGAACCACCAGCACAAAAAAGCAATCATTGAACACTTCTGAATACAAATTTCATCTTTTTTTTTCTCTGAATGAAATTATAGGGTTAGTCTCCTGTGGGATAGGAACTGAAGGAAATAGAACACCATATATACAGGTTTTTACATCCTGACATTAAAAATTCTAGCTAACTTTGAAATCCATCAAAGAAAATTCTTGTCAAAGGATTTCTTATAACTTAAACCTCACATTCAATTAAGAAGATTGAATCTTGAATCTAAGAAATAGATAAAATGCATGTAAGCAGTTACTTCTCCTTGGGAAGCTAATTTATAAAAATGGGTGCTCAGTATTAAAAAAACAACAAAACTTTTACAATAAAAGGCTTTGCACATTTCTAATACAATGTGGGTTTACCAGTAAATTATGTTACTTCTACAACTAATTTTATACTCTTGAAATCTTTGTCATATGCTTTTTGCAACACATATTTTTTTCTCAAACATTTCAATAAAACTTTTTTTTCAATTATAAACAGATTACTTCAAATTGGGTAGTTCAGAAAACTCAAGGTTTAAATTAATAAGTGATTTGGACTTGGGAACAGGACTTTATACCTCCTTCTTTTTATAACAAATATTCATTAAAGGAAATTGAATGAAATTATTGTTTCTTGAATTTTTAAAGCTATTATGTTATATAAAGAATCATTACACAATAAAGCAATCATTTAAGCATCAACTGAGTAGTTAATATAACCCTAGAACCATGGTAGGTTGTAAAGATCCAAAACATGAATCAGACAGATACTGTTCTCAAAGGGTAAAGAGACAAATCACCAATAATTCACAAATGCACCATAAACTGTAGTAGAAAATAAACAGTACCACACAAACACAAGTATCAATCAATTTTTCCTAGATTTTTGTTAGATATAGGAAAAGGCACAGAGATGCTCCTAAGTTAACTAAAACTGAAGTAATTTAAGAGTCCACTGCATGTCAAAAGAGGGGAAGAAAAATATTTGCAGAAAACAATAAAGAGATCAGTTGATCTACTCGGATCTCAACAAGTACTATCTTCACTTGGTCTAATTGAAATAAAAGCAACTGCAGAACAGAATCCATACTGATGAGGAACTGAGTAGTGACGGTGTAATAATATTACACCAAGCTTGTAAAACTGAGGAAAGACAGACTAGAGATACCAGTCTTGATCACAGATGTCCAGCTTGGATCAGAGGTCCAGTACTAAAGTACCACTAAGGAATCTGGAAAATTTTTGAGTAGGTGAAAGCATTGGTTCTTTGAGATGCAATTGGGATGAGGAAGTAAAATATAAAATTCTGGCAGTGACTCTTACTGCAGAAGTGCTCAGTAGCCTTGGTTTTCCAGAATGCTTTCTAGTCTGGGATAGTGGTGAGATTTACGTATAGCATTTAAAACCCCTACCAGGGGCAGCCGGGGTGGCTCGGCGGTTTAGCGCCACCTTCAGCCCGGGGCAGGATCCTGGAGACCCGGGATCGAGTTCCTCGTGGGGCTGCCTGCCTGGAGCCTGCTTCTCCCTCTGCCTTTCTCTCTCTCTCTCTGTCTGTCTCTCTGCCTGTGTCTCTGCCTCTCTCTGTGTCTCTCATGAATAAATAGGTAAAATCTTTAAAAATAAAAAATAAAACCCCTACCAGGAAGCAAAATGCCCCAGCAGAGCAGTACTTATATAGAGAATGTTGGGACTTTTATCTCAACTGAACAGTGTGGCTATGATCATCCCAAGGTGATTCAGAGGACGTGGTCATATAAGGTGGTACTGATAGAATATACTAAGCATTCATCAACAAAGATGACTGTTTCACACACATCATGTTGTTCATGAGCCTCTTGAAATCCCAAGATAATTGCATTGAACAAATAGTAGGTCAGCTTATCCATTTTGCCCCCTTCAGGGTTTTCATTTGATGACGAGCCAGGTGTTCCAGAGTTGGACTTTAAATATGCTAGTCTGGGACAATTGGAATGAGGTTAAAGTCTTTTTAAAGACTGATAATTTTAGAGCCCTGCCTTTTTTTTTTTTTTAATTCCACCAAAAGAGAAAAAAAGAAATCAGTTTTGGTTAGTACACATACAAAAATCTAGCATAACTCTCTGGTGAAGGACAGTCTTTCAAATGACACATGTAAATATATTTAAAGGTAAATTTTATAGAATCATTAATAAAATTTAAATAAGGAAAATAATACAAATAAAAAACAAAATTTAAATATATGAAGATGGGGCACCTACGTGGTTCAGTCGGTTAAGCGTCTGCCTTTGGCTCTCAGGACATGATCCCAGGGTCCAGAGAGCCTGCTTCTCCCTCTCCTTCTGCAATTCCCTCTGCTTGAGCTGTGTCTCTGTCAAATAAATAAATAAAATCTTTTAAAAGTAAAAAATAAAAAATATGAAATAAAAAAATAAATTTAAACCCCAATAATAATTCTAAAGTAGATAAATAAATAAATAAATACCCTACTCAAATACTTTCTATAAATTGAAGAGCAGAGTAGTATGTGGTTTTACATGCAATATTTAATCCTTCAAAAATTTTGAAGTTTTATTATCTCTAGTTTTATATGAAAAAACGAGGCTCAATTAGTTAATGTAACTTTTTTTGCCTTATACTCTTCAATCATGCCATCAATCAAATTACCACATGTCTATCACACAAGTACAAACTTGAGTATAGCAAACACATCTGTTTTTGCAATTGTGCAGACTCTACTATCTGATTTCAGCTTTTTTTCAAACCATGCTCCTCACAAGTGCCATATAGGTTTGAGCACACTGATGTTAGGACTGCAGTTTCAAATAAGCCTTCCTGTCTCCAAGCAACCACTGATCTACTTTCTGTCACTCTAGATAATGGCATTTTCTAGACTTTATATAAATTGAATTACACAATGTGCATGGCTTTTTCTTTGTCTGTCTTTCCAATCCTTGGGATTCTATGTAGGAGTGGAATGACAGGACCACATAGAAGGTAAATAATTAAAACTGCAATACTTCTTCTTAAAAAAAAAAAAAAGATTTCATTTTATTTATTCATGAGAGGCACAGAGAGAGAGATGCAAAGTTACAGGCAGAGGGAGAAGCAGGCTCCTTGCAGGGAGCCCAACGCGGACTCGATCCCGGGTCTCCAGGATCATGCCCCGGGCTGAAGGCGACCCTAAATCGCTGGGCTACCGGGGCTGCCCAAAACTGCAATACTTCAAAGGAGTTCTACTATTTTAAATTCCCCCCGGAAGTATATGGGAGCTCCAGTTTCTCTGCCAAGACTTGATATGGACAATCTTTTAATTTTAGATATCCTAATAGGTGTGTACTGGTATCTCATCGTGGTTTAATTTGCATCTCCCTGATGTATGCATTTCATGTGCTTATTGAACATTTGTATACATTCTGTGAAGTGTTTGTTCAAATCTTTCACTAATTTTTAATTGGGTTGGTTTTTAAAAATTGAGTTTTGAGGATTCCTTATATATTATGGCAATATATATGTACACATATAAATACGTGGCTTATATAGTTCTATTACCTATATAAGGTGCACTTATTTTCTCCCAGTATGTGGCTTATCTTTTCAGTCTCTTAGCAGACTTTATGAAGATAACAAAGTTGAATTTATCTTATTTTTTTCTTTTATGGGTGTCATATTGAAGAAATCTTTTTATTAATCAAAGTTCACAAAAAATTCTTATCTGTTTTCTTTTAGAAGCTTTATTAGATTTAGGTTTTACACTGAGGTATATAATTCATTTTGTTTTTTTTTAAAGATATTATTTTTTATTTTTTATTTATTCATGATAGAGAGAGAGAGAGAGGCAGAGACACAGGCAGAGGAAGAAGCAGGCTCCATGCCGGGAGCCCAACACGGGACTCGATCCTGGGACTCCAGGATTGTGCCCTGGGCCAAAGGCAGGCGCTAAACCGCTGAGCCACCAGGGATCCTTCATTTTAAATTAATTTTTGTTTATGGTATAAGGTATGAATCAAAGTTGGGTTTTTTCTCCTATAGATAGCCAATTATGCTAGCACCTTTCTCTGAAAAGATTATTCTTTGTCTATTAATATACCTTTACATCTTTGTCAAAATTACATCTATATATGAATCTATTTCTCTTTTCCTTCTTTCCACTCTGTTCTATTAGTCTATTTCTCTATCTTAATTGAAACACCATATGACTAGATAAGTGTAATTTTAAATAAGTCACTAAATCAGGTAGGGTTAGTCCTCAAATTTTGCTCATCTTTTTCAAAGTTGATTTGGGTATTTTAAGTTATTTGCATTTTCACATGTATTTTTAAATAAGCTTGGCAATTCCTACAAAAAAAAATAAGGTATCTGCTGAACTTTGAATTGAGATTGTATTGGATATTTGGGTCAATTTGAGAATAATTGAAATCTTTACAATACTGTCTTCAAACCATTAACGAAATATATCTCTCAGTTTATATATAGCTCTTCCTTAATTACCTTAACAATGTTTTATTTGAATATTTAGGTTTTACCAATGTTTATTTGAGTATTTAGGTCTTCTGCTTCTTTTGTAGTTTCCTCTTAAGTACTTAATATTTACTTTTATGGTATTACCAATGGCATTGATTTTATGTCAATTGATGATTATTTATTTTCTGTTATTGATCTTATATTTAACAACTTTATTAAGCTCATCAGTTCTAGTAACTTTTTATAGACTACATCATATTTTCTACATTGGCAATCATATTGTGTGCAAATGAAGACAATTTTACTTTTTTTGCAATCTGGATGCCTTTGACATTTTCTTGCCTAATTTCACTGATTGATGTTGAATATGAATAGTAGTTTAATGCTGAATAGAAGTAGCAAGAGTGACCATTCTTTTTCTTCATGATCTTGAGGGAAAACATTCATTCAGTCTTTTAATCTTAAGTATGATGTTTAATTTGATGTTAGCAACACCGTTTTCTGTTCTTTCATAGATACCTATTACCAGGTTGATGAAAGCACTTTCTTTTTTTTAAGATTTTATTTATTTACCAATGATATAGATCTTTTGATATGATCATGTGGGTTTTCTTTTTTAGTTTGTTAATATGGTGAATTATATGGATTTAATTTTGAATATTAAAACCTCATCCCATTTAAGTTATTCATTCTGGGATGAATTCCACTTAGTCATGACATATTCAGTTTGTGAAAGTTTTATTAAGCATTTTGACATGTATGTTCATAAGAGACTTGTCTATCATTTTCTTTTACTGCAATCTCTTTGTCTGAGTTTGCTATCATGGCAATGCAGGCCTCACAAAATGAGTTAGAAAGAATACTCTTCTCTCCAGTTTTTAGAAAGTGTCTATGTAGAACTGATAAATTTTTCCTCCTTAAATGTTTGGTAGAATTCACCAGCGAAGACATCTACTCTTACCATTTTCTTCGAAGAATGATTTTTAGACACAAATTCAATTTTTAAAAATACCTATAGGTTGGGATCCCTGGGTGGCTCAGCGGTTTAGCGCCTGCCTTCAACCCAGGGAGTGATCCTGAAGACCCGGGATCAAGTCCCACATCAGGCTCCCTGCATGGCGCCTGCTTCTCCTTCTGCCTGTGTCTCTGCCTCTCTCTCTCTCTCTCTGTCTGTCTCTCATGAATAAATAAATAAAAATTAAAAAAATACCTATAGAGCTATTTGGATTATCTATTTCCTTTTGAATAGGATCTGGCACTTTGTATTTTTCAGGAAATTTGTTCATTTCAAAAAATTTAAAAATTTATTGGCATATTGTTAAAAATATTCCATTATTATCTTTTGAATAGTGATGTCACCTCTCAAGACTCATTTTGGTAATTTTTTTTCTTCTTTTTTTCCTAACCAATCAAGCTAGTCATCAATCAATTTTATTGGTTTTCTCTAAGGATACGCTTTTAGTTTCATTTCTGTACTCTTCTGTACTCTTTCTGTTTTCTTTCTTTTTTTTTTCTCTTTCTGTTTTCTATTTCATTGATTTTCACCATCTATTATTGTCCTCTGCTTTATTTAATTTTAATTGGATCTTGATTTTCTAGTTTCTTTCTTTTTTTTTTTTTAATTTTTATTTATTTACGATAGTCACACAGAGAGAGAGAGAGGCAGAGACACAGGCAGAGGGAGAAGCAGGCTCCATGCACCGGGAGCCCGACGTGGGATTCAATCCTGGATCTCCAGGGTCACGCCCTGGGCCAAAGGCAGGCGCTAAACGGCTGCGCCACCCAGGGATCCCGATTTTCTAGTTTCTTAAGGTAAAAGCTGAAGTCATTGATTTAAGAACTTTCTTTTTTCTAGTATGAGAGTTTAGTGGCATAAATTCCTCACTAGGTATTGCTTACTGGTATCTCACAGATTTTTAAATATATTTTAATTTTCATTCACTTCAACGAACTTTCTAATTTTCTTTCTAAATATGGTTAAAAAGTTATCTTTTTAAGAATTGAAATAATAAAATATCTATTTATACATGTAGTAACTATTTCTTGGGCTCTTTTGTCCTTTGGTATATCCATATTTCCATCTAGTATCGTTTTTTTTTCTAACATTTCCTTTAGTGCAAATCTGGTGGCAATAAATTTTTTCTGTCTGAAAAAGATCAATATTTTGCCTTTGTTTTTGAAAAATATCTTTGCTGGATATGCAATTCTAGATTGACAATTTTTATTTATGCTATTTTTAGAGATGTTATCTCACTGATATTTTTGCTTGTCTGGTTTCTTATTTGCTTTCTATATGTCCTTTTCCCCCTTTACACAACTGCCTTAAGATTTTGTTTCTATCATTGGTCTTGAAAAATTTGATTATGATGTGCCCTGGGGTCATTTTCCTCATGTTTCTTATTCCTAGGATTTGTGAAGTTTCTTGGATCTGTAAGTTTAGAATTTTTATCAAATTTGATTTTTTTTCACTTATCAACCATTTGTTCTCTCCCCTTCTTTACATATATATTTGGCTGCTCTTAAATTGTAATACAGTTCACTGTTGCTCTTTCATTTTTTTTTAATTCCTATTTTTATCTGTGTGCCTTTCATTTTAGAAAGTTTCTATTTTTGTGTCTTCATATTCACTAACCCTTTCTTCTGTAACATAATTTGACCCTTAGGTCATACCACATTTTTCTTCTTCTTTGTTTTTAATATTTTATTTACTTATTCATGAGAGACACAGAGAAAGAGAGAGACAGAGACACAGGCAGAGGGAGAAGCAGGCTTCATGCTTCCATTGATGTGGGACTCGATCCCAGGTTGCCAGAGATTGCAAACTTTGCCTTGTTGGTTGCTAGATATTTGGTATTCCTATGCTATTCTTGAACTTTTCTCTAGGATGTAGTTAGGTTAATTGGAAACAGTTTGATCCATTGGGTTCTTGCAGTTAAGATTTGTTAGACAGGGCAAAATCTATGTATTATCTGGGGCTAATTACTCCCTGCTATTTAAGCATGGCTTCCTGAATATTATTCCCAATTTCCAGTGAATTATGATATTTGCCCATCTGGCTGGTGGGAACAGGTGTTACTACAGGCCCTGTGTGAATGTGAGATTCTATTCCCTCTAATCCTTTCAGGTGGCTCTTTTCTCACTGCTATTAGTTTCCACAAATGCATGTGTTCATCAGCAACCTGCAGAATACTCAAGGGGCCTTCTGAAGATCTCTGGAATTCTCTCTCTGTGCAGCTGCCTCCTCTCTGAGCCTCTGTCCTGTGAATTCTAGCCTTCTTGGTCTCCCTTCACTACTAGCTCCATCTCACCACCTCTGTGAGCATGCAGGAAGGACTCCATTTGGATTCCTACTGCCTGCAGTATAGACTGGAAAGTCTCTCCAAAATGCTAAGACAATCATAGAACTTGCCTCATTTGTATCCTGCCTCTCAGGAATCACTGTCGTTTGTTGCCTGATGCTCAGTGTATTGAAAATCATTCCTTGATAATTTTTTAAATTGTTTTAGTCAGGAGTAAATCTAGTTTCTACTGTTCCATTTTTCCCAGGGGTGAAAGATCCTCTCTCATTTTATTTAGTTCTATTAACTCCATTTCATAATAATGAATTATAACTTTGTGTTTTTACTTAAGTATTCCTTTATTTTTTAAAATTTCAATTCCAGTAAAATTAACATACAGTGTTATATTAGTTTCAGATGTATAACATAGTGATTCAACAATTCCATGCATCATCCAAGGCTCATCACAACAAATGCACTCTTTAATCCCCAAACCCTATTTAACCGATCCCTTTAACCCCTTCTCCCCTGGTAACCATCAGTTTGTTCTCTGTATTTAAGAATCTGTTTCTCAGTTTCAATCTCTCTCTCTTTTTCCCACTTGCTTGTTTTGCATCTTAAATTCCACATATGAGTGAAATCATATCATTTCTGTCATTCTCTGACTAGCTTATTTCACTTAGCGTTGAACTCTAGCTCCATTTATGTTGTTGCAAATTGCAAGATTTCATTCTTTTCTGTGGCTAATACTCCATTGAATATATATACTACTTCTTGTTTATCCATTCATCTGTTGATGACACTTGGGCTGCTTCCATAGTTTGGCTATTGTTTATAACACTGCTATAAACATAGGGAAAAATGTATCCCTTTGAATTAGTGTTTTCGTATTTTTTTTGGTAAATATCTAGTAGTACAATTACTAGATAGTAGGAAGTTCTACTTTTAACTTTTCCAGGAATCTTCATATTGTTTTCCACAGTTGCTGCACCAAATTGAATTCCCACCAATAGTGCAAGAGTTCCTCTTTCTCCACATCCTTACTAACACTTGCTGTTTCTTAATTTTAGCCATACTGTCAGGTGTAAGGTGATATATCCTTATAGTTTTTTCTGCATTTCCCTGATGATGAGAGATGCTGAGCATCTTTTCATGTGTCTGTAGGTCATGTGATGTCTTCTTTGGAGGAATGTCTGTTCATGACTTCTGAGCATTTTTAATTGGACTATTTGGGGGTTTTGTGTGTTGAGTAAGTTCTTTATATATTTTGGATACAAACTCTTTATCAGATATGTCATTTGCAAACATCTTCTCCCATTCTGTAGGTTGCCTTTTAGTTTTGTTGATTGTTTCTTTCACTGTGCAAAGCTTTTTATTTCGATGTAGTCCCAATAGTTCATTTTTCTTTTATTTTCCTTGCCTCAGGAGACATATCTAGAAAAATGCTGCTATGGCCAATATCAGAGACATTGCTACCTCTTCTCTCTTCTAGGATTTTTCATAAGAAAAGCTCTCAACAACATAGGTTTAGAAGGAACTTAACTTCAAAATAATAAAGGCCATGTATGAAAAATCCACAGCCAGCACCATCAATTTCCCCTAAGGTCAGGAATAAGACAAGGATGTCCACTCTCACAACTTTATTCAATACAATCCTAGCCATAGTAATCAGAAAACAAAAAGAAATAAAAGGCATCCCAACTGGTAAGGAAGAAGTAAAACTTTTACTATTTGCAGATGAAATGATACTATATGTAGAAAACCTGAAAGATACCACCAAAAAAAAAAAACTGCTTGAACTGATAAATAAATTCAATAAAGCCACAAGATAGAAAACCAATGTACAGAAATCTGTTGCATTTCTATACACTAATAAAAGAGCAGCAGGAAGAGAAATTAAGAAAATAATTCCATTGTTTTCAAATTGCACCAAAAATAATAAGATACCTAAGAATAAGCCTAATCAAAGAGGTAAAAGATCAGTTACTCTGAAAACTATAAAACACTGATGAAAGAAATTGAAGATGACACAAAGAAACAGACATTTCATGTTAATGGATTGCAAGAACAAACACTGTTAAAATGTCCATGCTACCCAAAGTGATCTATAGATTTAATGTGATCTCTACCAAAATACAAACTCCAACTTTAGATAGGAGCAACCAACTGGAAAACGCTCATCCTAACAGCTAGACGGGAAAATGTTGAAGGGATACCCACAGATGTCTCATAAGTAACAGAAAAGGAATTTAAGATAAAATATATTAGAGGTAGAATCATTGCTATACAACATGCAAATGTACTTATATATAAACTTATAAGAAATGATCAAAGGGAAATAGTATTAAATTTTATTTACTGAGATTTCTTTTGTATTTATCTGAATAGATATTTCTTTTCATCCATAAACACTGAAAATAATAGTTCTTAAAGTTTTAAGCATATCCATTTTTTTTTGAAAATAGGTTCTTTGTCTTCACTTCTGTGGGGTCTTTGGAAGGTTTTATGTAACATTTAATAAATATTCATTGATTTCTACAGTCTGATGAGAAAAGACTGGTAATTTTCTAACCAACCTAAGTTCCAAAAACAACAGTTGGAAAATTAGTCCATATGTGAATAAGCCTGTTAGAGGACCTTCACTTTCAGCACTAATGCAATTAACTACTGCATTTCCTGAATTTTTATGAAGTATCACAAAAAGCTACGGTAATAAAGAAAAATATTAAAAATAAAGAGTAATTATGGAAGCCCATGAAAGATAAATCAAACAATTTCATAATTATAAGCTTCAAGTGACTGACAACACTTAATGTGAAAATATAAGAAATATCCCATGTAAATTAAAAATAAAACAAACAAAAAGAGGACCAATAAACAATGTATAAGTTAAGTATCCAACTCAATTAAAGGAATTTTAACAAGTGCTTCCTGAATGAATTATTTCTGAAGAGTAATCCCAACTTAATTTGGTGAAACGTCAGATATTATTTATTTGGCTAAAGTTTTAACATAAAAATCAATCTATATATTTTACTTAATACAGATAACCACCATTTGGTTTTATTTTATTTTTTAGATTTTATTTATTTATTCATGGGGGACACAGAGAGAGGCAGAGACATAGGCAGAGGGAGAAACAGGCTCCCTGTCGGGAGCCTGATCTGGACTCCATCCCAGGCAGGACCCCAGGATCGCGCCCTGAGCCAAAGAGAGATGCTCAACAGCTGAGCCACCCAGGCAATTACATTTTTCCTAAAGTTCATTAAATTCCATCATTACTTGAATTTCAAGCACTTGAATGGCAATTTCTGTTTGCTTCTTTTACTACAATAAAATAATAATCTCTTACACCCTTAAGATTTATGAAGTGCATGCAAACAACCATCAGAGACAGCAAATGACCTGCTGAAACATAACTACATTATTATCACTGGGAACCCAAAGCTGCCCTCCCATATTCACCACATTCTTAACTGCAATATAAATAGATTTTCAGAAAAACAAACATAAAGAGAAAAAAACATGAATTTTGTTTTGCTATGACAGTTTTCTTTAATTTCACTGCCAAACACAGGAATGCATTAGAAAAATTAATACAGCATACTAAAAGATTGAAGCAAAAATTAACACAGCTTATGCTACAATACTCTTTGAATATTTCAAATACTTGTTATGCCTGCATTATTTAGGTAATTTCCTCAGTCCTTTATTATCTTTGTGTTTTTATAAGTATGCCTTTACATAGGTCAGAATAATAGGACAGGTAACTCCCTGCATTCCCTCACATGCAAAAGTGATATAATCTTGAATGTAATTATAGGAGTTCTACCAAACCAAAAACAATAGCTTGATCTAGTTTGAGCACAGATGAAAGAGTAGACGAACTATGGCCAAATCCAACCTTCTACTTGTTTTTGTAAATAAATTTTTATTCAAACAAACGAAGCCTATTTGTGTCTGTACTGTCTCTAGCCTCGTTCATACTGCAAGGACTACGTTGAATAATTGTGACAGAAACAGTACGGCCTATGAACCGTACGGCCCATGAACTTACTGCTTGGCTCTTCGTAGAAAGAAAAGTGCCAATCTCTGGTAGAGATCCCAAATTAGGGAATCTTTCCATAATTTTGTACTTAACACATCTCACATACTGAATTCATACTTACACACCAGGTTGGAATTAAATGTCATGTAAAAATCAGTCCCTTTGGGATGCCTGGGTGGCTCAGTGGTTGAGCATCTGCCTTCGACTCAGGCCATGATCCTGGAGTATCAGGATTGAGTTCCACATCGGGCTCCTGGTGCATGGAGCCTGCTTCTCCCTCTGCCTGTGTCTCTGCCTCTCTCTCTGTCTGTGTCTCTCGTGAATAAATACATAAAATCTTTAAAAAAAATCAGTCCCTTTTATACAAATGTAAACCCTTGCTTTAAAGAGATTTGTGTGTTAGTTGGTGACTTATGGTAATTCAGAATTCTTATAAGATATCAGCAATAGAAAAAGAATGGCAATGTATGAAATAAAGTAAGAATAATACTGTGTAATTTGCATATAATCAGTAAGACACAGGAAATGATAATTCATTTCTTTATGGACACTATTGGATACGTCAGTGGTGGGGGCAGAGGGAGCAGTCTTCTTCAAGTACCTGCACCTTTAGAACCGTGGCCAAATTTGAAATATCACTTTTTTAAGGATTGATTTATTTATTTCAGGGATACATGTACCCATGTCATTTAAGTGTCTGCCTTCAGTTCAGGTCACAATCTTAGGGTCCTGAGATTGAGCCCTGAGACAGGCTCCCTACTCAGCAGAGGGTCTGCTTCTCCCTCTCCCTCAGCTGCTTTCTCTGATCATTCTCTCTCTCACTCTCTCTCTCATGAATGAATAAATAAGTAAATAAGTTTATTATTCCCTGCTCTTACCAGTTGTCCACATTGGCACATTTGGAGATCTACACATTCCCACCTTGTCTCTAGCCAGTGTGGTCCATGTTGCTGTACCATTCCATTTGCTCTTCTTAGGAACAAAGTTCTATGTTCATGTTCATGTTCCTGACTCTCTGTGGCAGCAGGAAACCCAGATTTTCTCAGTCCCATTCTGCCAAAACCCCAAACCACTAAACCACCATCCCAAGAGGACAAACATGTAAAATATAGTACTAAACTTGGGCAAAATTAAAAACAATAATACTAAGTTTTGATGAAAATGGAAGTATAAAAGGGGTACTGTTGGCACATTTTCTTCTCTCCGCATCCTCTTCCCACTATACATACTATCTACCATACTTTCATATTCTCACTTCTCTTACGTATCCCAGTTTGCATTACATAAAACACTTGTCTTCTTATCAAGGAAAAGATGTATGTTTTTGTCATATGTGTGCTCCTCTTGCCTTACACAAGGGCTGGCAGAAACAATATAATTATAAAAAAAGCATGAATTAGGGATGATACCTTAAAGTGTAACCTCCCTAAGTGGACCTGTTCTTTCAACTAGGAGCCTATGCAGACCCCCAAGACAGTAGACATGCCCTTGAACAAGAATTGAACTTCAAAAAGGAAAAATTCAACATCTACCTCTAATTCTAATTCTTACACTTAGCTTCCCTAAATGCCCTGCCTCATCTGCACTGGACAAATCCTTTGCCTCATTCTTCTAGGTACCCTGGCTAACTGTTCTTGGTCTCCTCTGCTGTTGTGTCATCATCTGTGCCTTTGTTCTAATAAATCTGTTCATCTTTCTTGCTAATCACTTGATTATATTTAATATATGTTTTTTTTTTCACTATGAATTCACACTGGGAAATAGCTAGGACTCTCCTTCTCACAGTTATAAGAAATCACCACCCAGACCATCTGACATTTCCAGTGGAACTCAGAAGTTACAAATAAGAATGATTTTTGAAATTGATAACATCCATTTATATGACAGAGCCTATTGAGCATTTTGTATGAATCCTCCTGAAAATTCTGAGATAGGTATGACTTTTATCTATTTTAAAGAAGAAACTGGACCATAGGCAGTTTAAATAACTTGCCCTAGTTAGCCAGAATCAGAAATAGACTTTGAATCCACATAGCATGGCTCTATAGTCTGAGCTCTTAATTACATGATAGACTACTTACAAAAAATTAATGCTTTGAGCTAAAGGAGCCAAATTAACAGAATTAAGTTAACTAGTGGATGGAATGATGTCTCCAGGTATCAGGGAGGTTTTCCTTTCCCAGAGACATCACTACACATGGTGGGATCAGAGATGGACCCTGAATATAAGGGAACATATTGGACTTTATCTATTTTATTCTCAGAGAAACTACTCTGAAAATAACAGTAAAATGTAAATACAAAGATAAAAATTTGCATGTTTACTCATTTTCAGAAGTAATGAGTTTTATTTTTATTTAACACAAGAGTAATTAGAGGCTAGGAACTTCACTGTAACGCTGATGGTGTCCTTCACAGCAACATAGATTCATATCAAATATAACTATTAATATTATGAACTAATGCATGGTTTCTAAAAAGAAATAATCTCAAGGCTTCTGGGAAAAATGGCAACATCTTTACAAATGCTAACTTATCTCAATTTTTAACTGGTAAGATCAGCTCCTTAATATGTTAGAATTGTTCAACTTCTGTGTAAAAGAAAACAAAACTAAAACCACCTAACCTACTCTATAATCTTTAAGAATTTGGGGATTCCTGGGTGGCTCAGCAGTTTAGCATCTGCCTTCGGCTCAGGGCATGATCCTGGAGTCCCAGGATCGAGTCCCGCATCAGGCTCCCTGCATGGAGCCTGCTTCTCCCTCTGCCTATATCTCTGCCTCTCTTTCTCTCTCTCTTCATGTGTCTTTCATGAAGAAATAAATAAGATCTTTAAAAAAATAATAATCTTCAAGAATTTCAACACATCAATATGTGAAGGAATGTAGGATTGCCTTTTTGATTAAAAATAATCTTATATCATATTAAACATGAATATCTTGATTGGCGATTTTATTTTACCTTATATGTTGTTCTCTCTATATTTTTTTAATTTTTTTAAGGATTTAAAAAAAATTTATGATAGAGAGAGAGAGAGAGGCAGAGACACAGGCAGAGGGATAAGCAGGCTCCAGGCCGGGAGCCCGACGCGGGACTCGATCCCGAGACTCCAGGATCGCGCCCTGGGCCAAAGGCAGGCGCCAAACTGCTGAGCCACCCAGGGATCCCCTATATATTTTTTTTAATGAAGAGTTCGAGTTTTATTTTCAGGTCCCTATTTTTTCCCCCTTAGGTCCTTCTTGACACACTTAGACATCCAACTGGAAAAGTGTTGATATCAACAGACAAAAATACTGTATTTTTAATGTGTCTGGTTTGAGTATATAAATTTTGGTTTTCATCATTATTTTTCCTGTTTAAATCTACTCTTTCCTAATTTTATTTCTTCTGAATAGAAATGTGGCTGAAAAGTCTGGTAGTATGATTAACACATGGGTACACATAAAAGCTTTTTGGTTTTATTAATGGCAAGACTAATTTCTGTGGAACTGTGTTCCAGTTGCTCAGTCTCTTTTATCAGTTTTCCCTGAATTTGGCCTTGGTTTCCATTACTATCATTGGATCCTTATGATTTATTTTATGGATTAGAGCAAAAGTTTCCCAACTGGGCATCATTTTTCTTGGGTCTCTCCCTTTGTCTGATTTCATGTGTAAAAAATCAACATTTTTATTCCTAAAACCCAACTCTGATAGTATCAGTCCATTGTTCAACAACTTTGAACACTTTCACTTAGCTATAGAAGAAAATCTAAACTTCTGTTCAGGCATACAAGAATACAAGATGCCCTTCAAAGTTAACCTAACTTCACACTAATTTGACAAATCCTGAATATATTAACCTAACTGTATTACTCCTGACTTCCTACACATTCCTGGTTTGATATTTACCACACTTTATTTCTTCCCTCTTCATGTTGTGAAGCCTCAGTTCAATCCATGACACATTATCTATGGCATCCATCTTGATTTCTCTAGTCAACCATCCTTTCCTCTTCTGATCTCACATACTGTTTTAGTAGAACCTCTCTTTTGTCACACATTATAGCCAATCTTAATTTCTCTTGTGTTAATTTATTCAGCAAATATAAAGCTATATATTCATGCCATTTTTCCAACAAAATTTTAGATTTTAGAGAAAATGCTACTTTTTTGTACTCTTAATATCCCTATAGCTCCTAGTTGGCTGTGTTTCACATAGATTATACTTAATGAATGATGACTGAAATAAACTTTTGTCAAAATTTTCTTGAATACTTCTCAGAAATTTCTCCTAAATCAAAGTTGTAGTGCTTCCAGTTCTGAATCAGTCCAATTTGTCTTCATTTTTAGCAGTCATTTCTCAACAAGAAGGCTGTAAACAAGACATTTGTGGGGGAAAAAGTGGTCTCAGAATATTCTCAAGCTGTTGTTCATCTGTACACATCTGTTGGTCATTATTGGTCACAGGAAACAAGTTTTATTTAAGTTCTCCTTCACAGTCTCGTTATATTAGCCAACCATCATTAGATCCTGGGCATACTAGCCCTTCCCATGTACAAAAACTTGGCTTCCTGCTCTGAGTCTTCCTGTATTTTTTGTACTGTTAACGTGCAAAAGCTCATAAGCAATATCAGGTTGAACATAGTTCTGGGAACTCCAGAAGCCCTTTTTCTTTCCTTCAGAAAGAAGGACAATTCACACAGAAATATTACTTTGAAATGACTACATATTTTCACCATTTTGGGCGTTTGAGAAATTATTTGGTTCTTGAGACTTACTACAAATAAGAGCTAGAAAAAATTAATCAAAATACTACACTCTCACATTATCTAATTGAATATTACACATCACTTTTTAAAGCCAAGCTTCTTAGTTTTTATATTCATGTATTATTCAGTATTCATTAGCTTGTAAACAACAAAAAGTCAACTCATAATAAATTGAATCAGAACAATACAAGTTTTAGTTTATAGACTAATAAATATAATAAAATAGCTCCTAAGTTTCAAAAATAGAGCTTCAGACCAGAACCTCAGAAAATGGAACTGGAAACTCAGTGCAAATAAGATCTAGCTCTTCCTGGATTTTTTGTTTTTGTTTTTTGTCTCTGGGCATTCCCACGGTATGAAACATGGTTACTGATAATCCCAGCCCAGAAAGCCCAGAAGAAAGAGTGGTTTTACATTTCAGTGCCTACAAAGAAGACCAGTTGATCTTCCTGAGTTACATATCCACTCTTTGGACCACTCACTGTGGGAAGGAGTATGGCAATAAGGATGCATATAACTTTATTTTTTTAAAAAGATTTATTTATTCATGACACACACACAGAGAGAGAGAGAGAGAGAGAGAAGCAGAGGGAGAAGCAGCATGCAGGGAGCCCGATGTGGGACTCGATTCCAGGACCCCAGGATCATGCCCTGGGCAGAAGGCAGCACTAAACCGCTAAACCACCCAGGCTGCCCTGCATATAACTTTATGAAGATCCAGATCTCTCCCAAGAAAAAGCTTCCACAATGTACAACAATGTGTAACATGTTGGGGACTTCTGTGATAAAATCAGGAGAGAAAGTGCAAGTTAACATAGGAGAGTAATCAGGAGAGTCCATGCTTCATGGAGAGAATGAAGTTTGAACAACATGGGAGGGAACTTAATAATGGGATACTATTTTAACATGTATGGTTAGGTAAATGGAGCTTCTGGGTACTGAAAGGGTTCATAATAGTTCAGACATTCTCCCAAAATAGAAGGTGAAAGGTGCTGGAGGTTTCTGTTGTTGCCCCTCATCTGTGGCTGAAGATGTTGCACCCATCCTGTGCAGCACGAGCCTCTTGAGCTGAGGCCCTTGGACTTGCCTTCACTGCTTTTTTCTAAACAAGTTTCCTAATTCAGGTAAAGAATTGTGGGTTGTGAAAACTTTTATTCTAATTTCTGATTCTTATATCTTTTAAAGCAAAATTTAATCTTTTAAAATATTAGTTACACCTCAAAATGTAAGAAGCATATGAAGATATACATCAATTATAAGAAATCATCAAGGTCATATTTAGCCCTTTCCATACTGGATCTTCTTAATTTGCACCTGAGTGATCTAAAAATCCACTATCAACTTCTCTGATCCTTCTTTTTTTTTTTTAATAAAGATTTTATTTATTCATGAGAGACACAGAAAGAGAGACAGAGACACAGGCAGGTGGAGGAGAAGCAGGCTCCATGCAAGGAGCCCGACGTGGGACTCATCCGGATCCCAGGACTCCAGGATCAGGCCCTGAGCCAAAGGCAGACGCTCAACCGCTGAGCCACCCAGGCGTCCTTTCTCAGATCCTTCTAGCTATAGAATATTTTAGTGGGGTATATCATATAGTCTAAAGGGGAAATTATCTTTCTTATTTTAGAAAATAGTTGTTGGAACTTAGTTTTAACATTCATCATCAAAAACACAAGTTTTAACTTCTTAACCAAAGACAAATTTCCAAAGAACTACCAAGTGCATATTAAATCACAAGCTGAGACTTATTCAAGCTAGTGTCTGCTTAATAGAATACTATTGTTTCTCATGAATTTTAGACATTTTCCCCTAATGCTTATCACTGAAACCTATGGGCTTATGGCCACCACATACCCAGCACAATGGTTATAACATTCTGATGATTGGGTCTTAACAGAAAAGTTACTGTTATCACAGAAGTTACAAAGTATTTTATGATCTTAACTTTAGTAATGTTCTTTACAAGATGTGGTTTTGCTCATTTCCTCTCACCTTATCCTGACAATGTACCTGGGTACTCTCATATTCTGGTGGTAAAAGCAGAAATAGAGTTAGTTTTTCTAGGGGCCATTATAAATTACAAACATGTAAACTTTTGGCCCAGTAATTCAACTTACAATAATTTATTCAAAGGAAATAATCAGAAAGGCAAACTACACACTTAATAAAATGTTCACCACAGGTTTATTTATAACAGTGGAAGGGGCGCCTGGGTAGCTTAGTTGGTTAAGTGTCTGTCTTTGGCTTGAGTCATCATCTCAGGGTCCTGGGATCAAGCTCCATGTTGGGCTCCCCGCTCAGCAGGGAATCTGCTTCTCCTGCTCCTTCTACCCCATCCTCACTTCCATATGCTTTCTCTCTCTCTCAAATAAATGAAATCTTTAAAAATATACATAACAGTGGAAAATGGAAATAACCTTCATGTCAGACTTCAAAAGAATGGTTAAATTATGGTTATTATAATAATATTCAGGCAGAAAATGTTTTCATATGATTTTATTAAAGAATCTGACAGAATGATTGAAGAACAATAGAATAATATGTTATACAACAGGTTACTACAAAGAACATAAAGAATGGATCCATTTGAGTAAAATATGTATGCAGAGGAAAAAATACAACTTTTGGCAGTATCTTAAAAGTTATTATCTTTCGTGGTAACATTATACTTTTTATGTTACATAATGTTTAAAAACTGAAAAGCATCACTATTAAAATAAAAAGATTTATAGAAATTAATCTCTAGTTATTTAATTTCATGCTCTAATATGTTTACATGTACTCCATCCAAATGTGAAAGAATATGTGGTGATATTTATGAAAGCAAAGGTAAGGAAAGGTAGGGAACATTGCATTATTTTTCTGTTTATAAAAGCAGAAAGGAGGTGCAAATACTCTGTAAAGCTTTCTTCAAACGGATTGAAGTAGGACATCTGGGATACTGTCCACTGTAAAGGAAAATGAAGACCAGATGGAAAGCTACTGAGACCACCTGGGTAAAAATTCCTGGTGGCCTAGACAAAGATAGTGGTAATGAAGATGAAGAGAAGAAAATGGTTTTAAAATATATTCTGAAGGTAGAAATGACAGGTCCCTTTCTAGCTTCCTTCTAGCTATTTTGCTATACCCTATGTTAAGAACAGTTGCCAGGCATTATTATGCTTTGTCCAGGTCCCACAAGGTTCATGAACCATGAACTTTCTGTTCATATATCATTATGAATGATTATCTGTTATCATATATTTTTGAATATATATTTTCTGTTTTCTTCCAATTCTGACAAGAAAACCAATGCTATGATACAGTGAGATGTGTGCTATGATTCATAAAATGTACTTTCTGGAATCAGATTAAGGAAAACTTCCTAGAAGAGATGACATTTGGGTTGAGAGTTGAAAGATGAGTAAATTTAAAAGGGGGTCTTAGAGAAGGCAGTGTATATCTACAAGTATGGTTTGAGAATATTAGGAGTATTGCAGAGAGCATTGTAAGCAACTGTGTATTCTAAGCATTTGCGAAAGTATGAAGGAGAGAGACAGAATATACGGAGTACATCATTGTAGTTTGGGTAAATGGTGCAAGATGAATGAATTGGGAGGAGATATTCAGTAGGGAGGGGCTGAATTAATGGTTTAATGTAAGGAGTTTAACCTTTATCCTGAAAACTTTATATCTGGAAATAGTGAGACATGATCATATTTCAGATTTTGAAAGATTACTGATAATAGAGAAGCAAGGCTACAGAGACAAAAGAACCATTTACAATCTATAGACATTCCCCAAATGAATCGTAATCTCAATATGAGAACTATTTGAGAACTACTAGGACATCCATTCCTGGGAAGCAAAGGAAAAAATTACTTCACTGTTTTGTTTATGGGTCTGAAATCATACCTAATTAAAAGAACTCTTAACATAGCATATACTAAGAATTGCAGATGTCAAATTCTGGCACATTTGCAATAACTTACCAAACAAAAATTTTAAATTCACTGCTTGAATCAAATAGAAAATTGGAGGAAAATAAAAAGTAACATTAATAATAACCATATTTTCCTCAAAATGGACTGCATATTTTTTGAAGAAAAGTTTTATTTCTTATTTTTTGACTAATTCAAGCAAAATGATCACTGCAAGTTTTGATGTGGCATATTTTTTGATGCTACCATTAAAACAAAACAAAACAAAATGCTTAAAGTTTCCTCATCCTTTAAATAAATAGGGCAAAATAACAAAAATAACATTTGGCACAGTCTAATGTATACATTTTCAAAATTGATTAGGCCTTCAAAATATGTATTTTATTCACCTCTGTTTCCCTACTCAAGTTCTCTTTTCACACCTTCTGCTCTCTACAAATGAACAACAGATAATAAAGCAATCTGCCTCCTGCAAAAACACTCAGAATTTTTTTTTACACTCAGATTGTCATGAAAGGGGAAAGAGAAAGTATATTCAACTTCTTATTCTGTTACCCTCTGATTAGTTTATAGATCCCAAACACAGAGAGCTTGCTTGTCATTTTGAGAATTATTTATCGCAATGACATGTGGGCTGAGCACTATAGGAAAACAGAATAAACCGCAGTAAAAAACAAGCTTTAGCATCTCTCAGACAATACATTTCTAGAGCTACAGTTACTAACGTGAAGTCATTTGATTTATAGGTCGCCTGCCTTCTCACTCCTGTTATTTCTGGATAAATCCATCTCTGATAGCCGCCACACCTTGAGGCCATCTTCATTTGCCATGTCTCCCTCCACCTCTGTAATATCTAAGCCTGCACCTCACCTCATCTCACAGCACATACTCAGTTCTCAACCTGTTCTCTAAGCCAGGTTCCTGGCTCAATGAGAAATAAACTGAGGATCCGAACTTCTGATTTTCTTCAAACAGCTGTGTCATCTTGGTTACATTCAAAACAGAATTCTCAACTGCCACCACAGTGAGATTGCATTATTTTATAAATAACAACAAATAAAGCTTCCCTCCAAGAATATAATTTACATGTCAAGAAATAGAGTTAAACATATAGAAATTAGGGGTTTTTTTTATACTGAAAGGGATTTAAAGAAAATGACAATTATTAAAATTAAATGTAGAAAATAATTTACCTAAAACAATTTTCTCTAATCATGTATACATTTTAAATATTTTAGATATGTGGTGTTCTTATATTTCTCTCTTTTTTAGGCTTGATATTTAGTTTTTGACATTATTCTATTTATGGTCAGGGTCATTTGGGGCAGGCAAGATCTTCATTTGGACAACTCAGACAAATGCAAAACTTGTGAAACTAAATAACTCAGTCTGATTTTTAAAAAGTACTTTTTTCTGGTCAAAATTATTCTAAATATTCATCAATGGCATTTAACACAATGAAGTAAAATTGACAATTGGAATTATTATATGATAAGTGATGCTGAGCACTTTTTCATGTGTCTGTTAGCCATCTGATTTCTTCTTTGAAAAATGTCTATTCATTTTTTCTGCCCATTTCTTAAGTGGATTATTTGTTTTTTGGGTGTTGAGTTTGATAACTTCTTTATAGATTTTGGATGCTAACCCTTTATCAGATACATTATTTGCAAATATCTTCTCCCATTTCATAGGCTGCCTTTTAGTTTTTTTTATTGTTTCCTTTGTTGTTGTTAGTTCTGGGTTCTCTGGTCGTTTTGAACATGTATGCTATATCTTTCATTGGTTTATAAAATTCTCTTGGTTGTTAACTCTTTAGTATTTGTTCTTATTCTTTTTCCCTTATTCTGAGACTTCAGTTAAATGTATGTTATGTTATTCTAGCACGTCAGACACTTCTCTGTTCAGTAGTTTCCATGCTTTTTACTCTCTTCAGTTCAGATATGTTCTATTGGTATCTTTTTCACTTTACTAATATTGTCTTCTAATGCATCTAAACCACTGATATACTCATCTTGACTTGTTAGTTTTAGATACCACAGTTTTTCAGATGTAGAATATTAATATTATTCATCCCCTAACTTTCTGATATGATTTTTGTCCTTTAGTTGTTTTGTCCAACTTTTTGTCCATTTCTTAAGTTTTATTTATTTAAGTAATCTCTACACCCAACATGGGACTCAAACTCATTGATTTTAGGGGGGGATCTCTCTATTTCCTGGATCTGAATGCCTGTTTCCCTTCCCAGATTAGGAAAGTTTTCAGCTAGAATTTGTTCAAATACATATTCTGGCCCTCTGTCCCTTTCGGCGCCCTCGGGAACCCCAATTAAACGTAGGTTTTTCTTTCTCAGGCTGTCGTTTATTTCCCTTAATCTATCTTCATGGTCTTTTAATTGTTTGTCTCTTTTTTCCTCAGTTTCCCTCTTTGCTATCAACTTGTGTTCTAGGTCACTCACTCGTTCTTCCACCTCGTTAACCCTCGTCGTTAGGACTTCTAGTTTGGATTGCATCTCATTCAATTGATTTTTAATTTCTGCCTGATTAGCTCTAAATTCTGCAGTCATGAAGTCTCTTGAGTCCTTTATGCTTTTTTCTAGAGCCACCAGTAGCTGTATAATAGTGCTTCTGAATTGGCTTTCTGACATTGAATTGTAATCCAGATTTTGTAACTCTGTGGGAGAGAGGACTGTTTCTGATTCTTTCTTTTGAGGTTAGGTTTTCCTTCTAGTCATTTTGCTCAGTGCAGAGTGGCCAAAAGCAAGTTGTATTGGGAAAAACAGAAAAAGAGAGAAGAGAAAGAAGGAAAGAAAAGAGAAAGAGAAAAAAAAAGGAAGAAAGAAAAAAAAAACGAAAAAAAAAAGAAGAAAAAGAGAAAGAAAAAGAAAGGAGAAAAAAAGGGGTGGGGGAAGGAAACAAATCAAAAAGCAAAACAAAACAAAAACAAAAACAAACAAAAAAAAAGAACCACGGGGGAGTATCTTCTGATTCTGTGTACTTTAAGTCCCTTGGCTTCCCCTGGAAGTTGTCCGTCTAGCTGGTCTTCTGGGGGAGGGGCCTGCTGTGCTGATTTTCAGGTGTGAGCACTTGGGGGAGCTGCTCAGCCCCTGCCTGGTGCAGGGCTCAGTGGGGGTTGTTTACCCCGTGAGGCCCCAGGAGCTACAGCCCCAGTGGCGGGGCCAGCTCTGGAGCCCTGGAGTCAGCCCCCGCAGTAGCTCCAGAGCTCTCGGTCTGCAGGGCCTGGAGGCTCCGGGCGGGGCCGCTGCTCTGCTCAGCTCGGGGCAGGAGCGTCCTCGCTGTCCTGGGCCCTCCCGGCCTCTGCCTGTCCCGGGGGAGGCCGGATCCTGGGCTGTGTCCCGGCGCCCTGTGCTCGGGGCCTGCGCTGGTGGATTCGCGCTCCCGGGCCGCGCAACCCCCTCCGCGGAGCCGCCCCCGAGCCCCTCCGAGCTGCTCCTGGAACCGCGCAGCCCCCTCCGCACGGAGCCTCTTCCTCTGCCCGAGCCCCTCCGAGCTGCTCCCGGGGCCGCGCAGCCCCCTCCGCGGAGCCGCCGCCCGAGCCCCTCCGAGCTGCTCCGGGTCCCGTCGGGTCCTGCCGTGCGCGCTGCAGCCCTTAGGGAGCTCGGCGCACTCTCCTGGGCGCGCAGTTGCTGTTACTGTGGGACTCAAACTCAATTCCAAGATCAAGAGTTACATGCTCTTCCAATTGAGCCAGCCAGGTACCCCAACCTTTGTTTATTTCCTTGAATATCACAATCAAGTTATTTCAAAGTCATCTACCGCTAAATACAACATCTGGATTAACTATGCCTTTATTGTCAGTTATTCTTTAAATTCTCATTTATAGTCATATTTCTGTAATTTTCTTATTGTTGGGATCCCTGGGTGGCGCAGCGGTTTGGTGCCTGCCTTTGGCCCAGGGCGCGATCCTGGAGACTCGGGATCGAATCCCACCGTCGGGCTCCCGGTGCATGGAGCCTGCTTCTCCCTCTGCCTGTGTCTCTGCCTCTCTCTCTCTCTCTCTCTCTCTCTCTGTGTGACTATCATAAATAATAAATAAAAATTTTTTAAAAAATCTTTAAAAAATTTTCTTATTGTTATAAATATCTGATTTCAGGATAAATAACTTCCATATACAAAAGAAAACCTGAGACTACACATCATATCTTCTACCAGAATGGTGCCTTTTTCCTCTGTTAGGCAAATGATATAAATTACTGGCCATATTAGTAAATTCTGAGAATAAGCTTGTTCTGCATTTCCTTAGAGATTTAGTTTGAATCTATCCACTTCTGGGTCAATTCTGTTTTTCTTGCATATATGTCTTTGGCTTTAGATTGAAAACACTGGAAGATATCTATTCATCAGTCTTCAAATTCTGCATTTAAAATATTAAATGTTAAAAACAATTAACATTTGAATTGAAAATTAAATGCATATTAAAGATTTCCAGCCAAGCTTTCCAACTTCTTGCCAATATAGTTTCAAAATCGGCAGATGTCTTGAGGTGGAGATTGGCAATGAGATTCAGCTGGCCCCTTTCCACTTGTAGGGCTGGCTTCCTAAAGTCAGTAAAACTGTCAGAGATTTCATTCTGTCTTTTTGGAAGGTCAATGCTAGCTCCCCAGCTTCTACGGGGCCCCAGAGTTATCAAATGCCCCCTAAATACTGAATACATCTCAAATTTCCAAACTGTCACTCTAGCTTAGCATGACCATTAATGGTGCTACTTTAGCTTCCAGTTTCCAACAAAAATTTTCTGTCAAGATTAAGCCCAATCATTAACTTTCCCAAAGAATCAGCAAATGTCCCTAGGGTTGGAAGAACAGAAAGGTTCTCTAATCTCTGGAACATTATCTCATCTAGTATTCATTCTTTAAAGCTCCCTATGAAATATGATTTATGTAACTTTTCCAACTTTCTCTTGTTTTTATGGAAACATTTGTCTGCAATTAACTGCTTCTTACCCAGAAATAAAAAGTTATCTCTACCTGTTTTATAAGCTTTAAAATTTTGTTAAACTTGACTCTTTGATTTGTATCATCAAACAAGGCAATAAAAATTTGTAAATTTTTTTTCTATTCTGAATATTGAATTACACATAAAATATGCCACACTAGCTTTCAAAATATCTATAAGGGCACCACACATACCCTCTGCTGTTGGTAACTTTCCAATTTAGACCACATATTTATACTGCAAATGATCCTAAAGATATTGTGATTTTCTTCATCAGCTCATAGCAGCCAGGAGGTACAAAAAAGTTTTACTATGTAGTTTTAGGGATCAAGAGAGCAGAAACAAGAAAAAATTTGTGGCTATGAGAGTTGACAATGCTAGAGAAGCAAAGTTAAATATTCTGGAGTTAACAAAAAACTAAAAGCTACATGAGAAACTAGATTTTTAAAAAGGAGGTCTTAATGTGGTAGAAAAATAGGGTTCAGAAGAGTGAGTGAGAGAGCAGGAAGGACTAATAATGTGGCATAAATTTGAAGAGAGTGTACAAAATATAAAACAAAAGGTAATTCTTCGGAATATTCAGTGGAGTTGAAACTAATTGACTATAAACTCTTGGAACCTATAAAGGAGAGAAAAATCATTAAGTTGAAAGAATGGATTTAGTAGAGTCTCTACTGTATGGGACCAGCTGCTCAAAATTAGGATTATGTAAAAGTTCAAATAAACATCTGATTGTATTTCACCTTGATGACCTTTTAAATTTTAAGTTTTTATTTGGATTTTTATCTTCTACTGAACCTACTTTGGGTTACACATAAATAATACAGAAATAGTAAATAAAATGTTTGCTAAAAGTTTGATTTTTAAAACAGTGACTTTTACAAAGCAGAACACCAAGCATCAAAAAAACCCCACAAAGTTTTTGCCATGTAATAATAATAGCAATACTGACTATTTCTCTGCGCAACATAACACCTGTGAGAAGATTATAAACTAATTAGGTGACTGATTTATTGACCTTTGTATATAGGCTCTGACATCAACTGAACAAAACAAAAACCTATTGTGAATCCAAAGCACCTTCATTAACGGAATCTATTGCCTTTCCATATACTTGACTCGATCACCCCTACTGTGAATGATTGGTCACAGACACTAATTAACATGTATTTGAAAAACACTAGAGAAGAAAGCAATAAAAAACAATTTATGTAAGGACTGTGGCTCTGAGTGACAGTGTGACAAAATGGAAAGAAGGGAACTTCATTAGAAAGCAAGGTTTAAATATCTGAATCAAGGGTTTATAGGTTTGACTTTCTTCTTAAGGTCCTGAATTGTACAGTCCAAGTATTGTTTTCTTTTTATCAAAATATGTTTTGGTAGAGGTAATAAATATATATGGCATAAAATACAAAATAGAGATGACCATATTTTAAAAAAGAAAATCTCCTTCCTATCCCTAGCTATTCTTCTAATTTTCTGTGTCTCTTCAAAAAATATGCAAATATGAGCATATCTACACTTATTCTATACATCAAAGGTAGCATATTAAACCTATTTCCTATGCCAGTCTTTTTTAAAATAGTACTATATTGTAAAGATCTTCCATATTAGTATATACAGGGTTATTTTGTTCTTTTCAAACCCTCTAGGTTTTGTAGAAGCATTCTTCTTTGATACAAGTTGGTCTCATAGTTTGTCAGTTAACTTAAATTATTATTAAAGAGGAAGTAAAATGATATACTTTTTAAGCTCTTGGCCAATATCTTAAATTTTCCCTTAACCAACTTCCTTTCATGTTTGCCATATATGAAAAAATAATATATTTTCAAAATCGGCATAATTTTAGTTGTACTTCATTAAATCAAAATCTGAGAATCATGATTTCAAATAACATATGGCTGCCTTCCAGTTTTGAAAATACTGTGCTTTTAGAGGAATTGAGAGAAATATGGAGAAGTAATTACTGCGTTAAAACTGATATCCATCCAAAAGGCCAGTTCCCCAACTGAGAAGCTGCTATAAATTTCACATTCATTAACTCTGCGAGATTTTACAAATATCACATTTACATGTGTGCAGTCTCATGGGGATTTGGTCTCTGACTTGACCAGTTTGGGAAGCTGACAAGCACAGATTCTTTAAGGAAAGAGCATCCAATCTAAACTGTAATCTTTCCAAACTAGTCATCCACTTTGACAAAAATGGCCAAATCTCTGGTCCTTGTGTTGGAATAGGAAAATGTCATCATTTAAAAAGCCTTGAGCTGTATTCTGTTAACTACATGAATAACCTAAACTGTGTGAAATAAGTATCATTTAACTAAAAAAATGAAAAGAAAATCAGAAGCAAGTCAGTTAATATCTTTGCTTCTCAGAGAAGCATAAGTAATAATTATTTGCATTTCCGTGGTGTATTTCAGGTTTACAAGTACATTCACAAATATTGATTCAGTTAAATATCTGGAACTTTGTGCACCAACATGTATTAGCCACAAAAATAATTCACCGATTTGTACATTAAGATAACACCATATGTTCACACAGAAATCTACCCAAGATTGATTTTTAAAAAAAGATTTATTCATATGTTATATGTTTTTAACATTTTTTTCACTTTACGGCATACTGTGAACAAGTATCTTTCCATAATAACAATAACTCTAAGATAGCATTTTAATTATTTCTTTATATGGTGACACCCATCATTTATTTTTGGTTGTCATTTTCTTCTTCACAGAACGTTGAAGTATATCACAAATGGATTGGCTCTGCTAGTTCTTGTGATCTCTGCTGAGTTCTGCTAGTGCTCTGCTAGTGTCCTTGTGACCTCTGCTGAGAATCTACTTTGATCCCCATTTTTATTCTGAGCATCTAATTAATTCTTTCCAAAAATTTCCCAGATAATATAAATTAGGTAGCAATAATCTGAATGTGATCCTTCAATGATTACTTCTGTTCTAAAAAGGATTTTATAAAGATGACAAGTTTTGATGTCCTAAAACATTGGAATAATAATGGTGGAAATATAGGAACTGCCATAGATATCCTGGGACAATGGAATTGGCCTGGACCATTGGTGGTCCTCTAGTACAAGGACTGGCCTTGTTCTTATTCAAAGTAGATTATGAATCTCTCCCAAGTAGATTGTGAAATCATATATGACAATAAATATGATATATCAATTTCCTTTGTATTCCTAACACCTAGAAGAGAACATGGCAGATAGCAGATACTTAGTAAATTTTGGAATAATGAATAGATGATAATTAGGTGAGTATATGCATGAATAAACTACTGAATACATAACTGAGTCTTTTCAAGATACTGCAGATCCCTTCTCACTCATAATGAGATAGTAAAATTAAGACAATAATTTTTTCTCTATAATTGTGGTTTTGTATGTACTCAACCCAAAGTCATAATTCCAAATACACTCAAACACTTTCTTTTACCATTATAGGAGGTAGTAGTTTACACAAGTTACACCACTGCTGTTTCCCTTGAAAAGTTAAGCTATCTGCTTCTTACTGCTTCTTGGTCTATATGCTCTACTTTACCCCAAATCCCTTTTCAATTAAACTCACCATGAAGGCAGAGAGCACCATCTTTATATTTATATTTATTTACTACTCCCAATGTCTAGCACAATAGCATGCAAACCGTGCCTCTATATTAAGTATGAGTAATATGTACTTGCCAAAAGCATTTGATATATTCAATATTTGGATATACCCCAAGAACGCTCATCAAATGGAAACACAACATACCAAATAAATCTCCCCACAGATTTAGGTTGGTATCTAATGTGACAAAACAACTTCATTACACTAATTTCTATTTCCAGACTAGATTATTATAAGTGATCCAAAACAGAGAGAAAAATCAATGTCTGCTCTCAAGGGAAAGAAACTAGGGAAAGAAAGGCACATGGATATGATTTTCCTGCTTTGCATATGTTAAGAAAGACCAAAACAAATACTGTGTACTGCTAAGATGACATAACAAAGAAATATCCATGGAGTTTGGAGATGATTGAAGAAACTTTGGAGAAAGTTAATTTTGAAGATAATACCTATACTGTAATGTAGGAAATTATGATTACATTTGTAGTCATGATGTAATTATAATTAAAATCACTGAATGGAAACTATTATCCATACTAAAGCCCTTTTCCATTAGCCATATATATGATTCATGGTTTCAATGCAGTCTAGTGAATATTAGCATGTATCAGACCCAGGCCTCTAATTAATTACCTTATTGGAAATAGTTTTACAAAGAGAGAGATTTTTTGATAAGTTTACTTAACTGAAGCAGAAATCTGGGTAGTGTGGCAATTTAGAATCATTTAAAATAAGGCTGAGAGATTGGAAAAAATATATATAGAAAAAAAAATATATATATATACCCATGTTAAAGGAAAAAGATCTGGTTGAGAGATTCATATCTTTACTATATTTATGACCTTCTTCTGGTCTTTCTGTAATTATAAATATTGATTTCAATGTTATTTAAAGACTTCCATCTATAGTCTTCTGAACGCTAACAGTTTGTGTTATCTTTAAAGGAATGTGACCATCAATCTCCAAGCCATGTCAATTAACTGTTCTTTGATCTTTAGCTGTTACCTTGTTATGTGAATATGTAAATTTCATTGCAGAATAGGTTTCAGAACAATAGTATTTATTTTTTCCCATAAGCCAATAATAAAATAAATAGTAATATAATAAATATAATACATAATTTAATATGTGATTAAATACAAAATATAAATAAAATTTGAATATAAATATACTAAAAAATGAAGTGACTTTAATTTTATGATTAGTAATAAGCCTTAATTACAGGCAATGTAGAAAAAATAAGAAAAGTAAGACAAACCATTGCTAGAGGAAAACATGAGAGAAAAGTTGTGATTTATATGTATAATAAACAAAAGTATGATTAATAGAAGAAAAATAATAGTAAGTTGAACCTTATTAAAATGAAAAAGTTCTTATCCTTGAAAGAGATTGAAAAGAAAAACCACAAACCGCCAAGAAATGTTTGCAAAACACATTTATAATCAAGGACTTGCAGTTAGAATCTATAAAGAAGTTTCAATAAGAAAATAAACAATCCAATAAACAAATAGGCAAAAGATTTGAACAGACACTTCACTAAAGACACATAAACAGCCAATAAGCACAAGAAAAAATGCTTAACACCATTAGCCATCAGGGAAATGTAAAGTAAAATGATAATGAGTAGGAATACTCACCAGTAGAATAGCCAAAATTGATAAGACAAACAACAAATGCATGAATGTGGAGCAACTTTCATGAACTGCCCATGGGAGTGCAATATGGTAGTGACCAGAAAACTGGCAGTTTCTTAAAATGTTAAATATACACCTACTGTACAACTCAGTCATTTCACTCTCAGGTATTTACCCAATAGGAATAAATACCTATGCCCACAAAAAGGCATGTACATAAATATTCACAGCAATCTGATTTTTAATAATAAAAACAACCCAATATCCATCAGCAAATTAGTGGATAAACAAAATGTGGTACATCCATACAACAGAACACTACCTATTAGTAAAAGAAACAAACTATTGATGCATGCAGCAGGATAAATCTCAAAACATTATGCTGAGTTAAAGAAGTTGTATTTTTAAAAAGAGTGTATATTCATATTGTCTTTATTAAGGATGCAAACTAATTTACAGTGATAAAAAGCAGATTAGTGCTTGCTTATAAAAGGAGGTAGGGGAATGAGGTAAAGAGCACAGGAAATTTTTCAGGGTGTTAAATATCTTGATTTTGTAGTGTATACATTAGCTTGATTAGAGTATACGTAGTTGTCAAAAATCAGGAAACTGATACAGGAGAGCTTTGTTCTTGTCTCAAGGAGTCAAAGAATGAATCTCGCAGACATGGGAGAGTGAGTAAAGTGATAGAAGTTTATTGAGTACAGAAAAAGCTCTCAGAAGTGAGAGGGGCCCCAACAGGGTTGCCACTGAGGGCTTTTTTTGACTGATCTTTAATTGGGAACCTAACCAGGGAACCCAAGGCCTTGAGATTCCTTTGTGCTGTCTCAAGTGATTGACATATGACTCTTTTGAGGTCTGGTGAATCTCTGGGATTTTCTGGTAACCATCAAAGGGAGATACTCCCTAACACCCCAGAGCTAGGGAGACTAATATATTTTCTTTTCTGTTTTTACTATCATATCTCTGTTTCCTTGGGATGGGTAGGTGCCTGAGTCAGGACTATGTTGTCTTTGGGATTTATGGGAGCCCAGAGATTTACGGGAGCCCAACTCTGGGCCTTTCCCTTATCTTTCCCTGACTAGCCCCATCTATCCCTAACATTCCCACATCAAAACTATGCTTTAAAAAATGTATAACAGGTGGAAAATAAGAAAATATGAAAATCTATGAAATATAAGAGAGAGTTCATAATTAAATGCTAAATTCATCAGCAATGTCAGCTAGAATCGGTGAGAATGAGAAAGATCAATTGGGTTACCATTATTAGCACAGGTTATATGAAAAACGTACTCTCAAAAAGAAGCTATTCCTCATGAGGAAACAACAGAGATATAGGAGGAAATAATATGTCCTCTATAAAGTTTGAGTGAAGAGACCTGAGTTCCAGCTTTTGGTTAATAATGAACAAAGCTTAATATCTTTGGTGTTTGACCCTGTTCTCATCAAAAACAGAAAAACAAAAAAACCACCACAAAACATTCCAAAACCAATCTCCAGGACAAGCCGACCTACACTTCTGTGAAAGAAGTGGAACTTCCCAAGTGTGAAATGTTCTAACATCTCTGTGGCAGGTGCTCCTACACCTCTGAGGGCTGCCATAAATGCCTCAAAGTGGAAAACCACATAGATTAGAGAATAATATGATAAGGACATCTACAAAGTTTATAGCTTATATACAACACTATAATTTGACCAAATGGGGAATGTATTTTGTTTTTCTTTTTTTAAATTTAAATATATCCCCCATATAACATTATGTTAGTTTTAGGTGTACATACAATGTAATGATTTGATATTTATATATATTGCAAAATGATCATCAGAGTAAGTCTATTTAACATCTATTACCATTCATAGTTACATTTTTTTTCCCTTATGGGATGCCTGGGTGGCTTAGCAGTTGAGCACCTGCCTTTGGCCCAGGGCATGATCCTGGAGTCACGGGATCGAGTCCCACATCAGGCTCCCTGCATGGAGGTACTTGTCTTTCTCTGTCTGACTTACTTCACAAAGCATGATTGGACATTTAGGGTTTCTTCCATGTCTTGGTTATTGTAAATAATGATTCAATGGGCATGAGGGTTGCAGGTATCTTTTTAAGCTAGTGTTTTTGTTTCCTTCAGGAAAATATCCAGAAGTGGAATTGCTGGATTACTGATGTAGGCAGGCTGGGTCAGAGGACCCAGAGAGTGGTCCCACAGGTCCACCTGAGAGGTTCCCTGACTACATGCAGGATAAAAATCAAACATAAGCCAGTAGGAGATGGGAGCAGATTTTATTGAAGGTATAAAGAGTGCAAAGATACAGAGTGTCCAAGAGACTCAGAAAGGAAAGGAGAGAGAGTCTGGTCTTTGCTTAAGGTCTTGGGTTTTTATTGAGGATTATCATCTGATGTATGTGTCCTCTCAGGCATCCAGGAACTGGTTAGAACAAAAATGAGTGCCCAGGTATCCTTCATAAGTCAATCATTCCTTGGAGCCAGTGGATTTTAGGATCAAGATGTCTAGCTCCAGCAATCTGGAATGAGCATATGATGGCTTTGTCTGGTCATTCTCACTTGGTTCTTCCTTAAATGTTATCTATTCTAAAGAAATCACTATCTTCTTGTCACTTATAAGGATTTAGGCTATGTGCATTATGGGGCATGTGTAAAGTGGGGGTGCAGGTTCTAGCAAGAATAGAAGGAGGAAAGGAGAAAAAATCAGATTTTTATGAAGTCCTTCAGTTTCCCTATCTCAGTATGGTTAGATTATTGAAAAGAAGTTGTTAAAAAAATAGTTTTTAAAAGTCTCATGGAATAATGAAATGAACTGGACATTAAAACCTGACTATCTGGTTTCAATTCTGGATCCATGTCTATTTCTCCACTTCCTTAATCTTGATAATCTTCCATGGGTTGAGTTCCTTCATCTTTGATTTGAGACAATCCCATCTATAGAGGCCACTTTTAGGCAAAGAGACTTAAGCAATAGATTATAGACAGGCCCATGAGGTAACCCACCTCAAAATATCCATAAGGCCCTAACTGACCAATGAGCTACTTACAATCAGGCACAGTTACCAAAAAAAGGAAGAATTCCATAGGTCGTCATACCTCCTCATCTTTCCCCTTTAAATACAGCCCCCACTTGCTACCTCCTTGCAGACAGCCACTCCTCTGCTGTCCCTGCCAGCAGCTCCCTTGTGGCATATTCAATAAATTTCAATCTCCTTTTTTTGGCCTCAGGTGAATTCTTCCACCTCTTGCACCATGGGCTTCCACATGATAGTCATCCCACATTTTGGAACCCCCGTCTGATCAAGAGACCTCCCCATTAGGCATCATGCCATCTATCTCAGGACTATTGTAAGCATTAAATCAGACACAGTGTAAGCAGAAAGAGTACTCTCCGGATAAAGACAGAAAGACATAGCTTTCCTGACGTAAGAAAAGTCATTGCAGCCCCTGGCCATCTTGTGAAAGAATGTAAGAGCAAACAGCCACCATCAGGCCAGGAGATAGTGTACTTGAGGAAGGAGAAGGAAAGCTGAGGGCAAAGCACAAGCCAACACCTCACCATACCCATCCTCCAAGGTGGGATATATGTGACATTCCTCAGGCACTGCTGGCTGCCCTAGAACAAAGAAAAGGGACAAATGATTAACTGATAGAGATTACAGTCCTGTAGGACATGAGTTTCAGTTTGCAACTGTCTTAACAATTTACCAGAAAAAACAATCTCCAGAAACTTATACATTCAACATCACCTCCCTTCCATAGGTTAGAAAACTTTTTTTACATATAGTAAATATATAATATATAAAGAAATATATAAAATATAAATATATAAAGAAAGTAAAGCAGCAGTTGCCAGCACAGCCTTCCAAGAAAGCTGCCTTCCGGAAACAGAATGGCTCCCCCAAGGGACCTGAGACTCCCGCCATGTCCCCCCTTGATTCCAGCCAGCCCCCACCAGCAAAGAGGAGAAAATCTCAGTCCAGGGGCAGCAGCCATCCAGTGTTGTCTTAGATGAATGGCTGGTACTAGACTGGGGTGGCTTACTGCTGTTGGCACAGGGTTGGAACTCTTAACCTCTGTGAGGCTGGTATCCCCACTGCGTATGAAATCTAATACACATTTTATAATCTCTGAAAAAAATATATAATTACGTATTAATTTCAGAGGTAGAGTACAGTGATATAGCAGTTGCATATAATACCCAGTGCTCACCACATTATGTTCCTCTTTTTTTTTTTTAAGATTTTATTTATTTATTCATGAGAGACACACAGAGAGAGGCAGAGACACAGGCAGAGGGGGAAGCAGGCTCCATGCAGGGAGCCTGACGTGGGACTCAATCCTAGGTCTCCAGGATCACGCCCTGGGCTAAAGGTGGCACTAAACCGCTGAGCCACCTGGGCTGCCCCATCATGTTGCTCTTTAATGCCTATCACCGAGTTACCCCATTTCCCCACCCACTTCCCATCCAGTAACCCTCAGTTTGTTTCCTATAGTTAAGAATCTCTTATGGCTTGTCTCCCTCTCTGATTTTATCTTATTTTATATTCCCCTCCCTTCCTCTATGATCCTCTGTTTTGTTTCTTAACTTCCACACATGAGTGAGATCATGTGATAATTGTCTTTCTCTGATTGACTTATGTCACTTAGCATAATACCCTCTAGTTCCATCCACATCATTGCAAATTGTAAGATTTCATTTTTTTTGATGGCTGAGTAATAATTTTTTGATGAAAAATATTTTTATATATATCAACTATATATATATATATATATATACCAACTCTTTTTTATCCACTCATCTGTTGATGGAAATCTTGACTCTTTCCATAGTTTGGCTATTGTGGACCTGGCTGCTATAAATATTGAGGTGCAGGTGCCCCTTCAGATCACTACCTTTGTATAGGATAGAAAATCTTAATAACTGGTTATTCCTCACAGCCCCAGGGGAGCTCTTACTGTACTCAGGCCCTGTCCCCATGCTTTAATAAAACGACCTTTTTGCATCAAAGATATCTTAAGAATTTTTTCTTGGCCATCAGCTCCAAACCCTAACACTCCAAACCACTTATAATCATATTTAAAAGTGAGGATGACCTGAAGCAACTCCTAAATTATCTTTGTGGGATCTAAACCCCTTTGGGCACTCATATACTAGACCAATTGGGGTCAGAGAATTGATGATGCTGACCCTTCCCAGGCCTCAAGACTTTGACCTGGATTCAGTCACCTTAAGATGACTTTTTGCCTCAATTCCATGCAGTATTACCCACACAAGGCCCTTCATGAATGTGTATGCACCCTCAATTTTGTTGTTCAGGGAAACACGGCCTTGGGAAAGATACCCAGGGTACTCTTTTACTTGTTGTGAGTAAAAGCCTTCCTTTTCTAATCTTCAGCTTCGATTGTGTCTTTTGACTCACATCCACCAAGAGAAAAACCCAGTTTTGGGTAACAACTATACACAAAATGCTGGACATATTTTCTGATATATATACTAGGCTTTCAGAAATACTAACTTAGCTTTTTGTCGTAAGTAAAACAAAAGACTTACTTAGCCTACTTAGCCTGTCTTAGACTACTATAGCCTAAGAGAGATGAGTGAATTAGTAGAGAAACTGGGAAATAGACATCAATTAAAAGGTCATAATTTTCAATCCTACAACAGCCAATAACTTCACTTTATTACTTCATTGCTACTACTTTTTTCCAGATCCTTAGTAATTCCTTTACTAAGATAGGATACTAGGATAATATCTACACAAATCTTCTGATCCTATATTCATCCTCCTTAATGCATCCTACATACTAACATACTCACTTTTAAAACAACATCATGCCTTCCAGGCCCACGTAAAAAGCTTTGCCAGATTTTATTTTTCAATACTCCAAACCAAAATAAAAACATCGACTTCAAAAAATTCCAAGATGGTAACATGAAAACTTTCTGAATGTACCTCCTCCCATAGACATACCAAATCTACAGCTATATAGAGAGAGAGCCATTCCCTCTGAAAGAAATCCAGAACTTGTTAAGTGGCTCCTACACAACAGATGAATGAGAAATTACCATCACCCACATCAAAATGGGTAGGAAAGGCTGAGATACACTCTTGACACAAACCCCACCACCTGCAAAACACCATATAATTGGGAAGAAACTCCCAACTTCCAGCTTCTCCCTATGGAGCAAAGGGTTTGGATGCCACATTTAGGCCTCCAAGTTTAAGACTCTCACCTGAAAGACTCCCCACAAAAAACATCTAACTCTGAAAGCCAATGGGGCTGTGTCCATGAAACACACTAGACCATAACAGGCAAACAAATAGTTCTTAACAGGCTAACAAGTATGTATGTAAAAAATAAATTAAAATATTTATGTAAGAATCTTATTAAATGGGGATGTCTGGGTAGTTTAGTGGTTGAGCACCTGCCTTTGGTTCAGGTTGTGATCCCGTGGTCTTGGGATCAAGTCTTGCATCAGGCTCTCCACAAGGTGCCTGCTTCTCCTTCTGTCTATGTCTCTGCCTCTCTCTCTGTGTCTCTCATGAATAAATAAAATCTTTTTTTTTTTAAAGAAGAATCTTATTAAATGGATGAAGGAGAATCAGGGGAATGGGAAAAGAGGCTAAGAGGTACAAGATTTTTTTGAGGGCTGATTAATATGTCTAAAATTACATTATAGTGAATGGTTGTACAAGTCTGTAAATATTGAATCAATATACTTTAAATGGGTAAACTTTATGCTACATAACTTATGCTCAATAAAGCTGTAAAAAATAGTTATTATAATAAGTTACTTTCAATAAAAAAGCCAAACTGTAAACACCAATACAAAAAGAGAATTGTCATATTTCATCAATTCTAAAATGCACATATTGCATTTTCACATCTCTGAAATCAGGATGCATCTTATCACCAGTGTTGGCTTATAATCACTATCATCTAGGCATGATACAATGAAATTATGATTATGATGAAATTATCACTTCCTCATGTCTCACATGTATGAACTTGCTCATATCTGTTCATTTTAGTTACATGCTTTGTTTGTACTTCATGTATTTCATATAATTTCCACTTACAGTATTTTAAAAATATTGCATTTATTATTATTTCATCTTCTTAGAGTCAAGAAAAGAGCAGCACAGATGGAATTTGGTATTAATGAAACAAATATCATCGTAGGAGGACTAATAATAATAATATATATGTAATATATATGTTTTTGTTTTGCAAAACAAAACAAAATCCTTTAAGGATTCTAAGGCAAGTACCCATTAGTTAGAATCTTCATTTCATTTTGAAGGAACATGTTCATTTCTTCAGAAGGATTCTGAATTGATTAGCCCCTCGTGATGACTGATACTAGTACAAATTGTGAAGGGGATATTCTTACTGCTATTTTTGGTGATCAAGTAGTTTATTCTCGGTGCCCAAGATTCTCCAGTTTTTTATCCGTTTACTTGTTTACTCATACTCCTAGTCTCATCCTCTTTTTTCAAAAATTAGTATCTTAGTAGTAGACTCTAACTGCAGAGTAAAGTGGAAGGAGGGTCTAAATTCTCCAAGGTGTCCACTGGGACTCCCACTGTCCCTCTGGAACTCAAGGTAAGAGGTTACTTGAATTTTTACTATAGTTTCTGAGTCACTTACGTTTTCCCTGAGGGTAGTCAATCAGCCTAAGGTAAATTGTTAAGTGACCACTTGCATCTGCAACTGGATTTTTTGGCTTAAAATTAAGATTATAATTTCATTTTTATAACTTTAAGAATTTCTTGTTTAATATGTAATTTTTAGTCTCCATATTTTCTGATTCTGCCACCATTTTAGTACATAATAATCAAGACGACAATATGTGCAGTTTGGACAAAACTCATTTTTCCCCCCAATTTTCTATAATATGCATGAATTAATCATGGTTTTGAGAGTTTTTAAAAAAAACCATACAAATGTTTCGTAACTTTTGTAAGAGCGGATTATAGGAAATTTTCATCTTCCTAATTTGAGGTCAGAATTTTTTTACACATAGAATCTTACCTTTCTAATCAACATAAATCATATATTATTTTCCATATTAACATCCTAATGAACATTGCAAAATAGAGAAGGAAAATAGGAAAATGCCTGGCCAAATAATACACTGACAGTGAAAATAATAAATACTTGATCATTCAAGAAGTTGAGGAAATAGAATTTTTCAGCGCTTTTTCCTTCCCCCCTAACATATCAGGTAGGAAGAAAATAAAAACAACACAAAATAAATAAATCTTAAATATTTACTGTTGTTGTTAGCCTAAAGTTTTTGCTTAGGGATTTCGTTCCTTGTAGAATTACTGGAAAATTGTGGGACAGAACTTGAAACCTGAAAGGAAGAATCATATGTTGGGCATAAACCCTGGAGTGTCTCACTCAGCAAAGAAACACATCTCAGCCAGCCACAAGTGTTTACCACATGACCATGTGTGTCTGATGACAGTCCGTGGTTGGCTCAACCCATGGTTTATTGGTTTCTTGAATACTTTACACAATGAATGCACTTTCTCCAAACTTCTCCACCCATAATAAAGAATTTTCATTACTATATTCCTCAAACATCATCTTTACTCCAAAATAAGGCTATGGGTTTTTAGTTGCCCTGCTGTTCTGATGATCCTAAATTTTGTGATTTTGCTTTTTCTACTTCATAAAAGTTTCCTCCAAGAAACATCATTTACATGATTGATGGCAGCTAATGGGAATTTAGGTCCATATCCAGTGATCTGGAGGGAGCAGGGGAAAGTAATAACATGTTATCCAGTGGGCACTGTCCCTAACCTCATAACTACTGGTACCACAGAAAATTATTACATAGTAAAGAATCAGTAAACATTTATTGAGGAAAAGATTCTGTGCTAGCTCAAGATATCCATAGAATAAAAATGTAACTAGTCTATAAAGCTGTAGACAAAGAAAAACCTGGTGTTAAAAAGCTCTCCATCAGTGGAAATAAAGGATAAAGGTACAAAATGTCTTTTGCACTGGTTAGAACACATGTTGGTAAGTCACAGCTCAGCAGAGTTAGGACTTCATCTTTGTATTCTAGACATTGCATTTCTATTTATACTGAGGATCTTTTATTCTAGTCCTTCAGGGAAAGAATTTGCATCTAATTTCTGACACTTTCTTTCTTAAGGCAAATTTATAAATCCCTCTGTACACCCATATCTTACCTTGAGATTATTAAAGAGATTAAATAACATTACACATATGAAGAATGCAGCAGATGGGTTTTAAAGAATTTTAGTTTACCTCTTGTTGGGAAACCTGACAGACTTTTAGCACCAAAGTTACAGACTAGGGAAGATCAGGGTGACGGGCACTGAGGGGGGCACTTGATGGGATGAGCACTGGAGGTTATGCTATATGTTGGCAAATTGAACTCCAATAAAAAAAATCCTTTCTTTCCTGAAAATCTGAAATTTATTTTATCTCTATGGTTTATAGACTGTTTCTTGAATCCATCTTGTCCTTGCTGACTTATACCTTTATGGAAGAGGCATAAGAACAAAGGCTATAGAAGAGGAGATGTCAGCACTGGGAAATGAAAGCACAGATTTGGACCTCCTGATGACAACATCAGGATCTGAAAGATAATGGATCAGTGCTTTCACTAACAACAGTTCAATATCTTTCAACCCTAAAAGCTATACCCTGTCAAGCCATCCATCAGTTGCGAGAGGAAAATAATGACATTTTGGAACATACTAATGCTCAAAGTATTTTCCTCCCATGGACCCTATATCAGGAAGTTACTAGATAATATATTATACAAGGAAATTAGCCACAGAAAAGGAAGACATGGAATTAGGAGATGAGAAGAAGTACAGACAAAGGTCAGGAGTGCCCCCAGTGAGGTGAAAGAAGATTTAGAATAAAAGTCTTTCAGAGGGTCTGAAGAATAGTGAAGCAGAAAAATAAGAACTCCAGATAGAATTTCTTCTTGAAAAGGACGAAATAGATTAAAGACCTCATATGCCTATAGATAAGAAAAGAGAATCACACTTCCGACAGAGAATTTACATGTTAATTCTGTATGGATAGGGCAGCCCTGGTGGCGCAGCGGTTTAGCGCCGCCTGCAGCCCGGGGTGTGGTCCTGGAGACCCGGGATCAAGTCCCACATCAGGCTTGTTGCATGGAGCCTGCTTCTCCCTCTGCCTGTGTCTCTGCGTCTCTCTCTCTCTCTCTCTCTCTCTGTGTGTGCCTCTATGAATAAATAAATAAAATCTTAAAAAAAATTCTGTATGGATAATACTAAGCTAAGAAAAAACAAACAATAACTCCATGAAACATACATTTTTGTTCAAAAAAAGCAACTGTAGTCAGTAGCTTAACTATGGATTATAATTATACATTCATAATCTATAGTATAACCAGCTGAGAATGCGAATCTAATAAAAATTAGAATGAGATTCCTCTAGAGCTGAGAAAAAGTATATGCTTATGAGGAGGAGAAAAGCTGGGCCATAAGAGTTTGATCCTATTTTCTGTTGTATGAAGTCAGTAAGTGTTTCCAACCAAAAAAGCCAGGAAATAACAGTATCAGAATGTTCCTTAGTAACAGGGATTCAAGTGCCAAAAGAATTCACTAGACTAGTTGAAACTGTTTGTAGAGTAGCAACTGGGAATAGGAAGAAGAAACTATTATTCTTCATGAAAAGTCCTGTCTAGAAGTAATTGCCTTTGTAAAATTTTGTGCATAAGTTTGATAATAAAAGTTATGTCTAAATAAATGAAATTTTATTTACAAGTTAAATTAAATTTGAAAATTAACATTCTTAAGATAGATAGATAGTTCTTAGAGATATTCCAGATCTCTGATTGAGACATAGTGGAATTATTCCTCTCCTCGAGTCCTTTTTCTCAGGTATCTTCCTAAGGAGCCATAGACTGAATTATCAACTCTCCTTGCTACTCAAAATGTAGGCCCCTGATCAGAAACCACTGCATCATTTAGGAGCTTGTTAGAAATGCAGAATGTCAGGACTCATCTCAGTTATATTGAATTGAAATCTGCATTTTAACAAAATCCCTGTGTACGTTAAACTTTGAGAAGCATAGGTCCAGGTGACTCTGCATTGGTCCCCTTATCTCTAGGTAAAATATTTAGTCCTCTCTCATAGAGTACTTTGGAAAACTCTAAAGTGTAGCACATAAATTTGTTTGATACATACTTATAGAATGAAAGGTTAGTCAAAGCAACACTGGAATAGTCTAGTTACCTGATGTTTTCTAATCAGATGTTTTTTCTTTCAGTGGAAGGGTTATGCTTGCAAAAATTTCTCCTAATAAAATCGCCATTGATGATCTGGAAAGCAATTTAATTTACTCAACCTAGAACAGGAAGTGGTTTGAACAAAACTGAACTTCAGTGTTACCAGATCTAGAAAGTCTAGGGACTACTGCACAGAAAATGTAAGGAGACACTTAATCTGATCTAAGCACTGAATGGATGGCTCATTATCCTGATTCCTCTCCAGATATGGCTCATCACACAAACCAGCCAACCATATGATTTGAGTCAGAGTTAGAGTCCACATCAATATCCAACTAATGCCCTCTTCGTAGTCCTAAAGATGTTTAGGTTAAAATAAATACTGTTCTACTTTGAAAACCTGGCAATTCCTAATTCCAAACCCCAATTCTTAATTGTTAGATAGAAAAAAATTTTATTCATAGGAGATTTTAGTTCTGTGTTCATCTGTAGAACATCTCCACTTGTTACAATTTTGCCTTAATAAACAAAAATAAGCATGTCCCTAATTGGGAAGGCCCATGAAACCAAATAAACTAAATCAATCAAAAGATTAGAGAGAGGGAAAAAGAAACATTTTTAATTTATTCACAAATAAAAATATTCTTAAAATTAATACTAAACTTTCACACTTTATCAAATACCTACCACAAACCAAATACACTGCTAAGCAGAATGTACAAAACCACAATCCCTAGCCTCAATAGATGTGTGAATACAGTATCACTGAATTGATGCGAGAATGAACAATTTTGCAATGAGCCAGATGATAAAATACTTTTCCATACACAAAATTTTTGTCATCTGAGTACTCTGAAAGAAGAGTGGCAACACGGGAAGCTGTAATGAAGGAAGGGAAGGAAGGGAACGAGAAGAAGAGATGGCAAATGCTGTAACCTTGATAAAACCACAATCAATTCGGCATGGAACATACAGTGTTTATGCAGAAAGGAGTAGAAAGGAGACAGACTTTGAAGCCTCCTGTGAGCTGAACTCCAAAGCTTAGAATTCATCCTTTAGCTTAGATGATGACTGGATATTGAAAGATTTTAAGCAAAGAAGATGGATGGGATCCACTTAAACATTATACTCTCTTGGAAGCTGGCTTGGCAGGGGGAGTCTGGTTCTTAAATTATTCTTGGTTCCCTTGGTAATACTCTCACAGTAAATGATTTACTATAATTACAGACGATTAGGGAATACTTTGAGACATTAATCTTTGTTAATTTGTATTATACATACATTACACACAAAACAAACAACACAAAATTCTTCTAGTGAAGGAGAAGGGGTTAGGTGTGAGTGGGAGAGCTGGCCCAAGAATTGCATGGAAGATCTGAGAGTCACTAAGCAGACCTGCAGATAAATGGAGGGTATCTCAGGGTAGCCTTACTCCACCACCAGTACCTCTCCATTTCAGTAATGATCTTGCCTCCGGATTCCCTGAGAAAATCAAGGCCTTCAAGCATGATCTCCCTGAGTTTCTTGCTCCCTATTTTATATCTGGAGCAACTTTCTCTTCATTTTCCACCAGGCTCAGGGTGGTGGAGGGGGGAAGAATAGTTTCATGCTTCTCTCAGGCTCATCCTCTGTGTAGCAATCTAGTAAGATAATCATTCACTCAGTCCTGTTATTTTCATTTATTCTTTCTCTATTAGCATCTGTTTTAAAGATTCTCATTTATATCTCATATTAATAAATATCCTCCTGGCCCATGCATTTTTCTCTGCTGGATGTTCTTTCTCACACTTTTATTTTATTTTATTTTATTTTATTTTATTTTATTTTATTTATTTCACTTTTCTTTTAAATCAAAGATTGTTATATAGTAGTCCACTCTTAACTCTATTGCTTTCCTGTCATTTGTTAACTTCTGCTCCACTTGTCCAGTGACACACATTGGTAACATGAACTCTTCTTAACTCTTAGGCCCTCCAATAAAGACCAAAAGGAGATGAAAGTTCATCTGTCTTGAAGTTGGTATCATATCACTTGTTGTTTATACCATCTGACCTTCTTAATGAGGTCTTCTACTCACTTTGCTTTCATCTTCAAGCTCCAGTTTTATTTTGCTTCTTCCTATGACTTTTCATTTCAGTAATAACAATCAACCTACCATTCCTTGAACAGTTAGTGCCATTATATGCCTTAGACCTTTGCCTTTGTTCTTTTCTCTGCAGTGCTGCATTAGCAATTTTTCTGTAAAAGACCAGCTCAAGTATTAGCTTCTCCAAGGGGCCTGCCTTAACATCCTCAGGCTAAGTTGGAAGGCGAGCTCAAGGGTTTCCATAATACTGTGTGTATATTTTAATCTCCATTTTCATCTCAATGATTTCATCTCAATTTTCACATTCTTAATAGCTTTGAAATTGTTTGTTTATTTGATTGTACCTTCAATACAGTTGGTATTCCATGAATCTCTGCATCCTTATCACAGAAAACAGACTACATGGAATGTAGCAAGCACTCAGTAAAAGCTTGTGGAACGTGCGAAGTTAACAAAGTGGAATAATTTAGTAATAATGGAAAGCTACTAGAAGTTTTGCATGGAGGAGTTATAGGACTTTGTGACATTAAATCTGGAAGTGTGTGAAACAAAGATTTGAGTGAAAAAAGAGTCAGAAAAGCAGTATCAGAGCCAGGATAACCTGGGAGGAGAGGTAGTAATGTCACACAGAACAGGAAGAGAGACTTCTGAGAATTTAGTAATAGTCAGCTATATTCCTGTAATAAGGCCAGAAGAGACAGGCAGAAAACAGACTGTGATAGGCTGAATAATGACCTCCCAAAAGACTCATGTCCTAAGCCCCAAACTCTGTGACTATGTTACCCTACATAACAATAGTCAATGACTATTTGACCAATAGTCAAAAAGACTTTGTATGTGTGATTAAGTTAAAGGTCCTAAATTGAAGAGATAATCCTCACTTACTCTTGTGGATCCAATGCCATAAAAAAGATTCTTATAAGAAGAAGCCAAGAGGATAAGAGTGAGAATTAATATGTGACATTAGAAGCAGAAGTCACAGGGATGCAGGGCTGCAAGCCAGGGAATGCAGGCAGTCCCTAGAAAATGAAAAAGGCAAGGAAAGAATTCATACCTAGAATGTCCAAGGAACACAGGCCTGGCAACTGAGTTTTAGATTCTTGAATTCCAGAACTGTAAGAGGATACCTTTCTGTTTCTGTAAGCCACTGTTTCATGACATTTTGTTATGACAGCAATAAGAAACAATACACAGACACTAAGAGTGTAAAAGGGTTAAAGGGAGAGAGCAGGTGTAAACAACATGGGTGAAAAAAGCCTCTTAGTGAATGAAAAAAAAATAAGATAAACATTGGGAAAACAAATCACAGAGGCTTTTATTCACAGGAGAAGCTTAGATATGTTCAAAGGAAGAAAAGAAAAGCAGAGATGGACTTATCAAAGATTTTGAAGAGAAACAGTGTATGTGAAGGGATGAATTTCTAATGGAAACAGAAGAATACTGTAATGAGCATCCCTACCACATGCTTGCTTTGCGGCAGTCATTGACAGACATGGTTCTTCCCACTTTACAGAGGCATCTCAATAAGTCCTTAGAATAAACTGTTTATAAGAAAATTATGACTGAGGAAGATTACATAATTTGCCCAGGCTATACACATTATAAATTGTGGAGCAGGACCCAATCACAAAGTCCATGCTCTTAACTCCTCCAAAGGACATGAAAAGTTAGCCCTGCTGTCACGAGCTGACTCCTGTCCTTTGAGTCGGGAGAGGAGGAAGTGAAAATGGGTCAAGGATTAGATGTGTTTTGGATATAAAAGAAAGAAGATGAAAATGTACTTAATAAAATAAAAAAATATATAAGCTAACTTTTAAAGTGTGAGGTCAAGGGATCCCTGGGTGGCGCAGCGGTTTAGTGCCTGCCTTTGGCCCAGGGTGTGATCCTGGGATCGAATCCCACATTGGGCTCCTGGTGCATGGAGCCTGCTTCTCCCTCTGCCTGTGTCTCTGCCTCTCTCTCTTTCTCTGTGTGATTATCATAAATAAATAAAAATTAAAAAAAATTAAAGTGTGAGGTCAAGATACAAATATTTTCCCACTGAATCACAATACTCAATCAACTCTTTATTTTTATACAGTTCTAACAACTACTGAATGGTCAAGAGTTTCAGTTCAACCAAATTTTCGAATTTTTTCCTTAAAAGAGAAAGAAAGTAAGAAACAAAGAGTGTTCAGGTCGCGTCTTAGTCAAAATAAAGCACATTTCTAGTGAGTTTCAAAAGTACAAGTTATTTTCCCACATCTGTAAGCAATAGATTTTACTCAGTGTGAGAAAATGCAACCTACTTAGCAGAACACAATGTAAATTGACTTATCTGAATGGTATTTTGTGCTTCTAATTTGGGAAGGTGCTTGGTTTAACAATTTGTCTGTATCCAAAAAAGGAAAAGACTATAATAAGAATTGGATAAATACAGAGAACAGATATACAGATATTTTCACTAAGAATTTTTTAAAAATATTTAAAATCTATACTTTAAGTATCCACATATAATTCTAATTTTTAAACAATTAGATTAGATTCATGTAACAAATATGAAGTGGTTGGATTTGGGCTAAGTTTTGAAGACAATTTAAAATGCAGATCAGTTACAAAGATGATGTAAGTCAGGAAAACATTTTAAATGAATGGGCCACTTTGAGCAGTTGTATAGAAGTAATAATAAGACAGAGTAAGGACTTCAAGGAAACTGTTGCATAAAAGAATTGAAATTTGTACTGAATTAGAAAGAACAGAATTGTATCTTCAAGAAGTAAAATTATGATATAGACCACAAATATAAAAAGATGCACCAAACTTTATAGGAAAAAGAAAAAGCTTAACATTGTAGAATAAATGGAGGATGAAGAACAAAAGCGCAAACTAAGAATTGCAGGTGCTCCTACAGGAAAATAGAGTAAGTGAACCAGAAATAATAACCAAAGATATAATGAAAAACACATTGCTGAGTTTTAAAAAGTGACCTAAGTGTGTAGATTAAGATGTTTTATTATATTCTGAGGGGGGAGGAGAATGAAAAGAAAAAACCCTCAAATTAGACACATCCTGGAAAAATAGCCTATCTAGTTTAAGATTAAAAGTATACTTCCATGCATCCATGCAGAAATGGAATTTTCAAAAACCGTGAGGATCTATTGAAGAACAAAACTCAGGAACTCCACAAGAAGCTTTTCAAAATTCAGGTAACAACAGAGAAAGCTTTAGCGCAAACATGGGCTTTTAAAAGCATGTGATTTTGGTCATCCAGCCACACCACTGGAGTTTATCTCAGACAGCAAGAAAATTTCAGATACTTTGAGACTCTGAAAATATATCTCCTCTGTAACCTTCTTGAATAAAACAAAGCAAAAGCTCTAGCTCCAACTGCACAAGAGTTGCATTACTGTCTTGCACCTCTTTATACAGGCCTTCCTGAAATAACTGTGTGGATATTTTTTCTCACTCATCATCCATGCTCAAGCAACGAGTGCTATAGTCACACCACAAGTTTGCTCACAGCTTATACGATCACTACTGCCTCTGGACCACTAACTGCTGATATGTGGGGAGCTTGCTTAGACCTGTTGTCAGAGAGCACTTTATACCCAGTCCTAACTGGAACTCTGTTTACAAGAAGTGCTCGCATTTCTCTTGCTTATAGTTTGACTCTCTTTACTCAGTCTTACTCTAGCCATAGCTTTCTGCTGGTATTACTGGCGGGTTGAGTCTGCAGTGGTGATGACAGGGGTCGGGACTGTCCTATGTCAAGGCTTCCATGTTCCCACAGCACCTGTTTTCCTTCACCAAAAGACATATAAGGGTGCAACTGCCTGTTAAAGGTTTCCTACTACTCTTACCACACTCACACAGTCTTTGCAAACCAGTGCCCAGAGGAGCTCTCAACACAGAACATATTAAGAACACTTTAATATCTGTATATTAGCCAGCTGTTATTTCATTTTATTTTGAATTGACAGAGACTTTGGTAGCTTGTGTTGTGGTATTCCAGAATTTGTGCTCCTGATACATTCACCATATATTACACAGTGCCCTGATTAGTAGGCCTAATTGTGGCTAATTTGTTACTATCATTTACTTACACAGAGATCTTTTTCCTTTTATTGAAAAACACTATATTCCTTATATAATTGGGCCCCAGTATGTCACTTACATGTAGCATTCAAGTTACGTAGTTTAAAAGTTTTTTGATAACTTAGTCAATTCTGACCATGTTAAGGCACACAATTAATATGCCATAATCAGGGAAGCTAAGAGAGTAGACGGAGACAGGTGCATGCTGGAGCTGGCTCATGGCAGCTCATGAGAACCAACTATTAAATTTTCAGGAGTTTTAAGAGCTGGTTGCTAATCATAAAATTAATTTAAAAGATCATATAAAATTACAATGAAATCAATTACATTAAAAACAAAGATAACAAATACTCCAAACTCATCATTTTCTATTTTTTTACACACTTCACTATTATCTATGTTCTTGAGTTTATTTAAATTCATTTTATGATAGATATACAATAGGCATCTCTTTCCAGCTCTTCATTGCTGCCCATACTTACCTTGGTTCACATATCCAGCACTCATATGTTGGATTTCATCATATTAATTTGAAGTTTTCCATATTTTTAGTCAATATGGTGGTTCACAACAAGATCTTAATTCTCTTGAGAGCAAGACTGAATCTTCTCTTTACTTGTATCAGTTCCATCGAAGAGAATGAACAACAAGTGCCATTTAAGTCTTCTGCTAAACAGGCTTCATTGAGGACTCAAAAATTTGGAGTTCCTTTTCAGCAAAGAGGACCAAATTCTCTTAGCACAAAGAACTGGATAGTTTAAGCTTCTGATTCTTCATCTTAGGGGCTGTTCAAACTGATGTAAGACCATAAGTGAACAGTCAGAAAAGAATTCTTGAAGGGAACCTAGGTGGCTCAGTTGGTTAAGCATCTGCCTTTAGCTCAGGTCATGATCCCAGGGTCCTGGGATTGAGCCCAGAGTCGGAGTTAAGTAGGGCTCCCCACTTAATGGGGAGTCTGCTTCAATCTCTCCCTCTGCGCCTCCCTCTACCCCTGCTCATGCTCTCTCTTTCTCAAACAAATAAATAAAATCTTTAAAAAAAAAGAATTCTTGAGATGTTTTTGGTGCAAAAAGGTGCTTTTATTATACCACAGGGACAGGACTTGTGGCAGGAAGAGCCACGCTTTTGTTGAATGAAGCTGGTGGTTAGATGCTTAGTGTTCTGCTTAGTGTTCAAGGGACATGCAAGGAGTTTTAGATCATAAATGTTTTCTTCAAATTTTTACTCATACGACTACCTTTGCAAGACTTCTCTGGTGCTTACCATTCAACTAGATATTAACTATCCATGAAATGTACAAGCAGTCATGAGACCCTTTAAGAATGTAGCAACCAGGATATATTTAATCCTTATTGGAACTATGCAGGCTATAGGTCAGCCTTCTGGGCTAAAGGTTAATATTTTTCTGTTTCTATCCCTCATCACAAGCTACCACCATTGTCTAGAAGTTTGATTCTTTCACGAGTTGAGATTTTCTGGTTAGTCTGAGAATTAGAAGAGGAAGAGCCACAACAAAAAACTGAGAACAATGAGAAGAAAGGGAACATGACAGGAAAGGATGCAACAGGAGCATACCTAGCTGATGAAAGAACAGCAAATTAGAAAGTTTAAAGGAAAAAAATAGGAAATTGGGAAAGAAACATATATTTTTAAATATATACATACCTTCAAGATGAAGTCAGTGGTTTTCCACAAAAGGAAAGAGTGTTGGGTGCATCATTCCTATTTACGCCACCACTTTCTTCCTCCAAAGCTTAAGCTTGTGACAGGAGGCTGTTCTTATCTCTAATTGTTTATGGAAATGAAACACTTCTTAGCTCATATGCTTATTTTATCTAAAATTCTGCATATTTAACTTATCTTTCTCCTGAAGGTTTTTTTTCCTTCAAGTTTCCCAGACTTTTCCTCAGAGTTTTCTAATGTATCACACAGACTCTTGAATCATTTAGTCTGAAATCTGGATAATTCTTCTCATCCCACTCTTGCTCTTCACAGAATGAATAAAAAACAGAATTTCATTACTTCTTGTAAGCTAATTAAGAGACACTGAAATGAGGACAAATTGGGCTAAAGGAAAAGAAGAAAGTACCACAGATGCATTTATAGTTTCTTATACCTTTAATAAATAATTTTAAAACAAAAGTTCTATCCTGGATTTCCTGTAGTTGTGGTCTATAGGCATCTTTGCATACTCTAATCTTGGAGGATTTTTCTGCAAGCACAAACTGAAGCCACTATATGAAATTCTCCTTACTTGTCATCTCTCTACAGGAATATTTATGTGCACTCAAGTCAGTGCTATTGGTTTTTTTTTTTTTCATGTCAGTATTACTGGATTTTCCCTTCTCTCCAACTTCTGCTTGCAACAGCCTGTAAATTGGATTTGTGCTGTACTATGTATAATTCCATATGCAACATGGTTTAGATCTTGATAAATGAAGGATACTGCCAAGACTGCATGTCTTCCATCCTCAATTAAAGTTTAATTTACTGAGAACCCACTACACATTCAGCAGTAGTTTTAGGCATGCCAGGATAATATTAATAAGATACCATCTTTACTTTCATGATTCAAATTGTATCAGGGAAGAGACAATTATAGTGCAAAACAGAATCTTTTATGTGAAGTTGAAATATTCAGTTAAGAAAGAAAGTCTTAATGGATCTTAAAGTAAACACAAACCTATGCACAAAAATAGTTTTCCATCACAATAGATGACCATTAAGACAGTGAAGGGAATTATAAAAAAGAAGGGAGACTTAAACAACATGATTTGGTTGCATGAAGCTATGAGTCCTCTGTTCTGTGTGTTAAAAGGATGACTAAGAGCAAATAATTCAAAGTAACTCTTCCCAAGTACTTCTAACGGCCAAATGCTAACTATTTGGGACATAGAAAACTGAAAGAAGTACAACAAATAGAAAGGGACATGAGAAATAAGAAGCAGTGCAAAATTCCCATGCTTACTACTCTATCCTAAGAAGGGATGGGATTAGATAAATATGTTTGGAAAACAAAGCATAAAGAGGGGTATTTCTGTGTCATCAAAGGCTACTCTATTTTCATTACAATGTTAGCAAAAACTAAAACACTTAAATATCTCACCTTCAGATCCTGGCAGTCCCATCTTAATGTAGGAAAACATTAAACACTGATTAATGTCAGTGAACTGGAAATCTAATCCTTCTCCTTTCCTCTTCTTACTCTGATCATTTTTCAAAATGTTTACATTTATTAATGGAATAACTTCAGGGCAAACTAGAATCTTGAGCCAAAAATATAGTTATATGCTTTAATGGCATTTGATTAGTTTTATAAGCTCAACATTTTGTTAGGCACAGGTAACTTTAACATAAAGATACATAAAAGTAAAAAAAAAAAAAGGATTTGTAGGACATAGGTTTTATTGATCACTGCCTTTTTATAATTATTCGGCTTTCAGAAATCAATTATCCTTGAAATAAAAAATAGCATTTTTTAAGATCTTAGAGATTCTTCATTTTCCTTTAGATTAGCTTCAATAGATTACATTTATATTAGTTTGCTTAATCACATTAATTACTATGTGTTTTGACTGAGCAAGAGTAAACATACTAAGAAATTTACCAATTCTTTTACTATAGTATTAAGTCAGCAAAAGGGAAAAGACAAATGAAACTTAGCTAATTATGAATTTTATATGGAATAATACCAGATACATATATACCATTTTAGCATGCACTATGAGACAAATATGCTGCCTTGATTAGTCAGCTCAACGACTTTTTGATGAAGATATTGTTAGTATATTTTATATATACAAACAGTGTTAAGTTGCTCAAAGTCATATTCAGTAAATGATAGAGGCAAAGTTCAGAACCAGGTCTGTCTGACCAGATCTGCTCCCTAATCAATCTATTTAAAGTAAAAATGTATCTGTTCCTTTTCTTTTCCCTTTGTTTTTATTTATGGAATAAACCATGGGAATTTATACTTTATTTCTTCAGAGTAAGGAAAATAAGTCAAAGTTATCATAACACCAATGGTCAATAACCCATTCTTTGGGTTGAAAATTTTTTTATCAGTCTAGCTGACAATACTGACAATTTATTAACTTTTCAGGTTCAAATATATCAACCTTGCACTAATGAACTAAATTAAAAAAAATCTTTCCAAGTATTAACTGTGCACTAGGTTTTTGCAAATTTCATTCTTTCATTTCCAATGTTAGAAAAGTTTGATTTAATCAAATGTTAAGGAATCAGAAGAAACTGAAGAAATGTTTGAAGAAATGATTAACATGCTTATATCATTAGAAATATTTTTATTAAAAATGAGGAGGAAAAGCTTAATGTTATTCCTTATCTATCACTAAACATACCAAGAGAAAACATAAGGTATTACTACATAAAAAATATTACCGTTTTTTAAACTAGAGCTCCAGTACTGGGCAGGCCTTCAACTGTTGTTTTGATGTGTAATTAGTAAAAAGCCTAGAGTTAGTGAGAATTTTGTCTGCATTAACGTAGCCACAACTCCACTTAGAAGTCAATCTGAACTTTGAAAGAGATAATGAGATTCACAATAAATAGAACTTCCTCTGCATGTTCAATTTCTGACTGTAAAATCCCAAAAGAAGAAAAGAAAAAGTGAATAACCCTTAACAGCAATTTTTTGTTCTTAAAAGATAAATAGTATTCTCAATGGAATGAATTAATTTAAGAAGCCTGTTTACAATCTTCACATGCTCTTTAGTTGGAAAAAAAAGTGCTGGAAGTAGTGAATATTTAAATTTGTACTTTGATTCAGGATATGGGCCCTCACTCAAATATGAAGGTCTTTTGTTAGTCATTTCCCTCTCTCAAAGAAGTGAGCGATATTCTGAAAATTAGCTAACAAAATTCTTGGAAAAATATATGATTCATAGAGAACTTTCCTTAAATCATAATTTTCTTACATACTTTAAAATGAGGAAAACAATATCAGTTTAATAATCCATTTTGTTTTCACACTAATCGCGTTAATGGAAGTAAAACCGAAGCATAAATAGAATTGTTTTTCCTAAGTCATAGCAGAAGAGAACACTATGAAAAAAAAGATGATAACACAGTATTCAAATACTGTTCAAATGCTTTGGAAATGTGTGCCAGCTACCCACTTTAAAATCTAGGGGGGGCGGGGAATTTGTGTTATTTTTTTAGACTTTTTATTCTTAAGACTTAATGTCTTAGATGTTATAGACATGCTTACATTCTATAAAATAGGAATATGATTTGTCTTAACATCACAGAAAGCCAAAATGAAACATTCAAATACAAAACTAGAAAATTACAAAATAGTTGTAGGTCTAATAAATGTCTGTAGGACTTGAAAACTACAATGGTGATGAAAGAAATCAAGGAAGATATAAAAATAGAGAGACATACTGTGTTTGCAGATTGAAAAACTCAACATAGTAAAGATGTCAGTTCTCTCCAAATTACAGGTTTAATGCAATTCTTATCAAAATCACCACAAAAATTTTTGTATATACAAAAAAAAAAAAACCTATTCCAAAACTTATATGGAAAGGTCAAGAAACTGGAAACCTAAATCATTTTGAAAAAGCAGAATAAAGTGAGAAGTATCTGACTACTAAATTTCAAGACATTATATAACTATGACAATTAAAAATGCATGGTACTGGTAGAAAACTGACACATAGATCAATGAAGTAATACAGACAACCTAGAAATAGATCCCCAAAAATATGCACAACCCATTTTTGACAAGTGTTCAAAATCAATTTAATAGAGAAAAGATAGTCTTTCAACATAGTGCTGGAGTAAATGGACATCCATAGGCAAAAAAGTGACCCTTGACCTTAATCTCATGCTTCATATAAAATTAACTCAAAATTGATGATGAAATTAAATGTAAAACTATAACACTTTTAGGAAAAACTTCGGAGAGTATCTTCTGGATCTAGGTCTAAGCAAAAGGTTATTATTATTATTATTATTATTATTACATTTTACTATTATTATCAAGGTATAGTTGACACACAGTATTATACAATGTATATACAATGCCAAATGTACAACCCAGTGATTCAACAATTCTATACAAAAAGGTTTTTAGAATTGACAACAAAAGCATGATCCATATGAGAAAAACTGATAACTAGTCATTACCAAAACATAAAACTTCTGCTCTGAGAAAGACCCTGTTAAGAAGGTGAAAAAAGAACACACAGAGAGAAACTATTTGCAAACTATGTATCTGACAAAGGACTAGCATCTAAAATACATGAAGTCCCAAATCTCAGTAATGAAAAAACAAATAATCAAATTGGAAAACAGGCAAAAGACATTCTGAAGAGACACTTCACCAAAGAGGATATACAGATGGCAAAATAAGTACACGAAAAGATATTCAACATTATTAGCCATCAGGGAAATGTAAATTAAACTTCAATTGCTACACACCTATTAGAATGGCCAAAAAAAAAAAAAAAAAAAAAAAAAAGTGAAATGCCAAAGGCTGTAAGATTGCAGATAAAATGGATTGCTCGCTCATACATTGCTGATGTGGGATGTAGATTGATAAAGCCACTCCGGAAAATTATTTGACAGTTGTTTACAGATTTAGTATGCAACTATCATACAATCTAAGCAACTGTCATCCAGGCTTTCTATTCTAGAAAATAAACAGTTATGCTTACACAAAAACAAGTACGTGAATGTCATAGAAACTTTATTCATAATAGTGAGAAAGTAGAAATAATCTAGTATCCGTCAACAGTGACTATTTAAACAAATGAGATACATCCATATCATGGAATATTCACCAATATTCAGCAATTAAAAAAAAAAAACCAAACTGGTGATACATGCATCACCTTGAATGGATCTCCAGAGAACTATGCTAAGTGCAATGGACAACAACAAATGGCTAACATATGATATGACTACATTTAGATAGCCTTCTTGAAATGACAAAATCATAGGAATGAAGAAAAAATTAGTGGTTCCTGGGGTTTAAAAATGAGACAGACAGGAAAAGAGGGAGAGAAAACAAATGGATATGGTTATAAAAGGACAACATATGTTGAGAAACATGTTCTGAATCTTGATGAATCAATGTCAGTACACTGGTTGTGAAATTGTACTAGTGTCTGTAAAATACTACCATTATGGGAAACTGGGTAGAGGACACATGGAATGTCTATTTTTTTTTTAGTACCACATGAAAATCCAAAATTACCTCAAAATTTAAAACATAATTAAAAGTAAAAAAATCAAATCTGAACATAAAATAATGTAGCTTTGAAAATTTAGAAGAATTATGCTTCTTTTATCTTTTTTTTTAGAGTTTTTATTTTGTCCAGTTACTTAACATACAGTGTTATGTTAGTTTCAAGTGTATAATACAGTACTTCTAAATAACATATGTGCGAAAAAAAGATATCATAGTGAAAACTAGAAAATATAACTAAATAATAAGAATAATACTAATTATTAAAATTTGTCACATAACTACAGATGTAATTAGAGTGAAAACTATGGTTTTAAATTTTTTTTTTCTTCTCTTTTTTGAGAGAGGGAGAAAGCACATGCACAGGGGGTGAGGAGGGGCAGAAGGAGAGGGAGAGACTCTTAAGCTGACTCCATGCACTGAGCATGGAGACCCACACCGGATTTGATCCCACAACACTGAGATCACAAACTGAGTTTAAATCAAGAGTTGGATACCTAACCAACTAAGACATCCAGACCCCCTATGGTCTTAAACTCTTACGTTACTAAAGAAGAAAAGCAGAAAAATAAGACCTGAACTTCCATTTAAAAATTTTTTTAATATATTGAATGACATAAAAGAAAGTATAAGAAAGGAGCAAATTAAAATAATAGCAGAAATTAATGAAATATAAAACAAAGATAAAATAGAAATAGCTAAATCAAAGTTTATTTGTAGAATATCAATTAAAAAATAAATATTCTGAATGATTAATCAAAGATGAAAGAGCAAAGGAAAATATTAAAAATATAGGGAATTAAAATGCTGATGACTTATAGTAGAGATGGTTAAAAATATAAGCAATTACTATGGACGACTATTTACCAATAATTCAAAGACTTAGAAGAAATGATTAATATTGTAGAAGAAGGCAATTATTATATTGACTCAATAAGAAACAGAAAATGAGGATAGATTTATTTATTTATTTATTTATTTATTTATTTATTTATTTACATAATTTGAATTACATGGTAAAACTTCTATCTTCATATAATTCTCCCTGAACTGTGGCAAAGATCTGATCTGTCATACTCATCCCCTGTCACAGTGCAGAGTTAAGGAGGGTATCTTGCAGAATTTTGGCCTGAATCCATCTCACAGTAGGTATTTTCCTAGTCTCAGGATATATAATGGAAATAAACAAATCTAGTAACTGACAGAATTACAATACTGGTCCCAAGACCCGCATGGGAAGGGATAAATAGAAGCCCTTTTTGGCCTGTGCAAGAGTGATAGGACTCCTAGAGAACATCCTGGTACAGATTTCATCGAAGATAACCAGGTCATGATGACAGTTGTATCTTTACTACAGCCAATTAATAAAGTTTGCCATTCTGTGGCAAGGATAAGAGTAAATCTTTAAAGCTTTTCCTAGGACTATATGTGTGCCGGCTTTCCATCATAATATAATCTAGAAGGATTTGGGTCATTATGATATCCCGTAAAGCATTGCATGAAACCATAATATTAATCACATTTAATTAATTGATCCTGGCAAGCAGGAAGTAACAAGTTTTCTAGGTACATTACTTAGTAAAATGTATGGAGGGATATATTGTTTGTCTCTGAAATGCATAAGGGGTGGGGGCAGACTCAACAGTTTTGGAAAAGTTTATGATCAACAGACATAATGTATAGGATCTTTGGCAAACCTCAATAAAAAAATAGTAACACATAGCCCAAAGTTTTGTAATAAAGTCATGCCTTTTTTCACTTACAAATATTCTTTACTTGAAAGACATGTTGCTGAGCCTCAGTAAGAACTAAACGTGACTCTACAATATGCAACACAGATTGCTCATCCTGAACAGATGTTACAAAATTTACCAAATCATAAAGTTGGACATGCACAGCAGAATTGCATTGTAAAATGGAAACAGTATATTTTAAGACTAGGTCCTAGAAGACTCCAAAGTCACTAGTAAACTCCATAAGTAGCTGGCTCAGACTCCCATAATATCTATCCCTACTGCTTTTTCACCTATTCCTCAGAATATCTATATGGTCTCATTGGAAGCTCCCTAAGACCATTTAAAAGAAATGGAAAAAGAATGGGGACGACAATCCATGAAAGACTCCTAACTCTGGGAAACAAAGGATTGCAGAAAGGAAGGAAAGTGTGTGTGTGTGGGGGGGGGGGGTAACTGGGTGATGGGCCCTGAGGAGGGCACTTGATGGGATCAGCACTGGGTCTTATACTATATGTTGGCAAATTAAATTTAAATAAAATACTTTTAAAAATGGGCCTGATTAGCAATGGATTTGTAAGGCATGCAAGAACTAGTCAAAAGTGAATCAATCACATTACAGCCCTCAGATGGCACCACTGAAAGACATTAATGAAGAAAACATTTCCTATGGAAGAACTCCAGGATCCAATATTTGGTTGGAAGGAAGTTTGTGTGGAAGAAAAGATAGTCTGCGGTATACACCATCCTGTTTCAGGGTCAGAGACTTAAAAAGCACAAAATTAAAATATTGGTGATAAAAGTTATATAGTATATCTTTCTACACTATAGAAATGCATGCAGAATGTAAAGATCCTTGAGTCCACTGCAAAGGAGATTCTCTATTATAATGAGAAGATGATCTATATCATGAATTATGCTACAGAAGCCTCTTTTATTCCATAAAACCCATGTATAAAGATGCTTCGGTAGCAGGGACTGAATTATTAATGGTCTCAACAATATGGACTTTCTCTCATCAAAGCTAATTTGGCTACTACTGCTGCTGAGTGCCCAATCTACTAAGAAACAAAGGCTAATGTTAAGTAACCATCCCCTTGGGGAGAATGGCTAGTCACCTGGTGGCAGTTTGATTATAATGGTTCACTTCTATCATATTATAAGCAGCAATTTTCCTCATAGGAATATACAGATAGGGCAGCCCTGGTGGCTCAGCGGTTTAGCGCTGCCTTCAGCCCGGGGTGTGATCTTGGAGACCTGGGATCCAGTCCCAGTCGGGCTCCCTGCATGGAGCCTTCTTCTCCCTCTGCCTGTGTCTCTGCCTCTCTCTCTCTCTCTCTCTCTCTCTCTGTGTGCCTCTCATGAATAAATAAAATCTTTTTTTTTTTTTTAAAAAAAGGAATATACAGATAGTTTAAGTCAGGTTTTCTTTCCTTACCAGCAGATTTTCTATCAGCATGACCATCTACGGACTTAGAGAATGTCTCATTTATCCATTGCCAAGTTACTCTACACAACAATAACCTTTGAACAAAGACACAAAAGTAAAGGAGGTGAAACAATGGACTCATGCTCACTAAATTGACTAGTGTTAACCACCAATTAAGAAAATGGCTCACTGAACAGTAAATACCTTCTAAAGACTCGATTATGGCACAAATTGAAAAATAAGTCTTTGAGGTTAGAATGCTATCCTTGAAAAATGCAGTATATATGGTCAACAGCAAATATATGTATGCCAACTCCCCAGAGCCAGAGGCACTTTTTTGAGAACAAGGAGTAACCACTATTTTCTTCTTTTGCCATGGACTTGGGATCCGTGTTTTGGAAGTCCTGGTGCCAAGGAAAAAGTGAGAAAATATATTCATTCATACATCTCTTAAATTGGATGCTAATGCTGCTTTGGTCATTTGGAGCTTTTCATGCCATTGTAAATTGTCTTCCAACAGGCAAAGAAAGGGATCAATATACTGCCCAGGTTGATCAATCCCAATTGCAAACGACAAATTGTGTTAAGGTAAAAAAGGCTATCTCTGAAACCCAGGGAATGTGTTGGGACCCCCTGTAACACTCCCTTGACCCATGATCACAGTCAATGAAAAATTGGGACAGCCTAAGGAAGACAGCATCAAACATTTAAATCCAGCACAACTGAAAGTTTGTGATACAACATCAGATAAAGAACTCCACCTGGCCAAGGTGTTGAGAGATGGTAAGGGGGACATGGTAATGGAAGAAGTATAAAAGTCTCAAGTCTCACAAACTAGCTATAGAAGTGGGTCTAAGACATCTCTATTTTCTGCTCTTTATCTACTTGGTTTTTTCCTCCCTTTATTTCCTTACTAATTTATGTGGAAGAGCATTGAAGGTAAGTAGCATTTCAGAGTTCAGGTTGGAGTATACTAGAGTATATCTAAACTGGCATCACCTTGAAAAGTTAGTATAATGGATAGGGCTTTGTTTCCTGCAACTACATAGCTCCCACCAGGCATTCTTCCTACAACTACTTTCCATCTCTCTCCTTTCAGGTCTTACTGTAGTAATAGTTCCTGTGCTTCAAATCCCTAGGGTATTGCCCAATACTCACTGGTTTTCTTAAACTGTCTATATCTCTATAAATGGTCCTTTATTAACTCTCCTGAAAGACCTGAGTGTCCATCTATTTCTTACCATGATCCTGAATAATAAAGAAAACAAGGGTTTTAGATCTGCAGTTAAATGAGGTTTTTTTAAAAAATACTTCATTATGATTTAGAATTACCCACCTGGTGCTGGCACAGCTGGACAAATATGGGTCTCTCCCATAAGGACAGGTGCCTTGCTACATAGTACAGAACAGACCTGTCTTATGTGTCCTGCACTTGACCAAAAATGCCAATTCTTTAGACACCTCATCACATGGAAAAATTAGGTCAGAAATGTGGAGACCCGAGGTCCCTAGGTGCCTCAGTCAGTTAAGTGTCTGACTCTTGATTTTGGTTCAGGTCTTGACCTCAAGGTCATGGATCAAGCCCTTCATTGGGCTCTGTGCTGAGTGTGGAGCCAGTTTGGGATGCTCTCTCTTCCTCTCCCTGTGCCCCTGCCCCTGCCCTGCTCACAATGCATACTTTCTCTCTCTACAAAAAAAAAATGTGGAAATCCTTTCATAATATGCAGAGTATACCAAGAAATTCTCTAAAGCAGTGATAAAAAAGAGAACATAAAATAGAAACCTTCCAAATGATATGAAAAAGCAATTCATAAAAGAGGAAACTCAAATTGTCAGTTGTATCATTCCTAGCCAAACAGACATTCGATATTCTATTTCTTTTTATGAGATCACATTAATAATTAAAGTTAGTTTTCTATTTGGTGACACACTGAATATTTTGTCATTGATCAAAACTTCAGAGATAACCCATAAGTCAATTCCAAATTTCATTCTATAAAGGCTTAAATTTTTGTCCTCTTAGTTTAGAACTGTCATTTCACCATTTTGAACTATAATCCCATCTTAATAAATAGGACTTGCCCTATGCCAAGCAATTCTCCAAGTGAGTCACATGTGGCAATCAATTTCATTTTTACAACAATCCTGTGACGTACACAGCACACTGTGTGTCCAACATTGATTGGGATTTAAACTAAGATAGTAGGTCCCATGGTCCATGGTCCATGGTCTTAACTACATTATACTGCCTCTAATTTGCAACTTGTTCCTGGCTTGATCATCATTCAGTCTATTTTAATCATCTTTCTCCACTTGTTTTGAATAGCACAAACACTACCTCCTTCAAGTACAAGGAAATTTAAGAAATTGCTGATGGAAAATGTAAACTGTGGTCTAATCCAGTGCAGATACCATGAAGAAAAACAGCAGGTATTAGATTAATACGTTTAATTGCAAAGCAACAGATACAATCATTTAGAGACAATATTTCCTTCCTCCTTGAGTTTTCACAGTATTTGGGAAAAATTTAGAAAGACTTAATGGCAATGGGAGGGGAAATTTCAGGTTTGAAATACAGCTTAGATCTAGCTACCTATTTAAGGAGGCAGAAATTGTGGCCTGCACAGGATTTCCTAGGGAGATAAGTAATGCAGACCAAAGAAGAAGCTCTCATACTCAACACTGAATGCCACTGAACCTGTAAGAGGATTTCAGCAGGAAATCAGGACCACAGGAATGCAGTGTTTCTCTTCTGGACAAAAGATGATTATACCTTAAGTACAGAAAGTCAAAGGTCCTAAATGTTAGTGCTTCACTTAAAAATCACTTTTCTCTCTTTAAAATATTTACAAGCTCTATTAAAATTGGCAAAGGAGGAAATTATGGAAAGAAGAAAGAAACAAAATTGTAAATCACAACTACTTTTTAAAGGCATGCAGGAAAATTTTTTAGTAAAGATGAAAAATCCTCCAGTAAAATATAAGTTCCATAAGGGCCTTATTTATCTTATTCATTATTCTGACCTTCTCTCCTCATTGCCTAGAACATTCCTGGCCTAAGGAAATGCTCAAAAAATATCTGTTGCATAATTTAATTATTTAATTAGCAAATTAGTTAGTTGCTAATTTGCTAATTGTTGGCAGACCAAGTCCCACAAAATATTTCTATTTTCTTCTTATACATAAATCTTACCTATTTTTGGTTTAAATTATCAGGATTATGTGAATGAAGACCATATTTTGACCTTAAAGATCAATCTGATCTCAGCTGATTTAAATGTTTTCAGAGATGTCAAACTTCTGATTTTTTGCCAAGACTTGTGTTGTTTCTTTCTCCACATCCAGTGTATATATCTTTTTTTTTTGCCTCATCATTCTTAGGCCTATTTTAGTCTAAACCTAAGAATTTCACCAATAGAAATCTCTCTCTCTCTCTTTTTCTCTCTTACCACCTACTAATTAATGATGACTGGGCTCTTAGTCACTTCAGAGAAAAAATAATCATCAATCAATTCACATATGCATGTGTCTATTTGTTGAAATCTCTGGTTTCTCCTGCCAAGGCAAAACTCCATTCTATATAATATCTCTTTCAGCTCACCCTGTTGAGAGAGAGAAAGCCTTCAAGAGCCCATGAGCACTTAAGAAAGCATCCATCTGCCTATGTAAATGAGAAACTGATGGCTTTCAGAGCCCTCATTGAAAACACTTTCAGGTCAGCACATAAATACATCTGAAACTATCCTCTCTAAGCCCTAAAGTCACAGATTCAAAGCATATCCTAACATATCAAAGCTGTATAATAGAGCTTGTTTGTAGTTTTATAATAAACGTATTTTGACTGTTCCCCATCAAGAGTATCCTGGCAAGCCAAAAGTAAATACACCAGGTAAGAACTCATTCATTGTTGTTAATGCAGCTTCTGCTGAGATAGTAAATAAGTTAATGTGGTCATTATAACTGGTATAGCACCTGGAAAAGAGCAGCATTCCAAGAATAGGAACTCTTTCTTCCTCCTTTCCCTTTCCCACTTAAATACAACAAAAATCTTCTACTTAAATTTTTTAAACTAATTATATATAATTGGGGGTGAAAAATCAATGTTCTTGTTCCTTTTGATTTTCTTTTTAGCTTTTGGGGGCCAAATTTGTTAATATAACTAAATTAATATAAGCTGGTTAAATGTTATTTGTATACTAAGACAAATGTACTGCTTAATTACACTATTCAAATGGGAAAGGGAAAAGGATATTAATTTGTCATTATTTCTTTCTAGCTAAGATGCATTAATCTTAAATTTACATTAACACTCCAACAAATACTAGGATGGCATCTTCTTTAGCCAAATTTGTCTATTTATTCCCTTCAAATTCTCCATACCTTTGCTTAATTAGGTCTCTGTCTCCAATGATTTGAAACCTGACAGCTGTCTCTATTCTCCATAAAAAAAATGCATAGGGATCTGAGGTATCATTCCAGTCTCAGACATATAATGAATAATCCTCTCCTACAGACTGTATACTAAACAAACTATGTTTCACTATTTTAAAAACGATTTTTGGGCACTCTATCATCTATATGATTTTTGTGAGAGTGTTCTTTTGATTCTTTTACTAATTAATCAGTATTTTCAAGCCTCAGAAAGATTGAATAAGTCTTTAACTACTGATCTTCTTTCCTTAATGTGGGCATTAGGCCAGAGGTTATGTAGGACTTTAGGGAGGATGTGTGGAGAGTGTAGAAACTGGTTAGAAGAAGCCTGCTTGAATGATTCCAACATTCCTTAATAAGATACTATAAGACATTTTTGTAAAACTGAGCTCATGTCTCCATTTCTTGATCTCGATGTCTGTACACAAGATGTCTAAACCATCACACTCCAAGCCATATTTCCCTGAAGTAAAACACTACTGTGTAACATCTGGAGGAAAACTTGGAAAAGCATAATACAAAACTAAAATTCCACCAGGGAATATGCTGAAGAGAACTAAAAGTTCTGTACTTCAAAGTTTCTTCCTGTTTCTTAGGGCTTGTAATCTTAGAGGCTATCTGCATATAAACATATCACACACAAAGGCCTTAAGTCAATTTCTTCTGAGAAAAATCAGTTTCTTTTTTTAAAGAAAAGATTATTTATTTATTCATTCGTTTGAGAGTGAGTGACAGCACAAGCAGGTGGGGGGAAGGTCAAAGGGAGAAGGGGAGGGAGAAGCAGACTCCCTGCTGAGCTGGGTACCTGCCTTCAGCTCAGGTCAGGTTCCTGAGCTGAAGGCAGTCTCCTAAAGATTGAATCACCCAGGTCCCCTCAGGGAAATCAATTTCAATTAAATGTCAATTAAACAGATATCCTGCCAATTTATTGTTTTCTTCCTCCCTTTTCAAGAGAGTGATTGTGGTTAGATCCTAGATTAGAACAGAAGTTACTTTAAGCAGAATCTAGACTAGGATTTATTTTTAACCTTTATACTTAGAAAACAGTTTCAGATAAAAGTTGGCCACATAAAAAGCAAAGTCTACATACAAATTACTGATGATTTATTGCTATAAGTAGCTCTTTACTGTTAAATTTCTTAAAACTCGAAGTTTAGTTCCAGAGCAATAAAGTTAATGAGTTTGGAGAAATAGCCTCCAGGTCCTGCTTTTTTAGTTTTTACAATTATCCTCAACTACAGAATGAAAAAAAGAAAAAGGAAATGTAATGTGATAAAGTAATCTATAATGACATAGAAAAAGAAAACAAAATCCTTCTCAGGAAAAACCTTGTATTTGTTTAGAAGCAAGATTTCTAAACCAAAATAATACATGGATGGAAAGGATTGCTTGCCTAAACAAAAGGTAATGGGGAAGTTACTCCAGACAGGAAATGGTAAAGGATTTGAGATTCTGAAGAAAAAATCTGAATAACTAAATAAAGGAGTCAGTGAGAAGAGACACAGGCTGGTCAAAAGAAAAAGATAATGGAAAACACTATTGCACTAAAGTTTATAAAATAATACAAATATTTAATGAGGGAGAATTTATGGTATGGGATAAATATCACTCTCTCTCTCACAGAATCTTCATTTAAATCTACATTGCTCACTTAAGGTGTTGAGTGGATTTGAAATGAAGAGATATGAAAATATCCCTATGACACATGATTTTTTAGTATGGATGACAAAGACGTATGAAATATATTCCCATTTTACATAGTGCTCTCAATCACAAATTTTTATGGAACAAATTTACATCTATGGTTATAATATTGCCAGAGAGGAAGTTATTTTTCAATCATAAGAATACAAATTAAGACTGGATAACCCACTTTTTCCAGAGATATGTCTATACAATTAAATTTATCTTTTTTTATACCCCCAAATTACTAAAAGCCATGAAAATGATGCATTTTCTTAGAAGCACATAGATTTTTTTTTAAGATTTTATTTATTTATTCATGGGGTACACAGAGAGAGAGAGAGAGGCAGAGACAGCGGCAGAGGGAGAAGCAGGCTCCATGCAGGGAGCCTGATGTGGGACTCCATCCGGGACTCCAGGATCATGCCTTGGCTGAAGGTAGGCACTAAACAGCTGAGCCACCCAGGGTTCCCATAGATTTTTTTTAATGCAAAATCACCTGAAGCACAAGAAGAGACAGAAAGAGGGAGGGAAAAGGAGAGAGAAGAAAGAAGAAAGAAGAAAGAGAAAAGAAAGAAAGAAAGAAAGAAAAAGAAAGAAAGAAAGAAAGAAAGAAAGAAAGAAAGAAAGAAAGAAAAAAGAAAGAAAGAAAGAAAAAAACAACTTGCCTTTTATCTAGAGTTAATGACTAAGAAGACATGAAAATGAGTGACCATAGCTCAGTGTTTACTGGCATCTCTCTCAACCTCACTTAGTAACTCATTTTTTTGTTTGTTTATTTTTAAAAGTCTTATTTTTGTTAATAAGTCTTCGTGGAAGAATTTTTTTTCCAAAAGCATGTGTCAAGATCAAACTAAAAACACAGTTATATTAACTAGCTTTATAAAGTTAATAGAATTTAAAATAAAATTAACTATTTGTTAAAGAGGACTCCTTTAAGTTAAAAGCTACTACTGCAGTTAATGGCCTTGAGTTGTGCTTCTGCTCCTGTTATCGAAGTGCACACACAAACACACACCTCAGGATGTCTTTTCGTTTCATTTTTTACCTGTTTCCTTCTTTTATAAATGAACAAGATGATGACTAAAACATGTAGGTTAAAAATATAATCCAAACCAAGCATATTTTTTGTATGAAAAACTGAGATAACTAAGGCAGCATGTGTATATTTCAATTATCTGGATTTCTTCTCAAATATTATTTTATCCTGCATAAACAGAGAAGGAGGAAAAAAAAACACATAAAGAGATTTGTAGAATCTCTGGAGCATTGATCTTATCTCTTCTTTATTTCCTGGAGAAACGCTGGCATTAGAAGTCATTCCTTTTTCTGTATTATTTGCTTATTTATAATGTGCCAACAAGTCTTTTCTTACACTTCATATGGGAAATAAAAAATAAGCACTGTGCAAAATACGTGGCAAATAAAGCAAAGAACCCATTTTGTTGCCTCCCCCGCCCCACGAGTTTCTCAGATGGAAATCACATTTTTATACTCATAGTCGTTGGAACTTCAAGGTAAATAAACATTTACAAAAGTGAAAATTCACATATAAATCTATTAGATTTTACATTCATTTAAAGAAACTGTTAAATACTTAGACAAATAAATAGAAGTTTTTAACTTCCTTGATGCTGTAACAACAAAAAAAATAAAAATGAAAACCATAATCTTTAAAAATAGCTTTGTAAAAATAGAAAATCAAAGGAAATAGCAAATACATTTCCTAATAGACTTAAAATAGATATCAATGGGTATTTAAACTTCTATCTGAATAGAAGCTGAAATAAATTTAAAATCAGTTAAAAAGAAAAAAATATTAAAAATTATGGGAGATAAAATCAGCAAATTTATGAATTTTGGGAGTTTCAATTAATGATACTTCTATTGAGTCAATTATGTGCCACAAAATTAAACAAACAGAGCAGTAAAAGAATACTATGCGTGAAAAAAAAATCATCACACTACTGTATGTTGTTCTTGTCATGTTAAGACATCTATGGGCAAATGAAAAAACATTGAGAAGCTAGCAAATAAGGTGATATGGGAAATTGTATCACATAAAGAAAATTGGAGGAACTGAACATAGAGCCCGGAGAAGAAAAAACTCAGGCAAATGCCAGGGAAAGAAGACAGCAACTTTCTCTAAGTGTCAAAAACATTGTTTATTGAAAGAGTAGCCCAATGTGTTCTGCCTATCTCATAAAAGGACATTCAGGCTCCATACAGAGAAAAAATGTTCTTAAAGCCAAAGTTGTATCATTATGGGGGAGGTTGCCATATTAGTCTGGTCTCTTGCTTACAAGTGGGAAGACAAGCCCCTGAAAAAAGGAAGGAAAATGGGGGGACTTATTGACTCCCAAACTCAGGAAACCTTTGAGCATAGTACATTTTAGAGCTTCAAAAAGTATCATTATGCTCTCTGACTCTGAGCTTTCTTCTCTTTTTTGCTTGGTTTCTTTCTTAGGTGGCTTCTTAATACAGGAGAACATAAAGACCCACTGGAAGAACCAGGCTGACCAGAGCTTGAAATTACAGAGAAAAGAAAGCAGCTCTCTATTTTCCATCTTCCACTTGTTATAAGAGAACTGTAAAGGGGTCTGCTTGGCTCCCTAGGTAATTACTTTTTAGACCAATCATTATAGACAATGAAGGATGGATGCTGTGAGAAACCTATCCCGAGTCTAATGCCTGCTCATAACATCACAGCAACCATGACTGACATCAGCAGAATCACTCTAAGCAGAAGAGAGGACACTAGGTAGCTGTGTAGGCAAAAACAAACAGGGAAAAAATAAATGAACCAAACCAAATCCAGACCAAACTAAAATAACATGCACCACAGCTACTTGGGAAAGTAATGAATTATTCTGAATAATTCTAGAATAATTATTCAGAATAAACATATTCTGAATATGTTTGAGCAAATGTTAAATAACAACTTGTCAGTGATAAAAGGCCATATTTCCCCTTGTCAACTGTGGAACCCTGAGCAAGTTATTCCTCATTTCCTCTAGTCAACAAATATTCATTTAGCACATACAACATGAGAGGCCATGAAGACACAATGGTGTACAAGACAGATTGCCCTGGAGGACTTTACAATCTATGATCCCTAATCTATAAAAGAGATTATATTTGTCACACAATATTAGTGTGTTTAAAAGAAAAGTTGTATGTGGAAACTGACAATTATAAAATAATATATGAATGTAAAATATTAAAGAGCATAAGTAAAATAGCTAATATTTAGCCTCAGAGAGGTGGAAGGGAGTTAAAAGCAAACTTCATCTCAAAAGGAATTTGATCTACACGCGCCACAATCAGACTTCCCAACTCCACTGAACAGCCTGTGATCCAATCCAAAATGATTTCATCCAGTAAATATTAAGAGGAAAAAAACCTCAGGGTGATTTCTCAGCCTAGGGGATACAATGAGAGATTTAAGAAACAGATCAACCCATGGGCCATAAACACTGTGCCACTGCTTCTGAGATAGGCGTCTGGGTGAGGTCCATAGCGGGCTTGACCCCAGGGCTCTATGAGCCAGCCCCAAATAGGGTAACTTTTCAGAGTAGCCAGAATGCCTCACCATCCAGCCTTCTAGGGTGCCAATAGGGCTTGATAAGCTACAACATAAGGGACATAAGACAACCTAGGGAAAGGTGGGTAGCCCCTCAACAGACTCAGTTTAAAGGGGCTGGGAGTAACAAGATGTGTCATCAGTGCCTAGGCACAGTGCCAAACATGCCTTCTGTGTGAACACTGCCATTAGTGGAAACACTCTAACTATATTTTTATAGTTAGGTAAGCTCTTTATGAGTCATGGTTACTTCATCTTTCTAAGCTTCAATTTCCTAATCTGAAAATGAAATAAAGGTGAGTACAAACTCACTTATAAATTCTTTTTAAAAAACTAAATGAATTTACAGGATAAATAATGGAATACTGCCTTCCTGTGACTAATTCTTAAAAGTGGCCTGATGTACAATTTTATTGCCTTAAGTGAGTGCCAATTTCCCCCATTGAAATTTATCTATTCAGTGAAGACAGTCTAAGACGTAAGAATTTACCTATGGGACTCAAATATGTTTTATTCATTTTGAATTTTAAAAATGTGGTCAGATACTGTTTTTTGAGGAGTGGAGAGTGAGGTTATTGGGCAATGTGGAAAAATAAAGTTGCTCACCACTGTCTTAGATTTTATCTTGGTTATATCCCTATGCTTCTTCCCAGAAATCACATATATGATTAGTGACAGCCCTGGATATATGTATCATAGGAAGTAGGGGGATTAAGTGAAATCTTTAAATTAGCCATACTTACTTCAGCTTAGCTTCCAAATCATCTAAGTAGAAAGGTCTGTTTTGACCAGGATTAGATTCTGCCCAATACACCCTTTACATCTTTATTTTTAATTTTTTATATTTTTAAAGATTTTATTTATTTATTCATGAGACACAGAGAGAGAGAGAGAGAGAGAGCGAGAGAGAGAGGGAGAGAGAGACAAGCAGGCAGAGGGATAAGCAGGCTCCATGCAGGGAGCCCGATGTGGGACTTGATTCCCTGGTCTCCAGGATCATGCCCTGGGCTGAAGGCAGGCGCTAAACTGCTGAGCCACCGAGGGATCCCCCCTTTACATCTTTAAATCAGACACTGAAAACCAAAAGTGGAATTTCCTTCTAGCTCCAAAATATTAATGTCATATCTTCACCAAAAGAATAAACCAAAAATAGTCTAACGAATTTCATCCCATCTTAAATAAGCAAATAGATGCAGAAATTTTGTTCAGCTGACTCAAAATGAAAAGTCCATAGGCAGTTGCCAAAAGATTTACCTCAAAGGGGACATTTAAATTGAATGAGAAATTCCATCCCTAGGTAATGACCAATGCTTTGGTATTGAAACACCAATAAAGTGGCGATGTTTTTATTTTTCCATTTTCAAAGATAAAATAGGCCTCTGAATCAAAGAATTTTTTGAAATATTTTGTGTTCTATGGGTACTATTGATCAATGAAGTAGAAAGTGAATTTTGTTTTTTTATTTTAAATTTTGTTTTAGGGCAGCCCTGGTGGCGCAGCAGTTTGGCGCTGCCTGCAGCCTGGGGTGTGATCCTGGAGACCCAGGATCGAGTCCCACATCGGGCTCCCTGCATGGAGCCTGCTTCTCCCTCTGCCTGTGTCTCAGCCTCTCTCTCTCTCTCTCTCTCTCTCTGTCTATGAATAAATAAATAAAATCTTTAAAAAAATGTTTGTTTTAATTCCTAAGTTTCCATTATTACATGCTTCAATCATTTGGCAATGAGAGGATCAGATGTCTTCTCAAAGGTCTGTTTATTCCTTCCCTGTTTGTATTAATCTCCAATACAACATTTTTTTTTTCTGAGGAGAGGGATAAAGGGGTATGTGCATGTATGTTGTTCTGAGAACAACAAAATAGCAGGCTTTCTTTTGATCTTCTGATAGTATTTGCAACTCAGATATTTCCAAGGAAGTGACCTTGCTTCTTTTTGGACAGAGATAGTCTATTACCTCAGGTAGTGTTTAACAACAATTCTCCTGACATGACACACAGGACGCCAACAAGGCTGCCTCTGGCTGAAGATGATTGGCTGCAAAGGAGCTCTTCTCAGGAAAACCTGGACAGAGCATCAGCAACTTTGACTTTAGAAACTCAATTGTTAAGTGACTCCCTTCAAAGGGTTAAAGCACAGTATTTGCCAACAATTCTGCTAACAAGATCACCTAATTTTTCTATATCATTTTACAGAATTGCATTCTCCTCATTTAAAATATATTAATTGTCAATATGTTTGGAATGAAGTTCTGTATGATTTAAGTGTTGTTTTCCACAAATACAGGTTACTTGAACTATGTGGGTCTCTCTCCACATGCTGGAGCATCTCTCTCTGGCTGCACTGTCTCTGAGAGTGTTCTGTCCTATACATTTTTGCTGCATTATCTTCCAACCAGAGGGGGTTTAGTAAACAAAAAGGCAGCTCACAAGTAAAGAAACAATATCTTACAGATTCACAAAATTCTTGAAAATTCAAGAATCTAGGCTTCGAAAGGAAAAGGTAAAATTAGGCAGTTTTGACCAAAAAAACAGCATTTCAATGTCAAAGATATATAGGGATGGGCATATTTGTAACAGGAAAGAATTTGGCCTCTACCTAACGGGTCTTAAGAACTGCCTTTTTTATTTTCTTTTTCTTTTTATTTTTTATTACTAACAGTTTATTAGATACTAAAATTTCCTAAAAAATTAGCAACTTAAAAACTAGGTCATCAACTTAATACCATTCAATTTTTTTAATATATTAATTTTTTATTGGTGTTCAATTTACCAACATACAGAATAACACCCAGTGCTCATCCGGTCAAGTGTCCCCCTCAGTGCCTGTCACCCACTCACCCCCACCCCCGGCCCTCCTCCCCTTCCACCACCCCTACTTCATTTCCCAGAGTTAGCAGTCTTTACCTTCTGTCTCCCTTTCTGATATTTCCCACACATTTCTTCTCCCTTCCCTTATATTCCCTTTCACTATTACTTATATTCCCCAAATGAATGAGAACATATAATGTTTGTCCTTCTCCGACTGACTTACTTCACTCAGCATAATACCCTCCAGTTCCATCCACGTTGAAGCAAATGGTGGGTATTTGTCATTTCTAATGGCTGAGGAATACTCCATTGTATACATAGACCACATCTTCTTTATCCATTCATCTTTCAATGGACACCGAGGCTCCTTCCACAGTTTGGCTATTGTGGACATTGCTGCTAGAAACATCGGGGTGCAGGTGTCCCGGCGTTTCATTGCGTCTGAATCTTTGGGGTAAATCCCCAGCAGTGCAATTGCTGGGTCGTAGGGCAGATCTATTTTTAACTCTCTGAGGAACCTCCACACAATTTTCCAGAGTGGCTGCACCAGTTCACATTCCCACCAACAGTGTAAGAGGGTTCCCTTTTCTCCGCATCCTCTCCAACATTTGTGGTTTCCTGCCTTGTTAATTTTCCCCATTCTCACTGGTGTGAGGTGGTATCTCATTGTGGTTTTGATTTGTATTTCCCTGATGGCAAGTGATGCAGAGCATTTTCTCATGTGCATGTTGGCCATGTCTATGTCTTCCTCTGTGAGATTTCTGTTCATGTCTTTTGCCCATTTCATGATTGGATTGTTTGTTTCTTTGGTGTTGAGTTTAAGAAGTTCTTTATAGATCTTGGAAACTAGCCCTTTATCTGATATGTCATTTGCAAATATCTTCTCCCATTCTGTAGGTTGTCTTTGAGTTTTGTTGACTGTATCCTTTGCTGTGCAAAAGCTTCTTATCTTGATGAAGTCCCAATAGTTCATTTTTGCTTTTGTTTCTTTTACCTTCGTGGATGTATCTTGCAAGAAGTTACTGTGGCCAAGTTCAAAAAGGGTGTTGCCTGTGTTCTCCTGTAGGAGTTTGATGGAATCTTGTCTCACATTTGGATCTTTCGACCATTTTGAGTTTATCTTGGTGTATGGTGAAAGAAAGTGTCTAGTTTCATTCTTCTGCATGTGGATGTCCAATTTTCCCAGCACCATTTACTGAAGAGACTGTCTTTCTTCCAATGGATAGTCTTTCCTCCTTTATCGAATATTAGTTGCCCATAAAGTTCAGGGTCCACTTCTGGATTCTCTATTCTGTTCCATTGATCTAAGTGTCTGTTTTTGTGCCAGTACCACACTGTCTTGATGACCACAGCTTTGTAGTACAACCTGAAATCTGGCATTGTGATGCCCCCAGCTATGGTTTTCTTTTTTAAAATTCCCCTGGCTATTCGGGGTCTTTTCTGATTCCACACAAATCTTAAAATAATTTGTTCTAACTCTATGAAGAAAGTCCATGGTATTTTGATAGGGATTGCATTAAACGTGTATATTGCCCTGGGTAACACTGACATTTTCACAATATTAATTCTGCCAATCCATGAGCATGGAACATTTTTCCATCTCTTTGTGTCTTCCTCAATTTCTTTCAGAAGTGTTCTATAGTTTTTAGGGTATAGATCCTTTACGACTTTGGTTAGGTTTATTCCTAGGTATCTTATGCTTTTGGGTGCAATTGTACATGGGATTGACTCCTTAATTTCTCTTTCTTCAGTCTCATTGTTAGTGTATAGAAATGCCACTGATTTCTGGGCATTGATTTTGTATCCTGCCACGCTACCAAATTGCTGTATGAGTTCTAGCAATCTTGGGGTGGAGGCTTTTGGGTTTTCTATGGAGAGTATCATGTCATCAGTGAAGAGGGAGAGTTTGACTTCTTCTTTGCAAATTTGAATGCCTTTAATGTCTTTTTGTTGTCTGATAGCTGAGGCTAGGACTTCCATACTATGTTGAATAGCAGTGGTGAGAGTGGACATCCCTGTCTTGTTCCTGATCTTAGGGGAAAGGCTCCCAGTGCTTCCCCATTGAGAATGATATTTGCTGTGGGCTTTTCGTAGATGGCTTTTAAGATGTCGAGGAAAGTTCCCTCTATCCCTACACTCTGAAGAGTTTTGATCAGGAATGGATGCTGTATTTTGTCAAATGCTTTCTCTGCATCTAATGAGAGGATCATATGGTTCTTGGTTTTTCTCTTGCTTATATGATGAATCACATTGATTGTTTTACGAGTGTTGAACCAGCCTTGTGTCCCAGGGATAAATCCTACTTGGTCATAGTGAATAATTTTCTTAATGTGCTGTTGGATCCTATTGGCCAGTATCTTGTTGAGAATTTTTGCATCCATGTTCATCAGGGATATTGGTCTGTAATTCTCCTTTTTGGTGGGGCCTTTGTCTGGCTTTGGAATTAAGGTGATGCTGGCCTCATAGAACGAATTTGGAAGTACTCCATCTCTTTCTATCTTTCCAAACAGCTTTAGGAGAATAGGTATGATTTCCTCTTTAAACATTTGATAAAATTCCCCTGGGAAGCCATCTGGCCCTGGACTCTTGTGTCTTGGGAGGTTTTTGATGACTGCTTCAATTTCCTCCCTGGTTATTGGCCTGTTCAGGTTTTCTATTTCTTCCTGTTCCAGTTTTGGTAGTTTGTGGCTTTCCAGGAATGCGTCCATTTCTTCTAGATTGCCTAATTTATTGGCGTATAGCTGTTCATAATATGTTTTTAAAATCGTTTGTATTTCCTTGGTGTTGGTAGTGATCTCTCCTTTCTCATTCATGATTTTATTAATCTGAGTCTTCTCTCTCTTCTTTTTAATAAGGTTGGCTAATGGTTTATCTATCTTATTAATTCTTTCAAAGAACCAACTCCTGGTTCTGTTGATCTGTTCCACAGTTCTTCTGGTCTCGATTTGGTTGAGTTCTGCTCGAATTTTAATTAACTCTCTTCTTCTGCTGGGCGTAGGGTCTATCTACTTCTCTAGCTCCTTTATGTGTAAGGTTAGCTTTTGTATTTGAGTTCTTTCCAGTTTTTGAATGGATGCTTGTATTGCGATGTATTTCCCCCTTAGGACTGCTTTTGCTGCATCCAAAAGATTTTGAACGGTTGTATCTTCATTCTCATTAGTTTCCATGAATCTTTTTAATTCTTCCTTAATTTCCTGGTTGACCCTTTCATCTTTTAGCAGGATGGTCCTTAACCTCCACGTGTTTGAGGTCCTTCCAAACTTCTTGTGATTTAGTTCTAATTTCAAGGCATTATGGTCTGAGAATATGCAGGGGACGATCCCAAGCTTTTGGTATCGGTTCAGACCCGATTTGTGACCCAGTATGTGGTCTATTCTGGAGAAAGTTCCATGTGCACTTGAGAAGAATGTGTATTCAGTTGAGTTTGGATGTAAAGTTCTGTAGATATCTGTGAAATCCATCTGGTCCAGTGTATCATTTAAAGCTCTCGTTTCTTTGGAGATGTTGTGCTTAGAAGACCTATCGAGTGTAGAAAGAGCTAGATTGAAGTCACCAACTATAAGTGTATTATTATCTAAGTATTTCTTCAGTTTGGTTATTAATTGGTTTAAATATTTGGCAGCTCCCACATTCGGGGCATATATATTGAGGATTGTTAAGTCCTCTTGTTACATAGATCCTTTAAGTATGAGATAGTGTCCTTCTTCATCTCTCACTACAGTCTTCGGGGTAAATTTTAGTTTATCTGATATAAGGATGGCTACCCCTGCTTTCTTTTGAGGACCATTTGAATGGTAAATGGTTCTCCAACCTTTTATTTTCAGGCTGTAGGTGTCATCTGTCTAAAATGAGTCTCTTGTAGACAGCAAATAGATGGGTCTTGCTTTTTTATCCAGTCTGAAACCCTGCGCCTTTTGATGGGGTCATTAAGCCCATTCACGTTCAGAGTTACTATTGAGAGATCTGAGTTTAGTGTCATCATGATATCTCTTCAGTCCTTGTTTTTGTGGATTGTTCCACTGAACTTAAAGGGGAATTTTAAGAGTCCCCCTTAAAATTTCTTGCAGAGCTGGTTTGGAGGTCACATATTCTTTCAGTTCCTGCCTGTCTTGGAAGCTCTTTATCTCTCCTTCCATTTTGAATGAGAGCCTTGCTGGATAAAGAATTCTTGGTTGCATGTTCTTCTAATTTAGGACCCTGAATATATCCTGCCAGCCCTTTCTGGCCTGCCAGGTCTCTGTGGAGAGGTCTGCTGTTACCCTAATACTCCTCCCCATAAAAGTCAGGGATTTCTTGTCTCTTGCTGCTTTAAGGATCTTCTCTTTATCTTTGGAATTTGCAAGCTTCACTATTAAATGTCGAGGTGTTGAACATTTTTTATTGATTTTAGGGGGGGGACTCTCTATTTGCTGGATCTGAATGCCTGTTTCCCTTCCCAGATTAGGAAAGTTTTCAGCTAGAATTTGTTCAAATACATATTCTGGCCCTCTGTCCCTTTGGCGCCCTCGGGAACCCCAATTAAACGTAGGTTTTTCTTCCTCAGGCTGTCGTTTATTTCCCTTAATCTGTCTTCATGGTCTTTTTATTTTCCATCTCTTTTTTCCTCAGTTTCCCTCTTTGCCGTCAACTTGTCTTCTATGTCACTCACTCGTTCTTCCACCTCGTTAACCCTCGTTGTTAGGACTTCTGGTTTGGATTGTATCTTATTCAATTGATTTTTAATTTCTGCCTGATTGGATCTAAATTCTGCAGTCATGAAGTCTCTTGAGTCCTTTATGCTTTTTTCTAGAGCCACCAGTAGCTGTATGATAGTGCTTCCGAATTGGCTTTCTGATATGAATTGTAATCCAGATTTTGTAACTCTGTGGGAGAGAGGACTGTTTCTGATTCTTTTTTTTGAGGTGAGGTTTTCCTTCTAGTCATTTTGCTCAGTGCAGAGTGGCCAAAAACAAGTTTATTGGGAAAAAGAGAAAAAGAGAGAGAAGGAAAGAAAAGAGAAGAAGAAAAAAGAAAAAAGGAAGAAAAAAAGGAAAAAAGAGAAAATGAGAAAAAGAAAGATAGGTGAAAAAAAGGGGTGGGGGAAGCAATCAGAAATCAAAAAGAAAAAAAAAAACCACGGGAGAGTATCTTCTGATTCTGTGTACTTTAAGTCCCTTGACTTCCCCTGGAACTTGTCCGTCTAGCTGGTCTTCTGGGGGAGGGGCCTGTTGTGCTGATTCTCAGGTGTGAGCACTTGGGGGAGCTGCTGTGCCCCTGCCTGGTGCAGGGCTCAGTGGGGGTTGTTTACCCCGTGAGGCCCCAGGAGCAACAGCCCCAGTGGCGGGGCCAGCTCTGCAGCCATGGAGTCAGCCCCCGCAGTAGCTCCAGAGCTCTCCGTCTGCAGGGCCTGGAGGCTCCGGGCGGGGCCGCTGATCTGCTCAGCTCGGGGCAGGAGCGTCCTCGCTGTCCTGGGCCCTCCCGGCCTCTGCCTGTCCCGAGGGAGGCCGGATCCTGGGCTGTGTCCCGGCGCCCTGTGCTCCGGGGCCTGCGCTGTTGGATTCACGCTCCCGCCCCGCAGCCCCCTCCGCGGAGCCGCCGCCCAAGCCCCTCCGAGCTGCTCCGGGTCCCACCGGGTCCCGCCGTGCGCGCTGCAGCCCTTAGGGAGCTCGGCGCACTCTCCCGGGGTGCAGGTGTCTGTTAGTGTCCCCGGGAGCCCGAGGCCATCCCCGCCCTCCTGGGTCCTGCTCCACCTCCCCGCGAGCCCCTTTCCGCCCGGGAAGGTCGGTGCAGCTCCTGCGTCTCCGGGACGGGGCTCTCCTGTCCTGGGGACACTCGCCCCGGCCTCAGCCCGGCTCCTCCTGGGCCCCTCCCCCTTGGAGGCCTTTGTTTCTTTATTTCTTTTTCCCTGTCCTCCTACCTGATAGAAGCGCGAACTCTTCTCACTGTAGCATTCCAGGTGTTCTCTCTTAATTCTCAGGCCGAATTCGTATATTTTCAGGATGATTTGAAGGTTATCTAGGTAATTTGGTGGGGACAGGTGACCTGGGGACCCTACTCCTCCGTCATCTTGCCCCTCCTCCCGAGAACTGCCTTTTTTATTTTTTTTTAGATTATTCTTTTAAATTTTTATTTATTTATGATAGTCACACACAGAGAGAGAGAGAGGCAGAGACACAGGCAGAGGGAGAAGCAGGCTCCATGCACCGGGAGCCCGACGTGGGTTTCGATCCCGGGTCTCCAGGATCGCGCCCTGGGCCAAAGGCAGGCGCTAAACCACTGCGCCACCCAGGGATCCCGAGAACTGCCTTTTTTAAAGGAACACTGTGAACAGAGGCCACCAGAGGACTTTCTGAAGAGTGAGTTGGTGAGGATGTGGCATTTCCTGGGCAGCACTACAGCTGACTCTCACAGGAGTTTTCATTTTTTTTAAGTTTTGGTTTGCATGCAGCAGTGATTTCAGAGGGCTAAGGAGAGTAGCCAATCAATAAGCCTGCTTATTCCTCACTTGCTTTGACTACTTCTCAACATAGAAATGGGGCAATTGATTTAGTAAGCCTGAATTTAGTATACAGAAAGATCTCTTCCTAAAGCATGCTAGTTAATATCAGAATCTTTTGAGAGAAATATTGTTTATACCCCTGAAGAAAAGAAATGAACCTACAAAAATGATGATGTGCTTTCCCATGGCTTTGTTCTCACTGGTTGTCTCACTTTTTCATTCTTAGATTCTAATGACATAAAAATAAAAAATTTAACTGATTTTACTTATAAGTCATATCACAAATATGTCTTGGCTCATTTTTAAAGAGAAACAGACTTAGTTAAATCATTGTCTTCAAAGTTGATTTTTATGGTTTAGTGTTTGTGAAAGTTCTCCACTGAAGTTTTCTTTTTTCTTTCTTTGTTTTGTTTTGTTTTGTTTGCTTTTTAAGTGACTTTGACATCACTTGATTTCATTGTTTCCCTGAGGAAAATGAGGTCTTGTATTTTAAAGATGCTGATCAAAAGCTTGGAATCCTTTCTCTTGTTATTTTCCAGCTGACTGCTTCCAGAAATAGATTATAATCCACAATGAACACTCAACTGCCTCTATTTTTTGTTTTCAATTAGACTACTGCTTTAATGAAAAAAAAATGACCACGATAATAAAATTTTGACTAAAAAGATCCATAAACTTCAAAATGCTAATGATAAGTAGTCATGCCTTGTAGAATCGGAAAAACAAAAATTCTATTACACATATAAACACAGATTTGGAGAGAAATAGAATTGAAATAAATAGTTTCTGTCATTATTTATGGGAAGAGAAAATTTTAATTAGGAATTATTTGAAAATCTCATCAGAAATTATTTACCTAACAGTTTATTTAAAATATCTATAATAGGTTATTTAAAATACATATGTATTTTGTAAAACATTTCTCATCCTAGTTCTTTGAAACTGCCAAATTTTGAAGAGAAAATTCTGATGGTATTCTTCAGGTATGACAATAGACCCAATTGTTTACTATAATTCAAACAAAACCTAATTCTTTAAACTATGTGAAAAGCCTGCATTTTATATATATTCAGCAAAATTTGTGTGCAATTGCTAAATAATTAGTAAATTCTCCTTTGCATAGCATCTGCCTATATGTGTGTAGTGTATACATATGGATGTAAGCTGAATGAAAGCCATCTTTGTATATTTATAAAGTTCTTTTTTAGTGAATCCAAGTTTAATAAAAAGTCATCTGCAGCAAAATATTTGGAAGAAACCATATAAAAATCAAGGGATTTTATTTTCTCAGGTGCTTTCACTGGCAAGTAAAAGAGTTCTTTCTAAATGTTCAGAGATATAAAGAAAAGAGTCAAGAAGAGCTTAAGTAATCCCAACCTCTGATAATATCATCATGAAATATTACTCTCCTAAAAATGCTGCTAATATAATTGCCAAAAGCTGGTTACACTCAATGAACTGTTGCTCAGAATATGGCTTATTTTCTTATTTTCTAAGGTTGAAATACAAAAACATAAATACACTGTGAAATGTACAGGGTAGAGTATCACTTCGTCAGTGGGCTCTACTGAGTTGAAGTTTCTGGAGAATATTATGGTATTCTTGTCAACTTTGGATTCCTCATGAACCACTTGTTTTTCATCTTTTTTTATTATTGCCTTAGTTTTCAGGGTTTTTTTCCCAGCTAATACTGGACATTCCTTAATATTTTTAGATTGTTCCTTCTGTCTCCTAATAATTCTCCAGCCAGTCTAATCATTATCAGCTACCATTGAGATTGTGATTCATCTACAATTCTATCAAGAAAAGGCTGTTCTTTTTGCCTATTTAGAGGCATGATTTTAAATTTACAATAATTCACCATTTCCCTAATTAGAGCATCAAATTTCACCCACTTGACCAAAAATCAATGCAGCTAATGTAGTCTGCAAAAGACAGTATTTGTCCTTTCGAGTCATACTGGGCTTTCTCAGAAATGTCCTTTCATTTCACAGACATTTCCTTTACAAAAATGACTGGCTCACTGCAGCTAAACACACCCATATGGCCTGCCCCAAAGGCTGCCTTTAATAAACTGGCCAAATAAAACACTGAGAATGTCTATAGAGGAAGAACACTAATAAGCACTTTTTAGAAAATGACTAGAATGTGGTTTTATTGAAAACTACAGTGCTAAAGAGAGAGAGAAATACAGAGAGAAACTATAGGCAAGGATGGCCAAGTTTCCATAGAGACACTTGTTTACCTCATTAATCCATTCTTTCCTTTCATAGTAACTTTTTTCTGGATCATATTACCACTTAAAATAAAGACTATTTCTGTCTCTCTTGCAGGTAGCTGTGTCATTTGACTAAGTTCTAGCTAATGGAATAAATGACTGCAGCTAAAAGTGGAGAGACATATCCTAACCTTTTCCCTTTCTTTACCCTGCTACCTGAAAAGTGCATGTGGAAAGGAAGTACAGAAAACCAGAAGGATCAGAACAACACCAGACACATGGTGTAGCCACATGATGAAATCTCCTGGGTCACTGGAAACCAAATGGAGCTACTCTCTTCCAACTTTACATGAAATGAAACTCTGTTTTGTTTAAGATACTGCTATTTTGGTTCAATGGTCTAAGCAGCTGAACCTCTCTGCTAATTCTTCCCATGAACAACCAAGTTTCATATGTTAGCCTTCAGATGTCTGAGAGTCACCACACACATAGTTCTGATAATCTTATGTTTTTATTGTCCTAAGGAATGACTTAAACTTTCTGCTAAACCATCTGGACTTTACTGTTGAAATATCTTAAATCATTGATCTTATGCTACCCACTGGGTTCTATTACTGGCATACACAAGGAACTAGAGGGGCGGAAATGGGCCTGGGGGTGAGGATAGGTGCTGGACCAAGGTCAGTTTACAGATATAATTATAAAACCAGGATTAGACATTTTATTTTAACAGGAATAAAAATTATGGTCTCTTGAATTTAAGCTTAGTGCAGGCAGGGCTCATTCTCCTGCTGTTTTGCCCTTCATATGTATGAAGAGCTACCAGAAACCAAATATCAAGTGTACATACCTCAGCAACTTTTCTAGTTTTCCCCTTTTCCTATTTTCTAACTATGCATTTTTCCTTGTCAGTTCTTTATTTATGAAATCATCAACTGAACATCTCTTCCACTTGAAAACTAGTCCCACGATTTACAACTGGCTCTTTCCAAGTCTGTACCTTCTTTCACTTCATGTTTTGGGGAATGAGATAATGGTGGTTATCATTTTATTCTTATTAATTTCTTGAACCCATACTTAACTCTACAGTTGGTTTATGAAGGATCAGTGTTTCAATGTCAATAGTGTTCTATTTATTTGTCTGATCCCTGAGTGTCTTTTAGGTTGGTTCTTTTGAAGCATTCAATTGCGAAAGTATTTTATAAAATAACAGCGTCTAATTGGTGAAAGGTCATCTAGTCCAACCTCACAACTAGTACAAAAACTCTGGTAGCTAGTTGCTAGCTGTGTTTGAATGAATTACTTAACCTCTCTGAACCTTGGGTTCTCACTTATAAGTGCAAATAAATTTCTACATTGTATAGTTAGCACTACTTCAATAATAGTAGTAATAACACCCAGTGAAATTATTGCTTGATGTTGCTGTTGTGTTACTAATAAAGTTTAGCCTTCTCTAGATACTTTAAAATAAAGTCTCCTCAACTGAGAAATTAAAGTATTTTAGTTACTCTCTGAGTTAAAAGAAAGTTCATTCTCTGTTATTTTAATCCTCTCTCCTGGACTTTCCCATAGGGCTTGAAGATTGGATCTATTCTGTACACATGATCCTGATTCTCCCCGACAAAACTTTTTATTCCTCAGGCTGAACATTCCTGGTGATTCTAACATTCACAGATATGATAGAGGTTCAAGTCTTTTTCATGAAGCTGACCTTTTCCCTCCTGATGGATCTGTGTCTTGTGTCCTTCTCAAAGTATAATACACAGGTCCAAAGTAGACAGTTTAAGGGTGACCTGACTTGTACTTTTGATGGAGAGCAGTGAGCAAACACATGTCTCCTTTCAAAAGGAGTCTAATTCAGAGGAAAGTTTTACTCATGGTAGGAGTTCTCTTATCCAAGCTTTCTTCCTCAAACTTTGCTCCCAACTTCTATGTCATTTGGGTTTAACCAATTAGGTATGATTCAGATGATTACTGGACAATCAAGGGACCTGTGCTTGTTTGTAGGTTCAGTTATGTATGAGTTGGGTAAACTTGGACAATGCCTCATTTGTATCAATTGCAAAATTTCTGCCTTGCCTATCCTACTGGATTAATCCAAGATTCAAATGAAAATATGAATGACAAAACATCATATAAATATTGTTCAGTATTGGGGATCCCTGGTGGCTCAGCGGTTTCGTCTCTGCCTTTAGCCCAGGGCGCGATCCTGGAGTCCCAGGATCGAGTCCTGCGTCGGGCTCCTGGCGTGGAGCCTGCTTCTCCCTCTGCCTGTGTCTCTGCCTCTCTCTCTCTCTCTCTCTATGTCTATCATAAATAAATAAAAATAAATCTTTAAAAAATATTGTACAGTATTGACAACAGTGACAGAATTGTCCTTTCTGCATTATTTTCCATCCTTTCTGAGTTTCCTTATTCATAAAGTGGGAATTAAATTACAGAATTATGTAAGGATCAATATGTATGCTGTTAATATGTGTACAATAGTATAACACAGTTTCTGGCACAGATCGGTCAGTAAATGTGAAATTTATAATTTATAGTTGATAGTTTCTGGCTCTCAAAATGACATAGATATTGTACCCATTTGCATGAATGCTAGTCACTTTGCAATCATCCTCTGTGGAATTTTTAAGGAGGTGAGAGACCTCCTTAAAATAGGCCACGTGAAAACTACTCTCCTCCATGACAGAAGAATTAGTCACCAAATTATTTCCTTGAAATGAATGACCAAGGTAATTTTCTCCTCTGTTCATTAATAATCACTGTTCCTTAAAGCTTCACATATGTACAAATCCATAAGAGAAATAAATAAAAATATATTATCCTTAGGTAGAAATAGACAATACTTATCAAATAGCACTTTATCTAAGTGCTGCTGAAGCAAGCATTATCAAATAGCACTTTGATTCACTTTGATAGAGATAATTCACCCTTCCAGTTCAAAGAGCTTGCTCTTTTGATGATAGCGTAACCTGAATAGACATAACTGTCTAACCTGAATGAACAGCTTACTGTATCTCCTGGCCTCTTTCTAAGTATACAGAGAACAAGCAACCATATAAATTCATACTCTGTCAAATTTGGTATCCAGTGTGTAGTGGGTGATTATAAAGGGTTTTTTTTTGTTGTTGTTATCATTTACATTTTTTTGGTCTCTATGTATAGTCCTCCACATTATCCATTTATAGTTATTTTAAGTCTAAAAAGACTATTTTTAGCATGGTAAAACAGATTTTTAATTAAACTTATAGGATTCTTCCATTATGCACTGCCTCAAATTCTGAGCCTTAGCAGAAAATGTTAATGAGAAAATTTTTAGAAACCAAGTTAACCTGAAACACTTAAGTTTGAACCACAATGGAAAGTAGCATGTAGTGTTATTCCTTTATTAAATATAATGTGACCACAAGCTACATCTGTTCTTAAAAATGTCCAACTGTCACCTAAAAACATTTTTCCTATTCTCCTTTTTCTCTCTAAAGAATAACAATCTTATAACTGCTTAAGAGTGAAAAAGCAACACCATCACTTCAAAACATACTCAAATGTCCATTTCAAAATATTCCTCCTCATTTATTCATTCATGCTTCGATTCAAGGGGTGCCTCAAACATTTATCAGACATTTATTGAGTATCTGGACACTTTAGGAGATAACAAAGTAAGTATTTCTCAATCCCGAATACAAAATGAAGTATCTTTAAATCTATACCAACGAGCTATGGTCTCCCAGAAGAAGGTCTTAATGTGCACATGATTAATATACAATACAGGAAGCACTGAGTATCATCAAGAGACTATAGTTAAAGTCACGTAGAAGAGCAGAAAATGGAAAGATCTTAGCTATCCTCAGAGACACTATGTAGTGTTTCCCAGTTATAGCTATGATTTGGGAACCTAGACATGGGAAAGGAGAAATTTTCCAGGGGACAGGAAGAACTTGGACAAAGAAATGGAGGTAGAAAATTATATAAAATATGCAGATACTATAATTAGTATAATTAACCTGACTTTACACTAATTCAGAGGAATTAGGAGGAAAGTGAGACAAAAAATTTTAAAAGAAAGATTTGAATTTTGTCAGGCTAGGTTATAAGCTTTTTATCTATTTGGAAATAGTGAGCCATTAGTGGGTTTCTGGTAGGCCAGAAGCTTAAGGAACATTAATCAGACAGTTCTGTCTTGAATGAATTGAGAGGAAAAACTGAAGTAAGAGATAGTTTAGATATTCATTGCAATGACCTAAACAGTAAGCAAAGGGAGCTTGAAAGAGGCAGTAGTAATGAAATAGAGGAGTTAGATGACAGAAGAGAAATACAGGGGTGCCTGGGTGGTTCAGTTGCTTAAGTGTCCAACTCTTGATTTTGGCTCAGGTCATGATCTCAGGTCATGAGATCTCTTCTCTTTTATTTTTGTATAACAATGTAGGATTGCTTGTGCATTTAACTATGAACAATGAAAAGTCCATATTCAGCCTGATATGTGTAACATTCATATTTAAAATCATTTCTTAGTCATACTTCAAGCAAAACTATAAAGAAGCAACCTCCCACATATTCATCAGAGGCTGACAAAGCAAACTTCATTGGAGAGTTCCTTCCAAGAGGAGGGTAGTAAGGTAGAATTTCCTGAGTACAATGAATTGTACTAGTTGACAAGCAAATGGATTGCCTTTTCTATACTTGGAAAGACTCAGAAAAGTAAGAGTCAAAGAAGGACAATTGGGGGTAAAACAAATAGAATGAGAAGAAACAATATGTAAAAATATTGGGGTTCAGATTCTGAATTTATACACCTGCTTATAAAATGAACCTACAAATGTTTTTGTAAAATTCGGATTTATATATGTGTAATTTATTATAGTTATAGACCTATAGATTTATAAAAATTGAAATGCAGAAGTGATCTTACAGGTACTCTATCATCATTTTATTTTGTGGACGTGCTGCTGATGAGGACTGCTAAGACTCCAATCTCTTCTCTGTCTAGTTTTCTTGGTGATAATAATCAGTATCATTAAAATAGACTTTATTTCTAATATGCAATTGTCTGTGTTTTATAGAAAGAACAAACAAGATTTGAATATGAACTAATCCTCTGAGATTTGGATATTAAGCCCATTTCATGACTTTATTCATTGTGAGTGTCCTAATGATTCAGCCCCAACACTTTTTATTGGCAACCATGCATTTTCCATGGTTCTGACTCTCTTCTTTCCTCCCTCCCCTTATGCACTGCTCACATTGGGTCTGGAGATTTGACAGGTCTTTAGCAAGGGTCTTTGCCACAGTTTGTAAGTGTGTAAGCTGTTAATTTACTAGATCAAAGAATGGAAAAAGCAATAGGCCACATTCTTAATGTTCCTTATCAAAAACAAGTATATAAGAATGGAGTATGATGATTCAAAGACACCCTGAACTGTAATTATTTCATTGAAGCATTATGAACTAACAAATAGATGAAGTAGAGAGTTTCCTCTCAGGGATAAAGAGAACCCATATAAGTGAATATAAACACCTAAGACAGAAACAAATATAAATGTTAATTTAGAATTTAAAAAAGGAACTTGAAAATAGATGTTCTAGGAGCATTTATCTAAAATTAGGTAAAATGGGAGGGAGGAGCAAGATGGCCGAAGAGTAGGGTCTCCAAATCACCTGTCTCCACCAAATTACCTAGAAAACCTTCCAATCATCCTGAAAATCTACGAATTCGGGCTGAGATTTAAAGAGAGAACACCTGGAATGCAACAGTGAGAAGAGTTCGCGCTTCTATCAAGGTAGGAAGACGGGGAAAAAGAAGTAAAGAAACAAAGGCCTCCAAGGGGGAGGGGCCCAGGAGGAGCCGGGCTGAGGCCGGGGCGAGTGTCCCCAGGACAGGAGAGCCCCGGCCCGGAGGAGCAGGAGCTGCACCGACCTTCCCGGGTGGAAAGGGGCTCCAGGGAGGTGGAGCAGGACCCAGGAGGGCGGGGATGGCCTCGGGCTCCCGGGGACACTAACAGGCACCTGCGCCCCGGGAGAGTGCCCCGAGCTCCCTAAGGGCTGCAGCGCGCACGGCGGGACCCGGAGCAGCTCGGAAGGGTTCGGGGGCGGCTCCGCGGAGGGGGCTGCGGGGCGGGAGCAGCTCGGGGGGGCTCGGGGGCGGCTCCGCGGAGGGGGCTGCACGGCCCCGGGAGCAGCTCGGGGGGCTCGGGCAGAGGAAGAGGCTCCGTGCGGAGGGGGCTGCGCGGTTCCAGGAGCAGCTCGGAGGGGCTCGGGCGGCGGCTCCGCGGAGGGGCCTGCGGCCCGGGAGCGTGAATCCAACAGCGCAGGCCCCGGAGCACAGGGCGCCGGGACACAGCCCAGGATCCCGCCTCCCCCGGGACAGGCAGAGGCCGGGAGGGCCCAGGACAGCAAGGACGCTCCTGCCCCGAGCTGAGCAGATCAGCGGCCCCGCCCCGGAGCCTCCAGGCCCTGCAGACCGAGAGCTCCGGAGCTACTGCAGGGGCTGAATCCAGGGCTCCAGAGCTGGCCCCGCCACTGGGGCTGTTCCTCCTGGGGCCTCACGGGGTAAACAACCCCCACTGAGCCCTGCACCAGGAGGGGCACAGCAGCTCCCCCAACTGCTAACACCTGAAAATCAGCACAACAGGCCCCTCCCCCAGAAGACCAGCTAGACTGACAACTTCCAGGGGAAGCCAAGGGACTTAAAGTACACAGAATCAGAAGATACTCCCCGGTGGTTCTTTTTTTTGTTTTGTTTTGTTTTGTTTTGTTTTGCTTTTTGATTTGTTTCCTTCCCCCACCCCCTTTTTTTTCTCCTTTTTCTTTCTCTTTTTCTTCTCTTTTTTTTTTTTCGTTTTTTTTCTTCCCTTTTTTTTCTCTTTCTCTTTTCTTTCCTTCTTTCTCTCCTCTCTTTATCTCTTTTTCCCAATACAATTTGCTTTTGGCCACTCTGCACTGAGCAAAATGACTAGAAGGAAAACCTCACCTCAAAAGAAAGAATCAGAAACAGTCCTCTCTCCCACAGAGTTACAAAATCTGGATTACAATTCAATGTCAGAAAGCCAATTCAGAAGCACTATTATACAGCTACTGGTGGCTCTAGAAAAAAGTATAAAGGACTCAAGAGACGTCATGACTGCAGAATTTAGAGCTAATCAGACAGAAATTAAAAATCAATTGAATGAGATGCAATCCAAACTAGAAGTCCTAACGACGAGGGTTAACGAGGTGGAAGAACGAGTGAGTGACATAGAAGACAAGTTGATTGCAAAGAGGGAAACTGAGCAAAAAAGAGACAATTAAAAGACCATGAGGATAGATTAAGGGAAATAAACGACAGCCTGAGAAAGAAAAACCTACGTTTAATTGGGGTTCCCGAGGGCGCCAAAGGGACAGAGGGCCAGAATATGTATTTGAACAAATTCTAGCTGAAAACTTTCCTAATCTGGGAAGGGAAACAGGCATTCAGATCCAGGAAATAGAGAGATCCCCCCCTAAAATCAATAAAAACTGTTCAACACCTCGACATTTAATAGTGAAGCTTGCAAATTCCAAAGATAAAGAGAAGATCCTTAAAGCAGCAAGAGACAAGAAATCCCTGACTTTTATGGGGAGGAGTATTAGGGTAACAGCAGACCTCTCCACAGAGACCTGGCAGGCCAGAAAGGGCTGGCAGGATATATTCAGGGTCCTAAATGAAAAGAACATGCAACCAAGAATACTTTATCCAGCAAGGCTCTCATTCAAAATTAAGGAGAGATAAAGAGCTTCCAAGACAGGCAGCAACTAAAAGAATATGTGACCTCCAAACCAGCTCTGCAAGAAATTTTAAGGGGGACTCTTAAAATTCCCCTTTAAGAAGAAGTTCAGTGGAACAATCCACAAAAACAAGGACTGAATAGATATCATGGTGACACTAAACTCATATCTCTCAATAGTAACTCTGAATGTGAACAGGCTTAATGACCCCATCAAAAGGCGCAGGGTTTCAGACTGGATAAAAAAGCAGGACCCATCTATTTGCTGTCTACAAGAGACTCATTTGAGACAGAAGGACACCTACAGCCTGAAAATAAAAGGTTGGAGAACCATTTACCATTCGAATGGTCCTCAAAAGAAAGCAGGGGTAGCCATCCTTATATCAGATAATCTAAAATTTACCCCAAAGACTGTAGTGAGAGATGAAGAGGGACACTATATCATACTTAAAGGATCTATTCAACAAGAGGACTTAACAATCCTCAATATATATGCCCCGAATGTGGGAGCTGCCAAATATATAAATCAATTATTAACCAAAGTGAAGAAATACTTAGATAATAATACACTTATACTTGGTGACTTCAATCTAGCTCTTTCTACACTCGATAGGTCTTCTAAGCACAACATCTCCAAAGAAACGAGAGCTTTAAATGATACACTGGACCAGATGGATTTCACAGATATCTACAGAACTTTACATCCAAACTCAACTGAATACACATTCTTCTCAAGTGCACATGGAACTTTCTCCAGAATAGACCACATACTGGGTCACAAATCGGGTCTGAACCAATACCAAAAGCTTGGGATCGTCCCCTGCATATTCTCAGACCATAATGCCTTGAAATTAGAACTAAATCACAACAAGAAGTTTGGAAGGACCTCAAACACGTGGAGGTTAAGGACCATCCTGCTAAAAGATGAAAGGGTCAACCAGGAAATTAAGGAAGAATTAAAAAGATTCATGGAAACTAATGAGAATGAAGATACAACCGTTCAAAATCTTTTGGATGCAGCAAAAGCAGTCCTAAGGGGGAAATACATCGCAATACAAGCATCCATTCAAAAACTGGAAAGAACTCAAATACAAAAGCTAACCTTACACATAAAGGAGCTAGAGAAAAAACAGCAAATAGATCCTACACCCAAGAGAAGAAGGGAGTTAATAAAGATTCGAGCAGAACTCAATGAAATCGAGACCAGAAGAACTGTGGAACAGATCAACAAAACCAGGAGTTGGTTCTTTGAAAGAATTAACAAGATAGATAAACCATTAGCCAGCCTTATTAAAAAGAAGAGAGAGAAGACTCAAATTAATAAAATCATGAATGAGAAAGGAGAGATCACTACCAACACCAAGGAAATACAAACGATTTTAAAAACATATTATGAACAGCTATACGCCAATAAATTAGGCAATCTAGGAGAAATGGACGCATTCCTGGAAAGCCACAAACTACCAAAACTGGAACAGGAAGAAATAGAAAACCTGAACAGGCCAATCACCAGGGAGGAAATTGAAGCAGTCATCAAAAACCTCCCAAGACACAAGAGTCCAGGGCCAGATGGCTTCCCAGGGGAATTTTATCAAACGTTTAAAGAAGAAACCATACCTATTCTCCTAAAGCTGTTTGGAAAGATAGAAAGAGATGGAGTACTTCCAAATTCGTTCTATGAGGCCAGCATCACCTTAATTCCAAAACCAGACAAAGACCCCACCAAAAAGGAGAATTACAGACCAATATCCCTGATGAACATGGATGCAAAAATTCTCAACAAGATACTGGCCAATAGGATCCAACAGTACATTAAGAAAATTATTCACCATGACCAAGTAGGATTTATCCCTGGGACACAAGGCTGGTTCAACACCCGTAAAACAATCAATGTGATTCATCATATCAGCAAGAGAAAAACCAAGAACCATATGATCCTCTCATTGGATGCAGAGAAAGCATTTGACAAAATACAGCATCCATTCCTGATCAAAACTCTTCAGAGTGTAGGGATAGAGGGAACATTCCTCGACATCTTAAAAGCCATCTATGAAAAGCCCACAGCAAATATCATTCTCAATGGGGAAGCACTGGGAGCCTTTCCCCTAAGATCAGGAACAAGACAGGGATGTCCACTCTCACCACTGCTGTTCAACATAGTACTGGAAGTCCTAGCCTCAGCAATCAGACAACAAAAAGACATTAAAGGCATTCAAATTGGCAAAGAAGAAGTCAAACTCTCCCTCTTCACCGATGACATGATACTCTACATAGAAAACCCAAAAGTCTCCACCCCAAGATTGCTAGAACTCATACAGCAATTCGGTAGCGTGGCAGGATACAAAATCAATGCCCAGAAGTCAGTGGCATTTCTATACACTAACAATGAGACTAAGAAAGAGAAATTAAGGAGTCAATCCCATGTACAATTGCACCCAAAAGCATAAGATACCTAGGAATAAACCTAAACAAAGAGGTAAAGGATCTATACCCTGAAAACTATAGAACACTTCTGAAAGAAATTGAGGAAGACACAAAGAGATGGAAAAATATTCCATGCTCATGGATTGGCAGAATTAATATTGTGAAAATGTCAGTGTTACCCAGGGCAATATACACGTTTAATGCAATCCCTATCAAAATACCATGGACTTTCTTCAGAGAGTTAGAACAAATTATTTTAAGATTTGTGTGGAATCAGAAAAGACCCCGAATAGCCAGGGGAATTTTAAAAAAGAAAACCATATCTGGGGGCATCACAATGCCAGATTTCAGGTTGTACTACAAAGCTGTGGTCATCAAGGCAGTGTGGTACTGGCACAAAAACAGACACATAGATCAGTGGAACAGAATAGAGAATCCAGAAGTGGACCCTGAACTTTATGGTCAACTAATATTCGATAAAGGAGGAAAGACTATCCATTGGAAGAAAGACAGTCTCTTCAATAAATGGTGCTGGGAAAATTGGACATCCACATGCAGAAGAATGAAACTAGACCACTCTCTTTCACCATACACAAAGATAAACTCAAAATGGATGAAAGATCTAAATGTGAGACAAGATTCCATCAAACTCCTACAGGAGAACACAGGCAACACCCTTTTTGAACTCGGCCATAGTAACTTCTTGCAAGATACATCCACGAAGGCAAAAGAAACAAAAGCAAAAATGAACTATTGGGACTTCATCAAGATAAGAAGCTTTTGCACAGCAAAGGATACAGTCAACAAAACTCAAAGACAACCTACAGAATGGGAGAAGATATTTGCAAATGACATATCAGATAAAGGGCTAGTTTCCAAGATCTATAAAGAACTTCTTAAACTCAACACCAAAGAAACAAACAATCCAATCATGAAATGGGCAAAAGACATGAACAGAAATCTCACAGAGGAAGACATAGACATGGCCAACATGCACATGAGAAAATGCTCTGCATCACTGGCCATCAGGGAAATACAAATCAAAACCACGATGAGATACCACCTCACACCAGTGAGAATGGGGAAAATTAACAAGGCAGGAAACCACAAATGTTGGAGAGGATGCGGAGAAAAGGGAACCCTCTTACACTGTTGGTGGGAATGTGAACTGGTGCAGCCACTCTGGAAAACTGTGTGGAGGTTCCTCAAACAGTTAAAAATATACCTGCCCTACGACCCAGCAATTGCACTATTGGGGATTTACCCCAAAGATACAAATGCAATGAAACGCCGGGACACCTGCACCCCGATGTTTATAGCAGCAATGGCCACGATAGCCAAACTGTGGAAGGAGCCTCGGTGTCCAACGAAAGATGAATGGATAAAGAAGATGTGGTTTATGTATACAATGGAATATTACTCAGCTATTAGAAATGACAAATACCCACCATTTGCTTCAACGTGGATGGAACTGGAGGGTATTATGCTGAGTGAAGTAAGCCAGTCGGAGAAGGACAAACATTATATGTTCTCATTCATTTGGGGAATATAAATAATAGCGAAAGGGAATATAAGGGAAGGGGGAAGAAATGTGTGGGAAATATCAGAAAGGGAGACAGAACTAGGAAACTCTAGTTAACTAGAGTTAACTAACTCTGGGAAACGAACTAGGGGTGGTGGAAGGGGAGGAGGGCAGGGGGTGGGAGTGAATGGGTGACAGGCACTGGGGGTTATTCTGTATGTTAGTAAATTGAACACCAATAAAAAATAAAAAAAATAAAAATAAAAAAAAATAAAATTAGGTAAAATGACTTTTGGTTATTCACCACTAATGAAAATGTCAATATCTATGTCCTTCTTAGTTACCAAAATTCTTTGAAAATAAATTACTTTTAGAAATATGATGCTTTTGTATTATTTACAATTTGGGATCACCAGGAATAGCATATTTAGACAATGACAACCGTGTCTGGTTATGATATTTTTGGCCAAAGTAGGTGACATCATTATATAAATTAGACTTGACGTGTGATTATTGTGAAGTTCTTTTCTTTTCACCCACTTTATTCCTGTTTAAACAACTGTGGAAGGGCAAAATGAAAATGTGTAAACAGTTTATTCTAGAACACTTGTAGGAAATTTTTCTTAATGTTGGCTGCATTTTTTTTTTCATTTTCACCATGAAATGCAAGAGTGATGTTGGATAAAGAACTACATATGTCAGTACTATTTTAGCCATAATGCCTGTAGGTGTAATTAGATTTTCTTGCTTGGAATCCATGCTATTATGTGAGTTCATGGCATGGCACTGCTGTAAGCAATCATTAAGAATGCCTACAATAGTCTTATAATGAGACACATATTTATATTAACACAGTATTTTATTTTCCGATTGAAGTCACAATATCCTTTTTCAGATCTATGGGTTGAAAAAATTCAAATCTTCTCCAAACATCCTGGATGATCCTATGACACATTGTCATATGTTAATAACAGATTTTAAACTTTCCTGGATAAGGGGAGATTTTTTTAAGTGTTCATAAATAGTGATACCATAAGTAAGTGTGAATAGCAGACTGCTAGTATTGTTAAAAGTAATAAAAGGTGAAATATATGTAAATAATATCCAGATATATATATGCAGAAATTTCTATCATAACTATATGAGCAAACAAAGCAGATGGTTTTGAAGTTCAAAAGAGTTAAGATTTGATTTACTTGGTACAGCAAATGCCAGAGATATCTGATTCAAATACTGCCTACATCTCCTACTGTCTGTGTAATGTTCTTAATCTCTCTTAAAAAATAACTTTTTTTGTAAACAAATAAGTATCTACTTTATAGAATTCATATTCAGTATATAATAAATAGTATTTTCTCCTTTCCACTCCATCCTGTTGCTCTGAACAACAGTCTTAAAGTTCCTCTGTTTGACTAAACTTTATTTTTTAAAATTTTTTAAATAATAAATTTATTTTTAATTGGTGTTCAATTTGCCAACATACAGAATAACACCGAGTGCTCATCCCGTCAAGTGCCCCCCTCAGTGCCCGTCACCCATTCACCCCCACCCCCTGCCCTCCTCCCCTTCCACCACCCCTAGTTCGTTTCCCAGAGTTAGGAGTCTTCATGTTCTGAGTTTGACTAAACTTTAAATAGATTTCTTCATGACTGTTAAGTCCTGACTTCCCTTTTCTTAGAGTATTAACTTGAGAAAACTTGCAATTGTGAATTTTTCTCTCTTTGATATGTAAATCTTCTTCCAGTCTCTTGCCAGTTTTACAACCTTTTCTCACAGACATTGGAGCCATTCCTTTGAAATATAATCATCAAGAAAGATAGGAGACCTTCAGGACCAGTTACATGCATAAGAAGCTTGGTTCTCACGGTTCTTGCAGGGGGAGAAGGAAAAGAATCACTCAGATATACTCCAGAGCACTATGTTCTTTTTTTTTTTTTTTAAGATTTTATTTATTTATTCATGAGACCCAGAGAGAGAGAGAGAGGGGCAGAGACACAGGCAGAGGGAGAAGCAGGCTCCATGCAGGGAGTCTGACGCAGGACTCCATCCCTGGTCTCCAGGATCATGCCCTGGGCCAAAGGCAGGCACTAAACCACTGAGCCACCCAGGGATCCCTGAGCACTATGTTCTTAACAAGGACTGACTCAGAAAAAAACTGGTTAACCAGAGGCTAACCTGTTTGTATCTAATCAGAGCTTAACTGACCTAGGAGAAGTAAATAGCCAATTCCAGCCCACTCCAGCAATCCTGTCCCACCTACACATGGAGAAAAAGACAGAAACATTTATGAAGTTCAAAGTTTTAAAGCAGTTCCTTTTGCCTAGTACATCATGTTGACCTATCAAGAAAAATTACAAGGCAAACCAAATGGCAAAAAATACAATTTAAAGAGACAGAATAAGCATCAGAACCAGACATGGCAATAATGTTGGAATTAACAAACCAGGAATTTAAAACTATAATTATTATGCTAAGGGCTCTAATGGATACTGTAGGAAGCATGCAAATACAGGGGTTAAGGATAGGTCACCTCAAGATGATCCCCTTGGGCATAAACATTTTGGGTTAAGATCAATCAAACCTCAGCAGATTCAGGAAAAGTTTTTCACCTCTTCCTCAACTGCCTATTTGTACCAGGAAGAGAGCTATTAACAGGAATCCATCTTTATCTAAGAAATTTACCTGCATAATAGGGCAAACTTTGTTTTCTTTTTTTTTTAATTTATTTTTTATTGGTGTTCAATTTACCAACATACGGAATAACCCCCAGTGCCCGTCACCTATTCACTCCCACCCCCAGCCCTCCTCCCCTTCCACCACCCCTAGTTCGTTTCCCAGAGTTAGGAGTCTTTATGTTCTGTCTCCCTTTCTGATATTTCCCACACATTTCTTCTCCCTATATTCCCTTTCACTATTATTTATATTCCCCAAGTGAATGAGAACATATAATGTTTGTCCTTCAACCTTTGTTTTCTAAACATCTCTGCTCATCTTCCTGCTAATAGTCTCTCTCCCCTTTGTTACTTAAACCTCTATTCCTTTCCTTAGCTTTATAAAAATCATGATGCCTCACTGTTTTTGGAATTTCCCTATCTGTGTGGATTCCCTATATGTATGCTATTAAATTTAATTTTCTCCTGTTAATCTGTCTTATGTCAATTTGATTCTTAGTCCAACTAGAAGGACCTTGAAGGGCACAGAAAATTCTTTCACTCCAATACAAAACTGGTGGGCAATGTAAGCAGAGAGATGGGAATCTTAAAAATAAAAAAAGAAATGCTAGAAATAAAAAATGCTGTAAAAGAAATAAAGAATGCCTTTGATAAGCTAATTACTTAACTGGCCACAGTTGAAGAAAGAGTCTCTTAGCTTAAGGATATCTTAAAGGAAACCTCCGAAATTAAAAGCAAAGATAACAAAAACTGAAACAAGCAAAAAATCAGAACAGATATTTAAGGACTATGGGACAACTTAAAAGAGTAGAACAAAAGCATCATGGGAATACTAGAAGAAGACAGAAAGGAACAGAAGAAAATTTGAAGTAATAGTGACTGAGAACTTTCCAAAATTAATGTCAGACACCAAACAATAGATCCAAAAAGCTCAGAGAACACCAAGCAGAATAAATACAAAAAGAACTGCAACTAGGCATATCATTTTCAAACTACAGAAAATCAGAGATAAAGTAAAAATACTAAAAGAAGGGATCCCTGGGTGGCTCAGCATTTTAGTGCCTGCCTTCGGCCCAGGGTGTGAACCTGGAGTCCCGGAATCGAGTCCCACGTCGGGCTCCCTGCATGGAGCTTGTTTCTCCCTCTGCCTGTGTCTCTGCCTCTCTCTCTCTCTCTCTCCCTCTCTCTCTCTGTGTGTGTCTCTCATGAATAAATAAATAAAATCTTTAAAAAAATACTAAAAGAAGCTATAGGAAAAAGCACCTCAAGTAGTAAAAGAACAAAGATGAAAATTACATCTGCCTTCTTAGAAACCATGCAAACAAGACAGTACAGGTAAATATTTAAAGTGTTAAAAAAATACTAAAATTTGAACCCTGAGAAATTATCCTTTAAAAGTGAAGGAGAAATAAAGACTTTCAAACAAAAATTAAAAAGTATTTGTTGTGAGTAGCCTTGCCATACAAGAAATGTTAAAAAAGGTTTTTGTTTTTGTTTAAAAGAGAGAGAGAGAGAGAGAGAGAGAAGGGAGATGGGGCAGAGGTAGAGGGAGAAAGAGAATTTCTGGCAGCAGTAGGCTTATTTCAACGACAAAATTTTTGTAATAGGACTTCTACCTTGCTTCTGAAACATCACTCCACTTGGTTTTCACTCATGGACTATATCTATTGTCTCTCTAAGTAAGATTTCTTGCCCTACAATCTTTCCCATTTCTCTAAGACCTTACTATTTCCATTTTCTAATCCAACTAAGAACCAGATCCCAACTAAAAACAGTTCATAAACCTTGTGTTTGCTATGTGACAACTCCTATAGGAACCTTTATTTTGGAACCTCATAACCATTTTATGCCATCTGCTTTTTTAGAAATATCATACAGCCTACTATCTGGATTATTCTATAACATACCTTGTCATATGCTCTGGAGCGGTTATTTGTCCTGCCAGATGGAACCATCACTCATCACTTAGGTCTTTTTTTGTGTGTGTCTAAGTTTCTGTCTTACCTCATGACTGGGTCTAGATTATGTGCTGCCTGCTGGTCAAGCTTATCCCCAAGCACATCTCAAGCGACAATATAAGATCATATTCTATGCTGAAATAAAATGTTGCCCTAACTGCTAACACCGGGTTCAGAGAGATAGGTGCTATCTGTGTTTTGTTCTAGGTCACATAATGTACAAATTGTGCTGCAACATTTTTTTTATTTTAAAATTTAGTTTAGGCATATCATTTTAGAATGAGTTGTGCTTTTGGATTTATATTCAATTTAGGCATATTTTTTAAGATTTATTTATTTATTTATTTATTTATTTATTTATTTATTTATAATAGAGAGAGAGAGAGAGAGAGAGAGAGAGAGAGGGAGAGGCAGAGACACAGGAGGAGGGAGAAGCAGGCTCTATGCCGGGATCCCTACGCGGGACTCGATCTGAGACTCCAGGATCGCGCCCTGGGCCAAAAGCAAGTGCCAAACCACTAAGCCACCCAGGGATTCCCCTAGGCATATTATTTTTATTCAATTTAGGCACATTGATTTGGAATAATATATTTTGGAATGCATAGAATTCTTTGGAGGATAAAATGAAATTCCATAAAAAGCTTCTCAAATATTAAAGAAAATGTTTAATTTACAAAGAAAATAGCAAAGACAGTAGAGACTAATAGAGAAGTCTCTGGGGTTCCCAGAAATAAAGCCACAATATTAGATACAAATCTCTTTCCATCTGGGGCATAGAGAGAAGAACTCAATGAAAACAATAAAGGAAATAAAATCTTGCTATTTTCTTTAAATTTCTTCTTCAATTAGGCCTGCCCCTAATGGAAGAGACAATTTCTTTTGAATAACTCCCAGGCTGCATAGATTTACCAAGGAAAGTCTGTACTTCCCCTGAAAATCATCTACGAATGTGCTCTTGAGTACTAACTCATAATACTACTCATAATATTACACATAATACTACTAAAACCATTCCTTCTGTTCTGCATGGAGTGAGCACTGAATTTATTGAATTATTTTTATAAATTACTGTTTGTGCCTATGAAGGATTCTTTTCAACAAAAGTAGGCTTTTCTAAATAATCACCTCCCATCTCTACCCAAATCAGTAAGAATAGATATTCAAAATAATGATAGATGTGATTCATTAAAGAGAGATAATATCTTGAACTAAATGACATTTAGACATGTTGGACATGTCTGGCAAAGAGGCTATACCAGTGGTTACCACCAGAAATTTTATCCTGCAAGGTACATTTTTCAGTGTTTAGAGACTTTTTGGTTGTTACAACTGGAGGAGTGAGGAAGATTGCAACTGGCATCTAGTGGGTAGAGGCCAGAGATGTTGCTAAATATCCTACAATGCTCAAGAAAGCACCCCCCTCATCAAAGAATTATCTTGTCCAAAATGTCAATAGTGCAGAGGTTAAAAAACCTTGGGCTAGGCAAATCAAAGTCTTATTGGATGAAGGCTGACAAACCTCCTGAAAGAATTCACTCCAAGGTAAGAATGAACCAGAAGGGCAGGAGTGATTCTCAGTATGGCATAACATGGGCTTGTTTCTAAACAGCCCCTTCCTCATTGGAAGCATTCCTGGGTCCTAGAGAAAATAGAAACTATAAAGAATAATGCTGAAATCTCTCACTAAAAAGTCAACAGAACAGCATGATTTGGAAACCTCTTCTCTAGCAATATGTACCATAGAAAAGGGAACAAAGTTACCTTTCACTTTTTCCAACAATAAAAATCACAGTACTTGGAAAACTCTCAGTGCCACCAACATGGCATAGTCTCATTCTTCCTCATTCCTTCCTCTTACAACTAGAATCTCTGGATACAACTCGACAAACAAGTACAGGAAACCCTGAAAGGAAGACAAAAGAAATCTGACAGATTAGGGACCTCAGAACTTGAGGAATATCATAGAGGTGTGTGGGTTCCTTGAGTTTCCTTGCTGACTCTTGTGCATCTCAGAAGAGGTGCTGTGGAAACCTCTAAGCCACAACAAACAACAGAGAGACAAGGTAAGCTCTAAAAAAAAGCCTGTTTCCAACCAACTAAGGGACTGAAGAAAGGGTAGCTTGACAATTTCGGCAATACCTGCTTTACACAAGCCAAATACCATTGAAAAAACCCTTCTACTCACTCTTACCTCACAGGTTTAATAGGCCACGTGAGGAGCTGGTCTTTCACTGCACACCTCAAATAAATGGAATGAGGCTCCATTCCCCTGCCCTAAAAGGGCGGTAAATCCTCCACTGCCAGAAGCAGGTGGTACTGCAGTTTCACTGCTGGGATATTGTCAGATGGGCTGACTGGGAAGATGATTTTCTTTCTTTTTTTGTTTTTTGTTTTTCCAATCTTTTTTCCCCAGTTTTATTGAGATAAAATTGACATATAGTACTGTGTAAGTTTAAGGGGTAGAATAATGATTTGACCTACATATATTGGGAAATGATTACTACGATAAGTTTAGTTAAGCATCTATCATCTCATATAGCTAGAAAAAAATAATGTTTCAGGCAACCCAGGTGGCTTAGCGGTTTAGCGCTGCCTTTGGCCCAGGGTGTGATCCTGGGGACCTGGGATGGAGTCCCATGTCGGGCTCCCTGTGTGGAGCCTGCTTCTCCCTCTGCCTGTGTCTCTGCCCCTCCATCTCTCTCTGTGTCTCTCATGAATAAATAAACAAAATCTTAAAAAATTAATGTTTCTTTTCCTTGTGATGAGAACTCTTACTCCCCTGTTTTCATATATATCATTCTGCAGGGTTGACTCCATCTCCCACTCAGCTAAGAAGGCCATACTCTGAGGGCTTAGCCAACATTTGTATTGACCTCTCAATTTTTCTCTGTTGCCTTTTTTCTGGGTTTTAGTGTATTGTTAGCTTATTTTTCAATATTTATATTCTTATACATTTGAGGTAATAAATAACCTCCTAATATATTGCTATGCTGCATTCCATAATTATTTTAGATTTTCCTATTCTATTGAAGGTTATTTAACAGTTTATTTCCAGACATGTGATATTCTTTTTTACGCTTTCCAATTGTTATTAACTTCATCTTTTATTTCATCAAGGTTGGAAAACATGGTCTATTTGTCCCTGATTCCTTAGAATATATTGGGGATTTTTTAAAAGTCCAATGCAAGGCTAATTTTTGTAAACATTCTTTATGTACCCAAAAAGAATGTGGATTCTCATATTTTTGGATGTAAAGTCATATATAGAATACATGCCTATAACATTTTATTTGTAGTTCTAAAACTCAAAAATCTCCAAAGTTAAGATTTTTTAAAAAGTTGTTTGTTGGAAAAATGTAAGCTGCCCTGAATAGATTCAGTGACAAAAACCTATCCTGAACTGATAGGCAGGTACTTAGTGTCTTTATTTTTATTTATTTTTTTAGCTGTAGAAATATTAAGATTTGATCATGGAGTCTTGTGCTAGATCCCTCCAGGGATAATATATAGCATATGTTTTATATCATTTTTCTTTATTACAAAAAAAATCTAAATTCTGAAATTCATCTGGTCTTGTGGGTTTCAGATAAGACTATAACCTAAATATATATTTGTTTGTTGATCATATTTAAGCCTTCTGTCTCTTTCCTTATATTTAAATTTGTTTTGGTCATCATTTTCTGAGAAAAGTATCTCAAACTCATCACATCAATTTTGACTCATCTATTTTCAAATTTTTATCAGTCACTGAGTTATATATTTAGGGGCTACTAAATATATGTTTGCTGCATATATATGTTCAGCTTTTGTATTCATTATTTACTGCAGCATTACAAAATATCACATACTTATTGGCTTAAAACAACTTATTTATTAAGTGGGTCAGGAATCTAAGTAAAACTTAACTGGATTATTTACTCAAGGTTTCACAAAACTAAAATCAGAGTGTCAGCTAAGCTGTGTTCTCATCTTGAGGTTTGACTAGAAAATAAACCACTTCCAAGATTCCTCAGAATATTGTCAGAATTTTCTTGCAATCGTAGAATTCATGGCAACTTGTTTCTTCAAAGCCAGCAAAGAACAAGAGATAGAGAGAAACTGACAGAGAAAGAAAGAGGGTTCTGGTTCCAGTCTCTGAATTTATGAAAAGCATGAGACTTCTTTTAATGAGCTCACCTGATTAGGTCAGATCTACCGAGAATGACCTCCCTTTAACTTCAAGCAAACTGCTTCTAAGCCTTGATTTCTTCATCTTTGCCATACTCTATTAATTAGCAGCAAGTTACAGGCCCTGACCACACTCAAGGAGAGAGGAGAGGCATTATCTTAAAATTCTGCCTATCCCAACTTTGATATGACATCTTACTCTATCTATTGTGTCTTTTACAAAATAAGACAAAATATGACATTCCTTTTTTGCCACATATGATATTCTCCCCTACACATTCTATGTTTCCTGACTTTAAAAAAAAGTCTACTTTGCTACTTTGGCCTTATTTTATTATTTTGGTAGTAAGTACATATTTTTCATGCCTTTATTTTAAACTTCTTAGTATCTTTTTAATCGTTTTAAAATACAACATATTTCTGGATATGTTTTAAAAAATCAAATCCCTAGGCTTAATATTTTCACTAAGGCAAAGTATACTAAGATTTACTTTACCATCTTCTTTCATATTTTCTACTTTCCATATTTTAAAATATAGTTTTTAAAATTCCACGTTTTAAAGGCTACATATCTTATTTGTAATCTTCTGGTCTCTCATATACATTCATTGTATTTTTTTAATATTAAATTGCCATACATAGCCCAACTGAACCTTGTCTTTTAAGGCCCCACACAATGTGGCGCCTAGTTTTTCCTCTAGAATGTTCAAATAAGGAACAAACACTTGGGAAAAAAACAGAAACAAAGTTTGTGCTGGGAGCAGGCTAAAGGGGTGTAGAATGACTAAAGGACAAATTAAATACACTAGACACTAGAAAGGAAACTTGGGAAGCAAGATCCCATAAACAGACTATAAAGCCATGTCTTAGGTAGATGAAGTCATTTTAGGACTCTATAAAGATAACATAGTCTAAGCATTCAGCATAGAAAATACATGGGAAGAAACATCTAAGGTAATGGGTGTTGGTGATGGCAAGAACTTTGGAGTGAAACTGGCCATATGTGAAAATGATTGCTTAGGTTCAGATAAAGCCAGTTACCAAGGGACAAGAAAAGGCAGATCAAGATAAGGTTGAGAAACACAAGACAAAATATTCACCAAAATTACTTACAAAATAGTGTAGCTTTTTGAGTTTCCAGAAGGAATGCTATTATTTGCTTTATCATACACCCCTGCAACATATTCTTTATTAGATATCACCTTGATTCTGGCATTTACTTACTTTTGACATTTGCATTAACATCTTTCTCTTATGATAGCATCTCCCATTTGTATATTCCATTTCTTCTCAAAAAATGAGAATTTTTTTAAAAGCATGATCTGAATGTAATTGAAATACTAGGTGGCATCCAGTATCAACACCATTCCATGATGTGACTTCAGAATACACACACACACACACACACGTTGACATTTGAATTGATTGTTTGAAAAGTTTAACAAAATTGACAAACCATTAGCTAGACTAAAGAAATAGAATACCCAAATAACAAAAAGTAGAAATGAAAGCAGATACATTGTTGATGCCACAGAAATGAAAAGTATCTAAAGAGACTATTATGAACAATTATGCACCAAAAAATTAAATAACATAGACTAAATGGACAAATTTTTAGAAAGATACAACTTTTCAAGACTGTATCATAAAGAAAATTTTTAAAAATCTGTACAAACTTAACTATAATAAGGAGATTAGATTGGTAATCAAAAATCTCCCAACAAAGAAGAGCCTAGCACCAGATTGCTTCAAGCAGAAATCTACAAAATATTTGAGGAATTAAAAGTAATTAGTCTCAAACTCAAAAAATTACAGAGGAGGAAACACTTCCAAATTCACCTTTATGAGGCCAGCATTAGCCTGATACCAAAATTAGATAGATACCACAAGAAAAGAAAATTATGGACCACTGACTCTGATGAATATTAATGCAAAATCATCAATAAACTCTAGCAAATGGAATTCAAGAGTAGTTAAAGGGATCATATATCATAAACAAGTGGGATTATTCATGGAATGCAAGGGTTTCAAAATATAAAAATCAATCAACTTAATACACCACGTTAACAGAAAGAAGGACAAAAATTACATGAACCTCTTAATTGAGGCAGAAAAAACACTTGACAAAATTCAGTAACCTTTCATGTTAAAAAATCCTCCTTTTAGGTATAGAAGGAAATTACCAATAATAATATGAAATTATTATTAACATAATATATGAAAAGTCCACAGATGACATTATATTCAACAATGAAAAACTGAAAGCTTTTCTTCTAAGATCAGGAACAAGGCAAATATGCCCACTTTCATCACTTCTATTCAGAATAGTACTTGAAGTCCTAGCCAGAGGAATTAGGAAAGAAAAAGAAATAAAGGGCATTCAATTTGGGAAGCAAGAAATCAACTGTTAGCAGGTAACATAAGCTTATACATGAAAAACCCTAAGATTTCAATAAAAAATGATTAGAACTAATTTTTAGAATAAGTGAATTCAGCAAATTTGGCATTTCTGTATACTAACAACAAACAATCCGAAAAGGAAATTAATAGGATCAAAGAGAATAAAATTCTTTTAAATAATCTTAACCAAGGAGTAAAATGTACAATGAAAATGACAAAACATTGGCTTAAATAAAAAAAGAAGACACAAATAAATGGAAAGACATCCATGTTCATAATCTGGAAGACTTAATATTGTTAAAACACTCATAATACTAAAAGCAATCTACAGATTCAATGCAATCCCTATTAAGATCCCAAAGGCATTTTTTGCAGAAATAAGAAAAAAACACTAAAATTCATATGGAATCTCAAAGAACCCCAAAAAGCCCAAACAATCTTGAGAAAGAAAAAAAGAGTCAGAAATCTCATACTTCATGATTTCAAAACATACTGCAAAACTATAGTAAACCAAGAAGTATGAAACTGGCAAAAAGATATACATATAAACTAATAGAACAGAATAAAGAGCCTGGAAATAAACCTTTGTATATATGGTCAATGATCTACAACAAGGGTACTAAGACAATGCAATGGGGAAAGGATAGCCTCCTCTACAAATACTGCTGGGAAAAGTGGATATCCACATGCAAAGAAAGTAAGTAGGGCCAAATGGCTCAAAAACTAATTCAACATAGATAAGATACTTATTTGTAAGACCTGGAACTATAAAACTCCTAGAATTAAACACAGGAGAAAAGTTTCATGAGATTGGATTTGGTGATGATTTCTTGGATATGCAATGAAAGCAAAAATAAGCAGGAGTACATCAAACTAAAAAGCTTCTACACAGCAAGAAAACCATCAACAAAATAGAAAGGCAACCTGTGGAATGGGAGAAAATATTTGTAAACCACAAATCTTATAAAGGGCTAATATAAAAAATATAAAAATAGGGGGACACCCACGTGGCTCAGCCGTTGAGCGCCTGCCTTCAGCCCAGGGGTGATCCCGGAGTCCTGAGATGGAGTCCCATATCGGGCTCCCTGCATGGAGCCTGCTTCTCTGCCTGTGTCGCTGCCCCGCCCCCTCTCTCTCGGTGTCTCTCATGAATAAATAGATAAAATCTTTAAAAAAAATAAAATAACTATAACTCAACAACAACAAAAACAAATAACCCAATCAAAAAAAGTGCAAAAGATTTGAATGGACATGTCTCCAGAGATACAACAAATGGCCAAAAAGCATATGAAAAGATGTTCAACATCACTGATGATTATGGAAATGCAAATCATAACAATAATGAAATATCACCTCATTTCCATTAGGATGACCTATCAAAAACAGAAAATAAAAAGTGTTGGTGAGGATATAGAGAAATTGAAAACCTTTGTGCATTGTTGATGGGAATGTAAAATGGTGCGGCCACTTTGGAAAACATATAGTGATTCCTAAAAAAATTGAAAGCAGAATTATCATTATGATCCAGCAATCCCACTTCTTGATATGAATCCAAAAGAACTAAAAACACAGTCTCAAGGAGATATCTGCACACCCATATTCACTTTCTCTTTATTCACAATAGTTAAGATATGTAAGTGACCTAAATGTCCATTGAAGGATGAATGGATATGAGAAATGTGGTATATTAGTACAATAGAATATTATTCAATCTCCAAAAGAAAACAATCCTGTCATATGCTACCACACAGATGAACTTTGAGGATACTATGTTAAGTAAAATAAGCCAGTCCAAAAAAATAAATATTGCATGATATTATTTATATGATATCTAAGTAAACTCTTAAAAACAGAAAGTAGGATGTCATTAACTAGGAGCTGAAGTAGAGGAAAAAGAAGAGTTGTTATTCAATGAGTGTTATTTCACTTTTGTCAGATGAAAAAGCTCTAGTGATCTCCTGCACGACAATGTGGACATAATCAACCTACTATATTGTACACTTAAAAACAATTAAGATGGTAATTTTTATGTCTTTTTTTACCACAATAAAAAAAAAAAGGTTGAGATTTGAAGTCTCCAACTGGAAATGTTTTGCATACTTTGAGCATCAAAAATAATAATGGTTATGGGTTAAAGGTTGCCAGAGGGGAGGAGGAGAGGAGGATGGGTGAAATTAGATAGAGGAGATTAAGCGTACACTCACCTTGATGAGCACAGAGTAATGTACAGATTGTTAAATTATTATATTGTACACCTAAGACTAATATAACATTGTTAATTATACTTCAGTTAAAAAAGAATAATAATAAAGGTTATGGATAATAATGCAGGGAAGCCATGAGCTAATAGACATAGTTGAGACAGATAAAAAGAGAGAAAAACTAATAAATATGGAAAAATTGATAGAATTTTTTAAAAATGAATTTTATAACCTCCAAGTCTGTTGAGTGAAAGATTATTGAAAACAGAATTTTTTTTTTTTTGAAAACAGAATTTTTATATGGACTTAAGCCCCATAAATTACATACAATTAGAAAGGAGAGAATATGCTTTTACAACGGAGATAACTGATATTCACCAGCTTAACCAAATGACAGTTGGATATCTGGTAATTATGTGATACAATAGAAATTACATAACATTATCTAGAATTATTGCCGAAAATGTTTAAGATTAACCTAATCATGAAGAAATAATCAGATAAACCCATAGTGTGAAAAATTTTATATGACAATTCTCTCTTCTCTCCTCCTCTCTCTCTCTTCTTCATCCATGTCTGGGGAAAAAAATGGGGGTGGGCAGGACACTGTTCTAGGTGGAAAGATACTAAAGAGACATAGCCATTCAAATACAACATATGAATCTTGAAAGGATCGTGGATTAAAAAAATATATATATAAGAATATATATAATTAAATCTATATTATATTATATATAATGTAAATAGTATTATATATATAAGAACTAGCTCTCAATAATTTTGAGGGTTTTGGAGAAATTTGAATGAGATGATGATATTTTATATTATTGAATATTTTTAAATTTTCTTATGCTCAATAATAGCTGCATCAGAGAATATTCATTCTTAGAAGTTATATGCTAAAGTATTTGGGGTTAGGTGCCACGATGTCTACAATTTACTTTCAAATGATTCACCAAATAACATTTGTGTGTGGAGGGAGAAGAGCAAATGTGGCAAAATCATAGAAATAGGTGGATCTGTGTAAAGAGTATACAAGTGTTCCATCTTTTTAAATTTTTAAAATGTGTAACCAAGGGAAATGAAGAAACACAGATTTCTATTGTATTGTTTGGGGAAACAGAGGAGGAAAATATATTGTTCATGTATCTTCCCAAGTATCTCCTTTATGCATCTCTTCTTTCATCCCATTTTAACTCCCTCCTGAATCTACCACTTTTCCCCTCTATTCTCTCTCCTTCTCTCATTCCATCAAGCACTCACAGGCAACAGATTCGAACACATGCACACACACACACACACACACACACACACCCCTAAACACACATCCCTTGTAAAATCCATGCAGATTGCCTACTGTCCTCTATGACAAAAAAGCTACACAATGCCCAGCAGCTTCATTATAAGAGGGTATTTGCATATTTCTTTGAAAAAAGTTAGGTTGGCAAGGTGAAGAAAATGTTAAATTCATCCTTACCAACAAAGGCAGACATGAATTCATAAGAAAAATGAGGTTCTTGCTTTCTCAATCCATCACATGCAGCTCTAAACTTCTGGCCACTTTATGAGAGAATAAATGAGAAGTATTTGAGGGCCAATTGTAAGTTGAGAAGTTGAGAAGGTTGACCTTCAAACACTGCCAAGCCCCTGACAACTGAGTTAGGAATGGTTGCAGTTTTAAAGTTTGCTACAGTAGCAAAGCAGGCAAAGAGCTGATTGAAGAATTTAACAGACTCAGGGAACTCCAAATACACAAAATTAACCCCTCGAGTAGTATAAATATTGTTAAAGTCACCTCTGTGCTAAAAGTGCAGAATTATAAATGCTTAGGCATGCCTCTTACACACCCTATAGACTGTGAATGATATCTAGATTGGGAAGGGGAAAAGCAACTCATCGTGGACATAACATAATGATTAGTAAAGACTATGTAGTCTAAAGATGTTTGGTTAAGAAAATACTAGACCTTGGAATCAAAACCTTTAATGATAAAGTAAACTAAGTTTACCACAAGCTTAGTTTGGTAAGCTCTTTCTCCCCTAATAATGGTCAATAGTACTACTCCATAGAAGGCCAGGAATTTTATATGATGTTTATTTTTATTGGCTTTGAGCCATCCATATTTATAGACACAGGACCCACAGGGTCATGTAGAGTTGGAAATTATCTTCTGTCCTTCGTGGCTTCCTTTGCTATGTGTGAGGCAATGCTAGACTTCTTTTAAAACTATCCCACTTATCTAGGAAAAGAATGGTGTGATAATTAGCTATTTTCTTTCAATAAAATTCAAATCTGCCAACCCCACAAGCTAAGACTTCATAAGAAGTACAAAGTATTCAAAGCTATGGTTGTCTCCCTACATTTCTGGCATAAACATTTGTCACAAATTATTACTGCAATGCAATATAAGAAGTATGTGCTAAAGGAAAAAACCCTGGTGGACTTAAGTACTGATTATTAATGCTCTACTTTCTTAGTGTCTATATGGTCATGTTTGCCTATTTATTCTGTTCCAAAGTTGCATCTATGTGGCTAAAGAAACATTTGTACAGCAGTTGATTCAGATGCCACACAAAGAGCGTAAGGGCAAAAGAGCAAATTAGCAGTAGATTTAGCAAATGAAATATAACTGATGCTTCCCATAAACATAACAAAAAACAAGATAAAATAAAATAAGACAGAAAGATGTAACTATCTAAAATAGCATAAAAGGAAATGATCACCAATTAACTCTAAGTGGAACTCAGTGACTTCTAAGACGCTGATTAGGGAAAATATCCTCTTAATGAAAATAAAGGGAAATGTTCCCAAGAAAAAAACTTGTTTTACCCTTTCAGAATTATGATGGATAAAAACAATCAAGAGGTTGGTACTATCCTGAAGATAGGAAAAGTTGACTCTTGAAGTTTATCCAAATAATATGCTTATTTTATTTTATGTTATTTTTAAATTTTTATTTATTTATGATAGGAACACAGTGAGAGAGAGAGAGGCAGAGACACAGGCAGAGGGAGAAGCAGGCTCCATGCACCGGGAGCCCGACGTGGGACTCGATCCCAGGTCTCCAGGATCATGCCCTGGGCCAAAGGCAGGCGCTAAACTGCTGCGCCACCCAGGGATCCCCAATATGCTTATTTTAAAGCAGTGTTTATTAAAAAAAAAAGTGGAGAACTACAGTTTTAGGTTCATATGTTCATCCTAAATTATTTCAACTCTCCAATTTATTTACAAAAATAAATTAAGACAAGTCATACTTTAAGTAAAAGTTACTGTGCTTTTAGTGATCCAAAATATGTAATTATGTATTTTAGAACACATGCACGCACACAGAACACAACATACCATCCGAAATCATGTTTAAGATGTCTCTAGAATAGCAACTAGCAAAATGTGTTTGAGGAAATGCAAAGGCACTAAAAGTTATTACAAAGATTGTCAAAATTGTCCACATTTTTAAAAAGTATACATTTAAAACATATATTTATGAAATCAATTGCTTTGTATTGGGAGGTTTACTAAATCAGGCAACAGTAACAATTTGAAAGCCTACAGTTCATTGCACTAGAGCTGCATGGCCCCAGAACAAATTTCTCAAGACATGCTTTAGTGAGAACATGTTGTATGGTCATGTATGGGAGGAATTCTGACTCTTGACTGCAGAACTCCTGTGGAACCACCTTTTTACAGTGTCTTCTAAAACTCCAGATGTTTGCCCATAACATCTGGAGGCACACATTTTGGAAATCTCTTCCCTGGAAAATTATAGGTTTATGATGGCAGTTGAAACCGTAGGTATAGATAAGGTGATGCACTGGTGTTCAAGGACTGCTGTTAAGAAAGTATTACAAAGTATCTTTAAAAATGTAATGTCTCACAATCATGGACATTAGAAGTCTGAGATGAAGGCATGGAGCAGCTCCTTCTGAACACTCTAAGGATCTGTTCCAGGCCTCCCTTTTAGCTTCTTGTAGTTCCTTGGCTTGTGGTTACAAAACTCTAATATTTATATGAAGTTCTCCCTATGTCTATGCCTCTGTCCCAATTTCTCCTTCACATTTCACTCATCACAAGCAATTCTACTGTTAACTCATGCTTCAGGTTACCTTTTTCAACTTCATGAGGAAAAAAAATCCCACTGTCATACAAAAGAAATGTTGGCAGTATTTCTTTGAGGTGGCCTTATATTCTAGTGAACTGTGAGTTGGAGATCTTGATGCATATTTTATAATACCTTCAAGTAAAACTAGAAGTTTACTTCTTCTGAGCAAAAACAGAATTCTCTAGGCCATATATTTTATCATTTAAAAATATTCCATTTAGCTTTGTATTACATATATTGCCTTGTGTTCTGTTCCAGCAATTTCAGTAAAATTATAAGTCTTTAGAGAGCAACTATACATTCTATGTCAATTTTATAACCTCAGTATTGCTCATCTTAGAGCTCAAAGTTACATGCTCAATAGAAGTTTGTTTAAGAAGTTAAAGTATCAACTACTCTCTGAAGAGAAATATCCAATGATAATAACTGGCAAAGTCATCCAAAATTTTACACTAAAGAAAACAAGATTGACTCTACTCCCAAGCCTTCTCTAACTAAGTATATATGAAAGTTATGGGTTTTCATCCTTGAAATTTTTGTCACATCTTGGCTTCTTCCTTGGTATCTGACTGCTCTCCTTCCATACTTTCTTATAGCTGCTTCTTGGCTTCCTTGAGGATTCACACTTCTGCCCTCTCCTTTTTGGGTGGTATTCCCCAAGTTCCTACACTTGGCCTGATTCACATCTTCTAAATCATCTCCCTAGACAATATTCATGCATTTCAGCTGTCAATTCCAAAGCAGACTCTGTTTAAGTATACTTCTCTAGCTCTGACCTCTTTTCTTAAACCCAGAGACAAATGTCCAATTTTCACTTACCCACACTTAAACTTATTGCATGTAAAAACATCAATTCTTTCTTCTGTAACCTATATTTGGAGGAAACGAGAGAGTATTCAACAGTCATTTTTGTTTTACTCTTCACTTTCACTTCCTACATCCAAAGTGTTAAGTCTTGATAATTCTATCTCCATATGCCATTTATCCTCTCTTCCCTTGTCTTGTCATTAATGCTGATCTGTTTTAGACTCTCAATAGCTTTGCCTGAACTACTACAGGAATTTCTTTTATTCACTTGATTGCTTTGCTTATTCTCTTACCATCCCAAACTATTTTCCAAATTGTTCTGGATCTCTCCCATTTGTCCCTTCAAATCTACTCTCTACCCTTCCAGATATTGATCTGTCCCCCTGGAAACTGAGGTATATAGAATACATCAACAATAATTCTTGTCCTTTAGTTTCCGATTGGTTTTGGCCAATCAGAAATGTTGGTAAGAATTCAAAAGGTAAGCAAAATGAAACTGGATTATTTATTGCGTTGATGTCTTTGATCAATCAGGTGGCCCTCTTTACACAGCTCTCTTTCCAGATTTTATTTTTTAGAGTTGTAGATGGTAAGACCCTGCCTCCAGCCCCAGTTTCAAGGCTTATAGGCTATATTTCTTTGATTTCCGTACATTTGCCAACATCTTTTACAGAATCCCTTTATTAAATTCTTATTGAAATATCTGATTAGAATATGCCATCTGTGTCATAACTGAAGCATTAACCAAAACCAGAAAAATTATGTCACTTCCTTAACAAAATCTTAAAGGTTTTTCCATTGTTTAAGTGTGAAACTCAGTAGAATGGCATTCAAAGTCTTCCACAATTTGTTCTGCCATTCCTCTCCCATTATAACCGCACCACTCCCTATCACTGATCTATGCTCAAGTTCACTAGTTTACTCAATTCCCTAAAAAGCCATATATTTTTATGCACTATCCCTTTCTATTCCTTCTATTTCTGGTGAAATGCTATTTATTTTTCAATGCCCAGTTAAAAATTCTATCTTTCAATAAAGACTTCTCAATTGAAAGTATCATATTTATCTGTCCTTCTAAAATCTATTGCATCACTAGTTATGTTCTGGCTTAAACTATTATATTAGTACTATTTTAAGTGACAGGCTATGTATTAACACTTTTGTGTGTTCATATGAAAATGTTCTCTTTTTTGACATCTGTATTAATTACACTAAAAGAATATAGATAGCTCTATGTGAAGGCCAAAGTTTTTAGGAGGAAATTGACACTGTAGTTCTGTCAATCACACAAAAACCACTATGCCCCCAAGCACCTAGCAACTTCTATGCTATTGAGCATTATCATAAAGTGATAATACTGAGAGGAAATGTAGATGGCAAAGCTAAAATAAAGGGGCTTATATGTAGTTCTTGGTAAAAGAAAATAATCTTCAACAAATATAATTTTAAAATGACATCCTAATTTCAGTGAGGAGAAAGCTGAGGATATAGGCAAGGATCACAGATGGAGCCAAGTTAGAATATTATTCTATGTCTTGACTCATAACTCTATGAACTAGGAAAGGAAGTCGTGAAATTCCCCCAAGAGAACCAAGGGATTTCCTCCTTGGCTATGCTGTCCTGAGAATGTTGAATAAATGTCACCTCAATGTTTTTCCATTACTAACATTCAAATTTGTCTGACCTCTTGGGTCCACAATCAATTTGAGGCACATATATCAACAACTGCAAAAGATACTAACCCTTAAGGACCTAGTTTTTATCTTAGGCTAAATTTAAACCCGGGTCAAGTTTAGCAAGTGGAATAAAGTTCAACATTAAAAAAAAAATTAAATCAGCACTTACAAGGGTTTACATTACTTGGATGCGAATGATGAAATTGGAAAGTATCTACTCCACATGAAATGATTAAAGTGAAGACTTAAGAGGCAATTAGGAGTTTGAACCTTTATATACTGAACTCCAAAAAATATGGAAAGAGACAAAAATAGCATGAAGATATTTGAGCTATAACATGAAATATAATTAGATATTTCAAAATAATAAGAGAATTAACAAAACTTTTGACTTTTTTTTACAAATTGTTATATGTCTTTATATACCAAGTTGAAAAAGCTTTACTTAAAACCAGTTCTGAATAAAGTAGCATTTGTAGGCACATGCATTTAGTGCTTAGTTGGTATCTGGCTCTTTAGCCACGTTTGCATGTGGATGAAATACTCAATATGAAATGAAGGATGGTGAGACAAAAAGTAATAGCAGTGTACTTGGAACATCAAGGCTCATCTAGAATTTCCCTTGAATCAGGCCTTTTCTTAAAGTGAGAGACAGACATCTAAAGCTGCATGGGAATGTTCAGAGAACAAAGCCCAGACCAAAGCATGGTGGAAGGAAACATACATGCCAGCAGGGATCACCCCTGTTTTACCAACTCATGTCATTGCCATCTCTAATTTTGTGGAACTCTGTCTTGCCTTCCTGTGCACTTTGCTTCCCACAATCTCCAGAGTTTCCACAACCCACAGCCCTTTCTCACTCCCCACCCAAGCCACTGCTGGCAGAACACATGATTAGTTTGAAAGCAAACTCAGATTCTGAAGTTAGAGGTGGTCCATCATGGAAGTGACTCCATTGGTTTCTATTTTTTTTATAAACATTTTCAACTAGAGGGTAATAGTTCCCTTTGAAATAATAACCTAGAAAAGAAATCTAGGTCATTTTATGCACTTAGTGGGACCTCAGTCAATTGTTAATTGGTGGTCATATTTATTTTTATGATTTGGATTTAAAATCACATTACTCAGAAACCTGGATCATATCTCCTCCTTGTAAATGCATAATTGAAGCTTCAACTTGGAGGAGGAATTTTGATTTTTAGAAAGGAATAAAAATGTGCTTTAGTTTGAAAGTATATTAAAAGTCAGTTTTATGAATATCTGTTAAGTTCATTAACAAATATGTATCTTAAAAGCTATTTTGTACAATATTTTAAATCCACATGTGATTGATCTAAGCAAGTGCCCTTTTTCCTGGTTTCTGTAGAGTATAACTCACCATACAATCAACAGAGCAAGAACCTCCACACAGTGCTAGTACTCTTATTGGAGCAGGAAGTCACCCTGTGTTTAAGTTAAAAGAATATAATAGCCAGAGACAAACTGTTTTGTTACTTACTTTTTACTAATTCAAAAAAAAATGGCTTTGTTTTATCAGAAAAGAATTCTGTTTTCAATTTTGTGGTCAATTTTCTCTGTCTTTGTTTCTCTTAAAATATCATTATTTAGATATTTTGGTTATAAACAAACAAAAAGATACACTCCATTTGCTTTTAAGGTTCCTACTAAAATATAAAAAGCATTTTAGTAATTTTAGAAGGAAATGTATTTTCTATGAGCAGTGACTTTGTATTAGTTGCCAAAATAAAATTCAAAGGCGACCCATAGTATTAAAAGTATATATGCATATCCTACTTTAACCATATCATTATATTAGAAAATCAGAAAGGCTAGTTTGAATTTCTTCTACCACTTAACCTTGGTTCCTTTATCTGTAAATGAGGAACTTATACAAAATATTTCTGATTTCAATCTAGGGCAACTATTATTTTAAGCTTTTCCATAGTTCTTTTTTTTCTTTTAAGATTTTATTTAATTATTTGAGGAAGAGAGTGCATGATTGGGGGGGAGAGGCAAAGGGAGAAGAAGAAGCAGACTCTCCACTGAGCGGGAGCCAGACACAGGGCTCCATCCTAGGATCCAGAGATCATAACCCAAGCCAAAGGCAGACACTTAACCAACTGAGCCATCTAGGTGTCCCTTCATATTTTTTTACTATAAGAAAGAAAGAAGTTTATTACCAATTCAGCATATCACCACAGTCAGACTAAATAACCATTGCATTAAAACAAATAGATAGATTGATTGAATGAATGAATGAATCAATCAATCAATCAATAGTTATTTTTAATAATCAGTTGTAGGCTAGAAACCTCCCAAACAGAATAACTTAGTAAAATTTGATAGAGTTACTGAGAGAGTCACAAAACAAAGACAATACCATCAGGATACAGAGCAGAGAGACCAGTCACAATGTCTAAGATAGAAAGGTTAATTATGATCTCAAAGAGTTCCTAGAGTATGCCTTGAATGGAGTCAGATATTGTAAGTAATGTGCATGAATGAAGCTGCTAGTGGCTAGTGGTAGAAGACAAAAAAGGAGTGACTTGTGGAAGCATACTACCTCTAAAGCCATTCAAACTTATTTTTTAAGAACACTATTCAGGCTAAATTTGGCCCAAAGACTGCCAAATTATAATCTCTGCCATGGCATTATGAAAAATTAAGCTCTTTGAATTAAAAAAATAACAATCATTATTTTGGTCACAGGAGTATTATTACTGCACATCTCTTGTTTTGTCAGCCAATATGTATTCACTGTTCCTTTCATAATCATAACCTACTTTTCTTTATGGGAAGCCAATCTGTCTCTTATTTTCTGTCCATATGCTTTGAATATGTTTCTTCCTCCCAGGAAGAGATCGAGCATTTGACCTGGCATAAGCAAATCAAAGTATTATAATTCTCCAGAAAGAGGAATTGATTTGTAATAAACACATGATCCAATAAGAACTAATGAGATGCAAACCATTCTTGTTATTTGTGGAAAACAGATTTTTGTTTCTTATTCTGGATGTGAAAGTGAGACATTATAAGGTCTGCAGCATGGTTTCCATCATCATGGGACCATGAAGGTGGAGACTGCCTGACAGGAAAACCAAGGAAGAATATCTTGGACATAATGAGTGACTATTTAAGATTTATTGGACAAATGAATGAACAGCATTGGAGTTTTTAGATCTAGGTTGCCATGGCAACTCACCATCTATACTCTAATGTAAAAGGGGTGATCTAGATCAGTAACATTTAAACTATATACAGAGGGTGAGGAAGTATAACTAGAAACAGCCTCTTACCACTGGAAATTTTATTTAAGTTTTACGTTTTATTATGTTTTATTTTTTTAAAGATTTTATTTATTTATTCATGAGAGACACAGAGAGAGGCAGAGACACAGGCAGAGACACATGCAGGGACCCCGATGCAGGATCCAAACCCGGGACTCCAAGATTACGTCCTGGGCCAAAGGCTGGTGCTAAACCACTGAGACACCCAGGGATCCCCCCTATGTTTTATTTTAAATATAGGCATTGTTTCATTTTCATAATGTTTATTTTAATATTGTTAAAAAGTCAAAATTCAACCAAGTAAATTTTAAGATCTAATTGACTTTCTTAAGCAACTCATGAATCAGGCACTATCCAGTCTAGCAAGTAGAGGAGTGAGGAGTTGTGCAAAATGTAAGGTTTTTATAAGAAGGAGTGTGGAGCAAGAAGTTATTAGCAAAATAAAAGAAAAGGCTATTCCAGGCCAGGTCACATTCCCTTAGGGCAGGGGGTGGATTACTTCATCTTCCTTTGGGGGTAAGGGAGGGTATGGAGAAGACCCCTGTGACAGATGATCTCATTGGTGCTGACCAAAAAGGACAGATTGGTTGGCTTAAAATTTCCTGGAAAGGTTAAAACTATAACTAAATCTTGGTTTGCTGACCTGGGGCAAGTGACTTCACCTTGAGCCTGTGGTTTTCTTTTTAACAATATAAAAATAATCCTCAAGTAAAAACTGATGTTCCAAGAAAATGGGCATATTTAGTTTCTAGAACATTGCCTTTGCCCTAGTGGTATTGAAAAATATGAGACTAGAGTATTCATAAAGAAACACCCACCATTAAAAGTCTATTAATTTGCATTTCTGAACAGTTAACCTTCCAGACACTCTATTAACAGTTTATAAGTAAATAAATAATATTACCGAGCTTTCCTGTAATTCAAGTTAAGAAAACATTATCAAATAGATGTCCCTTGAGAATTCAACTAGGCCTTCTTTGTATGCCCTCCTTGTACTACTTCTCATCACCATCATTCATAGACTCAACTACTTTCCTTCCACTGTTTTAGCCATTAAAATTATAATATGAATTCAAAGACTGCTCCTCAGCCAGTATGAATAAGCAGCCCTGCCTCATCCATGATGCAAATGTATATATTAAGTGATTTTTAAAAGACATATCTTTTAGGCTTTTACAAGTCAATAGACTGTTTTGTCCACCTTATTTCACCAAAGAGGTATTTAAAAAGTGTGGGAAGGTAATGTTAAACAAGTTCCTAACTCTCTTAGAGCTTTATTTCAGTGTGTCCAGCTCTGAGGAAGCAAAGCTTCCTGAGTCCTGCCAGGACACAGTAATATCCAAAATCCTGAGGACATTCTGCTAACTTGAGGAGTAATTGTGGAAACAGCATGTTATGGAATTGAAAACTAATCCTGGATTTTCCAGTGCAATGTACATTTCCTGGAACATTCGACTCTCCCCAGGCAGAAGTCAGAATGTTTATAGCTTTCAGCCTCACTGTTTGTAAATGGAAAGCTGAGCTCAGAATTCATAATCACTGATTAAGCTGCTGTTTTTTACCCAATATTGGGGGTGGGGAGGACAGAGGGTTCTCTCATGCTGAATCATAAACACATGTTTGTTATGTGTAATAAATTCCCTAACATTGCATTTCTTTTGAAGGGAAGGATGAGGGATGTAATAGAATACTTGAACCAAAAGCTAAAAAAGTCTGTCTAGTTGGCATACCAAGTTAAAAATGAAATGAAATCGCTATAGTAATGCACTGTATGTATTCTACAATTTTCATTTTCACTGTCAGTGTAACAGAATGCTAAAGCTAGAAGGACTTTAGAGATCACTTAAATCCTTTCTTTACAAAAAAGGAAACTGAAAGCCACTGAAGCAAAGGGACTTACTTAGAGTCACACATATAGTGTCAATACAGAGAACAGACTGAATTCTCCTGATTTCTAATACAGCATTACTTTAGTGTATAAAACAATTGTACAGAACATACACTTATTCTGTATATTAACTACTGAAGAAGGTCACATACAGATTGTGACACACTGTTTTAAATATCCTGAGTTGTATGTCTCACAGTCTTTCTCATTGTAAAGCCAAGTAGTTAGCCATTATATTGATTTGAGACTTGCTCATTGGATCTATTTTGCCCCACCTCCTCTGCCCATAAGAAATGCTTTTGATTAAGCCAGAAATCGCAAAAAGTCTGTTAGTAAGTCTGACTTTGCTGAGTCAAGGATAGAAGGATCAATTATGAGTTAGGAAAAGTAGAGTGTCAGAGTGTAACAACATTTCCTAGTTTCTATATTTGATAGTTTGAGATGTTGGTGTTAAAGGGGAACAGAACATGCCATCCCAAAATACGTCTTTTTAGTATAAAGACTATTTAAGGCTGATTATTTTTAAGAAATAGATGTAAGAAAAGCCCTGAAAACCAGTAGAAATTATCCTTTTGTAAAAGACATTTACATTTGCCAGGGAAATCTCCATTTCTAAGCATGTCTTCCTCTCTGTGTCAGGAAAAGGAGACCGTCTAAATCTCTAGAAACTCCTGAATGAGATGATGACTTAAATTTGCATAGCAACTATATCCTTATTTACTGTGTTTTGCCTGATAACTTCCCATAACTGGCTTCCCTCATCCCAACATCTTTTGTTTTTGGTTAGAGATGGCATTTAAAATGGTGACTTGGGCTATTTGGGTATTACTCAGTTTTCCTGGGTACCTCCTAGGTATACAGGAGATGTACATGTTATTATACTTTTGGTTTACTTCTGTTAATCTGTTCTTTATTACAGAAGGGTCTCACAAAGTAGAGTTTATTACAAAGGTAGAAGAAGAGTTAATTTTTTCTCCTTTATAGTGTCTTGCTGGCCCTGGAGGGACTGCCCCTCCCAGGGCCAGCAAATTCCCAAAGAGAGTAAAAAACTGGCCTGCAAGTGTACCTTCTCTAAGTACACCGACCAATCTAGAGCCCACTCCTCAACCACCTCCTTTATTGGCTCTCACACTCTAGGCCAGTGTTCCCCTGCCCTAATCACCCCAGAGCCAGAAAACAGACAACTAATGAAACTAACACGTGTTCAGATAACAAATGTTTTACCACTCTAGCCTAATGAAACTGGCTAGCTTGATTGATTTATGAGCCTATCTTACAGAAGTGAACTGACCACCATTAGGACTAGCTAAAATCAAAGCAAACTGGGAAGAATTTTTGCAGCTATGTAGAAAGGATAAGGAAAGAACAAAAGTAGCCTCTGTGAAGATCCACCTGGAGATCTTACACCCACCATCATGCTTATGCCACCATTTTCTGAACAAGTATCCCATTAAGAGGCATGATTCCTGAATGCACATGCTCAGAAAGGAGGATACCCTTCCTTTGTCCATATATCCAATCATCGTACTTCATTCAGCCTACCCTTTACCCTTAAATATGCCAACCCAACCCTTCAGAGAGGTGGATTTGAGAAATCGGTCTCCTTGCTTGGTGCCCTGCAATAAAACCTTCTCTGCCACAAAAGACACTGGTGTCAGTATTTGAATTGATGCACATTGGGCAACAAGCCTTTGTCTGGTAACACTAAGAACAGCCCCTACATCCCAGAGCCCACTGAAATTATTCAAACAAGACAATCCTAAACCTGCTTGCCCTGTCTTGTCCATTACTTCCTGTGGAAACCATATAATAGGCTCTTGCCCACATTTTCCCTTTGCTACTTCTGCCTTCTGACCAACACTGGGTGGATCCTCCATGTGGCCCTGTGTGGTATATGTCCCTTCATCTTAGGAACTGTGAGTAACAAACTATATTTCCAATAGAACTCTTCCCTTGATCTGTTGACCTCGCCATATCTGAATAAGAATACCTACATTTTACAATAAAGAGGTCAAAGTCCAGGAAAACTAAAGGTGCCAAAATTCAAGATGGATTTAAAGCAAGCAAGAAGAAACAAGGAGAATATGGCAAAGGTCTAGCTCAGGGAGAACTCTGAAAACCCAGAATTCTGATTGTGACATAACTTTATAATTTATTTACTTCTTTCTCAATTACATATTGAATCTTCATTATTAAATTTAAAGCTTTTCAAATAGTGTCTCCAGAGTGTCAGTCTTGACTTTCACTATTCCACTCTATTCTCTATCATCTGGCTAACTTGAGCCATCCATTGTTCTCAGCACATTCTCACAATGCAATGAAATACACCAGTATTACCAGTATCATAAAATGTATTTATAATATTAGCTTTAGAAACAAGTATACCTAGGTCTGAATGCTTAGCTCCCCCAACAAACCATGCTCTGATCTTGGGACTTTAAGTTTCTTTTTTTTTCACCCTGGAGGAATCAGAATGGGTTCCCTGGGGGAATCACCAAGATAATAATATCCATGTTATAGAATTCTTAAACAGGTTAAATGAGATAGTATTTCGGCACAATTTTCAAGAAGCTCTAACATATGTTATAATTGATGCTATTTTTCAAATGAAAAATCTCAGACTCAAGAGAAGTAACATGCTCAAGCTCATACAATTAGGTAAGAATTAAGAATTATACATTTCTTCACTGCTTCTTACTTTCACTCTTTCTTCTCTAGGCTAAGCTGATCTAATGCCCATAAAGTCATTTAGTGAAGGGACTACGACTCATTTATGTTTTATTTTCACAGTACTTGAAAATTTTTTAAACTTAAACTAACTTCATTGAGTATTTGCTATCTGTACAACACTTTAAATTGTCATTTAAATATGACAATACCTCACAAGATATATATTATAAGTCCATTTTCAGGTAGGAAATGGAGAATTACAGGGGTTAACTGCTCAAACCACACAGCAGCAAGTGAAAACACTATAGCTACCTCTGGCAAAAGTTGATGTGCCACACTAGGTAAGCTGCAATTCAAAACAGACATGTAATTCATTTCTATTGAATTAAATTTTGATTGACATCTGGAAAATACATCTCTCTATCTGCTAAAGAGGGTAAAATGGTGACATGTTCTCGAAAACCTCTGTGTATGTGTGTGTAAGTGTATGTATAGTATCTGAGTGTGCTATGTATATTTTAGTAAGCATTTCCCCTTTCTTCCAATAATAATAGAAATCCTCCGTTAAACATGAGAGCAGGGAGCAGGGATGAGGGTGCAGGCAAACCTTTTCAGCCTTCTTTGCAACTAGCTGTGACCCCGTGGAAAGGTCTGATCAATGGGGTGTTAGGGAAGATGATGTAAATAAGTTCTGAGATATATCTCAAAGGCAAGAGCAGATTGCTACTTTTCCCTTTCCGCCATCCTGCTTAAAACACCAACAACTAAGGCAAAGCTAAAGAGAAAAGAAGGAAATAATTGAAATGTTTTGGGGAGGATTGAAGAGTTAAGTACTAAGCCATAGAAATATGGAATCCTAGTGTTGGGAAGGGTATAAATAGTCTAATCTCCCCATAGAGGTGATACTCAAATCCACTCTCCAAACTTTACAAAGTCAAGTCACAGGAAAGCTATATACAAATATGCTGAATTAGATATATCTAAAATAAAATGTGAAATTTTGACAGTTGTCAGAGCCACATCTTTGAGTTAAGTAAGTACTCATTACTAGGGTGGAGTATGTGTGAGGCACTGGTATGAGCCTAAAATATGATGGTTCTATATGAGATGCCACAGGAAGGGCAAAACTATTAGGTGACATTGTGGAGGCCCAAAGGGATATTTCTGAAAAGAAGATTATCAGATGCTCATATAGATTTACCACTCAATGCTATACCTAATGTCTATTTTGTTCATCTAATTTAGGATACTTTGACTCAAATTGCAGGGACTTGGAAAAGCATTTTCTCCCATGCGTCCCTAAATGCACATCTTCAATGACTTGCTCCAAGGAAGCAGGGCCAGACACATGAGACTCATTTTGGTTTTTAAAATATGTGTATTATGAGTTATAGTCACATGATTATGCAGACAAGTTGAGGGTGAGGTCATTGTTGCTGTACAAAGTGAAACTGTGGTTTGTTCTCATGTTTATGCCAACTTTTCAGAAGGAAAACAGAAAATCAAAGATGCTGACACATGCTGATAATGCCTTAGATAGCAGAAAGTTCAATACCATGCTCCTCAGCACTGTGACATAGCATCTTTCTGGAAGCCTGAGAAATTGTAACATCTGAGCATTCAGTAAATAGATTCCAAGAATGATGAAGACATGTTGCTCCCTTCTGTACCTTAAGGGGCAGAGATGGATAAGAAAAGAACAACCTGCCCCATGAGCAACAGGACCTTCCTGCTTGATTTCTAGATTAACCCAGTCCCTCACCTTAGAGTCCTATAGCACCAAAACAAGGCTTCACATACATCTTCCTGAATATATCCTCAAAAACCAGTTATAAAAGGCCAACCTAAAAGATGCTCTAAAATCTGTTAAAAATTCAATTCTCTTCATTTAACATAATTGCTTTTCCAACCATTTAACATATTTTTTCTTTTTTAAAGATGTGATTTGTATGTTCCATTGAAATGGAAATAAACTGTTACAAAATGCATTTTTGTAAATAAGAAAAGGCAGGACTACTTGGGAAGTTTTGTTTGATGTGCATTTTCCATTGATCATGTGCCCACAAACAATGCCACTATGATCTATTATCAAATGTATTTTACCCCTTTATTTATTTATTTTTTAACAATATAGTTATTTCTTTTTTTAAATTTTTATTTATTTATGATAGTCACACACAGAGAGAGAGAGAGAGAGAGGCAGAGACATAGGCAGAGGGAGAAGCAGGCTCCATGCACCCAGAGCCCGACTTGGGATTCAATCCCGGGTCTCCAGGATCGTGCCCTGGGCCAAAGGCAGGCTCTAAACCACTGCGTCACCCAGGGATCCCTATTTTTATCCCTTTAAAAGGGCTAAAATAACTTATAGTGGTTATGTCACAACTAACTAAAAATACAAGCATTCAGTTGTACATCTTTATATTTGTTGTATTTGTCACTTATTGTTTTATAAGGAAAATATTATTAACATTTAAGCAAAATAAACATTTTTTATTTAATAAATACTCTTAACCTGATTATTTGGTTGGAGTTAAAGAATAAGCATTTTATAAAATCATAAATATCTTCTTAATAATATTTGCTTATTATAAAAATGTTTAAAGAAAATAATTGTAACTATGTTTGGTGATGGATGTTAATTACACTTACGGTAATTAACAATATATACAAATATTTCACAGTATAAACAAATATCAAATCATTATGCTGTACACCTGAAACTAATGTTAGGTGCCAGTTATATCTCACTTATAATATTTTTTTTTTTTTAGAATGAGAGAGAGAGAGCACATAAACTGGGATGAGGACTCAAAGGGAGAGAGAGCAGGCTCCCCACCTATCGCAGGAGCCCACACAGGGCTCCATCCCACAACCCTAAGATCATGATGTGAGCTGAAACACTTAACCTAGTGAGCCATCCAGGTGTCCCAATTATATCTCACTTTTTTAAAAGTTCAAAAAATGTATGAAATGCAATATAAAGAAATAAAACTCATAATCCCATCACAGAAATTTTAACAAAATCATATTCCAGTACATCTTATTAAATGTTAATATATCCCATATTTTATATTTAAAATTATATCGCAAGCATTTTTCCATGTTTAACATATCTTCTGTTTTCCTTTGCACTCTTCTTTGCTATATGAACTATATTTTATTTGTTAAGTTTCTTGGAAACCTTCTGGAAGTAGTGGTTAAAGATTCTTCTAAATATACTTCATTGTAGTGTTGCTCAAAACAAAGAATAAATGTATTGCATTTAAGTCATCTCCTTATATAAATTTAGGTTCCCTTCTGTCCCTTCCTATTGTGGTGGCAAGGTGTGTGTGTTTAGATCTGTGATGAAGGCCCTGGTTTCTGCAGGACACCCACATCATCAAGTTCACAGGCACAAAAACTAATGCATTTAAGTTCATCCTTGTGGATCCAGCTTATACTTGTACATTCCAAGTTGTTCTTTTTTTAAAAATAGCTTTATTGAATTACAAGTTACATTTCATAAAATTCACCAATTTTAGGTGTACAATTCATTGACTTTTAGTAAATTTACAGAAATGTGCATCCATCAGCATAATCCAGTTTTAGAATATTTCTAAAGGGGCCCTTTCTGAATATTTCATATAAATGGCTTCATACAATATATAGTTGTTTGGATCTTACATCTTTCATCTAGCTTACTAGCTCTGAAGTTCATGCATGTTATAGAATGTATCAATATTTTATTCTTTTTTATTATATGAATATACTACATTTTGTTTATATGTTCATGAGTTGATGGAAATTTGAAATATTTCTGATTTTTGTCTATTTTGAATATGATATGAACATTTCTGTTCAAGTTTTTGCATGAACATATGTTGCCATTAGATTCATAGAAATAGATGTTGGATTCTACGATAAGTTTATATAGCTATTTATGAAACCGCCAAATTGTTTTCCAAACACTATACCACTTCACGTTCCAACCAACAATATATGAGGGTTCTTGTTCCTCCACATCTCCAAATCTAATATTTGTTATCAACTATCTTTCTTATTATAGCTATTCTAGTGAGTATACATTGGTATCTCATGATTTTGATCGGCATTTTCTAATAACATTATTATTGAGCACCTCTGCCTATTTTTATTAGCCATTTGTATGTCTTCTGTAATGAAAGATCTGTTTGAGTCTTTTGCTCATTTTTAAAATTAGGTTGTTTGTCTTACTATGATCAAGTTGTAAGAGTTATTTATATATTTTAGATGCAAGTCCTTTATCACATCCATGATTTGCAAATATTTTCCTCAGTTTATAGCTGGAGTGTTTCTGGAAGCATAAAAGTCTTTAATTTTTATGATACACATTTATTGTTTTTTCTTTTTTGGTTTGCTTTTGGTGTCATTTCTAAGAACTTTGTACCTAATCTAGGGCCATAAAGATTTTCTCCTATATGATCTACCCAGAAGTTTTAGCTACTACATATTGCTCTATAACATACTATGAGTTATTTTTTATTTATGGTGTGAGGTATGAATCTCAGTTCTTTTTTTTTTTTTTTTTTTTTTTTCAAATCAATTGTCAGAACCACTTGCCAATTCTATCCTTTTCCCCACTGAATTTCCTTGGCACTTCTGTTCCAGCCTGTTTTGTCTCTCTCTCACTTTACTTCAATCTTTGTTTCCCAAATGCTAGCCCTATAAGCATCAAGCTTCAGCATCAGACAAGGAGACAAGTGTTGCAAAGACTGTTTAAGCAGCTCCAAAACTTTCATAAGTTTAAACCTTTAAGATAGATAGATGATAGATAGATAGATGATAGATTGTCTCTTGCTAGTTTTGCTTCTTTGATTGAATTCTCCCTAATATTCAGGACTATTCTTACTCTACAATGCTTACTAGTATTATCTGGAACTTTCAACTAAAATTATTTGTGGTAAATGTTACTCAGCCAATCAAAGATTTGCTATTTGTATTGAGAGTTGTAAATATTCTTTAACTACAAGTTAAATCCTCTATATTATACTGGTTTCAATGTTCACTTCCAATAAGTCCTTTAATTTTACAAACATTTTACATCCCAATTCTTGATATGTTGAATTTACTCATCTTTTAGTATGTATATGGTAAGATATTTTATGCCATCTATATCTGAGGATGTCTTCCTGTTGAATTTATAGATAAATGAAAATTTAATTGTGTATTAAATCCTTGACTAAAAGGAGGTTTTTGTTTTCTTAGAAAACCATAAGCAAAGATATATGTTTATTTCCTCATTCTCTTATAAATATATAATTAATTCTCCTCTTTTTACTTTTACCAGAGACTTCTGGAAATTTTTAATTAATACATTTTGAAGAAGTTCTCTTGAGAACATATATCATATGCCAGAGCTGTTGTGCTTCTGATAAATTTAAATGTTTGTCATTAGGCCATGCCTCTCTGTATACCTTATTGGACTCTGTAAGCTTAAAGTTGACTCTTTTTTTTACATTAATATAATTATTCCAGAAAATCTTTTATCATTTTTATATCCTAACTTTTTAGTTTATTTTTGTTTTAGATATATTTCTTAAGAATATCATATGACAAAAATTTGCACTTCATCTTATCTGATTTTTGTCTTTTAATTGTGGAATTTAACCCATTTATATATGTATTGTGAGTAAGTAAGTTCTACCACCTTCTTGTTTGCTTTATATTGTTACTACTTTTTTTCCTGTCCTGTCTTTCTAGGGTTAATTAACTTTTTTCTCTGTTATTCTTCTATTAGTTTTCCATGTAGAAGATATACAATTTGTTCTTTCTCTTTCGTTTTTTTTAATTGGTAACCCTTAACTTTTACCATGCATGTTTATTATTTAATGATTTCTAAAGTTAATGTATTAAGCCCTTTATGAACAAAGTAAGCACTGTAGACCAAAGTAAACACTATAGATCAAAGTATGCACTGTAAACCTCTAATCCCTCATTAGAGGAGGGATTGATGAGGCTCACACATGGACAAAAACAATAAAATCCTGAAACGCTCCTTCAAGGTACAGCATAATATCTCATTTTCTGTGAAATATTAGATCAGATTCCCCAAAAGTTCATCATTCCCTTGCCCACATCCTACTTAACACATAAACTTGTTTCTTTGTATATATGTATACATTAATATGACCTCCTCGAGGATGAGGAATATATCACTTTTTTTAGTAGTACCTGACACCAGACATTAGCATATAGTAGTATACATTTTAAAATTTTAAAAATTAACAATTTTATGTTCCTATATATTTATGACTTTTCATTTTCTTATATTTCATGGAGATACCCAGCTTTATCAAAAACCTTACCCAGCATGACCACTCACAAGAGGGAAAACTTTAATAAAATCCAAATGACAGTTCATATGTATCTCCATTTTTTATTTTAACTAGCATTTTGGTCTTCACCCTTAATTAATTCATCCAAACAACTTACGTGTAAAAAGTTTAGTTTGAGAGAAGCAGGATTACGCCTTTTACAAATTATTCTATAAAATTAAATTTGTATCATAGAGTTTAACGTGTTTAGGAAGCAAAAGAGAGAAGCTGACCGAAGCATGGCTGAACTAAATGAGTTGTGGTTATTCTTATGTTTATTCATATTATTTTGAAATAAAAATGAAAACTATGATATGCTATCTCAAAACGTCTTCTACATTATTTTCTCGAAATTTTATTTACCTTTGTATTGTCATGCTGCTTTCACATTCAAAATTTTTCCAAGCTCCCTCAGGTCAAGAATCATGGGCTGTGCAGATTTGCATCTTCCCTGGCAACCAACATAGCATGCAGTGGTCATTTGGTAAATTTGTGATCATTGTGTCTAGAACAAATGAATACATGAGTTAGTGAGTGAATAAAGATACAAGAGAATAACTCAATGCAATGACCTGTCATTTTTCACCTAGCATTTTCCTGCAATTTCCCCACTATTATTTAGAATTTAAATTTTATTTAGATTTATTTAAAATTATTCAAATATATTATTTGGTTTAAAAAAGGAACATTTCTTTTTTGTGTGTGACTGTTTTATGGTTTTTTGTGTAGTTCAAACTGAAACTGGTCCCTAAGAAATTTATGAGTGTGCATTAATAAATACTCCTTTTAGTCATTAGAAATGGAATGAATTACATGATCATATTTTGGAGAGAAACCAACAAAAATGGAATAATAGGTAACTTAAAAAAGAGAAGTAGAAAAAAAAAAAAAGAGAAGTAGAGAAGTAGGCCAAAGGGTTAAAGATGACCTCTGAAACTCATCTGATATGTGCACCCAAATCCAGGCAAAATCACACATCAGTCATTTTAGATTATGGAGTACAACCATCCTTCCTAACAAGCTGACTTTTAAAAAGTCACCAGAAATAACTTCCCAATATTAAATCAAAATTTCTCATTTTGATAGAAGACAAGTATGACTGATGCTATGATAAATGTCTCATGTGCATTATTTCAGGTATTCCTCATGATCTAGGAAAAAAAAGATGAAACCAAGGTTTAAAGAGGCTAAGATATTGGCAGAACCAAGATTTGACACTAGGAAATCTGATTTTAGGGTCCACCATCATAATTATTATTTTCTTTGCTTCCCAGTGAAGTAATACACATAATTATCTTCATAGCCAATTGGTAGTACAACAACAACAACAACAACAACAGATCTTCACCCTTAGGAACACTCAAGAGATATTCATATATTTTAAGATTACTTTTTAGGTTAATCCCTATTTTAAGATGGAGTAATACAGGCATAAATTGTTGTCCCTGCTTCTTCTTCTATGTTCTGCCTCAAATATTTCACAACACATCCCCATTCTCCCACATACATACAACACTTTTTAATCCATACCAAATCTACTTAGTAGTACATAAACCAGTTTTTTTTCTTTTTTTTTTAAAGAGCCAGTTTTCTTTAGATTTTATTTATTTATTCTTGAGAGACATGGGGGTGGGGGAGAGAGAGAAAGAGAGGCAGAGACACAGGCAGAGGGAGAAGCAGGCTCCATGCAGGGAGCCTGACATGGGACTTGATCCCGGGTCTCCAGGATCACTCCCTGGGCTGAAGGCAGTGCTAAACCGCTAAGCCACCCAGGCTGCCCTAAACCTGTTTTTCATACGTTCTTCAGAGATAGCAAATAGAAAGATAAAAATGCTACTTATATCTGAAATTTCATGTTTCCAAACCATCCAAGAGGTAGATGACACAGGAAGTAAGATAGTTAAGTGACTAAGAATTTAGGCTCCAGAATCAAAGTGTCCAGTCTGTATTTGCTATTTGTGTGACATCAGGCAAGTTTGTATTAACCTTATCTATAAAATAGGGGAATGAAACAATTTCCAGTTGTTATAAGGATCTCATCATATAGTCTCTATAAAGCTTTTCACTTAGGCATGGCACATAGTAAATGCTCAACTAATGTTAGATGTTTATGTTAATTTTTTTTGTTTGTGTTAATTTTTGTCTGGAAAACGATATAGTAATAAATTGTGGCATAATTATGTTGTTGTTTGTGATACTTTTTAGCAGATTCACTATGGCAGTTACATTGGAATCCATCTATTGCCCAAATGTTAATATATTAATTATTTAGAAGACTCCTCTCCAATTATGCAGTTCTACACAGAGCATGAAATAAATGTTACAAGAGCCATATTAAGTTTCTGCCATGGTAGATATAGGCATTCTGATATTATTTAGATGTAAACATTTTGCCTCTTTTTGAATCATTTATAAGGCTCTAAATTGCAACTGGTTGTAGGCATTCTTCTGGACTGCCCTTATGAAGATATGAGATAGCTCTCTATAACGAAGAAAACAGTGAAATTTCCACATCAGAATATTATTTCAACCAACATGAATCTCTAGTTCACCTGTTCTAGCTTCTTACTAGAAACTTCCATCTCAAATCACTCATTCCATCTATGGTAAATACTTGACCCAAATATCTGATTGGCATAGCAGCGATGTACTCTTAAAATCTCCAAACCTGATTCCTACATTAAGCCAGATATCCATAAAGCCACAAATAATAGGACATGCTGTGCTCGACCTCATATTATACCTTCAGTTTTCATATACTTCAGTTTATTTCATAAACTGTCTCTAATTATTGTAAAAATATTATCATATGCATCACTCATTTTGTCCTTTATGAAAACATCCACATAAAAATTTCCATCTAATCTCAGGGCCAGATTAAAAATATAAATATACTTGACAAATTTCTAAGCACCTCATTTTTGGATAATGAGAGCTGTGCAACATGCCAACTACTAGAATGAAACTCTGTTAAATTTGATTTCAAATATAAAGCATTCCACTAACATTTTTTCTTTATTTAAAATATCTTTATTTTTGTCGGATATTTTTTAAAGATTTTATTTATTCATGAGAGACACACAGAGAGAGAGAAAGGCATAGACCTAGGCAGAGGGAGAAGCAGGCTCCATGGAGGGAGCCCAGTGTGGGACTCGATCCTGGGACTCTAGGATCACACCCCAAGGCAAAGGCAGATGCTTAATCACTGAGCCACCCAGGTGTCCCTCTCAGATATTTTTAAAATCCAATATTCATACTACCTATTATAAAATGGTCCCTGCATATCTGGAGGAATCAGCATAAACATTATCCACCTAGCTTCTAATAATGCACCCTGCTGCCAGGCACCCAATAGACCCACTCCCTCCAATCTACTTTCAGCAGGATTCTCCAAAGTTGCTCAGGTCTACTCCAAGAGCAAATGGGCACAAATCTTGCTAACATTGTGTACTCTGTCCCCTACAATTTCCTGTGGACCTGGCCTTGGCAAGAGTCTGTCCAAAGCAGTGCTACAAGTCAGTTAAGTGGGACAGGAGAAAGAAAAAAAAGAATAATGAAAAGTGAAAATAGAGTAAGGGAACTCAATGACATCATCAATCATAACAATATTCACTTTATAGGAATTCCAGAAGAAAAGAGAAAAGGGGGACAAAAAGGGTATTTGAAGAAATAATAGCTGAAAACTTCCTAAATCTGGAGAAGGAAACAGAAATCCAGATCCAGGGAGCACAGAGAGTCCTCAACAAAATCAACCCAAGGAGGTACATGGTAATGAAAATAGAAAAAAAAAAGTGACAGAATTTTAAAGATAGTAGATGAAAAGAACAATTACATGCCATGGAAACCCCATAAAGCTTACAGCTGATTTTTCAGCAGAAACTTTACAGGCCAGAAGTGAGTGGCATGATATATTCAAAGTGCTGAAAGAAAAAACAAACAAACAAACAAACAAACAGCACCTGCAACCAAGAATACTCTACCCAGCAAGGCTATCACTCAGAATTTGAGGAGAGATAAAGAGTTTCCAAGACAAACAAAAGTTAAAGGAATTCATCACCACTAAACAAGCCTTATAACAAATGTTAAAGGGAATTCACTGAATGGAAGGAGAGACAATAAGCAGGAGTAGTAAAGTAGGAAGTATAAAAAGAGTAAAAAAGAGCATAAAAAGAGTAAAATTAAGTTTAGCCATTAAAATCAATTGAGGAATACACAAAATAAAAGGATGTAAAGCATGACATCATATACATAAAATGTGAAAGAAAGAGCTTTAGTGCTTTTAGAATGGATTCAACCATAGTGACCATCAACTTAAAATAGACTGCTATGTGCATGATATTAAATATAAAGCTAATATAACCACAAATCAAAAACTGGTACTCAGATACGCAAAAAATAAAGAGAAAGTTATCCAAGTACAACACTAAAGAAAGGACAGCAAATTATAAGAAGAGAGCAAGAGAAGAAAGGAATGTAGAACAACCTTAAAACAAGCAACAAAATGGCAATTAATACATACTTACCAATAATTACTTTGAATGTAACAGACTAAACATGCCAATCAAAAGACAAAGTGATTAAATGAACAAAAAAGCAAGATCCATCATCCATCTATATGCTGTCTATAAGAAACTAATTTCATACCTAAATACACATGCAGACTGAAAATGAAGGGATGGAAAGCATTTATCATGCAAATGGAAATGAAAAGAAAGCTGGGGTAGCAAAACCTATATTGGACAAAACAGACTTTAAAACAAAGATTGTAGGGGTGCCTGGGTGGTTCAGTCAGTTAAACATCTGCCTTTGGCTCAGGTCATGGTCTCAAAGTCCTGGGATTGAGCCTCATGTTGGGGATGGCCAGAAGTGAGTGGCATGATATATTCAAAGTGCTGAAAGAAAAAACAAACAAACAAACAAACAAACAAACAAACAGCACCTGCAACCAAGAATACTCTACCCAGCAAGGCTATCAGACGTGGCATCTGTTTCTCTTTGTCCCTCTGCCTCTACCCCTGCTTGTACATTCTTGCATACTTGCTCCCTCTCAAATAAATAAGTAAAATCTTAAAACAACAACAACAACAACAACAACAAAAACACCGAGGCTGTAACAGAAGACACAGAAAGTCACTACATAATCATAACAGGAACAATACAAGAAGAAGATAAAACAATTGTAAATATTTACACCCAACATCGGAGCACCCAAATACATAAAGCAACTACTAACAAACATAAAGGAAGTGATTGATAGTAATATAATAACAGTAGGGCCTTTAACACCCCACTTGCAATAATAAATAGATTATTTGAATAGAAAAATCAACACGGAAATGATGGCTATAAATGACATATTGGACCAGATGGATACAGTTTTTAAATCTTTTATTCTGTCTGGAATATATTTTGGGATCTGGTCATGCTCTCAAATATATTCTATTTCTATTCCAACACTTCTTTATCTATTAAGGCAATATCATTGCTTTCAAAGGTTTAGATTTTTAATCATCCATTCATTCATTCAATTAAAAATATTATACAAGTTAGTTATGGATGACAGGTGATAAAAATAATGAGAAGATATCTTTATTATTACATTCTAGTTGGAAATGGTTAATGAATTAGCAAGTAAAACAATTCCAGAAGGTAGAGCAGTATGTCAGAGGAAATAAGTGGGATGTAGTGGGATGCAATGATCTTTAAAAAAAAAAAAAAAAGATAATACAGAAAACATTCTTCTAATAGTAAGATAAGGGATGATCTTTTTTTGATAATGAGACATTTATGCTGAGAATCAAAGTATAATAATGCAGCCACAATGAAGGAACCTGATGAGGACAGCCTGTTTTCCATGTCCTAGGAAAGACAGTATAATTTCAGTATGATGAAAACATCACAAGGGAGGCAGGGAGTGGCTTAGAGGTTTAGGATATTAGGATAGACAGAGTTAGTATATACATAGGGCCTTGTAGGCCACAGAAATTTTGGATCTAATCCTAAATACAATAAAAAGGAAAGGTGTCCTTTTGGCTACTATTCATAGAATTGATAAGAGAGCAAGGTTAGAAGTAGGGAGTCTCATTAGAAAGTGACAGTCACTAGTGCTATCTGCCACATACATGAAATGATTACACTTCCTGGCCCTTTTGTGGTTTGAAGAGACCGTGTAACATTTTAGTCACTGAGTCATCAAAGGAATAACCATTTTATGTTCCAGGTTGAAGCATTTAATTGCCAGTGTGAGATCATCCAGGGTTCTCACTCATTCTCTCTACACAACTGGCAATGTTAGATGTGATGATGCCTGATCCATTTGTCTGGGACATAGAGTTCAGAGATGTGCAGCAGAATCTCAGCCTATTTATGATGGACAAAAAGCATGTCCTCAGTACATCTTTTTAAAAATATTTTTTTTTATTTATTTGACACAGAGAGAAGGAGCATAAGTAGGCAGAGGGAAAGGAAGAAGCAGGGCTCCCTGCTCAGGATGTGGGGCTCAATCCCATGATCCTGGGATCATGACCTGAGCCGAAGGCAGATGCTTAACTCACTGAGCCACCCAGGTGCCTCTCAGTACATCTTTATTGTTACAAACCACTGAGATTTTGGGACCATTATTTTTTTCCAGCTATACTGTGGTATAAGTGACAAAAAAATTGTAAGATATTTAAAGTGTACAATGTGATGATTTGATATACATATACATTGTGATAGGATCCTCAGGCCTTTATTGTAGCATAACCTAGCCCATCCTGACTGAATACAAGTGGCCATTCCAAAGAGTGTAATTAGAGATGGTTGTGACTTGAGCAAGATCTAGCAGTGAAATAGAGAAGTTGACAGGTTTAACATTTGTTTCTGGCTTGCAGGTAGCGTTTAGCAATAAAAATGTATGAGGTGGGAAAGGGAAGTTTCAAAGAAAAATCCCACTTCTGACTTAATAGTGCATTTACTCAGAGAAGTATAGATTTAGACAAGGTATGATGAAGGGAAAGTAAGTCGAAATTCTGTTTCGACAAGTTAAGGTCGAGATTCTAACAGGTAGCTGTCAGACAAGCAACTGATTATGTGATTTTCAACCTGAGATAAAAAGTGATGGTGGCAATTATAAAATTTTGGAGATGTCTTTATATACATGATGTTCAAAGCTATGTAAATGAATAGGATCACCCAGGAGGAGATTAGGAAGACACCCCAGAGCCAATTCTTTAGGAACTCCAGCATTTAGCATTTGGTAGAAGAGAAGATGCAGGTGAAAGAGGATTACAAAGAGGAGACTAATGATTAGAAAATAAAGACCAGGAAATTTAGTGCCCCTGAAGAGAAGATAGGTGATTTTCAAAAGAAGAAGAAGAAGGAGAAGGAGAAGGAGGAGAAGGAGAAGGAGGAGAAGGAGAAGGAGAAGGAGGAGAAGGAGAAGGCAGAGGTGGGGGGTGCATATCAATTGTGTTGAATGAAGTTGAGAAGTCAAGTAAGATACAAAGACTAAGGAGTGATTGTTGGGCAAGTCACTGTAAACTTTGACAAGAGCATTTTTGATGGCATAATGAGCACCGAGGTCAGACAGGAGTGGACAAAGAGTAAATGGACAAGGAGGAAGTAGAGACAATAGGAGGAGAGAAACATGAAAAGGGACAGATAGAAGGGAAGTTCCTAGAGGAGTCTGTGAGGAAAGAAAAAAGTTTTATTGTGGCTGCTCTATAGTTTTAATGGGAAATAAAAAAATATATTAGTTCTTAAAAAGTATATTAGTATAATGATGGAAATGATCCAATCAAGATTTATATTCTGATATCTAGCAATTTCAGTATTACTTGAATTCTTTTTCAGAAATGACTTCAGTCAGATTTTTTTTCATCTTCTTTTACATTCATTTGTGGGTTTCTTTTTTAACTTCTGTTTATTACATTTTTGGCAAACCATGGCTAAGTCCATAACTGCTTCTAACTGTTTAAAATTTTTGTCCATGAACTTAAATTGCCTTTTTTTCATGTCAGTAGGGTTATCTGAGACAGTTATGTGAAATTTTTGTCTTCTTCTTATTTGAGTAAATTATAGTAAAATGTTCATTAGCTGTTACTTTTTTTTAATAGTTTGAAAGCAAAATGAAAAGCATAAAAACTCTCCCAATACTTAAAAACATTTTGATATCAAATCAAACTTTAGTCAAATTTTCACTGAAAATATATGTTTATATATTTATGTATGTATATGTGTGTGTTTATCTTTAGTTTCAGGACTGAAATAAAGAAAAGTGTGTAATGCACTTGAAAAAGGATATTACCCATCATGAGGAGCCAGCCTAATTCAATCAGCAATTGCAAACAAACACAAATAAATGATTTTTAAAAATTCTAATTCCAGAAAAAGGAAATGCTCAAAATTCTCTTAATGAATAATTATAAATTTCACTTTTAAAACTATGTTTCCAATTGGTCCTAAGAAATACTTTTATTTTTTTCTACATGACTATTTGTTAGATCTAACAGTATCTTGACTGCACTTTATTTTCAAAACTACTCTTACATTTCCATAGTAAGAATTCAGATGGTAACCATATTTTGTGAATTAAACTAGGTAGAGTTTATTTTCTTCAACAGTTGGTAGGAAAATAGGTGAACTAAATTTTGCCTTGCTTTAATATTTATGTTAACATGGAAAATCTCAAGAATGTACATTAAAGAAACTGCAAATATTTCATATATAAAAATAATTACTTTTACTGACTAAATCCCTTATATGCGATCAGAATATATGTACATATGATATTTATATTATTTTAACTTTCCTGTTATGTTAGAGACGTTGAGTCTCATAATGTTCATTTACCCAATTTGCTAATTCTAGGAATGCATGCATCTTAAACACTTATTGAGAGGAATTCCATCTCCACTTCTGATTACAAATTTAATCTCCACAAGAGAATTAGGCTCAAGAATCAATAACCTGGATAACCTGACTACCAAACACTAACATGTAAGAAAATGTATATAGAAAATTAAATGTCATTCACAGAATTCTCAAGGAAACATATAGCCTTTATATAAGTGTCCAGATGAGCATCATAGAGATTACTTTCCCCTCCCTCTTATCCTGCCCATGGTTTCCCTGGCATAGAATTCAAAGAACACAGACCTCAAGTCATAGGATCTATTCCCAGAAGTTTAGATAACTTGCTTTTGCACCTTCCAAATACTTGACTTCTCTGTGTTTCAGATTTCACCTACATATTAGTGAGGTGAGGGCTGGATAGATAACTTAAATCTAGGTTAAAAAAAAATATATATATATATATGGAAAACTAAATGGGTACTTCATAAAACTCAAACTCAAAGTAAAATACAGTATGAACCGAGGGACTAAAACCAAGGGGGAAAAAGCTGCTGGGAACAAGGTTATTTACTTTTGGCTTTTCTCTCTCTAAGGCCAAATGTCTGGTCTGCTTCTTCTCTGAGTTTTCTTCTTTCTCTCTCCACCCTGGCTCCACCAGTCAATTTATTAGCATATGTCCCAAACATGGTCATGCTCACTCGGAAATCCTTATAACCCCATTCCCACAGCAAAATAAGCAATCTGTCCAACATCAATTCAAATTCTTGGGAGACAAAATGGCCTAACTTAGGTCATGTTTCTCCCTTTGTCCCACAAGGTGTAAGCAAAGGACAAGAAGAAATGGAATTATGGGGAGCAGAGTATATTCAGCAGGGATTGGGGAGAAGGCTCTCACTTTTTGCTAAGAAAGTAATATGGGTTGGAAAGAAACTGATTGGTGAAGGAAAAGTTTCCCATCTCTATGGATTCTTCTCCAGGACACTTAAAGATTTATAAGCATAAATGGAGGTTACATGCAACAGTGATTTCAAAATATATTTCAGTGTTTTAAATGCTGGATGTAGTTATCAATAATATCTTCTGTGTCTTGTTTGAATTCCTCACTGCACTTAATTTTTATTTCATCCTTTATATTTATTCCAGTGAAATTAACACAATATTTCATTAATTTCAGGTGTACAATATAGTGATTCAACAATTCTACATTATGCAGTGCTCATGATAAGTATACTCTTAATCCCCTTCACCTATTTCATCCATCCTCCCACCCACCTCCCCTCTGGCAACAATGTTTGTTCTCAATTGTTAAGTGTCTATGTCTTGGTCCGTCTCTTTTTTCTTCATTCATTTGTTTTGTTTTAAAATTCCACGAATAGGGGCAGCCTGGGAGGCTCAGCAGTTTAGCACCGCCTTTGGCCCAGGGCATGATCCTGGAGACCCGGAATCGAGTCCCACATTGGGCTCCCTGCATGGAGCTTGCTTCTCCCTCTGCCTGTGTCTCTGCCTCTCTCTCTCTCTCTCTGTGTGTCTCTCATGAAAAAATAAATAAAATCTTTAAAAAATAAAATAAAATAAAATAAAATAAAATTCCACGTATGAGTGAAATCGCATGATATTTGTCTCTCTCTGATTAACTTATTTCATTTAACATTATACACTCTAGGCTCAACTATGTTGTTGCAAATGGCTAGGCTTCATTCTTTTTTATGACTGAGCAATCTTCCATTGAATATATATACCACTTCTTCTTTATCCATCATCTATCAATGGACACTTAGGTTACTTCCATAATTTCACTCTTATAAATAATGCTTGAATATACAGGGATGTATATTTTTAATTAATGTTTTCATATTCTTTGGATAAATACCAGTAATACAATTACTAGATCACATGATAATTCTATTTTTAATTTTTTGAGGAATCTCCATACTGTTTCCCACAGTGGCTGCACAAGTTTGCATTACCACCAATAGTATAAGAAGGTTCCCCATTCTCCTCACTAACACCTGTTATTTCTTGTGTTTTTAATTTTAGCCATTCTGACAGGCGTAAGGTGATATCTCATTGTGGTTTTTGATTTGTACTTCCCTGATGATGAATGATGTGGAGCATCTTTTCATGTGCCTGCTGGCCTTCTATATATCTCCCTTAGAGAAATGTCTGTTTATGTCTTCTGCCCATTTTTAACTGCATTATTTGGGGTTTTTTGGTGTTGGGTTATAGGAATTCTTTATATATTTTAGAATCTAACCTCTCACTGGAAATATCATTTGCAAATGTCTTCTCCCATTTAGCCCTTTGTTCTTGAAGAAGTCAACCAAAGATCCCTGCCCCTCCAGCACATGCTCTGAGATCAATAAATATATCTCCTCCCTATATACCCCAGGCATTTTTTAAACTGATGCTTCTATGCTATATCTCAGCAGGCCTATTTGTTGTGCTGTCTCTTTAAGGGCAGAGAGTCAGTCTCCTACTATCCTCTGGCTCTCCCAGAAGACAACCTACAAATTTTTAAGGTTCCAAATATTTAACTCCACTGATTGTAGAACCACAATTCAGGCCACTCCAGTTTTCAAAGCCAAAATATTATGGGGATTCATCTTCCCAGTGCTGGTCCCCCATGCTTGGGGGACTTCATGGGGGCTCTGCTCCTCCTTTCTCCACACCTGAGGCATCCTTCTCTCCTGTGAGTAGTCTCTTGGGTCCATCTGGCTTGGAACCATATCTCTCTTCTTCTTACCTTCTTCACTGTGGCTTTTTCTCTACATTTAGCTGCAGAAAGTCTATTCTGACAGTCTTCTGGGTGTTTTCTAGCTTATTTACACTGACATGGATGTTATCTAGATGTATCCATGGAACACGGTAAGACCCTTCTACTCTACCATCTTCTGCCCTTGCTTCTGCTCTCTATCCTTAATTTAACATTTCAGGTTAACTAACATAAACCTCCTAATGAATAAAGATTATTTTTAAACCTTTTTTTTTTTTTATCTATTTGCTCGTAACAATGAAAAATATATGAGACAGAAAAATCGACCATTTTAAGTAGTTTCTGTGGAAAAATCACAACAGGTACAACTTAACTAATCCATTGAGGTAACAGCAAAGTTGAGTAGGGTGGTCCCTTGGGCCTGGACCCTCCAGCATCTGGGTCAGTCCAAGTGGAACAAGGGCATAAGCAGTTCTCATTTTCTTTTTGTGCCTGTTGTATAACAAGACAGCAAATGTGGTTTCTTTGTATAAAGGTGATAGAGTGGTCTATTTCAATCACCACCATTCCAGGCTCACAAACTGTGACAGGAGTGCAGCACATCACACTGCTCACTCCAACAGCTTGTAAGGCAAACAGACAATAAAGATTATTTTTAACAACTGTATTATTTATATCTTTCTGCCAAAAAAATATTTGGAAAGTAATACTATTTTTTAGTCAGTGACTTCATGTCTTTAAGTATAATGAGATTTTATTCCAGAGTACAAATAAAGTATACTATTAGAAATGAATTTCAACATTATAGTTTTGGGTAAAGGCTAATAAATCTTCTCAATAGAAGTATACAGTTAATAAAGATATGAAAAAACATGAGTCATATATGTTTGGATAAATCCTAAATACTTGCCTTGCATACATATACCAAGCGAGATAGGAGACAAGGTCATAATTTTTTTTGAATCTTCCATCTATTCTGACAATACATAAATTTCAGAGAACATTTCTGTTACTCTTTTTTTACCTAAAGGTGTTTTTCTATCCTACAATTTTATTTTTAAGAGATATCTGAGTACAGGGTAACCAACTATCTTGCTCCCCAAAGATGTCCATGTTCTGATTCCTAGAACCAATGACTGTATGACCTTACATGGTAACAAGGACTCTGCAGCTGTGATTAAGTTAAGGCTCTTGAAATGGGAAAATTATCCTGGATTATCTGGATGGGCCCAATGTAGTAATCATAAGGGTCTTTAAAAAAGGAAGACAAAGGGATTGAGAAAGACTTGGCAAACTACTGCTGACTTGGAAGATGGAGTAAGAGCCATCAACCAAGGAATGCAGGCAAACTCTAGAAGCTGGCAACGAAAAGGAAATAGGGCCCCCCAGATGGCTCAGTTGGTTAATCATCTGATTCTTGATTTCAGATCAGGTCACTATCTCAGGGTTGTGAGATCAAGCTCCATGCCAGGCTCCATGTTCATTGCAGAGCCTGCTTGAGATTTTTTCTCCCTCTCCTCTGCCCCTCCCCCCACTCATGAGAACATGGGCATGCATGCTCTCTCTCAAAATAAATAATTAAGATTTTTTTTTTAAAGAAAGACAAGTAAATAGATTCTCTCTCTGAAGACTCCAGAGGGAATGCAGCCCTGACAACATCTTGATTTTAGACTTCTAACTTCAAGAACTCTAAGAAAATACCTTTGTTTTCTTTAAAACCATTAAGTTTGTGACAATTTGTTATAGCAGCAATGGAAACTAATGCAGTCACTTCCTCTAAAAATAAAAATTAATGTAGATGATGGTGTAGCATTGCGCTTTCCAAAGAACAATGCCTTCTTACCCCACCCAACTATGTACACCACCTACTCTTATGTATTCCTCTCTTCTTTTGAAAAATATAGTCTTTATTTATCTATAAATTATTATATATTTCTTAAATGTACATACTTTTGTTCTCTTATTTTTTTTGGTTTGTCTTGGGTAAGATAAAAACACATCACTACTTTTTACATTAAAATAAAGAATAGAGCCAGTTCTGATTTGTATAAACCTGTTTATTTGTATAAACCTGTTTCTTCTATCAATAAATGCTACTACTGTTCCATTTCATCAGTGAACTAACTCAGGTAATGTATTTGAAGTTATAAAACAACAACAAAAAATTTGTTGAGACAGGATCTAAAACTGAACCAAGTCATCTGAAAACAATGTCCAAGCTCTTAATCATTAGACAGTTTGTGTTATAAACCTTCTCTATGTAGTATAGTTGTACTGTCTCATACTGCCTAGGATAGGAAATTTACTGTTTCCCATGCCATCGGAAAAAGGAAGGGAAACTAACATTCCTCATAATTTACTTCGACCAAGCAGCTTGCTAATGTTTTATCATATGATCTTATCTGTTTCCCATATCAATCCTGAGGACGTAAGCTTTCTTTTATAAAAATATTTTTAATAAAAATATTAAAAACATTTTTTAAAAACAACTTACTGTTAGGAAGGTAATAAGCCCAAGTCCACACATCTGATATGTAAAAGAATAATTTTGACACAGAGGTTTCAGGAACCTATACTGTTACAGTGGATCAAGGATTTCCAAGCTTTTAAATTCATGAACCAGTAAAATATTGAAAGAAAGAAAAAGAGTGAAATGACATCAAGTGAATTTTTTATTTTGCCAGGTTAAGACATTAGGAAACAAATGAATTAAAACAAGGAGGAATAAGAAAAACAAAGGAAGAGAAGGTTAAGGAAAAGGTTGAGGAGGAGAAAGAAACTACACAAAATATCCTAGCATCTCTCCTAGCCCTCACTTCATAAAAGAAACTATATATTGTACCAAATACTAAAAAGATCACCGTCTCAGTATAAAGGACAGTTCTTTTTTATTTTTTTAAAGATTATTTATTTGGGAGAGAGAGAAAGGAGGTACACAGAGGGAGAGTATCTTCAAGTAGACTCCCTACCAAGCAGGGAGCCAGAAGCAGGGCTCTGTTTCACAACCCTGAGATCATGACTTGAGCCAAGATCAAGAACCCGTACTCAACAAACTGAGCCACCCAGGTGCCCCTAAAGAACAGTAGTTTAATTAGTTTCTCCATATAGGCATTTATTTTTCAACTTAAAAGCTGTGGGAGGAACCTCTTCGGCACCAAATGCAGGGACACCTAGATGGCTCAGTTGGTTGGTCGAAGTAAATTATGAGGAATGTTAGTTTCCCATCCTTTTTCCAATGGCACCTGACTCTCATTCACATCCAAATCACCAAAGGAGGACTGGCCTGGAGCCAGGTCTCCACAATACAGGCACCTAACAAGAAAGCATTCTACCTCGTCTTACACTAAAGTTCTTTTTTTTCTCACTTACAAGGAAGAATCACTATTTATCCCTCACTTTTTTTTTAAGTTCAATTTCATCTCTATTTCTAGTTTCAATTGTTGTTTCTCTCATCAGAATCAAATACCTTATGCCTTATTGGAATGTATCCAAAAGAAAGAATTTGTCTCACACACTTATAATAAATATATCTTAGGCATTGACTTGAAAAGATTAAAAGGTTCACTTTATAACCCAAACCTCATCAGTGCTTAATGGGTGAGTGCATTCCATGTGCCTTTAAAAGTGCAAGTTGTAGATTTGTTCTTTCTCATGCTTCAGAATTTACATATATTCCTATATTGCTATAATATAATAATATAAAAGTCTTTTGCTACTAATCATAGGGCTTAAAGTAAGGGAAATGTGTCTTATGAATCTCCACACAGGTTGAGAATAGATAAATACAGTTCTTGTTTTGAAGACAGATTGGACTAATTGACTTAACAGAAAATTATAATTGGCATGGTTTGCTATGTATTAGTCTGTAAAATGTAAAACTTATTGGCCAAGATCATTACCTTCTCTGAACAAATATTGAGCAGTTCCGTATAGCTTAAGCTTATTTAATTTTGATAGCAGTTAATTGCTACAGAATTCTCTTACTCTTAGAAACTTGCACACATTTACTGAGTGCCTTTTGTTTACCTTTAACAACAAAAAAGGTGTACCTACTCTTCTGCAACAATGATACTTATACTGTGCCCTAAGGTTCTGACTGGAAGAATTCTCTTTAGTCAAGTCCTGACACCTATTAGCAAGAAGTTAACATCTGAAATTATTTCTAAATCAAGTAAGCACATTTATGTAAATATAGCTACTACATTGTGATAGAGAGTGAAAACTTGATAGGCTAAACAGTATTACATGAGTTATAAATGTGATTCCAATATCTTGCCTCATTCAGTGCCAAAAAGCACCTGTAAAAATATTTTAAAATAGCTCAGCTTTTATTAGTTTTCACACGCATAATTGAATACAGAAACTCACTAAAAACTACTTCTAGAAGTGTTACCAAAACCATAATTAAAGGAAACATTAAGTGTTGATTGTTCTTCGGATTTAGATTGAAAGTCATAAACTGCATCCTTAACTCATACATAACTCAATCCATCTGTTACACTGGAATTTAAAGCTTTAGTTTTATTCCTTGCTATTTACAAGTATCATTGTAAGGGTAATAAAAGCAATTAAAACCAAAAGATTTTATTTAAAAAATTAGATTTTTTTTAAACTTTTGTCAGATGGTGACATATATTTTGAAAAGATATTCAAAGTGCTCACGGTTTAGAGAAACATACAAATATGCAGCAAAAACAGTGCGGTAAGTGAACTAATACAGGAGCACAAGGAGTGGGGCCATCAATACTGCCTAGGTGAGTGAGGGCAGACTTTACAGAGAAACAGAAATGGTTGTATATTTTAAAGAATACATAAAGATTTGCAAGTTAAAGAGCAAAGAATGGGGGTAGAGAATAGAGAGAAAGGATATTCAAGGCAGACTGGAAATATTTACCACAGTAACATTGTATACCTACGAATCCTCTCTTATTTACTTAGGTGATTTGATTTTTCAGTTTTATATGATTCCATTTTTCCTCCCCCTAGAAAAGTAAGAACTTAACAGTGGTTTCCAACTAACATACAGATACAATCCAGAGCATTTTTTAAAGTGCAAGGGAAATATTTACTGTAACCAGAAGTCTGGGTGAAAGAAAACAATTGGAAACATAATGGTGAGGTACTATTTAGGGATGGTATCTGCATACTGAAATTTTGGGGGAAAAAACACTATATCACTTGACTGTAAATATTTTAATATAATAATTAATAAGAAAAATAATTACTGCAAATTTTACTGCCTAAACATAAAGGTTGAAAATAACTTTAGCAAAATAAAATATCTATAGCAACAATTATATGTATGATATACATGATAAACTCTTGTGGAAAATTCTTCTTTCAAACATTTTATGGCAATAATCATAATAAGGCACATATGTTAATGCGAAAGAAAGTAGCCCATACTTTCCAAATTGCCGTATTGCTTAGAATCTTCAAGGGTGTCTAAATCTTCTAGGTCAAATGCAAAATTGAAATGAAGCAATGCATGAGTGTTGTTTTCTTCTCAGATGCAGTAACATATATTTCTATTAACTTATCTTCATGTGATATTTACGGTTGATGTAAACATTTCAATTACCCAACACATTAACAATTATTCACATCTCTATTATTCATGAATATTAATTAGTCATATAGTGCCTGTTCTGTCAGTGAGGTGATCAGAGATACAAACCCTACTGCTCTCAAAAAAAAAAAATTCAGATATCCTCAGGCTGCCAAAATTACATGGACAATTTCCAGTCGTTCTGTGATTTGAACTCTGTGGCATTTGACCTGTTGATCTTTCTCCTTTTTGAAATATTCCATCACTAACTTCTATAATAGCACAATATTCTGAGTTTCCCTCTACCCTGCATATCCTTCGTTTCCAGCTGCATTTGCAGACTCTTGATTTCCTTTGGCAGATTTCTTAAATCCTAAAATTTCTTAAGTGTCTGTATTTAGTCCCCTTAACATCACACTGTGCCCAATTTTCTGAGAGGATTTATCTATTTTTAAAAAGTCAACTCACCTTTTCCTATAAAAACCACCTTACCCTACGCTCACTATCATCCTTCTCATCTCATCTGCTCTTCTACTGTTCTTCCAGGTTAATGACTGCACCAGTTTTTAGATACCCAAGCCAGAAATTATGGAGTCATTTTGACTCTTCATTCTCTTTCATTCACCCACCCCCCAACCTCCAGTTGTCCACTAAACCCTATGTACTGCTTCTTCCTAGTTCTGGTCTCTAGCATTACTTTACTAGATTATGACATCATTATCTCTGTCTCCACTCCTGCCTCCTTCACCTCATTCTCGACAGCACAATCAGAATGAACTTCCTAAAATATAAAGGGGAACATGTTCCTCTCTTGCTTACAGTCTTCACAAAAAATACTCCAATATATCAGCATAATATATAAGTCAAGCTAACTTTTTCTTCTCCAAACTTACTTCAGAGGTAAGGAGGTTTGGAAGATTTTGGAGCTATTCAAGAAAAAAAAAAAAAAAAGAAATGACTATAAGAGGCAGTAACACACAAAACTTTATTGGACAACACTTGGACAGGTTTCATGTGGGGGAAATCTCTCATAGTAGTAGTATGCCCAGATGCTATGATGCAGGGAACCCTATGCAGAAGGGGAGGAAGGCAAGGAACTCCTGAGGGACAAAGGAATTGTAGATGAAACTATGTCTAGGTGATATCTGCTCCCAAGATGAGGAGTCTCTGGATCAGAGTTCCAAGGGGGCAACAGCATCTCTGGGGCTGGGGCTTATGTATTGCTAGCAGTGGTGTGGGATGAGGTTTTGCAAGTTGGGCAAAATAGGCTGGCTCTGAACAGCTAAAAATATGCTTGTATGGAATATTTTTAAAATAATTGGATGTGGAAAAGTTTGAGTTTGGCACTGGCAGGCTTTTGAGTTAATAGGTCTAAGCCTGCAGGAAGAAATAAACAATCTAAGGGCCAATATACAGAGGCCCTTTTTGTCTCATTTATATAACACCTCTCAACACCTCCTGAAAGAATCTCCTTCATCCTGCCTATGTGGCTTTCTCCAAATGAATAATTCACTTTTATACATCTGTGCTGGTGCCCAAAATGTTCTTATGAGACCTACCATTCAGGAGGGGGGCAAAATGTTTGGTAACACAGTTGGGGGCCAGTACTAGATGAAATAAAGCCATTTCAACCTTCATATACAAAGACTATAATGAAAACCTCCTATAAGCCAGTAATATTAAATGTATTAATTATACAAAGTCACTTTCATATAAACGGTTCCACCTCTCCCCTCCTTGCAAACCAAGACCTCTATTCCATCAGTTCTGTCTACTTATCTCAGTCTATAACTTTGCTATTAACTATTCCTGTTTCTACGTCATCTAAACATTTCATAGATATATCTTCATTTGGATCATTGGCAATAATATTGAACAAATTAGAACCAAAATTTAAGTCCCCTGGACGCCACTAGAGACATCTCTCCAGGCTAGCATTAGGACAAATATTTATTAGACACTTTGTACATGATCACCAAAAGTGATGAGCTTATACCTCTGTTATTTTATTTAATCCTCATATTAGGTATGGTAGCTACCTATTACAAGTCTCTTTTTGACAGATGGAAAAAAATGGAGTTTAATATAGCAAGGTGACTCTTCCAAAATCATAAAATTAGAAATTGGCAGTGTTGAAATTCAAACCCAGATTTGATAAGTTTGTTTTTTTCTACCAAAAGACACTGACCATCAAACAGTATTTTCTAAAACCTACTTTATTCCCTTTTGTCAATAGGATTTCCCTGCTTACATCTTCAAAATCCTTAGAAATTCCAGATATGCTATGATAATGATAATTTTATAATGTCTCCCTTAATTGTCAGACACAAGTGTTTCAAAATCTTAGAAATGTGAGGGAGAGAATAAAGGGAGGAAGTAGAGAGTAAACTCTAAGAATATCTGCTTGGGACAAGTGAATTCAGATGTGGTTTGCAAATTATTAATATTAGTGGGATTTAATCTAGTTTAGTCAGGATTAGGTTCCACATTAAGTCAGAGCATAGGAAATGGCAGGGGTGGAGGGGTGGAGGTGGGGCTTAGTTCAAAGCAGTTAGCAAGGCTTTGATAGGCTCTGATCCAGTGACAGAGGTAATAGCTCAAGGTAAGGCTCACTGGAAAAGATAGGATGTCAGGCCCCTGGTGAACTGAGTAGGCAACCATCCATCAACAGGACAAAAGCAGAAGGAAGGAGAAATGCAATGGAGCTACAGAAGTGACCACCCTCCTTCTCAGGACTCTGAAATCTGGATCCAGGCTCCATCACACAGTTGGAAAGACTTGGGAATTCAGGTAAGGATGAGGTTGCAGATGACGGGCCCTGTGACACCACTGTGGGGGTCACTGGGATGAGAAAAGCAGAAAAAAAACAAAGCTAAATATTATAATAACACTGGAATCTGCCTGGGTTTTTTTTTCCTCCAAATAAGACAAATGAACATTTATTATTAGCATCAACATAGACATGAATAATTCTTAAAACACTGTAGTATTTCTCAGCTAAATCCATGTTTATGGGCATTGGGGAAAATACATTATTTTCTGTCTCCAGAATTTAGAGACATACTTTTACCAGTAGAACAATTACAATTGATTTTAGAAGTTTCAAGGCTTAGGGTCAAAATTTCCCAAAAATATTATCACAAAACAGCAGTTGTTCAATGTTTAAAAGTGCCAGTGGAAAAACCATATCTTGGGAAATTTGTGTACAAACAATAGAATGATTAATTACTTCATTTATTTGGAATGCAAGATACTGGTTAAATACTACAGGAAATGAAACTATTTCCTTCACAAAAGTACTTTACATGCCCATTTTCTTTTTTTTTTTTTTAATTTTTATTTATTTATGATAGTCACAGAGAGAGAGAGAGAGAGGCAGAGACACAGGCAGAGGGAGAAGCAGGCTCCATGCACCGGGAGCCCGATGTGGGATTCGATCCCGGGTCTCCAGGATCGTGCCCTGGGCCAAAGGCAGGCGCCAAACCGCTGCGCCACCCAGGGATCCCACATGCCCATTTTCTTGAAAAGCATCTCCGAAACCATTAATCTTTTAAGGAACACTGTTATTTTAAAATATTAACAATTTGTTAGAAATTAATTAGTTTTTAAAAGTTGCTTTTTGTCTTGAATCCAACCATTAATTAAAGATAATATATCCCTTTACAGGGAGGCTATTTATAGAAATCTGTGCTGCTTAGTTTGGTAGAGAATTATGAGTCAGTTGCAATCCCCTTGTGGACCAGTTAGCTGTTTCATGGTATTCTGAGACAATGTACCAAAACCTTATTCTTAGCCAAACATCATGAAGACGAACAAGTCAATAGGCAAAAGAAGAATCATTCCAACAAGAGAACTAGTTGCTATAATGCTTTTGCATGCCTGCCAGTTTTACTGCATTGTACTCTGATACGTTGTCCTGTTGAGACTTTAAAGCAAAGACCAGTACAGAAAAACACTGGAGTCTCCCAGATCAGAAGGCATTCCTGATGTAATTCAGTGGATTAGAAGAAGATCCATATAAAAACTATCAGAACTTCAAAAGCAGACTTTACATAGGCAGGAGAGGGGCATTCCATTTCTTCTAGAACCTCCTAAGACTTGACTTGGGATTTTAAGTAATCTAAACTCATATTAAAATACACCTGGAAAATAGAACAGGATGTTAAATGTATCATTTCCTGTTTTCTCAGAGTTTCAGATGAGGGTTCAGTAACAGAGAAATTAAAAAATAAACACCAAGTATCTTCATACTTTAAAGCAAAGAGTTGGGCTACCTATGCAGGAAGGCCTAAAAGATTTTCTAGCAAATTCTACCCTCAGCCCATCACTCACCTCTTCAGGCTAAATGAATAAAGGCAGATGAATTTATTTGAGAGGTTTTAAAGAGTATGAGTATTGTAAGAATTTCTTTGCAGATATTTGTGAGAGTGTTGTGTATTTTTCCCCTCTTCCGAGGGAAGAGAAATGGGATGCCCCCCTCTTCTCTCAAGCTGAGGAAGAGAACAACTTTGTGTAGCCCAATATATATTCCCTGAAATTTAAGAGAGAAATGGCTGATATTGGTCTCCTTAAAAACAAAGGCTTTAGTTTAGCCAATTGCCCTGAGGCATTATAGCAAGAAGAGGTGGATAAATTGGTAGTGGCTTGTGCCTTTAAGTCTTGGTGAATTTCCCTCGGGTTGGATATAGACTCCAGACAAAGAAGCTGGACTGATTCATCCTGAATAGGACTCTGCTGAAGAGGAGGGCCTGGAGGCATGAGAGGATGTGGCAGGGATCATTAGAACCTTCCATCAGAATCCAGGGGCCTTGGAGGGAGATTGTAATCAGTTAGCAACAGGCAATATCTTCTGTGTCAAAGGCACTGAGAAGAGACCCTCGAAGAATTACAAAAGACTCCACAGGAACAATAAAAAAATCATCACTGTGAATTAGCATCATCCAGAAGGCATCAATAACAGATTCATTTGATCAAATAAGACCTTTCTATAATTATGTCTCCTCCCTTTCCTGCTTTAAACTCAGAAGAGAAACATGCCATACAGAATGGCATGAAGAAATAATGGAGAATGAATAGAGCAGAAGATGGAAAAACAGAAAAGACACTGACCTTATTAACCCCTTAAAACTGCGGTCTTCTAAGCCTGACCTGGGGATAGAGAAAAACTTAAAACTGCATTAGTGTGCAAGATAATGTGATTACACTGAAATAAATAGACCTTTCATTGTTTAACAATAACCAGAAATATCATAGCACTTGGTCAAGACCCAGATGCAGTGTAGGAGCTATTTGACAAAGTGAGTCTAATGGAGAATAATGAGAAACATGTTGCCTTCTTTCATATTGCATCCAATTTGTTCAATAAACTGGTAACATCGAGGATCACAGGCACTCTCTGCCCTCCAGAGCAAGGTAGGCGCCTAGGTGAGAGAGAGTCATCACTGTAAGATACTACAAGTGAGGATGAATAGAATCTGCCTTAAAAATCATTTTCTCGGTCAGACCCGGTAGCTCAGCGGTTTAGTGCCGCCTTCAGCCCAGGGCCTGATCCTGGAGACCCGAGATCGAGTCCCACGTCGGGCTGTGTCTCTGCCTCTCTCTCTCTCATGAATAAATAAATAAAATCTTTAAAAAAAATCATTTTCTCTAGCTGCACACTGCTCTATACTTATTTCCTTTTTGTTTGCTCTAATCTTTATTGTCCTATCCTTGTATCCAGTTAGCCCAGAGATTTAAAAGGGTAATAGGATCTCATGCTCCTTAAGGTCATAACATAACTGATGTCAATAACTTAATTGCCAAAGCCAAGGGCTCCTTTCAGTTTTCATGCATGTTCTTGTTTTCACTTTGCAATTATTTGTGTGGCCATTTGTTTAATTGCAGGCTTTTCACAGTAGATGATAAGGTCCCATGAGGATATGACACTTCAGTTCATTGCTCTATATCCAGCTCCAAGCACAATGCCAAATGTAGAGCAGGAGCTTAAAAACTAAATTGTTGGGCAGCCCCGGGGGCTCAGTGATTTAGCGCTGCCTTCAGCCCAGGGTGTGGTCCTGGAGACTGGGGATTGAGTCCCACGTCAGGCTCCCTGCATGGAATGGAGCCTGCTTCTCCCTCTGCCTGTGTCTGTGCTCTCTCTCTCTCTCTCTTTCTCTCTCTCTCTGTCTCTTTGTCTCTCATGAATAAATAAACTAAATCTTAAAAAAAAAAAAAAACCTAAATTGTTAAATAAATGTAAGGTACTTAGGGTTGTAAAGGGTTTTGAATGCCAGGCTAAAGAAGTGTAACTCTATTATGTAGACAATGGAGAGGCACTAAAGACTTCTTAGCTTGTGCTTATTAGGTTTGATAACATGCGGGGATAATTCTGTCAGAATGGTGCAAAACATATGGATGAGAGAAAGGCTGGAGACCTAATTCTGAAATCAGAGGCCACAGAAGCAGATATGTAACCTCCTATAGTATATAGGTAAACTTAAATGAATGTCCAAGCAAGTAAATAAAACAAAAACTGTCTTGACTATTTTTGTTTATTTTGTGTATTGAAGTGTGTGCTGTGTGTCTCTCTCCTCACTTGAAATGACTGACTGGCTGCCTAAACTGATTAAAATCACAGATAATTAGGGATACACAGCCAATAGCTGAAATCATATGGAAGTGGTTTCTGACCTATTGAGTAGGACCTATTGCTGGCAAACTCTTAACTGGACTTCAGTTTTTTAAGTATCTAAAAAGAGCCAGAGCATCTGTCCAATTTCTCTTTCCAGTAATCTTATAACTTTTTACATGAAGAGTCATTAATGTTTCACTTTCTGGACTGAAATAGACGGTAGCCTCTCTGAGCCAGGAAAAATATGTCTGACTAGAAAGACTCTGGCCTCAAGCTTGGGTATCCCTGGGGAAAAAGCCTCAGTTACATGAGAAAAGATCAGGCTACAGGTCAATCTCAATCAGACCATGGTAATTTTTTACACTATAAATAAACATCATCATTCACATTGCTTTCATGTTACCTCTTGCTCTATTTCTGCAACTTCATCTCTTCTAGAAACTCATGTTTATTCAACCCAGTGGATTTACTAAAGCTTACCTTGTCTCATGAGTCATGAAACCATATTTTATAAACTATATGGAAAATGTGCAGTTAGCTTATTTTCAGACAGCCCTGGCCTATAATACAATAAATTCATTTTTCCCCCTGAATTTATTTCAGTAAAGACAGCCAAGGATTCCAAACTCAGCATTATATCCGGGAGACCAAAAGATATATATGCTATTTTCTAGGATTTGAAAACACTAGGATTTTTTTTTAAAAAAACCTCAGAGATTAAAAATTTGAATTTTCAAAATCTTATTTCCACTCAAAATATTAGCACTACATCTATTATGTAACAAAAGCAAGCATTTATAGCCACATATCAGATAATTCTAACAACATGGTATTTATCATTATTCTTTAGGGATAAAAAGGTTAATAAAAGAAATAGTAAAATTAGAAGTGAAATATCTATTAAAAGCTTATCATTGGAATCACAATAATTTTGACACTTTGGAGTACACTGTAGATGATTTTTATAGCATGGGATTGTCCAAACCAAGTATGTCAGTGCTTTTATTCACTATCCTTGGTACAGTGCCTGGCTAGGCACCAAATATTTATTAAATATTAGTGGATTTATAAACGAATGAGAATAGATGAATCTTTAATTTGATATAAATAACTTAAAGGTAGTGTGAGATTGTGTTTTTCCCATACTTTTTTACTCATAATCTACTATATCTGAAGGTGATGCAAAGTTCACCCTCTGGGTCCCTGAGTGGCCTACTCTATTTTGATGGCCTAAATGCCATTTATATACTGACAAATCCCACTCGAGGTGGACCTATTCCCTGAACTTCAGAATTATGTTTCAACTGTCTATGAAAACACTTCTACTTAACTGTGTGTATGTATGTATGCACATGAGTGTGAGCAAACATAATGTATACAAAACTGAATTCTTGATTTCTAATCATCCTCCAACCACCTGCCTCTCTTCATTCTTATTCATATTAGCAAATGATAACTTCACATCTCAGATGAAAGTCTTGAGGTCATCGTTGACTATTTTTCTCACACCCTACATCCAACTCATCAATCAACAAGTCATCATGCTCTACCCTCAAAATATATCCTGAATCAACCACTTCTTCCCACTTCAGTACTAACCCTTCTTATCCAAGTTAAATTATCCTCCTACAGACTATTGCAATAGCAGCCAGATGTTGATCCTGCTTTTCCCACCACCATCCCACCCTATGGAGATCCTTGTAGGACTTAAGTCAGATCATGTTCTGATTGGGCTCTCTCCTCCCATACCTTCCCATCTCACTGTGAATTAAATCGAAGCCCATACTTCAGCCTACAAAGCCCTACCCAAGTTCACCAGCTACCTCTCAGATCTCTCTTCCATGTTACCCCTGATTTTCCTACAATCAGGAGTGATTGTATTGGCTCTCTTGCTGCTTTTCAAATCTACCAAAAAATGAACCTGCCTCATGGCTGTTGTACTTGCTCTCTCCTCTGGTTGGCATGCTCTTTATCCAGGTGTTATTAATGTGGCTGTTTTCACTGAATTCCGTCTCACCTCATCAGATCACCCTAAAACAAACTAAGTCAGGTCACTCTCAATCCTATTACACTGCTTGATTTTAATCCCTATCACTATCACCCCTTGAAATATTTGTCATAATTGCATAGGAATCATTTGTTTGTTTTCTATTGCTTTACAGTGGAACATAAGCTGTAAGAGAATAGCCTGATAGCAATCTGTAGATTCTTACTCATCTTTGAATATCTCATGTTTATATTTGGTATAAATAGCTACTCAGTAAAGGTCATTACTGACCTTTCATTCATTAAATGAATGAATTTATTTTCAAAATAAGTCTACTAAGGGAGCAGTTAAAGTAATAGAACCAGATGAGATCCCGCAGAGCTAAGAAAAAGAGTCCATCTTGCTTTTGCTTATGCGTGTATATAGCTTAGAATCAAAGCCCACTCTACATCCTAGCTCCAAAGGAACAACTCCTCCCTTGGCAGTATATGTCAGATGGCCAAGCTATACATTTTGGACAAAGCTATGCTCTCAGTTTGTCTTCAATCTGACCACAATCGTAATAGGTTAATGATTTCTCCAGATCCGTTGAGTTTTCAGAATCTGATTTGCTAGCTTCCTCTGACCATTGCTGAAAAGTCATTTTTTCATGGAAAGATATCCTGCCTTGACAAAAAGTGGATGGAAGCTTTAGTCACTTTATTTATCTACTACTTTTCTGCATCTGAAGGTCATGCCACACTCATCTTAGTGAGATTATGTCAAAATATATCAAAATGCTCATTTATAAGATTAATTTGAAACAAGAATTATATTTTACAAAAACTTAAGAAGCTACCAAATCCTATTTTTAAGGTATATATGAATGTCTAGGGTGTTGACCAGTACCTTCTTTCTCTTTTCATGCTCAGTTATATACTCTGAACAATTCTTAGGAAAAGGCTTTTGTTTTTAAAAACATTGCACAAAAGAAACATAAATAATAGTAATTATAATCTGAAATTACTCTCCCTCCTTCAAAAAAGAATGTTTTAGGTTGTCTTGCTGTCTACAAATTCAATGTTGTGGAAAATATTAGTACATGTGAAAATACTTGTACAAGGACTCTATTGGAAATTTACTTTTCTTTGTTGTAATTAATGATCCACAGAGTAACATTTTCTTTCTATAAATTAGAGTAGGACTACCTTTCAGGAAAATTTTTACTGTGAAATAAAGCCACACATACACAGGTACTCATGCAGACAGTTCATCAGGAGGAACCTCTGTCCTGACCCAGGCCTGACCAATCAAAGTATCATATCCTAAATGTAGTGATAGGTCCAGAAATAGGCATGTAACCCAAGAATGAGAGCCCTTTCCTTGAAGTGATCTTTTCAGACCTTAAAAGAGAAATGCTCTCTCTTCTGAAGTAGCTAAACCCAAAGGAGCCAACTGCCTAGCTGCATTGAGGTGACCATCAGGCAGGTGACCATCGAGGTGCTAACTGGTTGCCACCTTCTCAATTTGGAATAATCCTAGAAATTCTCATGCTTATCAAAGAAGAATGCCAAAGCCACTTGGAAATAAGCAGTAAATTTAGATTGAGGGTCAATTTTCTGACTTTATTCTTTCACCTTTTCCCCATTAGAGATATGTGGGTCAATGATTTGCAAGTTCATTGATGGTAATATTTTATATTTGCAACTTTGTTTTCCTTTTCAGTTTTTTTAGAAGATTTTACTTATTTATTTAACAGAGAAAGAGAGAACCAGGGAGCACAAGTTGTGGGGGACAGCAGATGGAGAGGGAGAAGCAGGTTCTCCACTGAGCAGGGAGCCCAAAGGGGAAGGGGAGGCACTCGATCCCAGGGTCCTGAGCTGAAAGCAGACGCTTAGCCAACTGAGCCACCCAGTGCCCCTTCCTTTTGATTTTAGTGCTTTGCTTTTTAATTTCAAATAGTAAAACTGAGGCAGACTTTATAGTTTATCTCTCTTAGATGGCATTAGTTCCTGGAGCTATAGATAAATTAGGAATTATTAGAGGAAACATATAAAAGCAAGATGAGATGAGAAAGAAGGGTGTGAGTGGTGGTCTCTCGGTGGGCATTTAAGAACGAGAGTGAGAAGGTCATCCCAGTTTCAGCCCTTCAACTTACAGCTGGGGCTCCTGAGAGGACATAGGGCTCTCAACCAATGTCAGATAGTTAATGGCAACTCAGCCTCCTCATTAATTGCCTTTTATGGAGAAAGCCCATGTGTAGTTGAAAACAGATGAGGCCAACTCCAGAAGAAAATGTAACTGAAACATAGGCTGGACAAGGAGAAAGAGGCAAGTGGAAATGGGAGTAAGAGAAAACATCCATGACTCTCAATCAGTTTGTGCTTGTTACAGTTCCATCCCCAGATTCAAATGCCCCCCCAGACTCTTTTTTTGATTAAAGTTAATTTGGATTAGGTTTGTGTCACCCCAACTATGCTGTTTTGGGCCACGTTTAACTCTCTCTCATTTTGTGTCTCTGTAAAATGAATACAATAATATGCTAATCTCATAAGGTCCTATGAATAAATAAAGTTATCAAGATGATGTGCTCATCGAGAGCTGGTATAGTTTATGGAAGGTACTTATGCTTAATAAATGTTACTTGTCTCCTTTATTTACTGAGCCTGGTGGTAGATGTAAAAATAAAAATAGCACTTCTGATAGGACCGTTCTTTTTAAAAGAAAATAGATATGAATGGTTATCTACCAACATTGCTGTATTTTGCCCGACTGTTCAAGTTGAACCAAAGCCCAGCCAGACTATCCTTCAAAATGCACTATAACTCGAGAATCCAGGAAATAACAGTCTCTAAATACAAACCAATGCACACCCAAAAATGTTCATTTTTCTCCTAGAAATATTTTTTGTTATTACCATATAGATGAGTACAAAAAGAAAAGTTTACCCAAACATATGAGTCGATATACTGTTTGAGATAAAAAAGAAAAGAGAGAGAGAGAGAGGCTTTGAAGTCACTGGAAAAACAAGAGTACCCTTTACACATTTCTTACAGTATCTGAGTGAAGCCAGAAATGCCTTGGGAGTCCAGGTATGGGCTACTGTGTATCCGAGTGGGCAGATATCCCCTTAGTCAGGAGTAAGAAAATCTCTCTGTTCTTCTTTAACAATATCTTTCAAGCCATGAGAGAAAGAACTCACCAGGCTTGTGTCCTCTACAAAGTTTGCTAAATATGGCATTTATTATTTTACAGCATTTTACCAAGTGCTTAGTAACCAAGTTTAGTCAACCTTTGTTTTGGTTGGGACTGGATAACACAAGCAAACAATTTGGAGAATATATATTTTTTCATATACATATATATGTATATATGTATATATGTATACAAGAAACAGCTTATTCTGGCATTATTTGCTGATTTTGCCAACTTGAGGGAAGTTGATTTTAGTCAATGAATAAACGTTTACTCAAGCCTTGCCATGGCCATGGGACAAATGATGTTCTAGGGAAGGTTTGCATCTAAGATTTATATCAGGAGGGAAAAGCTACCCATTTAAATTATTATTAAGATATATATAAAAATGAAGAAAGTCCTGAATTCAAATCCTACAGAATAAATAATAAAACACTTATGCATGTTACTCATTGTCCTACTTAGCTAGCTATTCATGGACAGAAATAAGAATAAACTGATACAAAGTCTATCTTCTTGAGGACAAGGATTAGGTCTTCTTTGTCTGTGGAGCAGTGTTGTGCTTAGGAGCCAGTGCTCCTAATTCATATCCAGTGCTGCTCATTACTAGCTGTGTGATGTTGTGGTCCCTTAACCTCTCCATACCTGTTTCTTCATGTATAAAAGAATAATGTTAGAACCTTCCTCATGGAATCATTGTAAATAACAAATTAGGGATGCCTGGGTGGCTCAGTGATTGAGCATCTGCCTTCAGCTCAGGTCATGATTCTGGGGTCCTGGGATCGAGTCCTGCATTGGGTTCCCTGAGGAGAGCCTGGTTCTCCCTCTGCCTGTGTCTCTGCCTCTCTCTGTGTGTGCCTCTCCTGAATAAATAAATAAAATATTTTTAAAAACCCACAACCAATTAGATATACTATAGAAGTTATTTAGAACAGCTCCTGGCACATAAATACTATAAATATGTTAACAACTAGTACAGCTATCATCATCCACCTCCTCCTCCTTGTCATCATTATCTGAATCCTCTCAAAGTAGGTACAACAGTGTCTACCACATTATAAGTGCTCACTAAATATGTATTGGCCAAATGAATGATGAGTAGACATTTCAAATCAAAGGCACAGTCCCTACCCTTCATTTACTGTATTTGGAGTGACTAAGATGGTATTTAAAAGGATTTGAACTTTGATATCAGATGACTTGATTTCAAATCCTGAGGGGACCACTTCATCCATATATTAAAATCATTTGACCCCCCCTGCCCCCCGCCGGAGCCTCTGTTTCCATAGGCAGTGACAATTAGCTGACACCTATGCCAGGCACCATCATAGTGCTTCATGACAGATGCTCAAGAGATGTTTCTCCCTCTGCCATCTTCCCTCTCAAAAGGTAGTTACCAATTTAGTGACAGACACAGTAAGATTTCTGGTACTTAGAAAAGGGAGGATCAGAAAAGATGAATCATGGGGGAAGTCTGGGAAGCTTTCTTGGAATAGATAACCCAGAATTGGATCTAGAATGGTGAGAGGATGTCAACATTCTGAAAAGGAGGGGAGGAATGGTGTCATGGGAGCGAGGCACAAATCAAGAACTGGAGCACAGGTAACCACTTTGGCAGGAGCAGGGGGCTGTGTAAAAATCATTAAAGGAGAAGACAAGCACAAATGATAATATTTGTGAGTTTGAAATTTGAAAGTCTTCTTTAGGAAATAGGAAGTCTGCTGGACCCTTGAGCCCAGATAGGTGTGCACATGGTGCATGGGAAGTTCAGTCAGCTAGCTGTGCACACAAAGTTGAGGCAAGACTGACAGAAGTAATTGCACTAGATGATGAGATAGTCTGAAATTGTGAAGTGGGAGAAAAGCACAGAAATAAGATGCATCATCTCTCAAACAGAGTCAGGTTGCTGAATATAAGGGTAGAGGGAAGAACAGAGCCATTTTGAGTCAGAATAAAGAACAACAAAGTAAAAAGGAGAAAAAAGACTTTAATTGGAGATCTGACCCTGCTGAAGATCGAAAATAAGACTTTTCCATATCTTTCACAGAGACTTATAAGCCAAGAAACTATTGATTTATCATTTGTTACGCAAAACAGACTTTCAATATGTGGATTAAGCAAAATGTTAACTGATAACCAAAGTTAGGACAATGCATGTTTCTTGGTTCTAAGAAATCAAATTGCAGCCATTAAGTAAATAGTATCTGCCCAATGTATATTATATTATGCCTGTAAAGGAAATAATTTTCCTGATGTCTAAAGGAAAACAAATATTTGGACAAAGTATTTTTGAAAGGATATGAATTTGAATTACATTAGAAAGTATTTTAATTGCAAAACAATTTGCATAAATAAGCACTAATCTATCAAAATTCTTTTTGCAATCACTTATTCATTACAGATTTAATAGTCAATTTCCTGAGAAATGCCAGAAAGATTGGCTTGTCACATAAGTCGCACAGATGGCCAGTGTGTATTATAATCTGTTTGCCCAAAATTATCTCAACCACTTTTACCAAATTAGTGCATTAATTATTATTTTTCTTTTTTTAGAAAATCTAGACCCCACTTAATAATTCATTCAACCAACACTAAATGTCCGCCACAAAGTGAAAGGTGACAGTCCCAGGTTAATGGACTGGGTAATGGACAGTCCTTCCAAGGGTCTCTGACTCAAATTGTAAATAGGATCTTAGTTGTTTAATTGAGGCTCTTCTACACAATGAAAGTGGAGATAAGTGCTTTCTTAATTTGCAGAGGCAAATGGTACTGTTTACTTCTTTAGAGCTGTTAACATAGCTAGGGAAATTTGGGAATTTGAACAAGGCAAACTGATTCTGTTTTCAAGAGTAATTATTTCATTCTTCTCCTTCCCTTTACAAACTCTTTAAATTGAACTAAGTAAGTTTAATTCTATAAAAAATAATTATTCATTTAAGCTTTCATATGACTTCTTTATATTTTTAACTTCCTAAAACTTGTAACTTCCTCTATAGTGACAGGAATGATGCATGCTATATCCTAGAATTTAGGAAGACTGAATATTAAAAAGTTATACATAAAAGCTTGGATTTGAACCTCTATTATAAATATAAAAATATGAAAAAATGCATTTGATATATTTTACCATGTGTCACCTTTCATTTGCAAATTATTCACTATTATCATTCTAAGTCAATTCTGTCTTAGGAGAACAGAAAATGTAGTGACGTGTGGCTCCTACAAACTTGAAAATAGCCTACAATGTTAACATATTAATTTAGATTATCAACATCACCACTATCATCATTACTAAATTAATATGTTCCGGTCACTACATGCGTTATATACAGTATCTTATTTCTCACAACAATGCTGGGAGGTACAATATATTATCTCTATTTTGCAGATGAGCAAACCAAGGCTTAGGAAGATCAAATAAATTGCTCATGGTGGTACAGCTTATCAGAGTTGGGGTTCAGTCTTAGGCTGTGTGACTCCACAGACCACAATCCATAGTTATGCTGCCTCTTGATATGATTTTTAATATTTTATTAATCAGAAAGCATAACTAAGATAAGATGGAGCCCTGGCTCTAATTAGGAGGAGGAAAGGATTCTATGATTTCTACTCGGAGCTACATGTAAAGGTATAATTTTAGAGCATGCCAGATTGGACTACCTAGTAATTATCCAACTTAGTGAACAGAACTATAGTAGGAAGATTTTCTAAACAGACCTTTCAGCAAAAATACAAGTTTCCTAAGTAAGCCCACACCCGTCTGACCGAAAGCAAGTTTCACAATCATTTCCATTGGTCTTGGCTTTCAAATCCATTGTGTGTCTTCCTTTCACACAATGGAAATCTGTGTAATATGCATACAAGTTCCTGGTAGAACTTTTACAAAAATATTTTTGTAAACAGCTTTGGAAAAAAATGATAACTCATTTATTTTTCAAAATGTTTCATGCAAAAAATATTTCCAGTTAAAATCAGCACCTCTCTCCAATAGATGTTGTCATCTAAAATCTTATTTTACATATTCATGAGACTTAGAGGATATTCTGCTTTCTGGATTTGTTTTCTTTCATGAAATTACCACTGCATTCAATGTTTGAATGAAATAAAGGCAGTATATTTGCAGCCCTAGAACCCAGGTGTATACCAAACTCTCATATTCCACATTGTTGCTCTGAACCACTGACCTCCCTCTTCAAGAAGAGTATGTTGTTAAATACACAAAGGACACCAAATGTTTGCAGGGAAAAGTGAAAAAACTTGAAGGATTTTTCAACATCCACTAATAGCCTATATGTTACAAAAAGCTTTGCATCCAAAATAAACTCTGACATTTGAGAATAACAGCCTAATATTAATCAGAAATGGAGTCCCGGCAAAGCTATCTACCAGCAAACCTCACACAGAACACCAACATTCAAGATGGGGAAAAAATGTCACTTATTTTTCTGATTCTATGTTCTTACAAGGTTTAAAAAGCTAGTGAATTATATACCCAAACTATTTTCTAAGAATATAGCTCATAAAAAAGAATATAGTTCATAAGAAAAAGACTATAGTTCATAAAGAACTAATTCCTATACAGCTGATATTTATGGGCACTGATTTAGTCAACGTGAAGCATAATTTAAACTTTTGTCTTGCTTAAATTGAAGATCCAATGCTATCACCCTGCTGCTTTCCCAATCAGAATCATTATACTCCAAGCACAAGCAACTTGTGCACTGGTGGATGACTTAGTTGCCACTAAGTGTTACTTGGAAAACATTAAAAAAGAATAATTAGCCTAATAGTTTTCTTCAGCTTACTGGTTCCTGATATTCCACCATTACCAATCATTAAAAGAAAAATGTCCCCTTCATTTTGTCCTCTTTTAAGATGCAAATATTCTTTAAGGCACAAAAAATTTATTCCCTGTAACACTTTCTTGAGAATCCATGGATTTCTCTTTGCCTTAACAAGAGAAATTCAGGCTCCAGATGGAGCAATGAGTTTTGGGAAAGGACTCTAGGATGGAGGCCAGTAGTAGAAAGAGGCAAAATGAGGTGCTGGATTCAATAACTTTATAAACGTTGTCTATAATTTTCATGAAAGCCCTAGAGGGTGCATTTTATTTGCATTTGACAGACAAGTAAATAATGTTTGAGAGTTTCCAAACCAAAACCTGTCTTTATTCAAAATTCATGTTCTTTCCCCTTCCATGGTAAACTACTATTAGAAGGAGATAGTATACAGAGAGTGATTGGAATGGAGACCTATATATAATCAACAAGGAAATTCCCTATAAAATTAAGATGCTTTTTTATTTGTCTAAAGTCACATAGGCAATTAACTGAATACCTGACTGCTCATAAAATTCTTAAGAGCTTTATAGAAATAGAAAATAATACAGGATTTTGATTCAGAAAAAAAGGGATAAAGTCTCAGACTGTCCATGTGTAACTTTAGTATGTTAATCTGAGTCTCAGTTTCCCTTAGGATAATCTCATAAAAGTATTATTTTTTAATATTTTATTTATTTATTCATGAGAAACAAAGAGAGAGAGGGGTAGAGACACAGGCAGAGAAGCAGATTCCATGCAGGGAGCCTGATGCGGGACTTGATCCCAGATCTCCAGGATCACGCCTGGGCTGAAGACAGACGCTCAACTGCTGAGCCACCCAGGTGTCCCTGTATTATTTTTTATACAACTTAATTTTACTATATTTGAAAATCTCTCAAAGACCACTCAAAATTTATAGTTCCAAAATCTTTGTCACACCAAAGAGCCAAGTACAGGCAATATCAAACAATTTGAAGAACTATCTAAAAAATTGACATGTTTTTTAAAAATTTTCTGGCAGAAGAGTTAGGTAACTTGTGCAAGGCTGTATTCACTATCTGACTGCATAATATGTATTAACTTTCAATATATTTTCCACTATAACATATACTAAAGAATATGAATATATAAAGTTTGTGTATGTATTTATATACAAGACTAGATTTCAAACTCTACTGGAGAAAAAAAAAACATGGGATAAAAAAATCCAGGATGCCAGATACTCTATGTAATTTGGAATATCCTTTTATACTTACCTTTGCATTTGTGTTTGACACTTTTTGTAACTTGCACCATTTTGAAACAGTAAATCACACTATAAAAATGACAGTATAAAGTTGAAAAGTTATGTTGCTTTCTGATCCTCAAAAAGATAATCTTATACTGATGTAAAGTGTAGCCTAAAATAAATTGCAGTAATCTAGCATTTATTTTAGTTATCTTTCCCAGATTTAAAAAGTAATCAGAAATTTCTGCCATATAATTATCTAAAGGATACAAATATTCCCTTAAAAATAAGGAGACAATCAGGTTAATAGCAATATTGTGGGAAAGTAGTTAATTCCTCCAGAATTGTTACATCATTTTCACTGACTGCCTGAAAGCAAGTAACCTGCTCAACGGGAGAGCTTATAGGGGCAGGGAATAGAGAAGAATGGATTGGAATACCCTATGTCTAAGACTCATGACATTCCACATTTAGTGGTATGAACTCGTCAATTAAATAGTAAGAGACTGATGACTCAGTAATGCTAATTTATTAAATATGTTTTACTTAGAAACATACTGCACTGAATTTTAGTTGAAACTATGTAGTATTGATTCATGCTGTGATATCCTCCAGATTATCTACATAAGGCGTGTTCCTGAATGTCAGACATGGTCACCCATAGTTTATTAGGCTGCAGACAATCCCTGCCCCCAGCGACGGGTCACAGCTCTTCCTACAATAGTTCCTATGTTCTCTTCTGGTCCTTGGAAATGTCTGTTAGTGAGAATGAAGCTCACTATACCTGAAAGTAACACAAAAATTTTCAATAAAATAAAATCACTCAATTTTAAACATCTGCTCTCTCTTTTGACTTCCCTCTCTTAGACTGGTTGAATTGTTATTATTCTATTTTACTGGTTCTCTCATTTCCTGGATAAATTTATCCAGATGTTTGGACATTTTTCTCTATCACCCACACTTGCTCACTAACCAAACTCCAGTTTGTCCAACTTCCATGAGGGTTCTCTCTAGAGGCACTTCAAATAAAGAGTTCTTTAGAACTAGAAATAGATTTTTCTCTTCCCAGTAAGGAAATAGTTTCCTTAGTGATGAGATAATCATTTGTTTTTAATGAATAGAGTTATTTTTCCAGGGAATTTTAAATGATAACATTTAAAACCACATTCAGTCTGAAATTTCTCATCCTATCATCTTCCAGTCTGGGTGAATCATGACAGAAAAAATATTTCTTCTATCAACATGTGAGACAATTCCTTCAGAATGAGCCTGACCTAGATTTCAGGTGGTAAAGGAAACTAATGAATTTACTGAATTTACTGAAGAAGAAAATCAAATATACAATCATTAAATTATCCGTGTCTTCGTCAATCTGTCTTAGAAGCATAGGTAGGACTGAATGAGACTTCTCAAAATGTTTGAATATTTGAAGTAATAATTTTAAGAATAAATTTGGAATATAATAAGAAAAATAAGAAAAGATAAGATAAAATAATAAGATATAATAAGATAATAAGAAACCCACAAGAAAGCAAATACAGATCACAAATAACTCCCTTTTAAAAGGCACAATAATAGGGGATCCCTGGGTGGCTCAGCGGTTTAGCACCGCCTTCAGCCCAGGGCATGATCCTGGAGACCTGGGATCAAGTCCCACATCAGGCTCCCTGCATGGAGCCTGCTTTTCCCTCTGCCAATCTCTCTCTCTCTTTTCATGAATAAATAAATAAATAAATAAATCTTTAAAAATAAAAAATTAAAAGGCACAATAATAGAAGTCACCAAATGTGGAATGCCAAATTCATTTAATGCTAACATTCAAAAACTCCAAAAATCAGACGGTGATATAATCCCACATCTCTATAATATGGTACCAATTGAAAATAATGATAGAATCATTTAAAATAAAGGTCTAGCAGCAAAATTTATATAGGTCCAAAAAAAAGTGTTTGTCTTAAACACAGTGTATTTTAATTATACTTAATTTAAAATAAATATTCTGCTTGGGGCCACATGAAATGCTGGAAAGATTTTGTCACTGCATTGCATTGAAATTATATAAGTCCTTTGATATTGAGGAACATTTCTTATTTATATGTGCACCACCAGACGTAGAATAGTGCCTGCCTCACAGAACAATGAAAACCACCTGCCCTAGTGTCCACTGCCTAAGTGCATACTCACAGACCTCACTCCTCATACTCCAAAACAAACTTTAGGCTGGATCAACAAAACGTAAAGTTTTAACAAGTTCTCCAGATGTTTCTTATGCACACTGCGGTTTGATAGCTACTAACATAAAGACCTACTCAATAAATGTTTGGTGACTTTAAGGCACCAATGTGTAGAATGTACAAGAAGTACATTCAAATTTACCATTGGAAAAATGTTACCTGGATACTAAGCCCAATATCTTCCCTCAGAGAGACTGATAACACTAAATCACCATATTTTTCATTCTTGTTTTCATTGATTAATATCAAAAATTCAAATTGTATCTGTTCCACCTCCCAAATCCTGTCACTCAGGAATCTCCTTTGTATAATCAGAAAATTCCTTTGAGTATTCAATCTCTTTTTCTAGCTTTCCCTTCTCCATGCTAGCCTTAATTTGCCTGAAGATATCCATTTCTCTGCCACCCTTTCAAGTGATGGCTCAAATCAAGTACCTCAGGATGCAGAGGGAATGTTGGTATTATGAACTGAATGTTTAGGTCTCCAAAATTCATATATCATAGTCCAGTGTGACGGTATTTGAAGGTAGATTTGAGAGATAATTAGGTCATGACAATTGAGTCCATCATGAATAGGGTCAGTGTCCTTATAAAAAGAGACATTAGAAAGCTTTCATCCTGTCCCTTTGCCATGTAAAGATAAAACAAGAAGGTGGCCCTCTGCAAGCCATGAAGACGGTCTTCAACAGGAACTGAATCTGCCAGTATCTTGATCTTGGACTTCTCAGCCTTCAAAACTGTGAGGAAAAGATATTTGTTCTTTAAGCCACTCAATCTAAGATGTTGGTATCCTAATGGTCCTTCACTGCCACTTCCAGACTAATAAAGAGGCTGGGGCTGTTAGCCAGGTGAGAGATGATGTCAATTTAGACTGGAATTTGCAGCCCTGGGGCTAGTGAAATGTGCTTAGCTTGAGGTATCAGTGTTCCAGAAGACTCAGTGCTAAATTCTCTTTGAATTCTGTACCTTCTCTTTAGGTGGGCTCATCCATTTCCATTACCTCAATCACCACCTGCATTTGGATGATTTACATTTACCTTTACATTTCCTACTATTATCTGTCCTTTAAAATTTAGACAATTGTTATAACCAATTGACTATTTGGCATCTCCATTCAATTTTCTCAAAATCACTTCAAAATCACCATTTTAAAAGTTTAAGTGATAATTTTCTCCCCCCAAATTTAATCTTTTATAGTGTTTCTCATTATAGAAATGGCACCACTGTCCATCCAATTGTACAGTGGTCATGGGCTCCTTATATTCTCTTATCTTCCTACATATAGTCTATTAGCAAGTCTTGTTTTACCTCCTAAATATTAGGCTTTTCTGCACATTTCACCAATCCCCTGGTCATTGTTTTCTCCTGCAATAGTTTAATAGCCGGTTTCCGTAAAAATCACTTTTATGGGGGGCGGGGGGAGACCCGGACTCGCAGAATAAATATTGATGTGGCAAAAAAAAAAAAAATCACTTTTATTCCTCTAGTTACTTTTCCACAGTACAGTTAAGAGTGATCCTAACAAATGTCAACGGCTTTTCACTGCTTTTATGATAAGAACTTAAATTTTGAATGTTGTTACAACAAGGTCTCAACCTACATACCTTTCTAGTCATATTTCCTATCAGCACTACCATTAGACCCAGAAGAGGGACCTCTGCTGAACCCCACATTTTAGACATTTTTCCATATCAGAAACACATGCACACACACAAGCACACATATATATGTGCATATACAAGACATACTAAGAAGCACATGGGAGCTTCTGTCACTAGAATAGGAACCTAATTCTGCACAGTGCAAATCATTTCCTTAAAAATCTACTTCATGATTGACACTCATGATTGTTATTCACGATTGATACTCAAATGTTGAACATTTCTCCACATCTCCTCCACTATGTCTTCAAAACAAAAGGCAATGGCCTCCAAATGCCATGAAGATTTATAGATAGTTTACAACCACTGCTAATGGCAGAACACTGCCTGTGAATGCAGAGAGGATTTCAGCAATGCAAACTCTTAGATAAGAGGTAAGTAAATCAATTAATTAGTCATACTCTCTTCTCTGATAGCAAGAATATAATAGATTGATGTATCATTTTGCAATATTTGAATATTTTATAAATATTTCTCTTGATAGGCTGTACCTACATGAGGGCAGGGGTATCTTTTTTTTTTCTTTGCCCATGCTAGTGTATAGCATTACCACATACTGAATAATGAATACTTGTTGATTAGATAAAGGAATAGATTTAGAATAAGACAGAAGTGGTGGAGGACCTTGGGCAAGTCATTTTAACCTATCTCTTAATTTATTATCTTAAAAGAGGATAGATAGCTACCTTATAAGGTTGTTTATGACTGTAACAACATAATGCCATGAAGAATACAAGAACCCTGCACATGGTGATTCAATGAATTATAAAGGATGATGTTGCTCTTCACATATCCATGAGTTCCCAGATCCTACCACATGTATTAATGCTGTGCTTATTTTTCCAAATTTTCAGAACAGATTGCCTGGAAACTAAATCGTAGTGTGCAATTACACTGGAAAAATAACTTGATACCTCTTTTGTTATTTCTGCCAGATTTTGTTTCAAAAGATAATAAATAATAACGAATCAGTACAGCTGAATTTTAATTACAGAGAAGGCATTTTATTGAATGACTCTATTGGGCTGACACAATATTGATCCTATTGCCTCCCTTGACTCCTCATTTATAACTTAAAACTTTCATTCTCTTTTGTTTATTTGCAGATGGCATTTGAGAAGTATATCAGAAAATCACATTTGAAAAAAAAGAAAATCACATTTGAAATTATATTCATTGGAAGGCATTTATTGTTAATTACTGTTACGTTTACCATACTGATCTTCCAACATGATTCTAACTACATTTGTCTGAATAGATATCGCTTCCAAAATTCTGGCTCTCAGTTCCTCGATCCCCTTTCTCCTCCAATAACTTCATCCTTCATACTGCCTCAACCACTCACTCTCATGGTCATAGCCTAGAAATTGTCACTACCAATGTTTATAGACCTACCAAAATCTCAATTTCTAACTATTCTTCTCCATCCTCAAAACTCCAACATTTTGCTGCCTATCCTCACACTAATTGGTGCCCTTGCTTCCTTTTGCTCTGAAAAAATAGAAGTATTCCTTTATTGTCTTTTCAACACAGCAGCTAGATTGATCTTGTTAGAGTGTAAGTCGGATAATGCCATTCCTTTGATGAGAAACTACTTTCATGTCTTATCATGGTCAGTACAAAAGCCATACCCTATAAAGCCTAAGAGTAAAGTGTTTAAAAAGTACTATTAATAAGTGGACTAGGACAACAGGCATGAATCAGGAATCTTCCAAGCAAACTGAGAAGTATATTTCACCCACCTGGGTCTTAAACATTCTCCAAGATATCTTCTCCATTTGTTCTCTCACCTCCTTCAAATCTAGTCCTTCTATTGGGCCACTATCTAAAACTACCATATACCTAATCTCTATCTTCTTTTTCCTGTTTTTTTCTTCTCTTTAGCCATTATTGCCATCTACTAAACATTTTACTTACTTATTTTGATACTGCTGTGTTCCAACACAAGTATGTAAGTTTCCTTTGGGCAGAGATGTGAGAGAGGGGCTTTTTTTAAAAAATTCTAGAACTGGGATGGCTGGGTGGCTCAGCGGTTTAGTGCCTGCCTTCAGCCCAGGGCATGATCCTAGAGACTTGGGATCAAGTCCCACATCAGACTCCCTGCCTGGAGCCTGCTTCTCCCTCTGCCTATGACTCTGCCTCTCTCTCTCTCTCTGTGTCTCTCATGAATAAATGAATAAAATCTTTAAAAAATAATAAAATTCCAGAACTGGAATAATATAGAAGACTAGAAGGCCTTCAGTCAACATTTACCTTTGAGTCTGACTGAAAACAATGAAAGTTCTTTCTCAGCTCAGGCAGTCTCACTCATTATCATGGTCTATTGTCATAAGAATCAACTTTCAGAATCTGAAATATAGACTGAATAGTCCACTATAAAAATAATGTAAAACATGAGGCTGCCCACATTCCTTGGCTTGTGGCCCTTTCAATGGCATCACTCTACTTCATCATTACATCTCTTTTTCTGACTCTCCTGCTTCCCTCTTTTCCTTATAAGAACTCCTGTTATTATATTGGGACCACCTAGATAATTCAGGATAACTCCCCATCTGAAGAGGCTTAATTTAATCACATCAGCAAAGTCTCTTTTGTCACGTAAGGTAACATACAGAGTCTGAGGAGTAGGATGTGGACATTTGAAGGGGGGATTATTCTGCTTTTGCAGAAACCATGTGGAAACACTTCAGAATCATTCACTCCACTACCAAGGACAGAGAACCTGAGACACATTACAGTGATTTCTAGCCCTGAGTATTGTTTGAGGATTGCCGTGGGTTGTACCTGCTTGCAGCTGAGCAGATTCCCAATCTGCTTTAGGATTATTAATAATATCTTACACTAGGCAACACTTTGCTGATATATTTTAAATATTTTTCTTGTAGTCTTAAAAACTACTTCATATGTATGTTAATTATTTATTTCTTTTAATAATTGAGGAGACTGAGACCCAGCTGGGCCACTATCCAAGGTTAAGCAATCAGTTAGTGATAGGATCTGGATTCAAACTCACCTCTAGCACCCAGTTCAACAGTATTTTTATAAAACTAAGATATTTCTCATTATGCCAGACATGTAATGTCTAAATATAATTCAAAGTACTGGAATAAATATGAATTAATTTAAGTAGAGCTTATTTAATGACATAATAATTGTCTTTTGTAATGATGTTTTCTGTTGTCAAATATATAATATTATATTTTAAGAGTTTATATTATTTACTTACCTCTATGAGGAGGGAGACTCTCAAGGGCAAGACTCCGTTAAATCTATCTACCATGTGACTCGGCACTAAGTAGATTCTAAAAGGTTTAATGTATGAATAAGTATAATGACTTTAACTGGCATATCTATGGAGTATTTTACACTGTTTAATATTTCTAATTGCTGTCTATTTTCTTTATTTTATGAAAGATGTTAAAAGTTGCCATACATTTTCACAAGGTACTTATTTAAACTGCCATACAAAACCAAAAAGAAAGCTATAAGCCAGAGCATAGAGAAATTCACAATAATAGTTGAAGCTTTTAAAAATACTCTCAGTCAGGGAGCCTAGGTGGTTCAGTCTGGTTAAGCATGGGACTCTTGATACTGGCTCAGGTCATGGCATCTAGCTCCACCTAGGACTTCCCATTTAGTGGAGAGTCTGCTTAAGATTTTCTCCCTTTACCTCTACCCCTTCCCCTCATTCAAAAATATTCTTTCTTTAAAATAAATAAATAAATCTTAAAAAATAAATAAATAAAATATAAATAATCTTGGTAATTTAGTAAACAATGAGATTTTTAAAAAGGTAAAAATAAGATACCTATATCTACCAATTTTAAGCAATGAAATGTTTATATATCCAACAAGAACAAAATATGCATTATTAAAAAGTGTACATAGAATACTCACCAATATAAGAATGTGTTGGGCTATAATATATTCTTAATAAATTTTAAAAGACTGATATTTTACAGAGCATGTTCTCTGATCACAACAGAATTTAACTAATAAAAATATATCTGGAAAATTTCCCAAACATTTAGAATTTAAACTACTAATTTCTAAGCAGCCCATAGATTAAAAAAAACTGCATGGAAGATAAATATTTTGAACTGAATGGCAAAAGAATCGTGTGTATGTGTGTATGTGTGTGTGTAAATTTGTGAACTATTACTAGAGGAGTGTTTAGAAAAAAAATGATATATTTAAATGCTTATAGATAAAGGGGGAAATTAAAATCAATTATCTAGGTATCTCCCAACAAAAGTTAGAAAACAATAATTAAACCCAAATTAAGCAGAAGGAATAAAGGAATCAATGAAACAGAAAATTGACAAATTATAGAAAAAATTATCAAAGACAATGTTGACTCTAGAAAGATTGTAAGTCCTTTGAAGGGCTAATAAAGAAAAAATAGAGAAATACACATTACCAATATCAGGAATGAAAAAGAGATCGTCCCCACAGCTCCATAGATATTACAAGTATAATAAGTGAATATTATGAACGACATTATACCAACAAATTTAAAGGCATAAATATTGGGAAGAAAGAGGTAAAATTGCCTCAATTTGAAGATAATATGATAATACAAATACAAGTTTAAAAAACAACCAAAACTAATATGTGAATTAAAAAGACTGCAAGATACAAGGTTACATACAAAATATAATTCTATTCCTATATACCAACAACAAACATATGGGAAACAACATTTTTTTAAAAAGTTTATTTACCATATGATCAAGAACTTAATACATATGGGAATAAATTTAACAAAATACACATAAGACCTCAAAAAAAAAACAAAAACCCACAAAGCATTTCTGAAACTAAAGACCTAAAAAAAAAGATAGGTATACCTTGTTCATTGATAGAAATGTATGATATTGTTAGAATGTCACTTCTCAAATTGATTTATAGATTCAATACCCAAGCAGGATTTTTTAAATACAAAGAAGCTGCTCCTAAAATTTATATAAAAATGCATAGGCAAAACAATGTTGTAAAAGAACAAATTTGGAGGACTTGTACCTCCTGACTTTAAGACTTACTACAAAACTACAGTACTGAAATCACTTTAGGATTTCTAAGGATAGACAAATTGAGAATAAAGTCCAGAAAAAGACCCATGATTATCAATTGATTTTTGACAAAGGCACTGAAGCAATTAAATGGAGAAAGGAAAATCTCTTTGATCAATGAGACAGAAAACTCCTACTTACACAACATATAACTGTCAATTTGAGAAAAATCATAGATAGAAGTGAAAATCCCACTGTTCATAAGGTTTTATAAGAAAATATAGAACAACTTTACGACTTGAGAGTATAGAAATATTTAGAACTAGACACAGAAAATAGTAACAATAAAGGAAGATACTAACATATTGGCCCTCTTCAGTGTTGAAATACCTGTTCTCAAAAGACATTGTTCAGAAATGAATAGTCAATCAAACAACAGGAGAAAACATTCACAAGACATATATCTTACAAAGAACATGTGTCCAAAATACATTAAGACCACTCAGGACGCCTGGGTGGCTCAGTGATTGAGCATCTGCCTTTGGCTCAGGGTGTGATCCTGGAGTCCCAGGATTGAGTCCTACATCAAGCTCCCTGCATGGAGCCTGCTTCTCCTTCCTCTGCCTGTGTCTCTGCCTCTTTCTGTGTCTCTCATGAATAAATAAATAAAAATCTTTTAAAAAAGTCCTACCACCCAATAATAAAAAGACAAACAACTGAATTTTTAAATGAGCAAATATGAACAAAGACTTTACAAAGAAAGATGTAAAAAGCCAACTAGCACATCAAAAACTTTTCAACATCATTACACAATGGGATATTCAAATTAAAGTCACAATAAAATACTATTTTATTCCCATTACAATAGCTAAAATTAAATAAACTGAAAATATCAAGTGATGCACAGGATGCAGATTAATTGAAACTCCCCTATGTTCTGATAAGAATGTAAATGATACAATTCTCTAAAGAAGTGTTTCTCAGTTTCCTGTAAAGTTAAATATCTCTCCCTAAAATTAAATATCTTACCACTTCCACTTCCATTTATTCAAGAGAAATGAAAACATCTGTCCACATAAAGACATGTACACAAATATTCATAGTAGCTTCACTGTAGCTCTAAGACGAAAAAACTCAAATGTCCATTAATAGAATACATAATTTATAGTATATTCTATATACTATAACTTATAGTATATAGTATATTCATAATTTATAGTATATAGTATATTCACAGAATGGAATACATTTCAGCAACAAAACAGAACTGTTTATAATCAGAATTACTGATTATAAAAAATGAATAAAACAGATATTGTGCTGTGTTTAAGAAGTTGAATATAAAATGGCACATATATATGAAATTCTAGAGCAGGTAAAATTAATCTTTGGTGAATAAATCAGAGGAAAAAAGTTGCATGGGTGGAAAGGATGAATGAATGAATTCATATTCATATTCTGTATGAATATGCAGATCTGAAAGACCTGTTCCCTATTCTCAATGAATTAGCACAAAATACAATAAGGAACTCTGGAGTGTACCTAACTCAGCCTGAAAGTGGATGTGTCTCAATAATTTAGTGAAGATGTCCAGTAAAAGTTAATTATGGCTAGGTGATCTATGCAGGTACAAAAAGGAAGGGAAGATATTTATGGGAAAAGCAGCAGCAAAAAGTGAAGGTGAAGAAGTAGGGGAAAATACGGATGTTTGAGAAACCTCAAAGATTTGATAAACTTGAAGCAAAAGTTGACCAAGAGAGTGTGATGAAAAATGAGACTGAATAGTTTATCAGGGACCTGATAATAAGGAGCCAAGAATGCCATGGCCAGATAGCAAGGATTTGGGATTCTATCCAAGCAGCTATGGAAAACCAGTTAGGAAATATTAACTGGGAGGTGATATGATCAAGTTTATAAAAGAACATTATTCTGGTGGGTGATATTAAATGCATTCAGAATAGTCATAAATTCAATGCAGATATCTTGAAACCCTGAGCTAAGTTGATGATTAAGGAGAATAACATAGTTGTACACTTTTTCCCCTTTTAACCACATTTCCATCAATAACCCATAAAACTAAAATACTACACACACACACACACACACACACACACATACACACACACACTGGAAAGTGGCTTCCAAGATGCCATTGAAGAAAAGAAGTGACCTTGGGGGATAGGCTTACAAATAGAAGAGTTCATTGCCCTCTTCCCACCATAGTCCTCCATACTGTAAGCAAACCATGTCAGAGCTCTGAGTTTGTCTTTTTAAATTTTTTTTTTTACTGAGATATAAAGACCTATAATATTGTATAAGTTAAAGTTGTACTATGTGTCGATCTGATACACATATAGTACAATATGATTACCATCTTAGTAGCTTTGGCTAATATCTGTAACACATCACATAATTATCAGTTCTGTTTTGGGGATGAGAACATTTAAGATGTAGCCTTTTCACAACCATGAAGTATATAATACCATATCATTGACTATAACCGCTATGCTGCGCTTAAATCTCCAGAACTTATCTTCTGGTTGCAAGTTCAAAACCCTTTAACAATATCTCCCCAGTTCTCCCACCTGCCAGCCGCTGATAATCATCATACTACTCTCTATTTTTAGATTCCACATATAACTGGATCAGTATTTGTCTTTCCCATCTGACTTATCTTGCTTACTATAAAGCCCTTAAGGTCCATCCGTGCTGTTGCAAATGGCAGGATTTCCTTCCTTTTTTGAGACAGGTCAGCAGGCTCCTATCTTTTTATATATCCTTGTTCACATGTCTCTTTTCAGGGGTATGAGCAGGCTATGATTTCCTATGCTATGTGGTGGTTTCCCAGATGAGCTCTGAGATCAAGACCTTAGGTAAAGTAGTAGGAAGCCTCATTTTGATCACAAATTTAAGTTTCATTTTCCAATCTAGCTTTAGCAATAATAAAGCTAATATTTAAATTTTACCTGAATGTCACATATAATTCTGTTTGATTCTCAGAGGGGTAAACAGATTTCATAGGACCAGATGACCAAAGGTGAAGATAAAGGTGGGAAGGAAAGTGGAAGGCAACCTGTCCATATAAGCCTGTCACGACAGCTTCTTGACCGCAGTCACAGAGAGCTGAGATTCAGTGAAAAGGTCAATGATTAATCTGGCTTGGAAAACAAATTTCCTTTTAACATAGTATCTTTGGTCTGAGTGGATTCAGGCAGAAATGCCTTGGCAGTACATTAAGGGAAAAAAGCAGTGCCAGGACATATATTCTCAGCCCACTGTACTAATACAAGGCAAACAGACCTCTGTCTACTCCCTACCCATCACTCTTCCACAGTCAGTCAGCCAACGGTATGCCTAAAGGAAACAGCTTTATGCACAATACATGGTTACTGACTTCCCTGAAGGTAGGCTGAGACCTGGAAACCCCTGTCTCACATTAGGGACTCACCCAACAATAATTCACATTTCTGAGAAAAGCACTGGTAAGACATTAAATGGAATGCAAAAGGAATTTGTTATTTAAAGTAAAATAAAATAAGTGTCACTAACACCTCACATTGAGACCATACAGAAATATATTCTATTTTTCCTTTTTTATCATTAGGATTTGAAATTTACACAGAGGCATAATACAATGTTCCATCATCTGTTGGCTCATATCTTTTCTAGCTCCCTCTGGAACTATGTCCTCATGTTGTGAAATTCAAAACTATCCAAAGAAGTTGTGTGCCGTGGATTGCAAATTTTTCACATAACTTGCTGTCTTCGCTATTTTTTAAAATAATATTGAGGATATTGACTTGCTGACTTCACTATTTTTTAAAACAATATTGAAATATCACATAACTTATTAACTGAAATCAATATAGCATTTCCGTAGAGAATGGGAATTTATGCCATCTTAATACATCCTGAGGAATAAAGCTTTTTAAAAAATATTAAGTCAGACAGAGAAAGACAGTACTGTATGGTACCAATTATATGTGAAATCTAAAAAAGTCAAACCTGTAAAAGATTGAGAGTAAATCAATGCCCAGAAGTCAGTGGCATTTCTATACACTAACAATGAGACTGAAGAAAGAGAAATTAAGGAGTCAATCCCATTTATAATTGCACCCAAAAGCATAAGATACCTAGGAATAAACCTAACCAAAGAGGTAAAGGATCTATACCCTCAAAACTATAGAACACTTCTGAAAGAAATTGAGGAAGACACAAAGAGATGGAAAAATATTCCATGCTCATGGATTGGCAGAATTAATATTGTGAAAATGTCAATGTTACCCAGGGCAATTTACACGTTTAATGCAATCCCTATCAAAATACCATGGACTTTCTTCAGAGAGTTGGAAGAAATCATCTTAAGATTTGTATGGAATCAGAAAAGACCCCAAATAGCCAGGGGAATTTTAAAAAAGAAAACCATAGCTGGGGGCATCACAATGCCAGATTTCAGGTTGTACTACAAAGCTGTGGTCATCAAGACAGTGTGGTACTGGCACAAAAACAGACACATAGATCAATGGAACAAAATACTGAATCCAGAAGTGGACCCTTAACTCTATGGTCAACTAATATTCGACAAAGGAGGAAAAACTATCCACTGGAAAAAAGACAGTCTCTTCAGTAAAAGGTGCTGGGAAAATTGGACATCCACATGCAGAAGAATGAAACTAGACCACTCTCTTTCACCGTACACAAAGATAAACTCAAAATGGATGAAAGTTCTAAATGTGAGACAAGATTCCATCAAAATCCTAGAGGAGAACACAGGCAACACCTTTTGAACTCGGCCACAGTAACTTCTTGCAAGATACATCCACGAAGGCAAAAGAAACAAAAGCAAAAATGAACTATTGGGACCTCATCAAGATAAGAAGCTTTTGCACAGCAAAGGATACAGTCAACAAAACTAAAAGACAACCTACAGAATGGGAGAAGAGATTTGCAAATGACATATCAGATAACGGGCTACTTTCCAAGATCTATAAAGAACTTATTAAACTCAACACCAAAGAAACAAACAATCCAATCATGAAATGGGCAAAAGACATGAACAGAAATCTCACAGAGGAAGACATAGGCATACATAGACATGGCCAACAAGCACATGAGAAAATGCTCTGCATCACTTGCCATCAGGGAAATACAAATCAAAACCACATTGAGATACCACCTCACACCAGTGAAAATGGGGAAAATTAACAAGGCAGGAAACCACAAATGTTGGAGAGGATGCAGAGAAAAGAGAAACCTCTTGCACTGTTGGTGGGAATGTGAACTGGTGCAGCCACTCTGGAAAACTGTGTGGAGGTTCCTCAAAGAGTTAAAAATAGAGCTGCCCTACGACCCAGCAATTGCACTGTTGGGGATTTACCCCAAAGATACAGATGCAATGAAACGCCGGGACACCTACACCCCGATGTTTCTAGCAGCAATGGCTATTTCTAGCAGCAACAATAAACAAACTGTGGAAGGAGCCTCAGTGTCCATCAAAAGATGAATGGATAAAGAAGATGTGGTTTATGTATACAATGGAATATTACTCAGTCATTAGAAATGACAAATACCCACCATTTGCTTTGACGTGGATGGAACTGGAGGATATTATGCTGAGTGAAATAAGTCAATCGGACAAGGACAAACATTATATGGTCTCATTCATTTGGGGAATATAAATAATAGTGAAAGGGAATAGAGGGGAAGGGAGAAGAAATGGGTAGGAAATATCAGAAAGGGAGACAGAACATGGAAGACTCCTAACTCTGGGAAACGACCTAAGGGTGGTGGAAGGGGAGGAGGGCGGGGGGTTGGGGGTGACTGGTTGGTGGGCACTGAGGGGGGCACTTGACGGGATGAGCACTGGGTGTTATTCTGTATGTTGGCAAATTGAACACCAATAAAAAATAAATTTATTATTAAAAAAAAGATTGAGAGTAAAATGGTGGTTACCAGAGGAAGGGGTAGGGGAGGTAAGAGTGATGGTGTTTAAAAGCTACAAACTTATAACTAGAGGTCAATAAGCCATAGAGAACTGATACATAGTATAATGAATATAGACAATAATATTATACTATGATTATGCCACGTGATAAATATCATTTGGCAATCATATAACAATATATGAATGTACCAAAGTAACATGTGTACTGTACTTACACAATATTTCATATCAAATTTATTGAATATTTTTAAAAATATACTAATGCTTAACTGGGTAAAGAAAATAAACACATGTCCTTGATAAATTTAATATTAATAAACTATACCACACATGATACTTTGCAATATTGACTGAAGTCTATTGATGTATTATATATCTTACTATTTTTATAATCTGGAGTGCCATTAACTTAAAAGAGTTTATTTCAACTACTTCTTGCTACTACTAATATAAAATAAAGAAATTTTTCACATAATCAATTTCTTGACTATTTTTCACATAAAAGAACCCTTTGTTTTTTCTCCTCCCGAGGAGAGTAGGCATTGAAAGTGATGTCTTTCTACTTGGCTGCTTTTCTTTTTCTTCTAATAAAATCACTGAATTTCAAAGAAAGCAGTTAATCACCTGGCACACAGCTCTCAATCACTATTTGTTGAACGAATAAATGAATTAATGAATGCATATGATCTTGGTTTATTGATGCAGAGAGGAGAGGTATTTGGGTGAAAAACATAAAAGAATAACTTCCTTTTAATGAGTAAGGCTCCTATTTTTAAGATTTTATTTACTTATTCATGAGAGACACAGAGAGAGAGGCAGAGACACAGGCAGAGGGAGAAGCAGGTTCCTCGGTGGGGAACCCAATGTGGGACATGATCCCTGGACTCCAGGATCACGCCCTGAGCTGATGGCAGACGTTCAACCACTGAGGCACCCAGGCATACCTAAGGCTCCTATTTTTAAAAAGAGAAATAAAATAGTAGAAAACTAGAAAGGAATATCACCTAACAGATATTTTTTTGTTCACTTACACACACACACACACACACACACACATACATGAACTAAGCCCATTTCTATCACCCCTCAAATAAAGCAAAAGTTGGATTATAAGAAAAGTTCTATAAGTAGAAAAGGAAGAATTTCCATAAATACTTTTTTGTATCCCAGAATACAAGGTTCTGGTTATTACTCCTTATTTCAAAGAAAAATAAAGATCAATCAACAGCCTCTAATATTTAGGGAAAAGGTGTTTGGAGAACACAGTCATCCAGTGCTGACATCTATACAGTGATCATATGTTTCTTAAAGTAAAACATGAATAGGATCTGGAAATCACATATCTTTTAAGTTCTTAATAATATATTCATATTCCAGGGTGCCTGGGTGGCTTAGTAGCTTGAGCTTCCAACTCTTGGTCTCAGCTCAGGTTGTGATTTCCTTGGTCATGGGATTGAACCACAAATCTGGCTCTGCACTCAGCATAGTGTCTTATTGGGATTCTCTCTCTCTCTCCCTCTGACACTCCAGCTCATGATCTCTCGCTCTCTAAAATAAAAAAATAGGGGGATCTCTGGGTGGCTCAGCGGTTTGGTGCCTGCCTTTGGCCAGGGTCCGATCCTGGAGCCCCAGGATCGAGTCCCGTGTCAGGCTCCCGGCATGGAGCCTGTTTCTCCCTCTGCCTGTGTCTCTGCCTCTCTCTATGTCTATCGAAAGAAAGAAAGAAAAAGAAAGAAAGAAAGACAATCTTTAAAAAAAATAAAAAATAAATAAATAAATCTTTAAACATATATTTTCACATAATAAAACTTATTTTCAGATTAAAAATATTATTCAATTGTCTCCACTGAACAGTAGAGACTACTTATCAGGTTTATAATTTGGATAAATAATAAGCTATTTGTATCATATTTACATAAATTTAATATCACAGATGCTTTCAGAAAATTTCCCACATTTGGAATGATAGCTTAAAAGGCTATGCTTATTCCTATCTTAACCATATTACAAACTACAAAGAAATCCTATATTAGGTTTGGTTAATGCAATGTTCCGTTCTAAAAAGTAAAAATCTTTTAAAAAATGAAAAATTCCTCTGAAGTTTTTTTTTTAATTTATTTTTTATTGGTGTTCAATTTGCCAACATACAGAATAACACCCAGTGCCCGTCACCCATTCACTCCCACCCCCCGCCCTCCTCCCCTTCTACCACCCCTAGTTCGTTTCCCAGAATTAGCAGTCTTTACATTCTGTCTCCCTTTCTGATATTTCCCACACATTTCTTCTCCCTTCCCTTATATTCCCTTTCACTATTATTTATATTCCCCAAAGGAATGAGACCATATAATGTTTGTCCTTCTCCGACTGACTTACTTCACTCAGCATAATACCCTCCAGTTCCACCCACGTTGAAGCAAATGGTGGGTATTTGTCATTTCTAATAGCTGAGTAATATTCCATTGTATACATAAACCACATCTTCTTTATCCATTCATCTTTTGATGGACACCGAGGCTCCTTCCACAGTTTGGCTATCGTGGCCATTGCTGCTAGAAACATCGGGGTGCAGGTGTCCCGGCGTTTCATTGCATTTGTATCTTTGGGGTAAATCCCCAACAGTGCAATTGCTGGGCCGTAGGGCAGGTATATTTTTAACTGTTTGAGGAACCTCCACACAGTTTTCCAGAGTGGCTGCACCAGTTCACATTCCCACCAACAGTGTATGAGGGTTCCCTTTTCTCCACATCCTCTCCAACATTTGTTGTTTCCTGCCTTGTTAATTTTCCCCATTCTCACTGGTGTGAGGTGGTATCTCATTGTGGTTTTGATTTGTATTTCCCTGATGGCAAGTGATGCAGGGCATTTCTCATATGCATGTTGGCCATGTCTATATCTTCCTCTGTGAGATTTCTGTTCATGTCTTTTGCCCATTTCATGATTGGATTGTTTGTTTCTTTGGTGTTGAGTTTAATAAGTTCTTTATAGTTCTTGGAAACTAGCCCTTTATCTGATATGTCATTTGCAAATATCTTCTCCCATTCTGTAGGTTGTCTTTGAGTTTTGTTGACTGTATCCTTTGCTGTGCAAAAGCTTCTTATCTTGATGAAGTCCCAATAGTTCATTTTTGCTTTTGTTTCTTTTGCCTTCGTGGATGTATCTTCCAAGAAGTTACTATGGCCGAGTTCAAAAAGGGTGTTGCCTGTGTTCTCCTCTAGGATTTTGATGGAATCTTGTCTCACATTTAGAACTTTCATCCATTTTGAGTTTATCTTTGTGTATGGTGAAAGAGAGTGGTCTAGTTTCATTCTTCTGCATGTGGATGTCCAATTTTCCCAGCACCATTTATTGAAGAGACTGTCTTTCTTCCAATGGATAGTCTTTCCTCCTTTATCGAATATTAGTTGCCCATAAAGTTCAGGGTCCACTTCTGGATTCTCTATTCTGTTCCACTGATCTATGTGTCTGTTTTTGTGCCAGTACCACACTGTCTTGATGACCACAGCTTTGTAGTACAACCTGAAATCTGGCATTGTGATGCCCCCAGCTATGGTTTTCTTTTTTAAAATTCCCCTGGCTATTCGGGGTCTTTTCTGATTCCACACAAATCTTAAAATAATTTATTCTAACTCTCTGAAGAAAGTCCATGGTATTTTGATAGGGATTGCATTAAACGTGTATATTGCCCTGGGTAACACTGACATTTTCACAATATTAATTCTGCCAATCCATGAGCATGGAACATTTTTCCATCTCTTTGTGTCTTCCTCAATTTCTTTCAGAAGTGTTCTATAGTTTTGACGGTATAGATCCTTTACCTCTTTGGTTAGGTTTATTCCTAGGTATCTTATGCTTTTGGGTGCAATTGTAAATGGGATTGACTCCTTAATTTCTCTTTCTTCAGTCTCATTGTTAGTGTATAGAAATGCCACTGACTTCTGGGCATTGATTTTGTATCCTGCCACGCTACCGAATTGCTGTATGAGTTCTAGCAATCTTGGGGTGGAGACTTTTGGGTTTTCTATGTAGAGTATCATGTCATCGGCGAAGAGGGAGAGTTTGACTTCTTCTTTGCCAATTTGAATGCCTTTAATGTCTTTTTGTTGTCTGATTGCTGAGGCTAGGACTTCCAGTACTATGTTGAACAGCAGTGGTGAGAGTGGACATCCCTGTCTTGTTCCTGATCTTAGGGGAAAGGCTCCCAGTGCTTCCCCATTGAGAATGATATTTGCTGTGGGCTTTTCATAGATGGCTTTTAAGATGTCGAGGAATGTTCCCTCTATCCCTACACTCTGAAGAGTTTTGATCAGGAATGGATGCTGTATTTTGTCAAATGCTTTCTCTGCATCCAATGAGAGGATCATATGGTTCTTGGTTTTTCTCTTGCTGATATGATGAATCACATTGATTGTTTTACGGGTGTTGAACCAGCCTTGTGTCCCAGGGATAAATCCTACTTGGTCATGGTGAATAATTTTCTTAATGTACTGTTGGATCCTATTGGCCAGTATCTTGTTGAGAATTTTTGCATCCATGTTCATCAGGGATATTGGTCTGTAATTCTCCTTTTTGGTGGGGTCTTTGTCTGGTTTTGGAATTAAGGTGATGCTGGCCTCATAGAATGAATTTGGAAGTACTCCATCTCTTTCTATCTTTCCAAACAGCTTTAGGAGAATAGGTATGGTTTCTTCTTTAAACGTTTGATAAAATTCCCCTGGGAAGCCATCTGGCCCTGGACTCTTGTGTCTTGGGAGGTTTTTGATGACTGCTTCAATTTCCTCCCTGGTTATTGGCCTGTTCAGGTTTTCTATTTCTTCCTGTTCCAGTTTTGGTAGTTTGTGGCTTTCCAGGAATGCGTCCATTTCTTCTAGATTGCCTAATTTATTGGCGTATAGCTGTTCATAATATGTTTTTAAAATCTTTTGTATTTCCTTGGTGTTGGTAGTGATCTCTCCTTTCTCATTCATGATTTTATTAATTTGAGTCTTCTCTCTCTTCTTTTTAATAAGGCTGGCTAATGGTTTATCTATCTTATTAATTCTTTCAAAGAACCAACTCCTGGTTCTGTTGATCTGTTCCACAGTTCTTCTGGTCTCGATTTCGTTGAGTTCTGCTCGAATCTTTATTAACTCTCTTCTTCTGCTGGGTGTAGGATCTATTTGCTGTTTTTTCTCTAGCTCCTTTATGTGTAAGGTTAGCTTTTGTATTTGAGTTCTTTCCAGTTTTTGAATGGATGCTTGTATTGCGATGTATTTCCCCCTTAGGACTGCTTTTGCTGCATCCAAAAGATTTTGAACGGTTGTATCTTCATTCTCATTAGTTTCCATGAATCTTTTTAATTCTTCCTTAATTTCCTGGTTGACCCTTTTATCTTTTAGCAGGATGGTCCTTAACCTCCATGTGTTTGAGGTCCTTCCAAACTTCTTGTTGTGATTTAGTTCTAATTTCAAGGCATTATGGTCTGAGAATATGCAGGGGACTATCCCAATCTTTTGGTATCAGTTCAGACCCGATTTGTGACCCAATATGTGGTCTATTCTGGAGAAAGTTCCATGTGCGCTTGAGAAGAATGTGTATTCAGTTGAGTTTGGATGTAAAGTTCTGTAGATATCTGTGAAATCCATCTGGTCCAGTGTATCATTTAAAGCTCTCGTTTCTTTGGAGATGTTTTGCTTAGAAGACCTATCGAGTGTAGAAAGAGCTAGATTGAAGTCACCAAGTATAAGTGTATTATTATCTAAGTATTTCTTCACTTTGGTTAATAATTGATTTATATATTTGGCAGCTCCCACATTCGGGGCATATATATTGAGGATTGTTAAGTCCTCTTGTTGGATCGATCCTTTAAGTATGATATAGTGTCCCTCTTCATCTCTCACTACAGTCTTTGGGGTAAATTTTAGTTTATCTGATATAAGGATGGCTACCCCTGCTTTCTTTTGAGGACCATTCGAATGGTAAATGGTTCTCCAACCTTTTATTTTCAGGCTGTAGGTGTCCTTCTGTCTAAAATGAGTCTCTTGTAGACAGCAAATAGATGGGTCCTGCTTTTTTATCCAGTCTGAAACCCTGCGCCTTTTGATGGGGTCATTAAGCCTGTTCACATTCAGAGTTACTATTGAGAGATATGAGTTTAGTGTCATCATGATATCTATTCAGTCCTTGTTTTTGTGGACTGTTCCACTGAACTTCTTCTTAAAGGGGAATTTTAAGAGTCCCCCTTAAAATTTCTTGCAGAGCTGGTTTGGAGGTCACATATTCTTTTAGTTGCTGCCTGTCTTGGAAGCTCTTTATCTCTCCTTCCATTTTGAATGAGAGCCTTGCTGGATAAAGTATTCTTGGTTGCATGTTCTTCTCATTTAGGACCCTGGATATATCCTGCCAGCCCTTTCTGGCCTGCCAGGTCTCTGTGGAGAGGTCTGCTGTTACCCTAATACTCCTCCCCATAAAGGTCAGGGATTTCTTGTCTCTTGCTGCTTTAAGGATCTTCTCTTTATCTTTGGAATTTGCAAGCTTCACTATTAAATGTCGAGGTGTTGAATGGTTGTTATTGATTTTAGGGGGGGATCTCTCTATTTCCTGGATCTGAATGCCTGTTTCCCTTCCCAGATTAGGAAAGTTTTCAGCTAGAATTTGTTCAAATACATATTCTGGCCCTCTGTCCCTTTCGGCGCCCTCGGGAACCCCAATTAAACGTAGGTTTTTCTTTCTCAGGCTGTCGTTTATTTCCCTTAATCTATCTTCATGGTCTTTTAATTGTTTGTCTCTTTTTTCCTCAGTTTCCCTCTTTGCTATCAACTTGTCTTCTATGTCACTCACTCGTTCTTCCACCTCGTTAACCCTCGTCGTTAGGACTTCTAGTTTGGATTGCATCTCATTCAATTGACTTTTAATTTCTGCCTGATTAGCTCTAAATTCTGCAGTCATGAAGTCTCTTGAGTCCTTTATGCTTTTTTCTAGAGCCACCAGTAGCTGTATGATAGTGCTTCTGAATTGGCTTTCTGACATTGAATTGTAATCCAGATTTTGTAACTCTGTGGGAGAGAGGACTGTTTCTGATTCTTTCTTTTGAGGTGAGGTTTTCCTTCTAGTCATTTTGCTCAGTGCAGAGTGGCCAAAAGCAAGTTGTATTGGGAAAAACAGAAAAAGGAGAGAATGAAGGAAAGAAAAGAGAAAGAGAAAAAAAAGGGAAGAAAAAAAACGAATAAGAAAAAGAAGAAAAAGAGAAAGAAAAAGAAAGGAGGAAAAAAAGGGGGTGGGGGAAGGAAACAAATCAAAAAGCAAAAAAAAAAAAAAAAAGAAAAAGAACCACGGGGGAGTATCTTCTGATTCTGTGTACTTTAGGTCCCTTGGCTTCCCCTGGAACTTGTCCGTCTAGCTGGTCTTCTTGGGGGAGGGGCCTGTTGTGCTGATTTTCAGGTGTTAGCAGTTGGGGGAGCTGCTGTGCCCCTGCCTGGTGCAGGGCTCAGTGGGGGTTGTTTACCCCGTGAGGCCGTAGGAGGAACAGCCCCAGTGGCGGGGCAGCTCTGGAAACCTGGATTCAGCTCCGGCAGGAACTCCGTCTGCAGGGCCTGGAGGCTCCGGGGCGGGGCCGCTGCTCTGCTCAGCTGGGGCAGGAGCTTCCTTGCTGTCCTGGGCCCTCCCGGCCTCTGCCTGTCCCGGGGGAGGCGGGATCCTGGGCTGTGTCCCGGCGCCCTGTGCTCCGGAGCCTGCGCTGGTGGATTCACGCTCCCGGGCCGCGCAGCCCCCTCCGCGGAGCCGCCACCCGAGCCCCTCCGAGCTGCTCCGGGTCCCGCCGGGTCCCGCCGTGCGCGCTGCAGCCCTTAGGGAGCTCGGCGCACTCTCCTGGGCGCGCAGTTGCTCTGTTACTATCCCAGGGAACCCGAGGGCATCCCCGCCCTCCTGGGTCCTGCTCCACCTCCCCGCGAGCCCCTTTCCGCCCCGGAAGGTTGGTGCTGCTCCTGCTCCTCCGGGCCGGGGCTCTCCTGTCCTGGGGACACTCGCCCCGGCCTCAGCCCGGCTCCTCGCAGGGCGCCTCCCCCTTGGAGGCCTTTGTTTCTTTATTTCTTTTTTCCCGTCTTCCTACCTTGATAGAAGCGCGAACTCTTCTCACTGTAGCATTCCAGGTGTTCTCTCTTGAAATCTCAGGCCGAATTGATAGATTTTCAGGATAATTTGAAGGTTTTCTAGGTAATTTGGTGGAGACAGGTGATTTGGGGACCCTACTCCTCCGTCATCTTGCTCCTCCCACCCCTCTGAAGTTTACAAGACAAATAACCTCATAAATTTGTGGATGATTCCAGGCACCTGTCACATTTACAGAATTTTAGGTTTGTCCTTAGGGAACAGAATTGATGTTCAAAAGTGAAAAAAGTAGGTAAATAGTAATACTGTATAATCATGTATATATCTTGATATAAGCTGATTTATAATTTCTGAAAAGACATAGATTAAATTTTCTTAGTGATTTTCTTCTCTTTTGCTTATATGCATTTTGGAAATATACTTTTATAATATAAAAATTATTTAAAATTATATTCATGTTCAAATTTATAGTAATAACTTGTTATAGGAAAAGAAAAAAGAGTTACTTTCATTTTTTTAATTTCAAGAGAAGAGGCTCACAATTGTGTGCTCCCGTATCTACAAACAAGAAGTCTGAGCTCTGGCCCTCCAGTTGAGGCCAATTTAGTAGCTATTTCTTTTGTTCATTTTGACAGTTTGGCTGCCTCTCCCCTGCAGATCAGTGATGAAATTCAACTACATGAATCATAGTTACTTAGCACATTTTCTAATTTGACCTAACTTGGTATTTCTTAGCTGTGGGTCTTATTCAACTTTTAATTTTCTGTTCTTGGCAGAAAAAGCACCTCACTGAGGATGTGCAGCTCCAACCTTTCTCACAGTGACTTACTGCCCCTTTTGGAAATCGAAGGCTGCTGAGGAAAACATCTATTTAACAATTTGACTGAACATGCTCATGCATCTAATCTAGAAGAGACTTAACCAAGACATAACCTAGATCAGAGTTATGTGGTGGTGATTTTACAAAAAGTAGGATGTTATTTTCTTAATTAACACTTTAAAACAATTTTCGTACAATGAGTTCAATGGACCCCTCAAACTTTACACAAGGATATGGAAAGGAGGTCAGTTTCCTTTTGCTCCTTTCTTCTCCTCCTCCATATCATATCCAGCAACTACCCAAAGCATGTAAATGAGTACTACTCCAAGGATAGTCTTCAGAGTTGGTCTTCAGAGTTGGTATAACCACACTTCACAACTGGATGGGCCTAGCCATGCAGATAAGAGACATATTTCCAGTGTCTTTCTATTCCCATTTAAACAAGTTTTCTGTGGAAGTCTGTTTGAGGTGGGATTTCCAGGTCATCTCTGTGAAGTAAAAAAATGATGAAAATGAAGGGAAATGAAGTGTGTCTCAGGTTGATTTTCTCCAGACCCCTCGATCCCTGCAGGGAGCTGCCAGCTGAGGGCTTGGTGTGCCGTGCTGTCAACAGCGGGAGAGTGTGTACTGAGACCTGAGTGTCCATCACAAGGACATAAGGGGGCAGCAATGCCAGAGGGAACTTGTGAGTCTGCTCATGTCACACAAGCTCCTTGCACGTCACTGGCACAGCGCTAAACCAGTGCCAGCCCATCATGAAACACCCCACGAGCCACACAGCAAGGCATACAGACAAAACAACACAGACTCAGGGCTTTACCGTACTCTTTTATGTTTTAAGATGAATTGGTATTTTTATCAAGAAAATTCGTGTACCCAGTTTTAAATGCTCATGATGAAAAAAGGTGAGGTGGGAGAGAAGTAGAAAAAAAGAAAAAAGGAAGTCTCTCGCACACCCATTCAGACCTCTCAGGATCTCTCTGAAGGAAACCGATTTCAGTTCTCTTTAGCTCTTTCTTCTGGTATCTGTCTCTATATTTCTAAATGACAGGCTTTTATACCTTTTTCTGGACAGTTTCAGACATCTTCTCTCAGGTTCTCATTATGAAAGATAAGGATCGAGCTGTTTTACATTCCCACAGTCCTTGTCTCTCTCTCCCATCTCTCATTTTGTGTGCGTGTGTCTGTCTCTGTCTCTCAGACTCTCTTCTTCTGCCATCATCTCTCTCAGTCAATTGTCATAGCTTAGAATTTAATATTCTAGTAATTTAAGAATTTAAGTATAATATTCAAATATTATGGATAGAATTTAAATATTATCTGTAGGTGATCTACATCATGAACCAATATTTCGTTTTTCCTGGAATTGCCGTTTTTTACATTTGCCTTATTTTCTATGACGATCACTAATTCTTCCCCAAATTCTCTGACAGAACTGTAAAACTCCTCTTGATATAATCAAACACACCTCTTAATCCATCTGTTCCATTTTACTTTTGTTGACTGCGTTGCTCCAGGACCACTTCCTCCTCTGCTTCAGCCTGGTCTGTTGTCAGGATATGCTTGCTGCTCAGCTGTTGCCATGTTTCTCCTTACCATCACCCTGGCATTTCCAAAGCTTCTCTCCTGTTCATTTTATGTTTCTTGGACCCCAGATTTTCCTCTTTCATGGTCTCTCTTTACTTTTGTTGTAAAGATCATCTGTTCTTGAGGAAAAATCCTTGGAAGAATATTTCTTGTGGATTTTCCATATATCAATTGTCATATTCCAACTGCATGTATATGTACAGTTTAGCTGGATATTGAATTATAGGTCAAAAAGTTATTGTCTGTTGCAGACTTGATCCTTTCTCAAAGTTGACATTATTGCTATAAAGAAGTCTGAGTCATTTTAATTACTGGTTTTCTGTTTAGTTTTGTTTTTGTTTTGTTTTGTTTATGTACTCTGTTTCATTTCTCTCTGGAAGTTTTTAGGATTTTCTATTTTTCCTTTGTATTTTGGACTTCTACAGTGATGGAACTCATCATGAATCATTTCTCATGTATAGGATTGAATACTGGGTACAACATTTCAATCTAGAAATGCATGCCTTGAGTTATGTCACATTTTCTTGTACTATGTCTCTATTTCTCTTCTTCCCATAATCTCTGTCCTCTTTTTCAGATTACAATTAGTTGGATATTAGACTCCCTAGCTTGACCATCCACTTCTTTTATTCTTTATCCTTTCTCTTTTATTCCATTTCCTTATCTTTTTGTTTCAGTTTTATAAAATTTAATTAACATCTTCCAACTTTTTTCATTCTTGCTCTCATTTTTAATTTCTAGAATCTTTTGCTTTTACTCAATACTACTTTCCTCTACTTTTGAAGTATTTTAGGATATTTCCCATATCTTCCTAAGAATATCAATTAAAAAAAAATTTTAAAGCTCTCTTTTGATAACTGCATTTTTTTTCATTTTACTCCAAAGTCTAAAGCTGTTAAAAGCTAGGATTCAATAGACAACTTATTTTTTCTCTAAGAAAATGTATAAATGATCATATAACTGAATAGAATATTATTAAATGCTTTGTACTGAGGGTTACTCTGATAATTTAATATCAAAATAACCTTTAATTTATACCCTCATCAAGGACACAAATATGAATAAATGGTAGCAAATAAAATCAAAAGACCTTGACCTAATTATCTGATTTATAGTTATTTGCTCCAGACTAGAAATAAATGAGTGAGAGTGTCACATTAACTAATCCTCAGTCAGAGGAAAATGGGAGACTCTAGAACTCTAAAGGAGATTTGTGGAGAAAGAGGAACCCTCTTACACTGTTGATGGGAATGCAAAATGGTACAGCCACTCGGAAAACAGTATGAAGAGTCTTCAAAAAGTTAAAAAATACAACTACTCTATTCTATAATTCAGCGATTATACTACCAAGTATTTATCCAAAGGATACAAACACAGTGGTTACAAGGGGCGCTTGCACCCCAGTATATATAGCAGCAATGTCCACAATAGCTAAACTGTAAAAAGAGCCCAGATGTCCACTGACAGATGAATGGATAAAGAAGAGGTGATATGTATGTATATATGTATATATATACATACACACACACACACACACATACTGTATATATATAGTATATAATGGATATAATGGAATATAAAGTATATAATGGAATATTATATATAGTGGAATATATACATACATATATATTATATATATAGTAGAATATTACTCAGGCATCAAAAAGAATGAAATCTTGCCATTTGCAACAACATGGATGGAGCTAGAATTTAACACTAAGTGAAATAATTCAGTCAGAGAATGACAGAAACCATATGATTTCACTCATAAGTGGAATTTAAGAAACAAAACAGATGAACATAGGGGAAAGGAAGGAAAAATAAAATAAGATAATAAGAGAGGGAGGCAAACCATAAGAGACTCCTTAGGAAACAAACTGAAGGTTGCTGGAGGGGAGATGGATGGGGGATTAGGATAAGTGGATGATGAGCATTAAGGAGGGCACTTGATGTAATAAGCACTGGGTGTTTTATGCAACTGATCATCACTAAATGTTACCCCTGAAACTAATAATATACTATATGTTAACTAAATTGAATTTAAATAATTTGTTTTTTTTTAAAAGGAAATTATTTTCCTTTACAATTAGCCCTGTCATAAACAAACAAATCAACATTGGTTTTTTTTTAATCTTTTTTTTTATATTTTATTTATTTATTATTTATGATAGTCACACAGAGAGAGAGAGAGAGGCAGAGACACAGGCAGAGGGAGAAGCAGGCTCCATGCACCGGGAGCCCGACGTGGGATTCGATCCCGGGTCTCCAGGATCGCGCCCTGGGCCAAAGGCAGGCGCCAAACCGCTGCGCCACCCAGGGATCCCCCAACATTGGTTTTATGTACATAAACTCCAATAACCTAAACTGACCCCCCAAATATGGGTGATAGAACAGGATTCCTTTTCCCTTATGCATGTAAAGGTTAGAGAGTGTGGAACAGCTTTTTTCTAAATAAGAGAAAACTAAACATGTTGATAAATTCTTAGGAATTCAGGAACTAAGTAGGGTACTTTCCAATGAGTATCCTGAATATATTCTGACTTATAAAATCTCCCCATGTGGCAATTTCCCCTGCCAGCAAAGGAGGATATTATAGTTCATTTTTCTGTTTCCAGGAACATTTTTTTTTTCACAGAGTTTGGCATACAATGAAGGATGAATGCTCCCCAGTAGTAACTCTGTTTTCTCAGGGAATGTGATCTGTTGACTGAGAACAGCTATCCTACAAGAAAAAAAAAAAAAAAAAAAAAAAGGGAGAGTTTCACAAAACAAACCATAAACTAAATAAAAAATAAAATGTGGGGCACAAAAATAGAGAATATTTTTTTCTTTAGTTTGTGCACTAGCTCATCTCTATTTAAGCATGTGAACATGGTCAGGAACATTTCATTTTTACAAACATAATCTGGTGCTTAGCTTCTCTTGTGTGCTGTAGTGCCTTGCTATTACGATTATGTCGTCTAAGGAAAATTTTAGAAAACATTATGCTATTTATCTGAGTAAGAGTACTTAAATTTAAAAGGCTATTTTCTAAAATATAAAAAGCCAAAGAATGGAAAAGTGAACAACTAGTTGTTCAATCCTATGGTATGTACTTGTAGGAAACAGTGTAACAGAATTGTTGGCCAAAATTATAATTAAAAAAAAATCTCATATCAAGATGTTTCTTCAATCCATAGTCAATGATTTAAGAATTCACACTATAAGAGCAAGGAAGATGGCAAAGTAGAAGGATCCTGAGCTCACCTTGTCACACAGACATACCAAGGCAACGACTACACAGGCAACTAACTCTGAAAATGACCTGCTGGGAGAACAGATCTTCCACAGCTAGTCATAGAGATAAGGCCACATTGGAAAGGACACCAGTGTGACTAACCACAAACAAGAGAGAAATAACAAGCATGGAGGAGCAAAGGGATCAGATCCTCACCAGGCATGCCCAACCCTGAAGACTCGTGCTGGGAAGACAAGTCCCCATAATATGTGGCTTAGAAAAGCAGTGGGGCTTAACTCCATGAGTTTTAAAAATCTGTGGTGCTTACAAGAAATAACAAGTGTTAGCAAAGGATGTGGAGAAAAACAAACTCTCATGCACTGTTGGTAGGAATGCAAACTGGTGTAGCCACTCTGGAAAATAGTATAGAAGGTCCTCAAAAAGTCAAAAATAGAACTACCTTACAATCCAGCAATCACAGTACTGGGTATTTATCCAAAGAACACAAAATACTAATTCAAAGGGATACCAGCACCCTTATATTTATAGCAGCATTATATACAATAGTCTAATATAGAAACAGCACAAATGTCTATCTATTGATGAATGGGTAAAGAATGTATGTGTGTGTGTGTGTGTGTGTATATATATATACATATATATGTATATATATATATAATTTAGCAAGAAAAAAGAATGAAATTTTGTTATTTGTGACAACATGAATAGAGCTAGACACTATAATGCTAAGTGAAATAAGTCAGTCAGAGAAAGACAAATACCATATGATTTCATTCATGTGGAATTTAAGAAACAAAACCAATGAGGAAAGGAAAAAAGAGAGAGAAATCAAAAATAGACCTTTACAGAACAAACTGATGGTTATCAAAGGGGAGGAGGGCAGGAGGATGGATGAAACAGGTGATGGGGATTAGGAGTACACTTGTTGCGATGAGCCCTGGATGATGTATGGAATTGTTGAATCACTATATAGTACACCTAAACTAATATAACATTGCATGTTAACTAACTGTAATTAAAATACTTTTTTAAAAATACTTTTTAAAAATGGTGCTGGGGTGCCTGGATCAAGCCAGTTGGTCTTGATCTCAGGGTCGTGAGTTCAAGGTCTGCATTGAGCTTGGAGCCTATTCAAAAATAAATAAGTAAGTAAATAAATAATGTTGTTAATTTCTGGGCAGCCAGAAGGCTATAGAAAACTGAGTTTTCTGATTTAGAGGGCCAGCATGCTAAATAATTCAGCCAGAGACAACACAGAAGCAGCAATTTGAATAGCACTTAAGGTATAGGTAAAGATTTACTGACTAATTTTAGGATGTGTATTGCAGAGAGAAGGAGCTGCAGACTTCTCCAGAAACAAAAGTGCTTTCGAGCACTATTTTTCTTCCCCTGCCAATGTAGATAGCCAGGTGCCTAGGGGAGCCATGTGCCTTCCCCTGGTATTCCATTGTGATCCTGGTTCACTCAACCTGTCCACTTCAGTGTGTGCCCCTCCAAAGCTGATCCTCCACACCACACCTGGCAGACAGCCTTGGCAGGGACTGGTGACCCTCTAAAGCAACTCCTGCCTTGGGGAGGGGAGACAAAATCTCACACACTAGCACACCTACATTTCCAGCAGCCAGGTCTTGCAACAGCAATTGGAAGCAAAACCTTCTCAGTGCACCTCCAGTAGGCAAAGCAGATCATTGCAGCCAGATGGCCTAGGATCAGCCCCACCCACCAACGTGACCACACAACCTTGATTGAGGCACAACAGGAGAGCACATGTAGCCCATACTGGTGAACTGGGAGTGACTGCACTACAGGGCACCACAGGATCTGTTCTACAGAAAACCAGTAATTTCAAGACCGGGAGGCAGAAGTTTACTTAATAATTAGAAACAAAAACAGAGAGTCAGATAAAATGAGAAGACAGAAGAGTATGTCCCAAATGCAAGAAAAGAATAAAATCACAAAAAAAGAGCTAAACCAAACAGAGATAAGCAATATGACTAATAAGGAGTTCAAAGTAATATTCATAACAATACTCATGGGACATGAGAGAAGAGTGGATAAACTCAGTGAGACTATTTCAAAGAGATAAAAATATTTTTAAAAAACCAGTTAGAGCTGAAGAAGACAATAACTGAAATGAAAAATACACTAGAAGGAAACACTACTAAACCAGCCTTATGAGAGAATATAACTTAATTCTTTAAGTTAAAAGAAAAGAATTTAAGAAATAAATGAGGAAAGGAAAAAAAGAGAAATAAGAAAATTATGAAAGGAAAAAAACTCACTGCAAAAGCAAATGCATTGTAAAAGGAGAAATTAATTCCTTAAAAAGTCAGTACAGAGGTTAAAATACAAAAATAGGAAAACCAATTATATCTATAAATATTAGCCAAAGGATACACAAAAGAAGAAATTGCAAAATATGACACTATATATGTAAAATGTGGACAGAGGAGTAAAAAATTTGGTGCTTTTAGAATGTGTCTGAACTTAAGCACCTATCAATATAACTGCTATACATACAGGATGTTATATATGAACCCCATGGTAACTACAAATTAAAAGCTAATAATACGCACACACACACAAACACACGGAAAGTTCAAGCATAATACCAAAGAAAGCCATCAAACCACAAGGGAAGAAAGCAAGAAAAGAAAGCAACAGAGAAAAACTACAAAAACAACCACAAAACAAAATGGACTAAATGCTCCAATCAAAAGACAAAGGGTACATGAATGAATAAAAAGCCAAGATATATCTCTATGTTACCTACAAAGGACTTACTTCAGACCTAAAGACACATTCAGATTAAAAGTGAAGGGCTAGAAAAAGATAATTCATGAATGGAAGAGATAATAAACTGGGAAAACAATATTTATATCAGATAAAACGGTTTTTCAAACAGACTGTAGCAAGAGACAAAAAAAAAAGGTATTACACTATGATAAAGGGATCAACCCAACAAGAGGATGTAAAATAGTTGTAAATATCTATGCACCCAACATAGGAACACCTAAATACAAAACACAAATATTAACAGACATAAAAATAGAGATTGACAGTAATTAAATAATAGTAGGGTACTTTAACACTCCATTTACATCAGTGGGCAGATGATCCAGACAGACAATTGGTGAAAATAGTGGCTTTATATGACACATTAGATCAGATGGACTTAACAGATATAAACAGAACATTATACTAAATACCGCAGAATACATATTCTTTTCAAGTGTATATGGAACATTCTCCAGGATAGATCACATGTTAAAAACAAGTGTCACTGTTTTTAAGAAATTTAATAAATTGATATGAAATAACAAATTTAAGAAAATTGAAATTATAACAATGTTTTCTGACCATAATGGTATGAAATGGTATCAATTACAATAAAATAGCTGGAAAAAACACAAATGCCTGGAGGCTAAAGAACATTCTACAACATGCTCAACCAATGAATTAATGAAGAAATCAAGGAATATTTAAAAATATATGAAGACAAATGAAAATGGAAACACAACGATCCAAAATCTTTGGGACATAGCAAAAGCAGTTGTATGAGGGAAGTTTACAGTGATGCATGCCTATATCAAGAAATAGGAAATATCAAACAATCTAACTTTATACCTAAAATAGCAAGAAAATGAGGAGCAAACAAAACCCAATGTTATTTAGAAGGAAGGAAATAAAAATATAAAAATGGAAATAAATAAAATGGAGATTAAAATAAATAGAAAAATATCAATGAAACCAAAAGCTGGCACTTTGAAAAGATAAATAAAATTGATAAACCTTTAGCCAGACTTATCCAGAAAAATAAAAGAAATCAAATAAATAAAATCAGAAATAGAAGAGGAGAAATAACAGAGACTTTAGAAATACAAATAATGATAAGGGAATATTATGACCAATTACATACCAAAAAATTAGACAAACTAGAAGAAATAGATAAGTTCCTAAAAACATACAATCTTCTAAAACTGAATAAGAAAGAAAAAAAATTTGAAAGCCTGATCACTAGTAACAAATTTTAACTGGTAATCAAAAAGTCCCAGTAAATAAAAGTCCAGGACCAGATGGCTTCACAGATGAATTCTATTAAACAATTAAAGAAAAGTTAACACCTATTCTTGTCAAATTATTCCACAAAATAAAAGAGGAAGAAAAACTACCAAATTAATTCTGTAAGGTCCAAATACAATGACCAAGGACATTACAAAATACAAAAACTATGGGCCAATATCTCTGATGAACATACATTCAAAATCCTCAACAAAATACTAGCACATGACGTTTAACAATATATCGCAATAATCATTCACCACTATCAAATAGGATTTATTCTGGGGTTGTAAGAATGGTTTGATATTTGCAAATCAATGTGATATATGACATCAACAAAATGAAGGACAAAAATCACATGATCATCTCAATAGATGCAGAAAAATCATTTCACAAAGTGCAATAATGTCCATTCATGATGAAAACTCTCAACAATGTGGGTTTTGAGGGAACATACCTCAACAAAATAAAGGCCACATAAAAAAATTTGCAGCCAACACCATACTTAATAGTGAACAACTGAAAGTTTTTCCTCTAAAATCAGAAAAAAAGACAAGATTGCTGAGTCTCACCACTTTTTTCAACACAGTACTGAATGTCCTAGCTGAAGCAATTAGACTAAAAAAAGAAAGAAAAGGTATCCAAATTGGTAAGGATAAAGTAAAAACTATCACTATTTGCATATGACATGATATTATGTAAAAAAAAAAAAAAATCCTCCAGAGTCAGGGGAAAAAAAAACTATTACGACTGACAAATGAATTTAGTAAAGTTCCAGATTAAAAAAAATATATATAGAAATCTATTGTTTCCACACAGTAATAATAAAGTGGTAGAAAGATAAATTAAGAAAATATTTACAATTGCATTCATAATTGCTCCAATATCATAAATTACCTAAAAATAAATATTAACAAGGAGGAAAAATACTTAAACTATGAAAACTATAAGATATAAATACAAGAAATTGAATATGACACAAACAAATGGAAAGATATACCATGATTGTGAAGTGGAAGAGTTAATATTGTTAAAATGTTTATACTACTCAAAGCAATCATAGATTCAATGAAATCCCTATCAAAATTCCAGAAGCATTTTTCACAGACCAGAACAAATAATCCTTAAATCTGTGTAGAACCATGAAAGACCCTGGATAGCCAAAGCAAATTTGAAAAAACAAAGATGGAGGTATTGCAATCCCAGATTTCAAGATACAACAAAACTATAGTAATCAAAACATATTATATGTACTGGCACATATACACATACACACACACACACACACACACACAGATCAATCGAACAGGATAGATTCCAGAAATAAGCTCACACTTACATGGTCAACTAATCTACAACAAAAGAGACAAGAATACACGATTGGGAAAAGACAGACTCTTCAACAAATGGTGCTGGAAAATTTAGATAGCTATGTGCAAAAGAATGAGCCTAGACCACTTTCATACACTATACACAAAAATTAACTCAAAATGGATTAGTGGCCTAAATGTGTGATACATGAAACCATAAAATTCTTAAACGAAATCATAGGCAGTGATAGTCTTTTGGACATCAGCCTTAGCAATATATTTATGAATATGTGTTCTCAGGCAAAAGAAACAAGCAAAAATAAACTATTGGGAATACATGAAAATAAAAATTGCTTTGCCCAGCAAAAAAACAAAACAAAACAAAAATAAACAAAATGAAAACCCAATCTACTAAATAGAAGATATTTGTAAATCATATATTTGTAAATCATATATTCAATAAGGGGATAATATCCAAAATATATAAAGAACTTAAATAACTCAACATAAAAAAAAAATAGTCTGTTTAAAAAATGGGCAGAAAACCTGAACAATGGTCCCAGGTCCGGAATCAAGTCCCACATTGGGGTCCTTATAAGGAGCCTGCTTCTCCCTCTGTCTGCATCTCTGCCTCTTTCTGTGTGTCTCTCATGAATAAATAAATAAAATCTTTAAAAACAAAAACCACAATGATATACTGTTTCACAACAGTCAGAATGAGTAGCACCAAAGAGATGAGAAATAAGTGTTGACAAGGATGTGAAGAAAAGAGGACCCTCATGCACTGTTGGCAGGAATGTAAATTGGTGTAAACCCCTGTAGAAAACAGCATGGAGATACCTCAAAAAATTAAAAAAACAGAAATATCATTATGATCTAGTCATTCCACTATTGGGTATTAACCCAAATAAAATAAAAGTACTAATTTGAAATTATATATGTATCCCTACATTTACTGCAGCATTATTTACAATAGCCAACATATATATAGAAGCAACCCAAGTGTCCGTTGATATATTAATGGATAAAGAAGATGTGGTAGTGTGTACACACACACACACACACACAGGGATATGATTCAGCCATAAAAATCAGTTATTGGATATATTTCAGGTATAATCAAGTCTCCTGACATATTGCTACATAAAGTTAAAACTTTTTAAATGTTTTGTCTTGTTAATATACACAGGGGAGAAAAGCTTCTTTCCAAGCAAAAACAATATAACTCTGGCTTGTTTTATATGATAATATCAGACAGTGGTACTGGAAGAAATAGACTTCTTTCTCAATTATAGCAGGACATTCTAGAAATTGTCACCATTTAGAAATCAAAGACCAAGAGACTTGGCTGTGTTTGCTCCTGCTTGGTGTAGTTATTTCATTTTCTATTAATTTCAGTATTCTCAGCTAAGATAAACTGGGAATTTATAGCAGCTATATGTGTTGGTCTTTCATAATTAATCCATTTCTTCACTGGATAGAAATACCAGAATAGAAAATACCAGAATATAATGTTATATTTGGAAGATGATTAAAATACTTTTGTTTTGGGGCACCTGGGTGGGTTAAGTGTCTGCCTTCGGCTCAGGTCATGATCCTGGAATCCCAGCATTGAGCCCTGTGTTGGACTCCCTCCTCAATGGGTAATCTACTTCTCCCTTTCCTCCCACTTCCTTGTTCACTCTCCGTCTCTCTCTGTCTCATATAAGTAAAATCTTTAACAAATAATAACATATTTTTGTTTTGATAATACTAACTATAGGTATTAAAACCAAATCTTTGCTCCTTAGAAAAATACCAAAAACTGAAAGAGTAAATTGTGCTTACACCTTCTACATTTACTGATAGCATGAATTCAAAAAGGTTGAGAAGCACTGAGCTAGAGAATATGGGTTATTATTAACTGCCCAGATTAGCTTGCAGTGGTGTTGTAACAGAACAAAAGAGCAGGTCAGTACGGATGATGCAGAGGAAACAAGGAATGAAAAGGATTGAGGATTTGGATAAAAGCCAGATCATTCAGGCTTTATTGATCATAGTAGGAATTTCAATTATATTCTGAGTGCAGAGGGAAGCCATTAAAGTGTTAATAGCACAATAGTGGCTTAAAGCAAGGTAGAAATTTGTTCCTTTCTTCTATGTACATGAAGTCCACAGCTAAGCAGATTGCTTTCTGGCTTCAGTAAACTTTAGGGACTCAGAATCCTTTCAGCTAACTATTCAACCACACCTAAGAAATGTCCTTAAATGTCCTCAAAGACCAAGGTAGGTGCTCTCATTCTAGCCATCATAAGCATATTTCAAGCAGTAAGATAGAGGAAGGAACAAAGAAAACAGAAACAAGAGACATGTGCCAGCTATCCTTTAAAAATGTTGTGGAAACTTTCTTCCAACATTTTAGTTTGTATTCTATTGACCAGAAGAATATAGTCATTATAGACTCTGAGCCAGAATCAACCAGCTAAGCAATTCCTAAGTTTATGACCCAAAGAAACTGTGAGATTAAAAAAAAAAAAATGTTGTTTAAGCTCTGGGATAATTTGTTACATAACAGCAAATAATAATATACAGTGTCTCTAAGTTTCCATTTACATATTGCAAATCATTGACAAGTCACAGGACTACATCTAAGGTTAACTACTTGAAAAAACTCTGTACTACTCCAAGTGCCCAGAAGGAGAGAGAGTTGAAATATTTCATTATTATATATTTAACAGATCATTCTAATTATTATGTGGAAAACAGATTGGAGTGGGCTAGTTTGTAAATGAAGAGACCAGTTAAAGTAATTTTAAGAGTGTAAATATGAGAGGATGGATGGTTGGACTAGAGAGGAACAATTAAAAGGGATGGAGATGGCAATAAGAAATTTATTAGTCACTTTTTTAAAAGCCACATTACTGGATGGTGAGGGTAAAATCTGGATATCTAGGAGATGACAAATGAGAAATAAAGTATAGACCTTTTTTTTTTTTTTTCAATAAGCATAGGTGTTTAAAAGAAAGGAAGAACCAATCAGCATGAAAGAAGCATGGAAATCATCACTCCCATCCTCACAATAATAATAAAAAAAAAAGCTGAACAAGTTGCAAATCAAGAGCTCCTCTTAGATATGTCAAAGAAAGAGATCATAGGGCAAGCCACTGTCCCCCAAATTGGAAAGGCAGATAGGCAAATATAGAGAATCATAACATCAGCATAGAAACCTAGAAGGAAAAATCTCATCATGAATCAGTACTAGTGCAAGCAAATTTAAAGTGTAATTGATTAATTGTTGAAAGTTGAATGTGGACAAGACCGACAAGTTAAAAATTCTAGGGGTTCCCAGAATTAAGGTGAGGGGCCACACAATTTCATGAATTTGCTCTACCAGGTACCTTACCGGATATTCTCAGTGGAGATCAGAGAAAAGTCCTCCAAGCTTCTAGCAGAGGAATAAAAAAATAACCATTTTGAAATAAGTCCAGAACATTCTGTTCTTAGCAAGGCCTATTCTTAAATAGAACTATTTTACCAAAGCCTAACAGATTCAGATTTTATCAGAGCTTCACTGACCCAGGGGAAGGGAAATACTCAACTCTAGTCCCAACTACTCCTCTTATCTCACTTAAGGGTGGAAAAAAATGGAAGTACCTGTGTAGGTCACAGACTGGAGGCACAGGATCACTAAAATGTCAGGATTTAATCAAAGGTCCAAAAAACAATTCCCCTCCCCTCCCACCTCACTACCACATCTGAGGGCTCCTGTATAATAATGGGATTACAATGGAAAGAAGAGTATCTGAATGAAGGAGGGGAAACAAAAGATAACAGGGAAGACAACAAGAAGAATGCCAGAGGAAATTTTAGCCCCTGACCCCTACAGCTATAGCAAACAGTAATCACAGGATAACTCCTAGCCAGAAAAACATAAAACCTCACACCAAAGGCCTATATACCTCAGTTCCTTTTACTTAGCACATTATGTTCAGTTTTCACAAAAATTACAAGGCATACTAAAAGACAAAACACACTTTAGTTACAGAATAAGCATCAGAATCAGATTCAGATATGATAGAGATGTTGGAATTATCAGATTAGAAATTTAAAACAATAATTGGCATGCTAAGGACTCTAATGTAAAAAGTAGGTAACTATGCAACATCAGATAGATAATTTAAGCAGAGATATGAAAACTCTGAGAATGAATTAAAGGGAAATATTCAAAATCAAAACCATCACAATGCAAATAAAGAATGACTTTAATAGGCTCATCAATAGACAACACTCAACAAGGAAAAGAACTAGTGAGCTAAAAAGAAAAAAGTTAATAGAAATTCTAAAACTGAAAATCCAAGAGAAAAAAAAAAGAATTTGAAGAATTGAAACACCATACCAAAATCTGGGACAATTACGAATGGTACAATATATACATGATTCGAGTACTAGAAGAAGGGAAAAAAGAAAGGAAGAGAGGGAATGTTTGAAGCAATAATGGCTGAGAATTTTTAAAAATTAATGACAGACACCAAACCACATATTCAGGAAGTTCAGAAAATACAAAGTAGGATAAACAACAACAAAACAAAATAAAACTACCAAACCAAACCCGAACAAATAAAAATAGTATGCTTAAGTATGTCACATTTAGTGGGCAGAAAATCAAAGACAAAGAGAAAATGTTAAATCAACTTGGGGAAAGGAGGGAAGGATAAAATTACATCACATTTTTCTTTATGCAAACAAAAAAGACTGAAGTGAAATATTTAAAGTGTTAATAGGAAAACCACTAACAAAAATTATTTGTTCAGTGAAACTATTCTTTAAAAGTGAAGGAGGAATAAAGACCTTCTCAAACAAAAATTGAGAGTTTTTTCCACCAGTAAATCTGTCTTGCAAAAGATGTTAAAAGAAGTTCTTCAAAAAGAAAATAAAAAAGGGGGAGGAGATTTAGGTCAGAAACTTGGACTTATGTAAAGAAAAGTGGAATCTTAAGGAATAAGTGAAGGCAAAAGATTCTTTCCTTTTTCTTATTTTTAATTGATCTGATAGTATGGGTTTTTTCCTCAAAACAATAGCAATAATGTATACAGTGATTATAACTTTTAGTTAAGTGAAATCAGTGACAGAAATATAAAAGATGGTAAGGAAGAATTGAAAATATTCTGTTATAAGGTACTTACACTACCCATGAAGCAGTAGAGTACCTATTTGTAAGTGAACTTAGAGTAGTTGTAATGTATATTGAAAACTTGAGGGCAATCACTATAGTTTTTTTTAAGTAAACTTGACATGCTAACAGAGGAGAGAAATAATATAAAATACTCAGTTAAAACCAGAGAAGGCAGAAAGAGTGAAAGGACGCAAACAAAAAAAGCATAACTAGAAAACCATTTTAAAAATGGCAGAAATTAACCCAACTATACTGATAATCACTTTAAATGTCAATGGTCTACCTATTAAAAGATACTATCATAGTAGATAAGAAAAAAAGACCCAGTTATATATTGTCTGTAAGAAGCCTACTTTAAATATGAAGCAATTGATAAAAGGAAAGGAATGGGGAAATTTATATTATGATAACACTAATCAAAGAAAGCTAGAGTATATATATAAATGACAGACAAAAAGACTCAGATCAAGACAAATTCTCAGGTATACAAACAGGAATTACATAATGATAACAGGGTCAATTTTCAAAGAAAATGAACAGCCTTAATATGTGTGGTATAACAAAACAGTGTTAATAAAAACCTGACAGAACTTCAAGGGAAAGATTATTTACTTTATAGTTGGAGACTTCAACACTGTCTCTCAATAATTGACAGAGTAAGCAGGCAAAAAATTTGCAAAGATGTAGCTGAAATAAAAAGCACCATCAATCAGCTAGATCTAATGGACATCTAACTGACATTCAATAATAGCAAAATAAGCATTCTTTTTAACCTCATAGGAAACCAAGATAAGCCACATTCTGGGTCACAAACATTTATTAACAAATTTAAAAGAATAAGAGATATCCAGAGTTTGCTTTCAGACCACATTGGAATTAAAGTAGAAATCAATACAGATAGTTGGAAAAATCCTAAAATCCTTGGAGATTAAACAACACACTTCTAAGTAACACATGGGTCAAAGAAGCAGTTGTGGGACATTTAACCATGTATTGAATCAAATGAAAATGAATACAACTTATCAATATTTGTGGTATCTACATATACAAAAAGATTTGGAAAGAGGTTTATCGCATTTAATGCATACATTAAAAAGGAGAATCCAAAACCGATAATCTAAGCTTTTACCTTAGGAAACTAGAAAAAAAAAAAAAAGCCAATTAGATTCAAATTTGTATCTACATATACAAAAAGATTTGGAAAGAGGTTTATCGCATTTAATGCATACATTAAAAAGGAGAATCCAAAACCGATAATCTAAGCTTTTACCTTAGGAAACTAGAAAAAAAAAAAAAAGCCAATTAAATTCAAAGTATTCCCCAAATGAATGAGACCATATAATGTTTGTCCTTTTCCAATTGACTTATTTCACTCAGTATAATACCCTCCAGGTCCATCCATGTCAAAGCAAATGGTGGGTATTTGTAGTTTCTAATGGCTGAGTAATATTCCACTGTATACATATACCACATCTTCTTTATCCATTCATCTTTTGTTGGACACTGAGGCTCCTTCCACAGTTTGGCTATTGTGGACATTGCTGCCATAAACATCAGGGTGCAGGTGTCCTGGCATTTCACTGCATCTGTATCTTTGGGGTAAATCCAAGAGGTAGTGGAAGGGAAGATGGGCAGGGGGTTGGGATGACTGGGTGATGGGTACTGAGGGGGGCACTTGGCGGGATGAGCACTGGGTATTATGCTATATGTTGGCAAACTGAACTCCAATAAAAAAAAAACTTAAAAAAATAAAATAAAATAAAAATAAGGAAAAAAATTTTAAAAAGGAATAAAAAATATTTAAAAAATAAAAAATAAAGTTTTAAAAATAAATAAAATATTAAAAAAATAAAAATAAATTTTATAAAAATAAATAAATAAATTCAAAGTAAGCAGAAGGAAATATATAATAAAAATTAGAACAGAGGGGGTGCCTAGGTGGCTCCAATAGGTTGAGTGTCCAACTCTTTATTTCAGCTCAGGTCATGATCTTCAGGTCCTAGGATCGAGCCCTGTGTCAGGCTCCACGCTCAGCATGGAGTCTACTTGTCCATCTCCTTTTCCCTCTCCTCTCCACTCACTTGCACATGTGCTCTCTCTCTCTAATAAGTAAATTAAATAAAATAAATTAGAACAGATATCAATGACATTGAAAACAAACAAACAAAAACAATGGAAGTCAACAAAATCAAAAGTGGCTTCTTTGAAAATACTAATAATACTGATAAACTTCTAGCCAGGTTAACTAACAATAAAAAGAAGACAGAAATTACCAATATCAAAAAGAGGGGAAATAATGACAGATCTCATAGACATTAATAAAATAATAAAGGAACATTATGCACAACTCTTTGCCCACAAATTTAATAACCTAGATGAAAGATACTAAATCCCTAAAAGATAAAATCTACCAAAACTTATGCAGGAATAACTAGGCAATCTAAATTGGTTGGTATCTATTAAAGAAATTGATAAATAAAACAAAAATATTAGGCCTGATGGATTCACAGGTGAATTCTACCAAACACTAAATGAGAAAGTTACACCAATTCTCTTCAATCTCTTCCACAAAACAGAGGCCGAGGGAATACTTCCTAACTCATCCTATGAGTTACCCTCAAGCCTAATACCAAGAGTGAAGACATTATAAGAAAGATAAACTAAAAACCAATATCTCCACTGAACATAAATGCATAAAACCTGAAAAAAATATTATCAAATAAAATTCAACAACATATATTAAAAAAGAATTACACCATGACCAAGTGTGTTTATTCCAAGTACAGTATGCACAGCTGTTTCAACATTTGAAAAGCAACTGATGTAATCTATCACATCAACAGGTTAAAGAAGAAAAAATAAAAATAAAAAATCGTATGAGTCTATCAAAAATGCAGAAGAATCATTTGACAAAATCCAACAATAATGACAAACATTTAGAAAGCTAGGATTAGAAGAGAACTTCCTCAACTTGATAAAGTACATCTATTTAAAAACTATAGCTTACATCATAATTAATGATCAGATGCTTTCCTTGCTATGATCAAGAGCAATACAGGGATGTCCTTTTTACCACTCCTTTTCAATATTTTACTGGAAATCCTAGCTAAGGCAATAAGACAAGAAAAATAAATAAGATATATATGGACTTGGAAGAAAGAAATAAAAGAGAGCTACAATGAAGATAAAGAACAGCAGAAAAAAAACAGTGGGATTTGGAAATATGGAGTTTTGATATTTAGAAGGGAGCGCTTTGAGTATGCCTATGACCTGGGTGGAAGAACTTACAGAAACAAAGATATTGAAGGCATAGAAAACAGAAACAGTGATCCATAGAGAAATGCCACTCTGAAACTGCAGGAAGCAGGATTCAGAGTATTGGTAAAGGAAGATATAGTAATTTATGCTAAAGTTAAATATCCTCAAAATTGTCTTCACACACTCACTAACAAAAGCAGTTGAAAGGAATAACTGGGTTACTTACTCCCCAGGATTCTGGGGTTTCCATGTTTTTTTTAAAAAAAATCTACCCAAGGCTATCTATTTTCATGTCCTGAGGAAACTATTTTTTTCCCTCAGCCTCTGTAGAAATATTCATTCAAAATTTCCAATCTCCTTCCTCATTCTACCTTTCTTCCCTTCTTCCTTTCTATGGGTTCCAGTTCAAACCTACAGAATTGTTGCAGTGTTTCAATCATATCACAGTCTTGTAAGATTTTATATCCAAAGGTTAATTGTACTGGACTTTAGCAAAATTAAATCCCCAAAAGAAACTTTTCAATACCCACAGTCAACTGAAAGACAATCTCATTTTAAAAAAAAAAATAGCAATTAATAACAATAATGATTACTACTTAGAACTATTTTGTGTCAGATAAAATGTATCTACTCTTGTTGCTTTACTTCACTCTATCTGAAAATTGAGTATCAGTGCATATTTGACATCTAGACTATTTTTAAAATGCAAAGCTTATTTTGAAATATTCTTGGTACACCTAGGTGTCTCAGCAGTTGAGTATCTGCCTTCAGCTTAGGGTGTGATCCTGGGGTCTGGGATCAAGTCCCGTTTCGGGCTCTTTGTGGGGAATCTGCTTCTCCCTCTGACTATCTCTGCCTCTATCTCTCATGAATAAATAAATAATATCTTTAAAAAAAGAAATTATTCTTAAATTTAACTAGTTTATACCATGAGGTAAATTTATTTGGTCTCATTAAATGGAGGAGAGGTAATTTAAACATATTTTATGCCTTTTAAATGTTGCTGGTAAAAAAAAAAAATTACGTAAGCTAAAGAGAAATGAACTCACTGATCACAGTAACCCATTAGAAGTTGGACAGTGAAATCTATTTCCTGGCAAAGGTTTCCTCCTGAAAACTAGAAGGAACCATTTTAGCTAAAGCCAAGGTAAAAAATAACTCCAGTATGCTATATTTGAGAAAGTCAAGTAAGCAGAACTCTAGTTGAACTAATCTTTTCTTTAGTATAAGTAGGTACCAAACAGTTTATCATAGTCATGATTATCACAAATTAAATTTTGCTTGATTTCATACAAAGTTGGTTGATGAAGTTTTTCTCACACAATTAGGTATGATTTTTAGTATCTTTCTAAGGGTTAAGTCATCCTTTTGGATAATTCTCCTTTTTTAATTGCTAAAATTGATCTATAGAATAATTTTGATATTTTATGATTCAAATCTCAAAGATAAGCATGATTCATTTTGTGGAACTACTTCTAAGCAGAGATTGTTACTTACATTTTTAAAACCATAAATTTCTAACCAATCCTATAGAAGTAACAAGAAACTATTATTTCTATAAATGCACATTTTTCCATAATTTTTTTTCTTCTGGAAAATTTGTTACATACTGGAGAACTGGGAAGCAACTGGCTGGGTCCAGATCTTGAATATCAGAAAAAAAGGAAAAGTAATATGCAGACATAAGGCTTGTATCCAGGTCTAAAACATAGTTCAACAGATGTAAAAAGCACAAGTATTCAGAGAATCAAAAGAAAATAAACCAGAAAGCCAAAGGCACAGGTAAAGAGGCAAGAATCATTAAGAGACAATTTTCAGGTGATAGAAGAAAGATGTCAAATTCAGAATATTTGTTGATTCAAAACTTCAGAATATTCACTATAACAGAATTGCTTGATAATCCAAAATGTTTCATTGTCCCTAACTCAGGACCTTCTGGAGACATTAAAGGTCTCAGTGTGGCTTAAAAAAAAATTGTAAAAATTAAAACTTTAATTCCATAGAACTACTATTTTTTCCCCATAAACAACATTTCCTTATCTATCCTCATTAGGGATAGTTAAACTACAAAGTCAGAAAAGCAGACATTATACATATAAGATTTCTAAGCTTCTCTGGGATTCCTAGATAAAAGATACTGTGATGAAATACAGCAATCTGCTCTCTAGGGATTATTTTTCAGATACTAATGTTACTCTGGAAGATAGATAAGAGACAGAAATGAAAATAAAAGGGCCTCTGAGAATTGAAATCAGACTTAGTCATTCATTTACTCTTTGGTTAATTGATCAGACATTTGTTGAGTAATCATACCATGAGCAAGATACATGCTAGATGATTCAAATACAGTGGGGCAAAAGCAGCCCCTGCTACATGGGGTTTATAGTCCAGCAGAAGAGATTATGATATAACAGAGTATCCACAGGGTATCCAGAGGTACAGAGCAGTGACCTCTATTCCTATCACTCCATGACAAAGGTGACAGGGTAGGGATCCTGGAAAGCTGTCCAAGGAATGAAACAAAACTATTATTTATTTATTTATTTATTTATTTGATTTTTTTTAATTTATTTATTCATTAGAGACAGAGAGAGAGAAGCAAAGATACAGGCAGAAGGAGAAACAGGCTCCATGCAGGGAGCCCGACACCGGACTCGACCCTGGGTCTCCAGGATCATTCCTTGGGCTGAGAATTTTGAAAGTTCTAGAAAATAAGAGAAAGAGTTGTCTAGGAAAATACAGAAGAATTCTAGGTAGTATTAAAATACCATATGAATCATATGAATCTAGAGACTGAATTTAAGGCAGCATCAATCCTAGAGATATTCAACTTTTCAATAACTTCCTCATAGAGGCTTAAAGGAGCCAGGTGGACTAATTAAAAGTTGCTTACCACAGACAAAGAAGGAAAATGGGTTCAGGTTATTGAGGATAATGTCAAGAAAGTTGTTGAAGTGATTGTTGCACAAACTATTAGAACTGAGAATCCAGAGTTTGGATCCTTCATCAACATGGCTGATTAAAGTCACCCAGGATGAAGGTAGAAATTGAAGTGGAGAGGCAAACAGGAAGTCACATGCCCAAACTTCCTCCAAATCCACGGAATAAAATGTATCACCTTTATTCGTAGTACTTATTGGCTTCATTTTCAAGAAAACTAGGTGCCTCTGTGTTTAAAGCAGAGGCACATTAAAGCCTTAAAACATAACTGCTGTTGGGCTGTTGGAGAAAAATGTAATAAAAACCGTAAATAACAATGAAAAAATTATAAAATAATAAAGTCTAGAATCACCTACCATGGGGAAAAATTAGCCCTACATATATCAGAGACCCCAGAAGATAATATCAAAATCACAATATGATACAATAATAAAATCCCAAGAGTTGGCAAAGCTGACCCTGTTGTTTTCCCTTGGAAAATTCTCTGAGATTCAGTTTCCATAACTATCTAATGAAAATAATAGACCAGATCCTCTACAAGTTTATTTCTAACTCAAAGAGTCTAGGTACTTAATGATGATCCTGACATATATCAAGGAAGATGTTTATTTAGAAAGAAATTATATTAATTATTTTGATAAAACCTCATCAATACAATTTAAAATATCAAAGTGATAAAATTTCAATTATTTGAAAAATGTAGCTATATGGGATACTGCATGTTCCAACAATGGAAATAAACGAAAAGGAAATTGTAGCAGAGCGCTATTTCCATATTCCAGAATTCCTATAGTCCGTAATTTAACATTATTTTGTAGAGTTGACTCTGCTTAATCTGTGTTAATAGTGCCCCCTAATTAGATTGTGAGCTTCTTCAAGGCAACTTTACTCAAAAGTTCACTTTTCTTCTTCAAGACTGCTCTCACAGATCTGTATAAACTAGACATATATTTTCAGTGTCTAAAATGAATAAAAACTGTATCTGGAAAATATTCTCCAAAAGTTTCAAAAGAAAAAGGGCATGTTTATACCCACAAACAAACGAGCCCAAGGACTAGAGCCCAGAGTCTATAATGGTCTTATCTATTTCATCAAAAAAATATTTAGTGAGACTCCTGAGATCCAACATTAAAGAGCTGGGTTTTTTTCATGCAACGTTAAAATATATTTTGGCACATCAAACAAACCTATCCCTAGCCTTACTCATTTCTGAGTCATATATCAAGAACTGCAAATGTTTTGAAACATTGTTTTCTCTTGATCTTCTTTCCAATTAAGTAATTTTAAAAATATCAAACAAAAACACCTAGAAATTTACAACAGTGCCCAAAAATCTAGAATTCAGATTATTATTATTATTTTCCCTAGTGTTTTCCAACACAGAAAACAGTCATAAAAATGATTGTAAAAATGATTAAGAACAGTTTATATTTTTAAAGTATAGAAAACGAGGTACTAGCTAAAATGACAGCAATTCTTTAGTCTAGGCTTAATGTTTCCATGAACAGATGAACTTCAAGCTCTACTTACCAGCAACTAAAGCTTCACCAGGCTTTTGCAAGAAATGACAAACAGCACTAGCAGCCTTAAGCACATGTGACACATTCCTTTTACTAAGTTTGCTTGCCCTGGCTTGTCTCTCCATACAGCATGAGAGTTCCTTCCAAGAAACTTCAAAAAGCCCCTCAACAGCAAAAACAAAACACATGTCAGAAGAACTTGGCTGTTGGTGAAACAAAATTTACATTCTCTAACACAGGAGTTGACAATCTTTTATTCTATGAGAGTTCTCTGGAATTAAAAGTAAAATCTCTAATTCATCTTTCTTAAAAACCTGAAGCAATTTCAACAGACTATCCAAATGTACACATAATCCAAATTTGGACATACATTTCCTTTTAATTCAACCAAATAACTTATAATCATAAAACATTAAAGATATAGAGGAGTAAAAAAGAAATCATATAAACAGAGACCCAGATACTGTCAGTAGGAAAATACATAATAAATGACAGAACAGAGACTAGAATCTAGGGATCCTAACTGAAAGACTAATGCTCTTTCCACTATATCAAGATGCTGTTTGTGTCAAATTTCAGATAAAATACCCACAACTAATACAAATAAATCTTTCAAGCAAAAGCATTTTCTTTTTATAGAATTAAAGTTCAGCCTAGCTTTTGTAAAGTATAATAGCAGCAAGGGAATTGTATTTTGTGTCATATCCTGACTTATTTTTAAAAATCACTATGAATTCTGTAATTACGTTAACTGACATTGATTAAATTATTATGATTGACATAACACATTAATACAGCTATAAAGAAATAGTACATGGGACCAAAAGTAGTTGGTTTTATAGACTCTCAATCTTTCTTTGTTCATGTATAATTTTGAAGTACAAAGTAGTAAACTATAATTTCACTGAATTCAATCATTAAGAGAATGGTAGAAGTCACCTCCTAAAGCATACATGTTGCCATTGGTTATAAAGACAGTGACTGAGTATTTTTAGAGATCACCAGAAATATAAATTTCTACACTCCTCCTTCTTGAGCTTAAAAGATTACCATGCTTTCAATCTAAATACAGTGCCGAGCATAAATAATTTCATTACCACTATTCAAAATACTAAAGAAATCCAGATGTATAAACATTATCCAGAAAGAAAAAAATAATATCCATAATAAATTCATAATACCCCAATTCGTTAATATATTACAAACTAAGTACCAATGGGTCTAACAGTCTCCATAAATAGGTTTGACATGTGTTGCACATGTGGTCAAGAGAATTCAACTCCCACTGCATTATTAAAAATTGACATCTGTCATCATTACATACAGAGCCCACTTCACAAGACAAGGGAAATGAAAGCTGGTACCAGAAAAATGATCAGAATTGGCCCCAGGAGAATATTGTATGATTTGAAATTATACAGAGTTGAGACTACTGCTCTGTTCCTCATATACCTCCCCACTTACTCTAGAACTAGAGAAACGCCAAAAATGAACTCTCTCACTTCCAATGCCACCCACCTAAGGTAAGCTCAATCATGTCATTGTTCTCTGAAATCAAGAATATTTTATATATTTTGGGGGATGCCTGGATGGCTCAGCGGTTGAGCGTCTCTCTGCCTTTGGCTCAGGGTGTGATCTCAGATCCCTGGAATCGAGTCCCACATCGGGTTCCTTGCATGGAGCCTGCTTCTTCTTCCTCTGCTTGTGTCTCTGCCTTTCTCTCTGTGTCTCTCTCATGAATAAATAAATAAAATCTCTTTAAAAAAAGAATATTTTATATATTTTAAAAAGTTATAACATTACTAAGAAGTTCTTTATAATTTTAATGTTGTAAGAGCTGCTGAAAGATGTTCTCTAGTACAAATTGTATAAAATTAGGTACAGAGTGCCACTTAGAAAATTTGATAATTAAAATCTCTTTAGATATGTCTTTAGAGGAGAGACGCTTATCATACCTAATTTGGAGACAATGGATTAAGTCCCTAATATCTCTGTAGTTTCAACACATTTTTCTTCTTGATGGTCTGGTCAATTATCTCTAAGGCACCTTTTCATTTCATTCTCCATGTATCTTCTCATTTCTCCTTCTCAGTGCCAATGTGGACTTTTCTACCTCTGCCTCCCTGTAAATGCTGGTAAGTCTCAAAAGTTTCAACTCAAGAATTTTTACCACTTCATTCTATATAGCTTCCCTGGATGATTTCATCTATTGTCATGAATATATCTATTACCAATGTGCTGATAAAACCTTTCAGTATAGATTAATATCTACATCAGAGTTTGCTTTATTCATTTAACAAATATAGCTAGCATTTTTAATTACCTTCTATGTGTCAGGCACTATTCTAAATGCTGGAAACACAGAATGAATAAAAGAAATGTCCTTTGTCGTTATAAAGAGTTTATTACAGGGCAGTCGTGGTGGCTTAGCAGTTTAGGGCTGCCTTCAGCCCAGGGCCTGATCCTGGAGACCTGGGATTGAGTCCCACGTCAGGCTCCCTGCATGGAGCCTGCTTCTCAGTCTGCCTGTGTCTCTGCCTCTCTCTCTCTCTCTCTGTGTGTGTGTGTGTGTGTGTGTCTCTCATGAATAAATAAATAAAATCTTTAAAAAAAAAGATTTTATTCCAGTTAAGGTAGGAATAAGTTGCAATAAATAAAATAAATATATATATATATATATATATATATATATATATATATATATCAGATGATGATAAATGCTGTGGTAAAAATAAAGCAGGGGGGAAGATAGTATTTATCTGAGTACTAAAATGAATAAAGTACAGTAAGATAAATTCTCTTTGAACAAACTTTGAAATTTTTCATGTATGTCCCATACAATAAGGACAATACACTATCTTGCATTCACATTAGCCAAAAAAAGATCAAAAATTGCTTTTATTCTAAAGTTCTCGGAGCTTCTCCAGATCATGACTTCAAAGTATAAATTATACTCAATGTCAGGAAAGTGTTCTTACTGGTAAACTAGCAAATTTAAATTTTTTCTTTGTTCTCTGTGGAAAAAAAATCACACTCTTATATCCCAATAATGTCATAGTGAGAAACTGCTTATGTGGTATGAATTTGGAGACAATGGACCAAGTCCCTAATCAGCATTTCCAGTAATGTATTCCATGACCCAATGATTCTGATAAACATTCAATAGGTGATATAGAAATGAACAATTAACAGTTGGCTTTCATAGTCAAATAAAATTGCCAGATGCTACGTTAAACAGAATTAAAGAATTTTTTTTTTTTACAAACTTTCTAACAGTCTTTATTCTAAGGTGAGTTTTGAATTTCCAATAAAGGGATAATGTTCCCAAACATCAGACCATGAAATGCTCTTTAAGAAAATTGCTTAGAATTGGCAAGAGGACTTAAGATGGCAGCATAGTGGGAGGATCCTATGCTTGCCTCATCCCTCAAACACAGCTAGATAAATATCAAATCATTTTAAATATCCAGGAAATCAATCTAAGGACTGAGAGGACAAACTGCACAACTAGAGGGAGGAAAAAGGTCATGTGGAAGGTAGGAGATGTGGACATGTGTCATGTGGACAGGAATCACTGGTACTGTGGAGGCAAGGGAGCCCTGATCAGGGAGAGAGGGGAGAAAGAAAGAGAAAGGGCAGCCTCGGTGGCTTAGCAGTTTAGTGCTGCCTTCAACCCAAGGCGTGATCCTGGAGACCCGGGATCGAGTCCCATGTTGGGCTCCCTGCATGGAGCCTGCTTCTCCCTCTGCCTGTGTGTGTCTCTGTCTCTGTGTGTGTGTGTGTGTGTGTGTCTAACAAATAAATAAATAAATAAATAAATAAATAAATAAATAAATAAATAAATAAAATCTTAAAAAGAAAGAAAGAAAGAGGTAAAAACAGAGTGTAGGGCATTGCATAAGAAAAACACCTCCTGAAAACCACTGACAATGAAAAAGAGAAGAGCTAATAACTGCAAGATTTTTACAAGCAGTAGAGCTCAAAGACTAAAGTTTTAGAAGTCTCCACCATTGCCAGGTAGAGCCTGGTGGGCATAGAAGTGCTTCTGTAGAGGAGGGAAGAGGCCCAGGAATGGACCCTGTGTTCTGAGGATCCCCTGGGTTGCACTGGAAGAGACAGCTCCCCTTCTTGGAGTGCATTTGGGACTGCCACTCCAGGGACAAAAATTGCTGGTGGGCACCATTGAGTTGTCCCAACATTAGTGTACAAGCAGAGATTCCTGCTGAGGGCAGCTAACCTGGATGCTGGCTTTTTGCTGGGCTGTACTAACAAACCCAAAGTCCCTCCACATTCATGCAACTGCCCTTCTGAGACAAAGTGGCACAATCCAGGGAGTGGCAAGACCCTCCCCCAGATGATCAGTGCAAGTCCATACCATGCCAGGTCCCTAAAATTTGTAGTTTTAAAACCTAGCCCATGGGGCTGAGATTAAAAAACAGGTGCACTACACTGCTTGGTGGGCAGACAGCTTGGACACAGACAGGGTGAAAGCAGGGATCTAAGAGAAGCCTGAGACAAATGAGGGGAGATTGTTCACTCTTCTGTGAGGGCTTCCTGAAGACTGGCAAGCACAAAAACTCCTCTAAAGGGATGAGGCCCAGTTGATCTCACTTCTCTTTCCCATCAGCACCAGTGGATGTCAGTGAGCAGTAGAGCACCCTACAGTAGAGACTTGAGCCACTTACAGGAGCCCCACCTGCCCTGTCTCTACAGGTGCTTCTGAACTAGAGTAAGTGTTCCTGAGAGTCACAGAAGCAGAAGACTAGCAGAAACCCCCACCACACACCAAGTCTACTGACCACAGAGTGCTGTAAAAGTTAAGCTGTAGGGGAAATAGGATCTAGCCTCTCTTGACAAGCAGACCAAGACACATCTAGTTAAAACTCACCACATACTGGACAAGGTCCAAACACTCTCCACTGCAGGTAAGGAGAAACTCTGCAGACAACTGACATAGGGATAGAGCAGCCAAAACACAACAGCATACACCAGAAATGATGTCACTAAATTCTACTGCTAAAAACATTATTACACTATATGTTAACTATAATTTAAATAAAAACTTAAAAAAAAGAAAAATGCCTACAACTTAGTTTCCATGGATAGGTTTTTAGAATTGCTGGCTTTAATTTCTCTTCTTATATTGCAGCACATAGAAAAAACTCACAAAAGAGTTTGGCTACACTTATTAAAATGGGATCACTCTGGAAAAAAATAAACTTTATACCATTATGAGTGTGACACACCTTAGTGTACAATTGAGTTCAGATTTTAATGATAGTGGCTATCCAGGAAATAAGAAAGAATTGTTTCATTGAAATTGGTAAAGGCAGAGCAGGGAGCTATAAAATAATTTTTTTCCTAAGGACAAACTTCCTTAATTTTGCTAAGTAATTCCATAGTTTAAATAAATGTTATTTAAATCTTCCCTCAAGACGTCCTTCATATTTAAAAATTCCAAATCCCTTGACAATATTTGCCAATAATTTAATAACATTAATAGTTTTCTTCTGATTTAGTAAAAACAAAGTACACGTTAGGTATCCACTATTTGTAACCTATCATAATAGCTCCTATACATACAAAGGGAAAAACAATGAATTAGAATTGAGTTTTCTACATGTATAACACATACAGAGAGAAAAAACTGAAGTTGATTCTGTCTTCCTTTTCTAAATCTTTTTGGTATAATGCATACTTTAACTTAGTTGATAAATCTGCAACTTTCTTATTAGGTACATAGTTTTCTACAGGGTTCAAGAAATCACTCTCAGAATAGATCTTAAAGGTTCTTACCATAAAAAGATATGGTAATTATGTGAGATTATGGGGGTGTTAACTAATGCTATGATGATAATCATTTTGCAATATATGTATATGAAATCAAATAAACACTTTGTATATCTTAAATTTATACAATGTATATGTTAATTATATCCAATAAAGCTGGGGGTTGGGGGAAAGAAACCCGCCCAGTCAAGAACTTTCTTCTATTCTTTGAACCCAATGTTGTATTCCATGTTGTAATTCTTACCCACACCTCACTTCTAATGAAGACAGTTAATTTTCATTCATAACTCCACCCTCCCTACTACTACTACTACTACCACCACCACTACTAAATATATATATATATATATATGAATGTTTTCCTTAGAATTTAGAAATATATACCTTTAAACACACACACAGAAAAACCTATTTTCACCACTCTTTTTAGATTGTAATAAGGTTTTTATGAAAAGAATTCCACATTTGGGGCTTTTTTCCTTTCAGGTTTTCCATCAAAATCAAATTGGAAGACTTTATTAAGGATTAGTCATGCTGGGCAGCCCTGATGGCGCAGCGGTTTAGTGCCGCCTGAAGCCTGGGGTGTGATCCTGGGGACCCTGGATCGAGTCCCACATCGGGCTCCCTGCATGGAGCCTGCTTCTCCCTCTGCCTGTGTCTCTGCGCCTCTCTCTCTCTCTCTCTGTGTCTCTCATGAATAAATAAATAAAATTCTTAAAAAAAAAAAGGATTAGTCATGCTGTTTAATGGAATATTTCACAAAATGGGAGAAAGCTGCCATACATTTCTAATCAAAGAGTCAACATTATTGATTACTTATGCATACTTTAAGTTAATTCTTTTGGGAAATGTTTATTTTGAAAATGCTGAAGTGTTGCCCAGGCACCCACATGTACACACACCACAAACAATCACACCCTATTGAAATGGTATAGTTTCAGAGCAGTGGTGCAGTTAATAATGAAACAACTGCATATATACACATATGTATACATATGCACCCTATATTTTTTATATTGTTTTAAAAATTTTGTTTACAAAATTTACAATGATTAGAAATCTATGCTGGGTTGTTTATTGTTTTTATTTCTGATACTGTCCCAGAGGCTTACTATGCAACTTCTCACAGCTCCTTGTATTGCTGCTTATTTTTCCAATGTATCCTCTATTTCCTTTTTTTTTTTTTTTTTTTTAGATTTTATTTATTTATTTAAGTGAGAGGAGAGGAGTAGAGAGACAGAGACAAGCAGAATTCCCACTGAGCATGGAGCCCCATATAGGGCAGGATTCCACAACCCTGAGATCATGGCCTTAGCCAAAAATCAAGAGACAGACACTTACCCAACTGAGTCACCCAGGCATCCCCGTCCTCCATAATCTTTTAAGTATAGTGACTAAATGTATGCATCCTGAGTGAGAGTTTAAGTTAGAAGGAATGTTATCTAAAAGAATCACTACTCTCTCCTATATAATAATACAGGGAATAATTTTTTTAAGATTTTACTTATTTATTTATAAGAGACAGAGAGAGAGAGAGAGAGAGAGAGAGAGGCAGAGACACAGGCAGAAGGAGAAGCAGGCTCCATGCAGGGAGCCCGATGCAAGACTCAATCCCAGGGTTCCCAGGATCCAGGATCACACCCTGGGCTGAAGGCAGCGCCAAACCACTGAGCCACTGGGGTTGTCCTTGACACTACACTTATAAATAAGGCTTAGCTTAGTCTCAAAAATATTACACCTTCTCATTTGCTTTACTCCTATAGTTTCCAGTTAGTCTTGGTATGCTACCAATGATTCATTGGAGATTGTTTCCCTTTTTTTCTTATTATATACAAATGAGTATGTATTACTTATTTTTAAAAAGATTTTATTTATTTATTTATTTATTTATTTATTTATTTATTTATTTATTTAAGAGAGAGAGCAAGAGAGCACAAGGAGGGGGAGCAGCAAAGGGAAAGAGAGGGAGAGATGCAAGCAGGGTCCTCACTGAGCAGGGAGCCTGATGCAGAGCTTGATCCCAGAGCCCTGGGATCATGACCTGGGCTGAAGGCAGACACTTAACCAACTGGGCCATCCAGGTGCCCCTACAGTTTTGTTTAGTGTGTATACATATCTTTGCTCTTTCATTTTCCTGTACATTTAATACAGATGGGCTTGTGATTTTATTTATCCTAAACATATCCATTTTAAATATCTGAAACATCTTCTAGTTCATTATCACTTCCTGTAGTTATGCCCAAACATATCAATTAAAATACATATTGTTTTATTGTAAATTTGATTACCTCTCCTTCTCTTTATAGTAAAGTGTTACCTGGAGAAGTTTATTGATAACTTTTAAATGATGTGTGTACGCTGGCTACATTGCCTATGAATTTTCAGTATGCTTAAAGAAAAATTGAATAATATTTTATAAAGACAGAATATTGATTAATATACATTAAGAGCAATTGTTTTCATGTTGAAGAACTCTCAAACAAAAAAGCTAAAAAATTCCTTTCTATATCAAGATTTATCCATCAAATGACATGGGAAAAGAGATAAGGTAAATAATATTATTCCAGAAAGGAATTCATGAGAATTATCATGGTGACAAATTCATATTATATATTCATAAAAAGTACATGAAGAAACTGAGCTACATGCCATAATTCCAACTCTATGACATTCTGGAAAAGGCAAAACTATGGAGACAGTAAAAAGATCAGTGGTTTCCACGGAGAGTGTGGGGAGGGATGAATATTAGGAGTACAGAGGATTTTTAGGGTAATGGAAATACTTTGTATGTTACCATAATGATGGATATATGTCATTATCTATTTGTCCAAAGTCATAGAATCTACAACACCAAGAATACACAGTAATGTAAACTATGGACTTTGGTGAACTTTGGACTACTTATAAAGGCCATAATCAATATAATGTCTGTCTCAGCACTATTTTCTAACATTGGAAGTTCATTATTTTAATTGAAAGATCCTACAAAAATGAATAGGATATGGTATTTTCCCTTATAGAATTTATAACCTAATAGGAGAAATAGAATAAATAATCTAATGGATGTTATCTATAATAAGATAATATGCATATGTATGTATTTTTCCCTTCTACATTGTATTCCTCATAGTCTATTTAAGGATATGACTTTTTAGATCTTTTTTTACAGTATTACAAACATTTGCCTTCCAAGTGGTAGAATTTCAAATTAGGGTGTATGTCATCTAAAATAGTGTCTACCAGTGAATCACTTTCCCATTTTGATTCTGAAATTCCTAAAAATTATAGGCATTAGGAAAACATATATAAAGTTAGCAAATATAGATCTATTTTGTTCATTTATTCATAAAGTATTGGCACTTATCTTCCAAAATCAGGATGGCCAAAGGGCAAAGAACTATATGAAATTGCCAATATTTGATTTTATATAAACCTAAAAAAGTGTAATTTCATTATTTCAACATAACACATATATACATATACTAATGTGTATGTGTATTTTGCTGTTGTTTTGAACTTTAATGCTAGATGCTCATTCCGCCAGAAGAGAGTAAGGATGCAGTGTCAGAGGAAATTGTTTGTGTTGGTCTCTAAGAGATGTGCAGAAGTTCAGCAAATAGACCAGCTCTGAATTCCAAACAAGGAATTCAGAATGAACAAATCCATAAAAGCATAAAAGAATATGGCATTGCCAGGAAATAACAAGTGTCCCACTTGCCTAGTGTGCAGTTTTTTTTTTAGTGTGCAGTTTTTGTATGAAAAAATGGACAGTGACTAGAGGTAAAAAACAATAATAAAAACAAAACAAAACAAAAAAACATTCTTTGGCCCTAAGGACTCTGGCTAACTAATGGTAATGCCCTAATAATGATCAGTTCTTATTTAAACATTAATTAACACCCCATTTTTCTGAAAAAAATATGCAACAATGGTTTAGATAAACAGATATGCTTACTCTTTCATTTTGTGGCCCAAAATTTCTGTACTTTTATAATTCTTTTGTTAACTTACATGACTTTTATCTCCCTCGCTAACAAACTATTAGCTATCACCTATCACTTCAATCTCTAAAAGATTTTTACTATCTCACACCTCTCATTCCATTAACCATCAGAAAGTTGAAACACTGTTTAACAAAACATTCTAAGATCATGTCTAAAGCTAATTCACTGATATAAGCCCTAAATTAGGGCCTTTGGAATAAAAGTATGAGGTATAGCACTTTGAAAATGTAATTTTGACTTAGTGGATTTTTCTGCGTAGTTTATATTTAAAATTGTGTTCCACAGTTAAGACTATCAAGAGACTAAATACTTAATAATCTGAGGTAATTCACAAAGCTAATCTCTCAGAGTGCAGTATAATATCCTATCAGGGACAGGAACTATTTTGCTTCTGGGACTGAAGTCTATGATTGGTACAATGAGTATAAATGCCCACTCAGATCTAAATATATATAAATGGAAAGGCATTTTTTCCAGGGAATGACCACAAGAGACTCAATGTCTGGCATTGCCATTCAAAGAGTAAAGTTTTCTATCATTGCTACTCTTCTGTCTTTTATCCTTTGAACAGGCTGAGTTCGGAACATTAATGCATCTAATAAATAAATCTAATTCTGCTGAATTGAATTTAATATCATTTACCAATACCTAAAATAATTGTGAATTTCATAATTAAAAGTTACTATAATCAGTAGCTTTGCTAAAAAGGATACTAAAAAGGCAAATTTACTGACACAACATTAATGTATTTTCAATGATTAAGTTCTTTAAACTTGGTAAAATATGATCTTACAGCTGTAAAAGCAATCCAAATGAATTGGGAAGTCTGTGTTGGTTTGTTTTGCTGAATACTTTTTTTTAACTTGCTCTTTGCAGTTCAGTAGACTTCTATGGGGAGATACAGAAGAATAATGAAAGCAAGTATGCCAGAACTAGAAAACATTCTTTCATGCCAAATCAACTATGGTACAGTGCCAAACTGATCTTTGAAGCTCTCAAATATGCAGTCTTTTGGAATAGCTTAATGCATAACATATTCCATCCATTTCCCTCGGTGAAAACCATAGTCTTTCAACAGTACATTTTGTTAAACCTAGCAAGGATTACTTTTTAAGGTTTGAAAGTACATCTGTAATATTTTCTTCAGCCAATTCCATAGTCATTTTTTATCCAACTGCTATTATTAATAGTTAAATAACAATTATTAAAATCCCACTGAGAATTAGGTATATCCAGTCCATTTACCAAGTAGTCAAATCCTTATGGTGTTAAAAAAGTTTTTGCCTTGATGGCAAATATGTGTCAAGAGCAATATTTCTAGTATCAATAGAAATTAAATGAACTGAAAATACTTTTATACCTACAAACACACACTGACATATAAAGAAAACTAAGATCATTCTCAACCATAAAATATATAAGAAGTTCATGAAGATGTTCAGTTCTAGTAGCAATTCTGCACAGTAGGTGACTGGATGTAGTAGGGAACATATAGGTCATAATCATATTTCAGTTTACTGAAAAAAGAAATCATACTAATTTTAGGTTGATGCATTAATAGACCACAGAACAAAATATGAAATGCATCCCTGAGTCCGAAACCTTATGGAAGTAGTTTAAAATAAATTTTTAATTTATTGCAGGTAAACATGGTAGATTAAATGTGCATATTTATCTCTATTTCATATCAAAATCATACTAACAGAGAATCAAGAAATTTTTAAAAGGGATAAGATCACAAGGTCAAAAAAAATTGGACACAGGATAGCAAATAAGTGAAAGAAACAAGTTTAGAATTGAAAAACTAATGGGGGAGTGCTACCTAAGTAGCTAATCTGAGAAAGCCCAAAACAGACAGATGACAATGTGTGCTACAGCAAGCTTTGCAAACATTAGGTGTTCTGGAGTGTATGGTTTGGGTATAACACGAGAAAAACTCATTTTAAAAATCAAATAGATTCCCAAGCCTTTCACAATCCTATGAGACCAGGCATCCCTCTGCTGCCCTGGCTAAAAATGTGAGATACACTCTTCTAGAGAAGCTCTGAGCTAAAGATAACAGAGCTAAATTCAAAGAAGACATACCAAAGCAAAACCAGGGGAATTACTTAAAAATTAATATATTAAATAGTTAAGACCATGAATGTCCTTGTACTCACAAGGCAGGGATTTTGGATTTTGGCAGGGATTCTAAAGAAAGTGATCAACCCAAGGGAAAAGAATCATAGACAGCCCTATAATTTAGCTAGTAAAAAAATCAATGTAAGATTTATAAACTACAGTAGAGAAAATCTCCCAGAAACTGGAACAAAAGACAAAAAAATTAGCTTATCAGTAGATGCACCAATCCACATGGCTTCCAATAATCTTTTTAATGTCTCATTCTTAAATATAAATGGACAGCCTACAATGACCCAATATTTAAAGACACCATCTAACTTCAAGGATATTCACCAAAACAAGGAAGTGAAGATGCTGCAGAAAGCAGAAGAAAATATTTTTTCAAAACTTAATTATGAACTTCAGATAAGAGAAGATATTGCAACTATGAAACAAGGGTGGCAATAAAAATGTTTTAAAATATTCACATAATGAGAAAGAAATATTAAAAAATTTTAAATGTAGCAGTAATGTAGATAATATTTCTTCTCAAGAAAGAATTCTTGAGACTGTATTCTGTACAAAAAAAAGGTGATTTTAATAAAGCATGGGGACAAACCTGTGGGTAGAAAGAGCTGCACTGGGGTTTTGATGGGTGACGGATTATATGCTTTCAAGTTGGGAGGGTTAGGGATAGCATAAAATCTCTAAGAAATTTTTGGAAACAAGATTTCCAGGACCTTGAAGGGGTTAGTTATTAGGAAAATAGTATACATTAGCTAACATTTATCTTGAGGGTTAGAAATAAAGGAAGTTTCCAAAGGAATTTTTATATGTTAAAGTAGACTTACAGGATAATTGGAGGTTGGGATAATGTTAAGACTGCCTTTTGCCCTTAGCAAAGTTTCAGCATCAAGGCAGCTAAGTTCCTAAAGAAGGGTCACTCTACCTGTTTCAAGGACTTGTCAGTGGATTGTAGGTAGTAAGGAAATTTAATTTTTTCTTTTGCCTTTGTTTCTCACATCAGTAATATAATTGTAAAAAAAAATCAATGTAAGATTTATAAACTACAGTAGAGGAAATCTCCCAGAAACTGGAGCAAAAGACAAAAAGGAAGAAAATAGGACATGAAAGATTTCTTTTGATAGTAATTCCATTAAGGATATCCAGAACTAAACTAATTAATGTTCCAGGAAAAGAAAACAGAGATAGATAGCATAGAGTGGTAGAAATTTGAAGGAAATTATTTTTCAGGTTGAAATGTTTAGGAATTAGAAAGGCATCTGAAATTTTAAGTGCAATAGTAGAAAAAGTATATTTTGAAGGAAAAATAATATCCATCTTATAATTGCATATTTAGCTTAATTATCAATCTAGTGAGAGGATAGATATAAAGCATTTTTAGGCATACACGATCTGAAATGCACCCTCTCCATATAGCCTTTCTCAGAAAACTAATGCAGGATATGCTTCACTGTAAGAAAGGAGTAAAACAAGAAAAAAAAAAAGATTAAAGTTTGATTTATGACAACCAGTATTGTAAATCAGTAGGGAAATGCAGTGCTATGCAATAAATGATGTTGGTATAATTTCTTACTTGTCTAAAAGAGAAACTGATCTTTATCTAATACTAAGCCAAAATGTCAATTCCATATGGGTTATAGACTTAAAAGTAAAAGCAAAATTAAAAAATGTTATCAAATAAACATAGGATATTGAGGGGTGGGTATGGTAGGATGTCTTTTTAAAACACGAAAGTGCTTTTGGAGGAAGAAAACTACAAATTTGATTGCATTAAAATTTTTAAACAGTTGTTTATTAAAAGATTATTTAAAGACAATGAATAAATATCCTGCTGTCTTTGGTTCTATTGAGAGGAGTTTGAAATTTAGAGAGTAATATAGAAAACTAAGCAAACTAAAAACTGAGGTAATTATGAAGTGCAGGAAAAATAAAATGATATACAGAAAAAAAGTGATTGTGATATACACATATGCATATTTAGAGTTGTACTATTCTTAATACTTAATATTGGTTTACTTCAAAGCCACAATATAAACATATTGAGAAGATGGAAGCAAGAGGAAAAATGTTAACATCCAGTCCTCTTCTTTATAACAGTAAGTTAAAGATAAAAAAAGTAACAGTAACAATGGATCAGGCAAAAAACTGATACAAAGAGATAAATCCACTATCATAGTTGGACATTTCAACACCCCTCTATCTGAATTATTGAAAACTACATCTGAAACTAATGTTGTACTATATGTTGGCTAATTGAATTTAAATTAAGAAAAAAGAAAAGAAATGAACAGATCGATCAGGCAGAGAATGAGTACGGACAGAGTTGAAATCAACAACACTATCAATCAACTGGATGTAACTGACATATATAGATTCATCAAACAAGCAGACAATACATTCTTATCAAGCTGACATAGAACATTCACCAAAATGGACCATCTTTTGGGCCATAAACAACATTTTAACAAATATAAAAGAATTTAAATCAGACACCGTGTGCTCACAGACCACAATAGGATAAAGTTACAAGTCAATAACTGAAAGACGAGTGAAAAGTCCCAAAATACATGTAGATTAAATAACGATTTGAAATAACACAGGAAGGGTCAAGGAAGAAGTCATAAGAGAAATTAAAATGTTTTGAACTAAATGAAAATGAAAACACAGCTTATCAAAATTTGTAGAATGCAGTGAAACTAATACTCAGTAGGAAATTATAGCATCGAATGCATATTTTAAATATAAAGACATTTCTAAAATCAATAATCTAAGTTTCTACCTTAGGAAATAGATGAGCAAATTAAATCCAAAGTAAGCAGAAGAAAAGAAAGAGTGAGAATTAAAGCAGAAATTAATAAGTTAGAAAAACAGAAATCAATAGAGAAAATCTATAAAACCTAGATCAGATTTTTTGAGATCAGTAAAATTGGTAAGCTACTAGCCGGTAACTAAGAAAAAAAAAGAGAAAAATTATTAATATCAGAAATCAAAGAGGAGACACCACCAGGGATCCCATGCACATTAAAAGGATAATAAAAGAATTCAAATAGGGATGCCTGAGGGGTGGCACAGCAGTTGAGCGTTAGGCTCAAGGTGTGATCTCAGAGTTCCAGGATCAAATCCCACATGGGGCTCCTTGTGGGGAGCCTGCTTCTCCCTCTGCCTATATCTCTGCCTCTCTATGTCTCATGAATTAAACAAATAAAATCTTTAAAAAACAAAGAAGAAGAAGAGGAAAAGTAGCTGCAAATTTTATAACCTGGATGAACTGGACAAATTTCTGGAAAAACACATGTTGCCAAAACTAATGCAAGAAGAAATAATACCATAGGCCAATATTTATGAGATAACTTGAGTCAATAATTAGTCACATTTCAAAACAGAAAGCACAAAAGCAGGTGGGTTCACTGGTGAATTTAAGTAATTATTTAAGAATATAAAATTGTATCAATTATCTACAATCTCTCTTAGAGAACAAAAATGGAGGGATTGCTTCTAACTCATTCTATGTGGTCAACATCACACTAATACCAAAACCAGACAAAGACACTCAAGAAAAGAAAACTGTAAGTCAATCTCTCTTGTGAACATAGATGCAAAAATCCTCAACAAAACATTAACAAGTCAATGTTTGAAAAGAATTATACACCATACAAATTGGAAATTATCCCAGTTATGCAAGGTGGTTAAATATTTGAAACTCAATTCATTTGATTCATCATAGCAACAGATTAACAAAGAAAAATCACATGCCCATATCCTTAGATGCAGAAAAAGTATTTTAAAAAATCTAACATACAATCATGATAAAAAAAAAATCTCAGTGAACTAGGAATAGAGGGAAACTTCCTCAACTTCGTAGCTTCCTTAATTTTCATCATTCCTTTTCAACATTGTACTGGAAGTTCTAACTCATGCAATAAGGCCAGAAAAGGAGGTATAAGGCATACAGATTTGGAAGAAAGAAATAAAACTGTCTTTGTTCACAGATGACATGATCATCTTTATAAAAAAATCTGAAAGAATCAACAAAAATTTCTTGGAACTAATAAGTGATTTTAAGCAAAGATGCAGAATGCAAGATTAATAAACTGAAGTCCATCACTTTTCTGTGCACCATGAATGGGCAAGTGGAATTTGAAATTAAAAACACAATATCGGGGATCCCTGGGTGGCGCAGCGGTTTGGCGCCTGCCTTTGGCCCAGGGCGCGATCCTGGAGTCCCGGGATCTAGTCCCACATCAGGCTCCCGGCTTGGAGCCTGCTTCTCCCTCTGCCTGTGTCTCTGCCTCTCTCTCTCTATGTCTATCATAAATAAATAAAAATAAATCTTTAAAAAAATAAAAAATAAATAAAAACACAATATCATTTACATTAGCACCTCAAAAATGATTTAGATATAAATCTTACAAAATATGAAGATCTATATGAGAAAAATTACAAAGTTCTGATTGATGAAATCAAATAACTAAATAAATGGAAAAATATTCCATGTTCCTGGAGAAGATGACTTAATATTATCAAGATGTCAGTTCTTCCTAACCCTTCCCTAGATTCAGGGCAATCCCAGCAAATTCCCAGCAAGCCTTGTTGTGATATCAACAAACCGAACTAACACTTAATATGAAGAGGCAAAAGACCCAGAATAGCCAATAATATTAAAGGAGAACAAAGTTGGAAAAGTAACACTCTCTCACTAACTTCAAGACTTACTATAAAGCTACAGTAATCAAAACAGTATGGTTGGGGCTCATGAGTGGTTCAGTCAGTTAAGGGGCTGCCTTTGGCTCAGGTCATGATCCCAGAGTCCTGGGATTGAGCCTTGCATTGGGCTCCCTGCTTAGGAGGAAGTCTGCTTCTCCCTCTTCCTCTGCCTCTCCCTCTGCTTATGTGCTCTCTCTCAAATGAATAAACAAAATCTTTTTTTTTTTTTAAAGGCAGTATGGTATTGGTAAAAGAATAGAAAAATAGATCAGTGAAGAGGAATGGAGTACCCAGAAATAGACTCACTTAAATACAGTCAACTGATATTTGACAAAAGAGCAAAGCCAATACAATGGAGGAAAGATACTTTCTTCCACAAATGGTGGTGTAACAACTGGACATCCACATGCAAACAAATGAATTTAGACACAGACCTTATACCCTTTACAAAATTCATTCAAAATAGATCACAGACAAAATTATAAAACTCCTAGAAGATAACATAGAGGAGAAAACCGAGATGACCTTGAGCATGGTGATGCCTTTTACATATAACACAAAAGGCATAATCAATGAAAAAAATTATTAGCTATATTTCATTAAAATTAGAAACTGCTCTGTGAAAGATAATGTCAAGATAATGAGAAGGAAGACAAGTCACAGACTACAGGAAAATATATTTTCAAAAAATATATCTGATAAGAGACTATTATCCAACGTACATAAATAACTGAAAATTCACCATAAAGAAACAATTTGATTTAAAAATTGGCCAAATACCTTCACAGATATCTCACCAAAAGAAGACATGCAGAAAGAAACAAGCATATGAGAAGAATTCCACATCACATGTTGTCAGGAAAATGAAAATGGACACAATATTCATTCATGACTACACCCCTATTACAATGGCCAAAAGCCAAAACATTGACAATACCAAATGTGGAACAGGAGGAACTCTTATTCATAGCTGGTAGGAATAAAATGTGGTACAGCCACTTCAGAGGACAGTTTGACAGTTTCTTACAAAACTAAACTTACCAAACTTTAAACATACATACAAACTAATTATGTGATCCAGCAATCACAGTGCTTGGTATTTACTCAGAGGAGTTGAAAACTTGTCACCACAATGTGCACAAGGATGTTTATAGCAGCTTTATCTTGGAAGCGACCAAGATATCCTTCAGTAGGTGAATGGCTAAACTATAATACTTAGACAATAGTACTATAGTACTAGACAACAGAGTATAATTAAGCTCTAAAAAGAAATAAGCTATCAAGCTATGGAAACACATGGGGGAACCTTCAATACATATTACAAGTGAAGGAAGCCAATGTGAAATGGCCACACGTTGTATGATTCCAAGAATATGACATTCTGGAAAAAGCAAAACTATGGAAAAATAGAACAGTGGTTGCCAAGGGTGGGAGGGGAAAGATGAATTGGAGCACAGAGGATGTTTAGGGCAGTGACAATACTCTGTATAATATTTATGATTGATACATGTCATTATACATTTGTCCAAGCCCAAATAATGTATAACACTAAGAATGAACCATAGTGTCAACTATGGACTTTGGGTTATTACAAAGTATCAGTGTGGTTTCATCCTTGGTAAAAAATGTACCATTCTAGTGGGTGATAATAATGGTAAAGGCTATGCATGGGAGCAAATATATTGGAAGTCTCTGTATCTCCCTCTCAATTTTAGGCTTAGAATTGAAATTGTTCTTAAAGGCAACTAGAGTTGCTTCAAATCCTTCTGAAAGCTAGCAGCCAAGCACTTGGGTACTTCCCCACTGCTTGTCCTGAAGCTCTGAGATCAGTAAATAATGACTGAATGAAGCAATGAAATATACCAGAGCATCAATTTATAGCTCTAACATAGACTCTAAGGAACAGGATTTGTGTTAGCCTAATCAATAGGAAGTAGGTATATCAACCAGAAGGCCTACTGTTTTACAATCATTCAATATCCATGGACTACCACCTGTATCAGTCAGATAATAAAAATTTCACCATTCTAGAATGAAGGTACTTGGGAAATCTAATAAATAATCAGATTTCTGCTTAATGATAATCAAGTCAGGGCAAACTGAAATGAATATATATTTTATCAAGCTATAGTAATCCTTTGCTTCTACCTGTCTCTCTCTAGGGAATGTAAGTGCTAAACCAACCAGGATGTTCATTTCAGTGGCTCAGGTTATTTTCTCCTTGTGTTATACTGAACATATAATAACATATTTTCTATCCCCTTTATCTGGAATTTAAAAAAATCATATCCTATCTGTTTATATTTAATATTACTACATCTTTCTTCTTTCAATAATATTATGCTGAAGCTCATAAATTCTCTTAGACTGTTTACATTTCAGGGTGAGGACTTTCCAATAACATGTAGAGCAATAGTCTATTATTTCCTAGGACTAGCTATCTTAGAGCTATAGCCAATTGCTACCATTGAAGAGTTCCCAATTTATAAAAATTTCTTTTTGATAGCCTCTATTTTACTATTTCCCTATTTCTCTTTTTCCTTAATATTTAATATTCATCTTGGAATCTATGACATATTGCAAAAGGTTGGTGAGTTCTCTCTCTTCTTTCTCTCCTCTCTCTCTCTATTTCTATTAGAAAACTTCTCGTAAAATCCTCAGGTAGAATTCCCCTTACATCTCATTAGTCTGAGATGGATTACATGCTCATCATTAGAACAGTCATTGACAGGAAAGAATGACATTCCCATAACTTGTTCAAAACATGTCCTCTCCACTGCGGAAAAGGAAACTACCTTCCTAAGCACATACCTTTGGAATGCATTACCTGTGCATTCCCTAAGCAAATGTGTCAAGAAAGAAAGGCTGGAGAATAACCATTCAATAGGCAATGAAATAGTCACTACCACTAGAACATCACTATTATGAAGTATTTTTGAAAGCCTAGGTAGTCCAAAATATCTTTAACACAAGGATTCTTTCCTTACTTTGAACATTCTCAAAGGTCTCTGCTTTTAGTTTAGTTCTTGGATTTTGTGTTTCCATTTTCATATGGGCTATAATTTCCAAGTAATTGCAAAACTGGGGCTTGTGAATGGTAACTGTTAAAATCTATTTTTTTCAAGCCTCCATCCACAGTAATTTGGCCATTCCTAGACTTCCTTTTGAAGTAAATGTGCAATATGCTAATTGATGAGTTAACCACATAGATGACAACCTTCAAATGGGAATACAAAAATTCCAGGGCTATTCAGTTCAGTTTTTAATGGCATAAAACACTAAAGAGAGTAGAAACAGAAACTAAAGAAAAGTGCATTTTAAAAACACAAATGTAAAATGCAATATAAAGGTAAAGAAAAATTCAGTTGCTATTTTCAAAGAATACATAATTTTAGGAACAAAGAGAAGCAAAGCGTGAATTATTAATTATAATACACCATGAAATGTGCTGCAATTGAAATACAAATAAAGGGCAGCCTGGGTGGCTCAGCGGTTTAGTGCCGCCTTTGGCCCAGGGTGTAATCCTAGAGACCCAGGATGAAGTCCCACGTCAGACTCCCTGCATGGAGCCTGCTTCTCCCTCTGCCTGTGTCTCTGCCTCTCTCTCTCTCTCTCTCTCTCTCTCTCTCTCTCTGTGTGTGTGTGTGTGTGTCTCTCATGAATAAATAAATAAAATCTTAAAAAAAAGAAAGAAATATAAATAAAATGTCATTTGAACACAGACAAAGGAATGGCTACAAAAGCAGGGAGTAACTCCTTAAAAAATCAAGATGCCTGGGGATGGTTCAGTTGGCTAAGCGTCTGCCTTTGGCTCAGGTCATGCTCCCAGGGTTCTGGGATTGAGTTCCACATAGGGCTTCCTGCTCAGCAGCACTCCTCCTGCTCTCTCTCTCTTTCTGACAAATAAATAAAATCTTTTTTTTTTTTAATCAGGAAGTAACTAGTTAAAAATCAATAGGCAAAAGAGTTGCTCTGATTCATTTTTTGCTTATAGTAAGGTAGAGAAGAAAACAATGTGGGTGGCAAGATGTATCATGATCATCAGTACAGAAGACAGAGAAATTGGATGTGGTATGTAGGGCTGTTTTTTTTTCCTTTAAAGAATATAGCGGGGATCCCTGGGTGGCGCAGCGGTTTGGCGCCTGCCTTTGGCACAGGGCGCGATCCTGGAGACCCGAGATCGAATCCCACGTGGGGCTCCCGGTGCATGGAGCCTGCTTCTCCCTCTGCCTGTGTCTCTGCCTCTCTCTCTCTCTCTGTATGACTATCATTCATAAATAAATAAATAAATAAATAAATAAATAAATAAATAAGATTGCGGAACAAATTGTTATAACACAAAAATGTTGCAATATTAGCCTTATCAAGAAGCATAATATATTGTGTGTTCACATTTTAAAATGTTTATCGGGATCCCTGGGTGGCGCAGCAGTTTAGCGCCTGTCTTTGGCCCAGGGCGTGATCCTGGAGACCCGGGATCGAATCCCACGTCAGGCTCCTGGTGCATGGAGCCTGCTTCTCCCTCTGCCTGTGTCTCTGCCTCTCTCTCTCTCTGGTGACTATCATAAATAAATAAAAATTTAAAAAAATGTTTATCATATGCTTACCCTGTGCTAGAATTGTGGTAGGCAGTGGGACACAACAGACAATAGGGACATTGCCCTGCCCTCATGGAGGTAACAGTGTAGCAAGGAAGTCACATTTTAACATAAGCAATAATAATGAAGTGTAATAAGCACTGTTAGAGGGTAAATCAGTCAGGACTCTTTCAGTTGCCAGTGGGAAAACACACACACACACACACACACACACACACTGACTTAAACAAAAAAAGTGAATGTATTAGCTCATACAACTGAAAACCTTGGGCATACATTTGCCTTCAAGTGATTTTTGATGCATGAATTTAAATGTCCCACAAAACTAGTTCCTTTGTCTTTATCTTTTGGTTCCCCTTCTCCAGGTAGGCTGCATTATCCAAACTGGCTCTCACCTTATGGAGACAAGGTAGCTTAACAACCATGAGCTTCTTATCTTTATGGCAGAAAAAGAGAGCCACTTCTCTAATAGGTCCCCAAGAACTCTGAGACTCATTGTGATTTTATCAGCTTGGATCATACACTCACTCTGAGCTGAGGATCACAGCCTGGGACATGTGACAAAAGGATTGTCTAGGCCAGTATTAATGGCAACTGTCTCACAGAAACAGCTACCATATTATGTCACATTCAGGCAACATAACCACAATTATTCTTGTTATAGCTAAATTTAGATATCAACATGCCAATGTCGTTACTGAGCATTGCAAAAAGGTATGAATACCATCCTGAATGCTGTCTTCTTTCATGGGTAATGCTGATGGATCATAGAAACTTACTGACAACTAATGTATTTTCTCCTGTTTCTCTCCTTTGAATCTCAAACCTCAAGAATATAAAGGCAGCATTCTACCATCAAAATATTGTAATCTAAAAACTGAGTTATTCACCAAAGAGATCATATTCACCAAAGAGATCACATAAACTACTATATAATTATATATATACACATATACATATATAACTATTTTGAACTTATATTTTTAATAATAAGAATTTTTATTTTTTAAATATTTTTTAAAAATTTTATTTATTCATGAGAGGCACACAGAGAGAGGCAGAGACATAGTCAGAAGGAGAAGTAGGCTCCTTGCAGGGAGCCTGATGTGGGACTCAACCCCTGGACCCAGGATCAAGCCCTGAACCAAAGGCAGACACTCAACTGCTGAATCACCCAGGCATCATGTAGTAAAGATTTTTAGAACCTTATGCTTGCCATGTACCCTGTAACTGAACAAGTGTGAAAGCCACCATGTAACCCGCAGACATGACATTTACTTTTTTAATATCTTTCTGAGAGGAGGGAAATGGTGGTGCCAACGAAGGCTAAAAGGTTAGATCCCACAGAAAGGAGAAACCTGGTAATGTCCTAAGTTTCAAATCATTTAAACATCCCATTATATATGATCAGCCCCAGATCTAATATGTTTTGAATGTCAAAAGATAGCTTTAGAATAGATCTTGAAAGTCCCTATGGATTTTTAAAAATTTTATTTACATTTGGGGACAAAAAAAAATGAAGACAAAGAGAAAGGAAGGAATTCCTACAAAATAAGAAGGAAGGATGTCAATTCTAAGCACCTTATGTTAAACATCTTGTCACAGGTACTTATTCCTCCAAGGTAGCAGTTTACAAACTTTAACGTGCATCATATCACCTGGGAAACTTCTTTAAAATACAGATCCTGAGCCCTATTCTCAGTCATTCTGAACGGTGCCTAAGATCCTACCTTTTTAATGAGCACGTTGGATGATTTTCGTCCTAACAGTCCAACAACCACACTAAAAGAAAACTAATTTATATCTAAATCAAAAGCTGCTATATCTAATGAAAATAAAATCTTAAAAACTACCAAGTACTGTAAGAATATAAAGAGTGTACATATCAGTACTATCCATCATTCATGAGTAAATCCCACCAGCTAGATCAGTTTTGCCTTATATATATAGGCAGACCTAATACCAACAACATGGATGAAGACCACTTCTTATAGACATACAGACAGTAGAATTTAACATAGGCATGTCTCTGAGAACAAATACTGACATCATGGAGATACAGTGCATCTTTGAAGTAAGGACAGCCAACATGACTGTATAAGACAAAGGACTTCAATGCAGAAGGTTATTTGGAGGTCAGGTGCAGAAATCTCTGGGGCAGACATCAGATCAGCACTGTGTGCTCTATCTGTAAGCGTTTTAGCAAACTTCCCTAACAAATCTTGAGTTCTGGTTGATTTCCAAAATGATTCCTGGAATGTTGGAATACCTCATTGTAGAAGCACTGACTAGTAGGGAATTGTGGTCATCCACATTTCCCCATACAGATCCAATTTCTGAATCATTGGGTTACATCATGTAATATAATCAGAAAAGAGAGCAAAGTATAATAAGCAGTCAAACTACTGTTCTTACAAATACCTGTTCATTTTCAAATCCACCAGTAATCCAAGGACTCTGCAGTGGCTTTATACTCTCCATTAATTTTTCTACCCAATCTATCCCCATAAAGTTGATTTCTGCTGGACTTGCAGAAATTTTCTGTACTGTGTATTTTCACAAAGCCCCAGAATCCATGGGTAATAACTAAAGATCTAAAACTTTTCATCTATAAAACTTACAAACCTCGCCTTATAAACATACCCAAAAGACAGTTTTGACAATAATTCAGATGCTCAAGAAAAAAATGTTTTATATTGCCATAACCCATACGGGGGTTGTGTGTATATGTATGTGTATATGTTTATATACAGACAGCAGTGTAATATTTTGAGCAAAAATACATATTTATCTCTAATGGAAAACTATCTCTTTTTAACCAATGTTAATTTATCTTAGGAGAGGGTAGAAGATTAAAGTCAATACAGCAGAGTGATTAAAAGTACGGATTTTGAGTTGAATTTTAATCTCAACCCTGACATGACTTTTCAGATTTAGGATAAGTTTCTTAAATCTCTAAGGATCAGTATGCACAGCTCTAACGTGAATACAAAAATACATACCTTCCAGGATTGTTGAGGGTATTAAAAGATACAATGTGTGTCAAGGACTTAATACAGTGACTATAGTATAGCAGGTAATCAGAATGATGATTTTGATCACATATTCACCTTAAATTAACCAAGTAGGAAGAAAAAGACACATTCCTTCATGTAGCTTAGAAGAATCAACTTAAAATTTTTCAGAAAATATTTGAAAATTTGTTAAGTGACATGAAAGCATCCTGAACTTCTTGCACTTCACAAAATAGGGAGACCAGAGTAGGAAGAGGGCAACTTTTTACCTACCTATACCTATAATTCATGGTGAAGATGTTGATTCTAAAACAGTTACCTACTATTTGTGTTGAAAACCAAAGCATATAACATTTCCACTCATTTCCACTTCCATTTCTTTTCCATGCAGCCCAGATTACTGTTTGTTAGGAGGACACTAAGGTGACTGAAAACTCAATTTACCTATAAAAGATCCTAGAAATTCTATGTTCTTGAGAATACTAATTGTCCTCCAAAAATTATTCTGTTCTCCCACAAAACATCTTATTTTTAACTGGGTATTTGAGCACCCAAAATAGACTCCTTTACAAGTAGATTTGACCAAGTGACCTGGTTCTTCAAGTCAATAAGATATAAGCACAAGTTTATTGAGGCAACTTTTGAAAACTTTTTTGAAAAGGTACCTGGCTCGTGATCTCTTTTCTCCTTTGGCCTTCTCTCTTACCTGCTGTCTAGAATATGAACATGCTAGCCAACAGGGGAAGAAGCCATTGTGGACCAGGAGGTGACCCTGAGAATAGAAAAACAATAAGCTATAAGATGCCTTGAGGTTTTTTTGTGTGAAAAATCATTTTCCAACCTTTAAAAATTACTTTCATTTTTATATCCACCATTGAACCCTACCATAACTGTGTCAAATGAAGTAATCATTTTAGAAGAATGAAATTAACCTAGTCTCACATGAGCTGAATTAAAAACTTATAGTGATTTCCTATGACAAAGAGTTACAATTTAGAGAGAGTTACAATTTTTGGAAGAGTTAAAATTTTTAGAAGAGTTCCAAAAGAGAAGTTACATAACAGGTAATGGTAATAAGTAGATGGATCTTATTTTAATTAATGGAATATAGTTCAAAATACAAGAGCTCTCAGAAAATTGAATGATGTGGAAGTTTTCAAAGAGAATAGTATGCCTAGCTATGAAGTTGTGGTAAAACCTACCTTAGGTTGAGAGATTTAATAACTACACTTCTAAAATTACCTCAAATGTAAAGAATCTGAGGTTTTATGTATTATCACTCTTGTCATCACAAAGGTACCAACACTATCTATTGGGCTAAAATAATTGATTATGTGAATAAAGGATGTAAAGTCATTGAAGGTTGATGCTTGTTAACAGGAGAAGGTAGAAGAAAAGAGAAAAAAGTGCTGCATACATATCCAAGAAGAAAAGCAATACTGGATGTCTACACATCTTGGCCAGGTTACTTAGCCTATAGAAATAAATATAAATTCACATCCCTGACATATCAAATTTTGTGATCACTAATATATAATCTAAGCTTCCATTAACAACTCAGGAATGTCCTTATCTCCTTTTCTGATGAACTAAAGGAATGAGATCAAGGTGATTATAAACTCTGTAAGAAAACCTAAATACTGGCTAATTCCAGAACTTCCTTTTTATATATTATCATTTGCAAAATTTACACCAATATTCATATACAGAATAAAGAAAACTTAAAAATATAACTCCTCAGTATGGTTTCCTGTTCCTCCTCACTATCCTAACCTACTATCAACCACCACTTGATTAATTTGAATTCTAATGCTATCCCACTGTAAACAGACCAATTAAAAAGTCTCTTAGAATACATGCTCCTGAAATGCTTATGTTTTACAACCAGCAGTAGTATGAAAGTATATATCACCCTGTTTGCAACCCACAAAAAAAAAAAAACAAACATGTTTCTAGTTGCAACATCCAAATTAGATGTGTAATACCTGTATCTGTTTTTAAGTTCCCAGTTATCCTCAGGACATTATTTATCTCCATAATTCTGAAACAAAGATGCTCCCTCACTCCTTCTCACCACTGTTATAATCAATCTAATAAAAACAGAACCCATTGCAATCTTCAATTTTCCAATTTTAAATTTCTGTGAAAACAGACTTCGCTATCACTTCCACCTGGCTAACTGGTCTCCATTCTTCCTAATGAAAACCCATGATTTTTTCCTTCTCTAGACATTTCAAATATTACCAATATTATTCTTTCACTTAATGTTATTTTTAGTTTAAAAAATCTTTAAAGACATCCATTCGACTTTTATTCTTCTTAACTAAAAGGAAGTCTAATGTTTTAGTCTGTCACTGCAAAGCAACATTTTTATCCCATTTGATTCTTTTTTCTATACACATATTTATTTATTTGAGAGAGAGGTGGTGTGGGGAGGAGCAAGGGGAAAGAATCTCCAGCAGACTCCCCAAGGAGCACAGAGCCCAGTGGCTCAGAGCCCAACACCAGGCTACATCTCAGAACCTTGAGATCATGGCTTGAGTTGAAATCAAGGGTAAGAAGCTTACCTGACTGAGCCACTCAGACACCCTCTCCCATTTGATGCTTTTAGGGTACTTCTTTGGCACCTTTAATGTTGTGTTATAAATTTCCTGAGTATAACTAAATTTTCCAGTGAAAAACAAAAAAACAAAAAAACCAGGATTTGAAAGAAACAAATTGTTGAACCAAATCTTCATTGTAAAACGTATTTCCTACAGATAATTATGTATGCCTAAAATGAAAGATAACCTTAAAAATAAGCATTCCTTCCCCTCCTCTCAGTATTGCTGTGCTGAGGACAATGAGACAATAAACTGAATCATACCTCTTTCTCTGCTTCCCCTTCATTACCAAGACAAGGGATTGGAGAATTTTCAATGGAAAGTAGTATAGTGGAACACCCTTTGTTAGGGCCTCATACAATCTCAAGCACTATCCAAGCACTCTTTCACTTGTTAGTGCCATAACCTTGGGAAAGTGATTTAACCTTTTTCTCCCTCAGTTTCCTTACCTAAAAATTGGGATAACAATAGTATCTGAACTGGGTTATCATGAAGATTAAATGGGAGAATTTTTATGCAAAATAGTTGCCATGGTATCCATCACATATTAAGTACATAGTAAACAAATCTCCTTACTTTTAACAATAATGATTCTGTCCTCCTTTAATCAGGCCAGGGTGGCAACTGTGAATGACACTGATAGAGCACTGGGACACTTACTCATAAGTATAGTGGTTCACATGCAGCCTACCCCAAAAAATCTATGCATTAAAATCTATACAAAATCTACTAAATGTACACATCCAAAGTTTTGATTTAAAAAATACATGCTACGGTATACTTTTGATGAATCCCTGAAGTATAGAAGATGATGCAAACTTCAGAGTTCTCACACAAAGACGGTAAAAGTAACTGTGATTAACATCTTCAGAAAGTAACACTTTAGGGGATCCCTGGCTCCTGCCTTTGGCCCGGGGTGCAATCCTGCGGATTGAGTCCCTCGCCAGGCTCCCAGCGTGGAGCCTGCTTCTCCCTCTGCCTGTGTCTCTGCCTCTCTTTCCTCTCTCTGTGACTATCATGAATAAATAAATAAAAAATCTTAAAAAAAAAAAGTAACACTTTAATTTTGACTGTCTTACATTTTAAAGAATCAGTGTGTTTAGCACCACTTGAGATATACTGAAGAATGTAGCAAAAGTGTAACAGAGCCTGTCTTAGGGAGCCTACCTAATGCTAATATCACAGACATATTTGCCAGCTTATAACATCAAACATACTATTAAGACAATATAAGACTGAGAGATAAATTGTAGAATGGGTTCCAAATGTTTTACAATGGGGGAAAAAGATAAAAGAGAATTCAAGTTGTAAAGAAAGATGCTATGAAATATACTGTAATTAAACTAAGCATTAAAGACCCTTGACTAAGTTTTAGCTATTTCATTAAGCCAAAAATATCACCTTAATATGGGCTTGTTTCTACTTCTCTTGTATATTTTTATTCATTGAAAAAATTTCTGAGTACATTCATGTATCAGGAACTGTAGAAGGCACTGGGAATACAACAATAAACCTAGTGTACTCCCCTCATAGAAAAATCCTACAGGATTTCCTGTTCCTAGTGTTGGTGGAGTGGCTTGCTGCAGAGCAAAATTTCCACAGGATTAATCTGAAATGACTAGGAAAGTTGGAAAATAAAAACCCCATCTGTTTGAAAATAGAATAATTTGAGTATCCAAGATCCTGGAGAGAGGGGAGGTATCTTGTAGTACTTTTCCTTTCAAGATACTTATTAGGCTACAAGAAGGACAAGATAAAGAGGCTACGAGGCAAAACAGAGATAATGGCCAAATGCCAAATTGAGTTTTGAATAGTCTTATGAGAGCAGGGGAATTAAAATTGGAGTTTAGGAGCCCACAAATCAGACAGCCCCGGATAAAAGGTCTAGACCTCCAAAGAGACTTTGGAAGGGGCCCAAACGTTAGGATTAAGGGCAAAGCTTTCATAAAAATTCAGTGTTGACCAGTTCAATCCAAGGTCAGGTAAAAGTCATCTGTTCCTGCTCTAAGTGCAGAGTAAATTAATATTAAATCCTCTCTAAAGAAAGTTAATATCAGGTAGAGCTTCACAAATTTATCTCTATGATTTTTCATATACAATATCTCACATATTTTTTTAATTATTAAGCATACTAGGAGAGAGAAAGTTCAGAAATCAAGAAAAATTCTTTTAAAAAAGAAACATTCAAGATGGCGCAAACTTCAGAGTTCTCACACAAGGATGTTAAAAGTAACTGTGATTAACACCTTCAGAAAGTAGATGGGAAAATGGAGAAATTGACCATAAACTGAAACCAATAAATAAATTCTAAACTGGAAAGGACAATTATTAAAATTAAGAAACTTCTAGACATTAAACAGGAGATAAGAGAAGTAGAACTGGAAGTTAGGTCAATTTAAGATATCCAAACTTAAGAACAAGAGAGGAAAGATGAAAAATAAAAGGTATAGGAAGATATACTAGGCAAATTATTGAAGACCTAAAAGGAGAGGAGTTAGTGAGGCAAAATTTTATATGATGTTTCCTAACAATATTATAAAAACAATAGGCATTAATCTACACATTTAAGAACCTCCATGAGATCCAAGCAGGCTAAATACAAACAAAACAAACAAAAATAGTAAAACTGCTGAAAAAGAAAGATGAAAAGAAAATTTTAAAGTAGCCAGAGAAACAAAGATGTAAAGATTAAAGAGGAAAGCTTCTGCAATATGTATGCTATAATATAGCATAATATATTCATGACTTTGGAATACAGGAAGATTTCTTAAGTAGGATCACACACATAAGCACATACACACACAAATTAATCATCTCTTCATCAAGAAACATGATCATGGTAGCAGAAAGAGTGGAAGAACATATAATCAACAAAGGATTTGATTCCAAATAATCTGAGAACACTTATAAATCAATAAGAAAAAGATAAACCCATAGAAAACTTGATAAAAATCATTAAAAAGGGGATGAGGCACATACAAATGACCAAAAGTGCACAACCACATTAGTTATTAGAGAAATGCAACAAGATACCACTTCACAAGTATGGCTGGCTAAATTTGGAAATCTTGATAATAGTAAGACTTATTTATGCACAATAGAAACTGGTGTTCTCACGTATAGCTTGTTGGAGCACAATGTGATACAGCCACTTTGGAAAACCAGTTAATATTTTCTATAACTGCAAAATATACATCGTATGACCCAGCCATTCTACTTTACTTCAATACCTAACAGAAATGCATGCAAATGTTCATTAAAAACTATATATACATAATCACAGCAACATTAGTTATAATAGTTTTGACTATTATAACTAATAGTAAAATATTTGGGAACCACCCAAATAGCCATTCAGAGTAGAATAAATCAATAATTTTTCCCAACAGAAGACTGCCTATGATGAAAAATGAAAAACTACTGTTGTTCACAATTAAATGGATATATCATATAAACTTAATTTTAAACAAAACCGGTCCCCCCAAAACATCATATTATATGATTCCATTTATATAAAATTCAAAAGACTGGATGGAGATTATTTATGGAGAGGTGAGGTGGGTAGTGACTGTGAAAGGTACAAGAGGAGCTCCTGGGGTACTGAAAATTGTTTTATTTCTTGACATGGGTAGTTGTAATATGAGTGTGTTCACTCTGTGAAAATATATAGAGTTGTATAATATGATCTGTGTACTTACTTTAAACAATAATAAATTATATGCTCCATACCATGTTAGTTAAAGGAAACAAATATCTACTGATTTAATTTATGGACTTCACTTGCCATACATATAGTACATCCAAAAGAAAAAAAGAAAAAAAAATGGAGATCTTGACACAGGAATAAAATATAAAAACCAATTCATCCTCACAGGTGCAAGAGGGCTGAGTAAAGCATCAGACATGATGCCTGTGCCAGAATCACCACACCCTTGGCACAGCTGCATATGCCCATGTGCCATGCTTGCTTTATAAAAGAACACTTTGCTAACTTTCTAAGACTGTAGACCTAAACACAAAATTCAGTTTCTAAGATAACATCCTGTATCCTACCTTGTTTTACTTTGGCTGCCAAACGGGAACAGTCATTGCCTTCATTATTTTAAATGGAGGGCTTTTCAGTGCTACATTTATGAGTTTCTCATTTTTAAGTGGATAAAGCTGGCCAACATCATAACCCTAAATGCTTTTACTAGAATAAGTACCATCCACTGAAGACACATCCTTCATAGAGAAAATTATGGCTTCTTGATACTTTGGTCTGGCCAACAGACAAACCACCAGGTTTACAGTGAAAGATCAGGGTTCTCTGACAACAGCATGAGGAATGTTTCCCATCCAGGAATGAGGGAATTCGGACAGGAGTTCGCAGGTCTGGCAAGACATCATCACGTGGACTAGGCCAAAACAAACATCGCGTGGAAAAATCCACTCAGACAGGATTCCGTGGGTCCAGGTCCCCTGCAGCCATCTCACATGTGCAACTGACACAGTTGTTAGTAATGAAGCAGCAGCCAAACAGTACTGAACATACTGTACAGAAAATGTGCCTCATTTAAGGGAAGTATGACAGTGGACCGCTGGAACACTGTCCCAGGTCTAATCAGAAAAGTACACTCTGGGTTTTTCCAGGACCTCGTAATGCCAGAGATAGTTTGATCATGGAGTTGAGGAGATACTTTGAGCATAAATGGCTTTTGTGACCCATATGTCTAAATATTTTCCTTCTTACACTAGGAAAAAAAAACAGACCTTGGTTCATAGCTCCACAAAGTGAAAAAAAATGAAACGTAACTTGACTTAAAGCACAAATGTATCCCAGCACATTCTGCCATCATTCTTCAACCTTCTTATCCCTCAACTGCAGAGATACTACTTAGGAATAGTGTTGCTGGACAGCCCGGGTGGCTCAGCGGTTTAGCGCTGCCTTCAGCCCAGGGCCTGATCCTGGAGAATTGGGATTGAGTCTCGTGTACGGCTCCCTGCATGGAGCCTGCTTCTCCCTCTGTCTGTGTCTCTGCCTCTCTCTCTCTCTCTCTCTCTCTGTGTTTCTCATGAATAAATAAATGAAATATTTTTTAAAAAGTTAAAAAAAGGAATAGTGTTGCTATACATTTTGCATAGTGACAAGTACACTTTTCATACCTAAAAGTATTAAATATTTATTCATATAATTGTTAAATCTACATTTGTTAATTTATTTGAACAATTTTAAAAGTGCTTCTTGAAACTGTGCACCCAATAAGCTTTAATAAAGAGAACAAATTGATTCAACATACCCAAACCTACACTTGCCACAACTTCTCTATTACTTCTCTCTATTGTTATGAATAATTGAGAGTTGTCTGTGTACCTACTTTATTTTTTTAAAAACTTTATTTATTTATTCATGAGAGACACAGAGAGAGAGGCAGGGATACAGGCAGAGGGAGAAGCAGGATCCTTATGGGGAGCCTGATGTGGAGCTTGATCTCAGGACCTTGGGATCATGACTCAACCACTGAGCCACACAGGCGTCCCTATATATCTACTTTAAAAGTATGTGACCTTTACCCATTATATCTGGAACTGGAAAGCATGAAATGCAGGTATGTGGCATGTGCAGAGCAAGATATTCTCCCCAAAAGAGTAGGAAATCACTTTAGTTACAGTATATTGTAGTAGACTTCAAGGAACAGTTGAAGATGTCAGAAGATTCCTAAATGTGTAAAAAAAAATTACTTTTTAAAACTCTGTGAACTTCAAAGATTGTACAGATATATGAAACACTTATATCACATGCAGTAATATTTATGATTAATTACAGCTATTAACAGCCAATTTCCAAAACATATATATACATTTCCTAGGAGATAAATTCTCATAACAGTACAGTTTTTCTAAATAAATAGAGTTCACATACTTCAGATTATAGAGATAAAGGCAAATACAACATGTCTCCTATAATAGTAATAAACATCCAATACTATTCGGAGGAATAGTGAAAACAACAAAAACTACACAATCTGTGGTTAGCTAAAATGGAGCTCCTATCACTAGATCAGCATCCATCAACCCTCATTCCACACGCACTTCCCAGGTATCCATGTGCAGTAAGTTACATACATAGGAGTTCCTTTTTTGTAAGTAGAATAGGAGAATGGAGTTTGTGGTTGAAGTCTAATACTAAGGAAGAAGGATGGCAAAGATGCTATTATGTTTGCTCCCAACAGAATTTTTGTTTTATGTTTAAACCTCAATGATTAGTGGGGTGGGGTCCAAAAATGGTTAAACGTTTTTTTGTACAAAAGAGTCTGTAAATTACTGGACTCAAAAAGAGGTTCTCCGAAACTTCAATTTTTTAAATGCTTAGGAATAAAATTGAAGAAGAGACCATTTTTCCCACCACTGTCCAAAACCCTGTAATACTTTGGCAGCTCAAAGGCTATAGCCTGAAAAGTCATCTGCAGATATTTTTCTCAGAGTAAAATAGTGTTCTCATGATGTAAAGTGGCAAGTGAGCCTTCTCAGGCAGTAATTCTATATACTTTTGAGCTAGAACATAAGAATACAAAGACTGTTACCAAGTGACAACTATATCTAGAATGTGGACATTTTGAAGCACCAGCTTGGAAATATATGGGGATAACTGAGTAATATATATATTGAGAGTGATAGATTGAGATTCTGCTATTATATAACAGATAGAGGCTAGCATATCAGCAGATTCGGGGTTAAATGTATACTGGAATTTAGAAAGCTAATAAATGAAATCAACTTTTCCCCTCTCAACCTAGTAATGATTAAGTAATGAAAAGAAGGAAGAAAACAAAACACCAATATTATTACTAATGAATTGAGAAATGCGGTTTGGGTGTTCAGGAATTATGAATTTCCTAATACGGGGTCCCCAAATTAAATAGTTATCATCTTGGCACAGGAAGTGCTAAAGGCTGGAGACCTCCCCAAAAGGGGCAGTCTGGAAAGGAAGGTCATGACAGAATGCATGCTTTCTGCAGGCAAATCCAGAGGGAAGAAAAAAAAAGAATTAGGCTACATATGCAAAATTCTTCTTTCCAAACTCGCCAATCTTTCCAAGCTCATCCATCACCTTAGGAGCATCGAGGAAGAGGATAGAATTAAACACCAGTTTTACTCTCATGGAACTCATTCTATAAGGAAAGATGAAGCCTATGGAAATGAAGCCCCTCCACCATTAGCAATGTACAAGGAGCCTGACACTGGGGCAATCAGGTAGCAGACTATTTATGGAACAACCTACCATGATCTAGGCACTTGTCAACAGTACCAGTTAGATACCAACAAACATTTGTCTTCCTAACTCTAAAACTTAGTATGTATTGGGTATATATTCATTTCTACTCTTCTTACTTTTCTAAAGGGCTAGAGGAAAAAGTATGCTTCCTAAACACAATAATTGGTGGTAAATAAGGCCATTCAGTAACCCTGTGATTACAAAGGTGATTCAGAAATCACTGCTATTAGATGATCCATGGAGGTGAGGAAGGATGAGCAATAGAGCTTAGATTCAAATTCAAAATAACTTATAAAGTGCCCACTGTGTGTCAGGAAGGAGCCAATAGGTTCACAAACAATTTCATTTAATATAATTTAGTACTTAACCACATTATAAGAAGAAAAATTAAGGCTCAGAAGGCTAAGTAATTTGTTTAAGGAGTCATAGGAAAGAAGAGGTATAATGATATTTTGAACCAATCATGACCCAGACTCATTTCCTTCTGCTGCACAGTAGCCATTATCAGTATATTCATATCAAGACAATCAGAACTTTTAAAAAATAAGTTTTGTAAACCAAAGTAAAAAAAAAAAACCTATGGGGATGTCAGTCATACTAAGTCAAATAAAATAATTTACTTGATATCATAACAGCTCTTCTAAAATCAATTTTAAAGGATTTGTTTAATCTTCAAGGCACCTTTTCAGGGAACAATTTAGAAGACCAACAGCTACATAACTAGTATATCAGTAAATGGTCTTAGTTCACCCTTAAAATCATTGTGTACATGTGCTTCATCAGCCCAAGCCTTGGAACCTCTACCAAAATTAGAGAAATTTTCCTTTGACACTGTACAGATCAGGATAACCTAGTGATAATCACTCCTTTGCAGGCATTGCACATGAAGCATTTTAAATGCTGCAGGAGATAATCTATGGATTCAAACCAACATGAAAGCTGGAGTAAAAGAAAGCAGGGCTTCTCTTTTGTGAAATGATAGCTCAAAGAAGCAGGACATGGTATCCTGAAGGTATATCAGGAACCATAAGGCTTAGCCTGTGTTTTAATTGTTCCCAGAGGCTCCCTTGGATTTTCTGGCACACTTTTCAGATTTATTTTCCACCACACCACTTCCTGGAGTGATTAGAAACAAATACCAATGCCAAGCAAGTCCAAATATGCCTGAGATCCTCTTAAACAGCTTGGCACTTCCTGCTGCTTTCATTGGCAAGTCCATGATGTGGTTCACTAGAGAAGTTTTAATTCAAATTCGGCTAATGCAATAATTTGGAATTTTGACTGGTTCACTTTCAAAACTGTTACTAGACTTCTATTTGGAAAGAACAAATTACACCCTAGATTAGGAGATAGAGTGATTTTATAAAGGCTTAATTAGCCTTAAACATAGTAGAATAAGCAATGATCTAAAAAGTATGATTTGAGAGACATTACAGAAATCTAAATTATCTCAACGTTTTTTTCTCCTCTTACTTTCTTTGGTACTTCCCACCTTTTTATCTAACGTACTTCAAATATTCATCATTTGAGTCCCTCATTTGAGTTGGAAAACTAAATTATCTCTGAAAGGTTGGTAAAATATGTAGGGAGAGAAATGGGGGAATGGTGGTGTTGAAAGGGGGTTCCATCTCCCACTAAAGAATCAGGGTGAACTGCTTTATGAGGCTGGCCATTTTTCACTTTTAGAAGCAGAAATTGAAGAAAAGCTATGCATATTGCACTGAAGTAGAGATAAATCATCTCATTCCTATTACTCTGTGAACTTGCCAAGATTAGGTCCAATTTCAAACTTAATGTATGTTATCAGATTTGAGAGTAATTCCTGGAAATGGTCGATCCAGTAGTATGTAAACTGGAAAAAAAAAAAAAAAGCCATCTTTCCCTATATCAATTTCATCATCTGAAAGATGTAATAGTTCTAAAAAGAACACATACAGACTACAAAAAAAAAAAAAAATCTGATGAACACTTCCAAAATGGCCAAGTAAGGATCTCAAAAAAAAAAATCTGTTCCTCCCTAAAAGCAATAAGAATATCAAAAGTTTTAAAAATCAACATTTTCAGAACTCTAGAAATTAACTGGAAGCTTGTAATGATACTAGGAGAATTTATTCAAGGGAGAACACTGAATATTCAAGGGAAAAAGAAGAATGAACAGCAAGCTTTATGGCATTTTAATACACCCTTCTCATTCTCCTCTCCCTAGTTTCACAATAATCATGAAAATCAACAGCCTCACAATATAGGGTAGATGCAAAAACCATAAACTTAGAAGCCATTGGAGAGGGAAGTACAAGTTTGGAGCCCCTAAAATATCCCAATTGCCACAAACTTGTCATTTAACTTGTCTAGTAGCCCCTAGAACCTCTCATTTGCAGGACTCATCTCTGTGTGACAAAATTGAGAGCTTGTTTGCTACAAACAGGCTTTCCCCAGGGCATTTACTGTCAACAATCACAAGCAATTGTCTAACAACACAGCTGAATAAGGTGGAAATAACAGTTGAGGCAAAATAGAAGCTGACCAAAATAAGCAAAAGGAAAAGCTGAGGAATGTGTTATCCATAGTGGGCTGTGAAAACTCCAAAATTATCTGGAAATTTAGAAGCCCACATGAATATGCAGATGTACTGTTTATGTTTTTATTTTATGTATATCATGATGTTTTGATATCTTAAGAATATTTCTGGCTGGAGAAAGACTGCCCCTCCTGGGATTAGTCAATTCTTAGAGACAGCAAAGGATTCAGAAGGAGCACACCTTTAATATGCAAACTAACCAATCCAGAGCCATACATCCTCCATCTAGCTCAAGAGATAATATTGCTCTGCCTGAACAGTCCCAGGTAAGATAACAGTAGGTAGAGACTATCTCCGTAGCCCAAAGTCAACTGGAATTATTCAAACTGGTCAACCTAACCTGTCTCATCTTTTCTGAGGAAACCTCTATGAAAGCTCTGGCCCAGACTTTCCCCTTGCTCCTGTCTTCTGTCTCCTGACACAACCTGGTGTTCCTCATATGTTCCTGTGTGGTGTGCCAAGGCCTCCTGTTTATAGAATCTGTGCGTATAATATACTTTGTTTATTGGAACTGAGACTCTCCTGTGTCCTGTCTTATGGCTCTGCCTGACTGATCATCACATAAAAGAACAGAGAACAGCTGAATTATAGGCATGGCAAGGAAATACCTGAAAAGGACCTAATCTCTCACCTCAGGCTGACCTCATGTCTCCACACAAGATGGAAAGAAAAGCTAAGACAGAGTTGTAGACTACTACTGGAACACCAAAGGCATGCCCTAACTTGTACCCAGCCCTATTACAAAAGTTTGGTGATGGAGTGATTCAAGTCATTTAAAACATCTCTGTCCAATCATTAACTAACAACAAAGCTATCAAAACAGATACTTCAGTGGCTACATATGACAAAGAATAGAGACTTTACAAATTTGTTCAGGAGAGTCACTAAATAAATGAGTGAGCATCAGTAACAACTACAATAATGAATAGCATTAACAACAAACACTAAAGGGGCATGTGAGCTCCAGAGCTATCTCATTATTATTTTAAATGTCCAATTTTCAACAACAAAAACAAAACTTATGAGACAAGCAAAGACCAGTAAAGTGTATTCATACACAGGAGAGAATAATCATTTATAAAGGTAGTATGGTTAAGAGAAAAGTAGTAAAATTAAACCTGCAAGTTAGTGAAGAGATACACAAAATAAAAACATGTAAAATATAACATCAAAAACATAAAATGTGTGTGGGGAGGAGTAAAAATACAGTTTTAGAATGCTTTCAAACTTAACTTGCTATTTATTTTTTTTTTTTTTCTTGCTGTCAATTTAAAATAGACTGTTATACATAGAAGTTGTTGTATGTTAGCCTCTTGGTAACCACAAAGCAAAATGTACTGTGGATATACAAAAGATAATGAAAAAGGAATCTAAACATAACACTAAAGAAAGGCATCAAACTACAAGAGGAGAGAGCAAGAAAAGAACACAGAATCAAAGATAAACTATAAAACAGCCAGAAGCAGAGGGGCAAGACGGCGGGGGAGGAGGGTCCCCGAGTCACCTGTCCACACCAGATTACCTAGATAATCTTCAAATCATCCTGAAAATCTACGAATTCGGCCTGAGATTTAAAGAGAGAACACCTGGAATGCTACAGTGAGAAAAATTCGCGCTTCTCTCAAGGTAGGAAGACGGGGAAAAAGAAATAAAGAAACAAAGGCCTCCAAGGGGGAGGGGCCCAGGAGGAGCCGGGCTGAGGCCGGGGCGAGTGTCCCCAGGACAGGAGAGCCCCGTCCCGGAGGAGCAGGAGCTGCACCAACCTTCCCGGGGGGAAAGGGGCCCGCAGGGAGGTGGAGCAGGACCCAGGAGGGCGGGGACGCCCTCGGGCTCCCCGGGACACTAACAGGAACCTGCGCCCCGGGAGAGTGCGCCGAGCTCCCTAAGGGCTGCAGCGCGCACGGCGGGACCCGGAGCAGCTCAGGGGCTAGGGGGCGGCTCCGCGGAGGGGGCTGCGGGGCGGGAGCAGCTCCGGGCGGCTCGGGGGCGGCTCCGCGGAGGGGGCTGCGGGGCGGAGGCGCGAATTCACCAGCGCAGGCCCCTAGCACAGGGCGCGGGACAGGACCCAGGATCCGGCCTCACCCCGGGACAGGCAGAGGCCAGGAGGGCCCAGGACAGCGAGGACGCTCCTCCCGGAGCTGAGCAGATCAGCGGCCCCGCCCCGGAGCCTCCAGGCCCTGCAGACCGAGAGCTCCGGAGCCACTGCGGGGGCTGACTCCAGGGCTCTAGAGCTGGCCCCGCCACTGGGGCTGTTGCTCCTGGGGCCTCACGGGGTAAACAACCCCCACTGAGCCCTGCACCAGGCAGGGGCTGAGCAGCTCCCCCAAGTGCTCACACCTGAGAATCAGCACAGCAGGCCCCTCCCCCAGAAGACCAGCTAGACTGACAAGTTCCAGGGGAAGCCAAGGGACTTAAAAAAAAAAAAAAAAACCACGGGGGAGTATCTTCTGATTCTGTGTACTTTAAGTCCCTTGGCTCCTCCTGGAACTTGTCCTTCTAGCTGGTCTTCTGGGGGAGGGGCCTGCTGTGCTGATTTGCTTTTTGATTTGTTTCCTTCCCCCACCCTTTTTTCCCTTTCTTTTTCTTTTTTTCTTCTCTTTTTTCTTTTTTTCTTCTGTTTTTTTTTTCTTTTTCTCTTTTCTTTCCTTCTTTCTCTCCTCTCTTTTTCTCCTTTTCCCAATACAACTTGTTTTTGTCCACTCTGCACTGAGCAAAAGACTAGAAGGAAAACCTCACCTCAAAAGAAAGAATCAGAAACAGTCCTCTCTCCCACAGAGTTACAAAATCTGGATTACAATTCGATGTCAGAAAGCCAATTCAGAAGCACCATTATAGAGCTACTGGTGGCTCTAGAAAAAAGCATAAAGGACTCAAGAGACTTCATGACTACAGAATTTAGAGCTAATCAGGCAGAAATTAAAAATCAATTGAATGAGATACAATCCAAACTAGAAGTCCTAACGACGAGGGTTAACGAGGTGGAAGAACGAGTGAGTGACATACAAGACAAGTTGATGGCAAAGAGGGAAACTGAGGAAAAAAGAGACAAACAATTAAAAGACCATGAAGATAGATTAAGGGAAATAAACGACAGCCTGAGGAAGAAAAACCTACGTTTAATTGGGGTTCCCGAGGGCGCCGAAAGCGACAGAAGGCCAGAATACCTATTTGAACAAATCATAGCTGAAAACTTTCCTAATCTGGGAAGGGAAACAGGCATTCAGATCCAGCAAATAGAGAGATTCCCCCCCTAAAATCAATAAAAAATGTTCAACACCTCGACATTTAATAGTGAAGCTTGCAAATTCCAAAGATAAAGAGAAGATCCTTATAGTATCAAGAGACAACAAATCCCTGACTTTTAGGGGAGGAGTATTAGGGTAACAGCAGACCTCTCCACAGAGACCTGGCAGGCCAGAAAGGGCTGGCAGGATATATTCAGGGTCCTAAATGAGAAGAACATGCAACCAAGAATACTTTATCCAGCAAGGCTCTCATTCAAAATAGAAGGAGAGATAAAGAGCTTCCAAGACAGGCAGGAACTGAAAGAATATGTGACCTCCAAACCAGCTCTGCAAGAAATTTCAAGGGGGACTCTTAAAATTCCCCTTTAAGAAGAAGTTCAGTGGAACAATCCACAAAAACAAGGACTGAAGAGATATCATGATGACACTAAACTCATATCTCTCAATAGTAACTCTGAATGTGAACGGGCTTAATGACCCCATCAAAAGGCGCAGGGTTTCAGACTGGATAAAAAAGCAGGACCCATCTATTTGCTGTCTACAAGAGACTCATTTTAGACAGAAGGACACCTACAGCCTGAAAATAAAAGGTTGGAGAACCATTTACCATTCAAATGGTCCTCAAAAGAAAGCAGGGGTAGCCATCCTTATATCAGATAAACTAAAATTTACCCCGAAGACTGTAGTGAGAGATGAAGAGGGACACTATATCATACTTAAAGGATCGATCCAACAAGAGGACTTAACAATCCTCAATATATATGCCCCGAAGGTGGGAGCTGCCAAATATATAAATCAATTAATAACCAAAGTTAAGATATACTTAGATAATCATACACTTATAGTTGGTGACTTCAATCTAGCTCTTTCTATACTCGATAGGTCTTCTAAGCACAACATCTCCAAAGAAATGAGAGCTTTAAATGATACACTGGACCAGATGGATTTCACAGATATCTACAGAACTTTACATCCAAACTCAACTGAATACACATTCTTCTCAAGTGTGCATGGAACTTTCTCCAGAATAGACCACATACTGGGTCACAAATCGGGTCTGAACCGATACCAAAAGATTGGGATCGTCCCCTGCATATTCTCGGACCATAATGCCTTGAAATTAGAACTAAATCACAACAAGAAGTTTGGAAGGACCTCAAACACATGGAGGTTAAGGACTATCCTGCTAAAAGATGAAAGGGTCAACCAGGAAATTAAGGAAGAATTAAAAAGATTCATGGAAACTAAAGAGAATGAAGATACAACCGTTCAAAATCTTTGGGATGCAGCAAAAGCAGTCCTAAGGGGGAAATACATCGCAATACAAGCATCCATTCAAAAACTGGAAAGAACTCAAATACAAAAGCTAACCTTACACATAAAGGAGCCAGAGAAAAAACAGCAGATGGACCCTACACCCAGGAGAAGAAGAGAGTTAATAAAGATTTGTGGCAGAACTCAACGAAATGGAAACCAGAAAACTGTGGAACAGATCAACAAAACCAGGAGTTGATTCTTTGAAAGAATTAATAAGATAGATAAACATTAGCCAGCCTTATTAAAAAGAAGACAGAGAAGACTCAAATTAATAAAATCATGAATGGGGATCCCTGGGTGGCGCAGCGGTTGGCGCCTGCCTTTGGCCCAGGACGCGATCCTGGAGACCCGGGATCGAATCCCACGTCGGGCTTCTGGTGCATGGAGTCTGCTTCTCCCTCTGCCTGTGTCTCTGACTCTCTCTCTCTCTCTCTCTCTCTCTCTCTCTCTGTGACTATCATAAAAAAAAACTTAAAAAAAAAATCATGAATGAAAAAGGAGAGATCACTACCAACACCAAGGAAATACAAAAGATTTTAAAAACATATTATGAACAGCTATACGCCAATAAATTAGGCAATCTAGAAGAAATGGATGCATTTCTGGAAAGCCACAAACTACCAAAACTGGAACAGGAAGAAATAGAAAACCTGAACAGGTCAATAAACAGGGAGGAAAATGAAGCAGTCATCAAAAACCTCCCAAGACACAAAAGTCCAGGGCCAGATGGCTTCCCAGGGGAATTCTATCAAACATTTAAGGAAGAAACCATACCTATTCTCCTAAAGCTGTTTGGAAAGATAGAAAGAGATGGAGTACTTCCAAATTCGTTCTATGAGGCCAGCATCAGCTTAATTCAAAAACCAGACAAAGACCCCTCCAAAAAAGGAGAATTACAGACTAATATCCCTGATGAACATGGATGCAAAAATTCTCAACAAGATACTGGCCAATAGGATCCAACAGTACATTAAGAAAATTATTCACCATGACCAAGTAGGATTTATCCCTGGGACACAGGGCTGGTTCAACACTCGTAAAACAATCAATGTGATTCATCATATCAGCAAGAGAAAAACCAAGAACCATATGATCCTCTCAATAGATGCAAAGAAAGCATTTGACAAAATACAGCATCCATTCCTCATCAAAACTCTTCAGAGTGTAGGGATAGAGGGAACATTCCTCAGCATCTTAAAAGCCATCTACGAAAAGCCCACAGCAAATATCATTCTCAATGGGGAAGCACTGGGAGCCTTTCCCCTAAGATCAGGACCAAGACAGGGGTGTCCACTCTCATCACTGCTATTCAACATAGTACTGGAAGTCCTAGCCTCAGCAATCAGACAACAAAAAAAAACATTAAAGGCATTTAAATTGGCAAAGAAAAAGTCAAATGCTCCCTCTTCGCCAATGACATGATACTCTACGTAGAAAACCCAAAAGTCTCCACCCCAAGATTGCTAGAACTCATACAGCAATTCGGTAGCGTGGCAGGATACAAAATCAATGCCCAGAAATCAGTGGCATTTCTATACACTAACAATGAGACTGAAGAAACAGAAATGAAGGAGTCAATCCCATTTACAATTTCACCCAAAAGCATAAGATACCTAGGAGTAAACCTAACCAAAGAGGTAAAGGATCTATACCCTAAAAACTATAGAACTTCTGAAAGAAATTGAGGAAGACACAAAGACATGGAAAAATATTCCATGCTCATGGATTGGAAGAATTAAAATTCTGAAAATGTCAATGTTACCCAGGGCAATATACACGTTTAATGCAATCCCTATCAAAATACCATGGACTTTCTTCAGAGAGTTAGAACAAATTATTTTAAGATTTGTGTGGAATCAGAAAAGATCCCGAATAGCCAGGGAAATTTTAAAAAAGAAAACCATGTCTGGGGGCATCACAATGCCAGATTTCAGGTTGTACTACAAAGCTGGGGTCATCAAGACAATGTAGTACTGGCACAAAAACAGACACATAGATCAATGGAACAGAATAGAGAATCCAGAAGTGGACCCTCAATTTTATGGTCAACTAATATTCGACAAAGGAGGAAAGACTATCCACTGGAAGAAAGACAGTCTCTTAAGTAAATGGTGCTGGGAAAATTGGACATCCACATGCAGAAGAATGAAACTAGACCACTCTCTTGCACCAGACACAAAGATAAACTCAAAATGGATGAAAGATCTAAATGTGAGACAAGATTCCATCAAAATCCTAGAGTAGAACACAGGCAACACCCTTTTTTAACTCAGCCACAGTAACTTCTTGGAAGATACATCCATGAAGGCAAAAGAAACAAAAGCAAAAATGAACTATTGGGACTTCATCAAGATAAGAAGCTTTTGCACAGCAAAGGATACAGTCAACAAAACTAAGACAACCTACAGAATGGAAGAGGATATTTGCAAATGACGCATCAGATAACCGGTTAGTTTCCAAGATCTATAAAGAACTTATTAAACTCAACACCAAAGAAACAAACAATCCAATCATGAAATGGCCAAAAGACACGAACAGAAATTGCACAGAGGAAGACATAGACATGGCCAACATGCACATGAGAAAATGCTCTGCATCACTTGCCATCAGGGAAATACAAATCAAAACCACAGTGAGATCCCACTTCACACCAGTGAGAATGGGGAAAATTAACAAGGCAGGAAACCACAAATGTTGGAGAGGATGCAGAGAAAGGGGAACCCTCCTGCACTGTTGGTGGGAATGTGAACTGGTGCAGCCACTCTGGAAAACTGTGTGGAGGTTCCTCAAAGAGTTAAAAATAGACCTGCCCTACGACCCAGCAATTGCACTGTTGGGGATTTACCCCAAAGATACAGATTGAATGAAACTCCAGGACACCTGCACCCCGATGTTTCTAGCAGCAATGTCCACAATAGCCAAATTGAAGGAGCCTCGGTGTCCATCGAAAGATGAATGGATAAAGAAGATGTGGTTTATGTATCAATAGAATATTCCTCAGCCATTAGAAATGACAAATACCCACCATTTGCTTCGATGTGGATGGAACTGGAGGGTATTATGCTGAGTGAAGTAAGGTAATCGGAGAAGGACAAACACTGTATGTTCTCATTCATTTGGGGAATATAAATAATTGTGAAAGGGAATAGAGGGGAAGGGAGAAGAAATGGGTCGGAAATATCAGAAAGGGAGACAGAACATAAAGACTCCTAACTCTGGAAAACGAAGTAGGGGTGGTAGAAGGGGAGTAGGACGGGGGGTGGGCGTGAATGGGTGACTGAGGGGGGCTCTTGACGGGATGAGCACTGGGTGTTATTCTGTATGTTGGTAAATTGAACACCAATAAAAAATAAATTTATTATTAAAAAACAAATAAATACTAAAACAGCCAGAAAACAATGAACAAAATGGCAGTAAGTACATATATATCAATAATTATTTTAAATGTAAATGGACCAGGGATCCCTGGGTGGCTCAGCAGTTTAGTGTGTGCTTTTGGCCCAGGATGCGATCCTGGAGTCCCAGGATCGAGTCCCACATCGGGCTCCTGGCATGGAGCCTGCTTCTCCCTCCTCCTGTGTCTCTTCCTCTCTCTCTCTCTATGTCTATCATAAATAAATAAATAAATAAATAAATAAATAAATAAATAAATAAATCTTTAAAAAAAATAAAAATAAATAAATGTAAATGGACCAAATGCTCCAATCAAGACACAGAGTGATTGAATGTATTTTTAAAAAAAGGTCCAACTATCTGCTGCCTCCAAGAGTCTCACTTCAGATACAGAAATGTGAGACTGAAAGTGAAAGGATGCAAAAAGATGTTTTCTACAAGTGGAAACCAAAAGAAAGCTGGAAACCAAAAGAAAGCTGGGGAAACCAAAAGTTGTTTAATGCAGGTGGAAACCAAAAGAAAGAAACAAAATAAAAACAAAAATAGACATTACATAATGATAATGGGTCAATCCAGCAAGAAGATATAACATTTATATATATGTATTTATATGTTCCCCCAACAAAGGAGCACCTATATATACAAAGCAAATACTAATAGACCTAAAGGGAGATACTGAAAGTAATACGATAATGGTAGAGGACTTTAATACTCTACTCACATCAATGGGCAGATATCAAGACAGAAAATCAGTAAAGAAACATTAGTCTTAAACCACAATAGACAAATGCAGAACATTCCATTCAAAAGCAGCAGAATACATTTTTCTTGAGTGCACATGGAATATTCTCTAGTATGGATCATATGTTACATCAAACGACTAGATCATACAGACAAAAAATTAATAAGGAAACAATGTCTTTGAATGACACATTGGACCAGATGAACATAACAGATATATATACACATTTCATCCAAAAACAACAGAATACACATTATTTTCCAATATATAGGGAACACTCTCCAGAACAGATCGCATATTGGGCCATAAAACATGCCTCAATAAATTTAAGAAGAATGAAATCATACCATGCATCTCTTCCTACCACAATGGTATGAAACTAAAAATAAATCTCACGCACACACACACACACACACACACAAAACTAGAAAAAAAAACAAAGACAAATGGAGATTAACCAACATGATACTAAAAAATCAATGAAGCAATCAAAGAGAAAATTTTTTTAAAAATACAGAGACAAATTAAAATAAAAACACAATGGTCCAAAGTCTTTAGTCATAGCAAAAGTGGTTCAAAGAAGGAAGCTTATAGCAATACAGGCCTACCTCAAGAAGCAAGAAAAACTCAAACAATCTCACCTTATGCCTAAAGGAACTAGAAAAAGAACAAAGCCTAAAATGAGTAGAAGAAGGAAATAATAAAGATCAGAGCAAAAATATATGACACAGAGACAAAAAAAAATCAATGCAATCAAGAGCTGGTTCTTTTGAAAACATAAACAAAATTGACACACCCTTAGACTCATCAAGAAGTGATGAGAAAGGACCCAAATAAAACCAAAAATAAGAGAGGAAGAGTAATGACTGCTACCAGAAATACAAATGCTTATAACAAAATAGTATAAAAAAGCTTATGCCAATAAACTGAATGAACTAGAAGAAATGGATAAATTCCTAGAAACATACAAGCTTCCAAACCAGAGAGGAATAGAAAATTTACACAGACCAATTACAAGTAACAAAATTGAATTGGTAATCAAAAAAATTACCAAAAAATAAAAGTCCAGGACTAGATGAACTCATAAGTAAATTCTGCCAGATATTAAAGAAGAGTTAATACCTATTCTCCCCAAACTATTACAAAACCTAGAAGAGGAGGGAAAGCTTCCATATATATTCTACTAGGCCAGCATTACCCTGAATCCAAAATCACACAAAGACACCACAAAAAAAGAAAGCCACAGGCCGATATCCCTGATGAACATAGATGCAAAACTCTCAATAAAATATCAACAATCCGCATAACACAATACATTACAAAGAACACTCACCATGTTCAGGTGGGATTAATTCCTGGGATGCAAGGATGGTTCAATATTTGCAAATCAATCAACATCATACATTACACCAACGAAATGAAGTGTAAAAATCATATGATCATCTCAATAGATGTAGAAACATCATTTGACAAAATTCAACAACCATTCATGATAAAGACCCTCAACAAAATGGTATTAGAAGGAAGTTACCTCGACATAATAAAAGCTAATATGAAAAACAGTTAACATTATCCTCAATGGTGAGAAACTGAGAGCTTTGCCTCTAAGGTCAGGAGCAAGAAAAGGATGTCCACTCTTGCCATTTTTATTCAGTATGCATAGTACTGAAAGTTCTAGCCACAACAATCAGACAACAAAAAAGAAATAAGAAAGAACCACATTGGTAAAGAAGTTAAACTGTCACTATTGCAATGCTGAGAAGTGCATTTTAGATATCAACTGCCACATACTAAGTTCCCTTGGCTTGAGCAATAGCCTATAGGCAGTCACAATGTCAGCTTGAAGTAATTCCCATTAGGGGCTGGAGGTAAAGGTGAGCCTAAGTGCACATAAATGATACACCTAAACCAATAATACATTAGGTAGTATAGGTCATAACAATGGAGATTTATAAGAACACAAAAGTACCTATACACAGTCAAGCCCTGGGTAAGGGCCTTGGTGAGACTAAAATCATAAACTATTATCTCTTTCCCCTCATCCTGGTACCAAGGATTGTGAGGATTGCAGTCATCTGTGAATCAGCATCTGAAAGGCACAAGAAGTTCTTCCCCACATCCCCACTGAACCCTGACCTTGGCATAAGAACTCCAATCCTCTTAAGGATCTGAGGGATCTCAGCCTAACCCCTATTCCTGCCTATCTGTAAAGCTAAGAGTTCTGAGTAAAAGTTTTTGGAACTGTCCAATTCATCTCAGACTCACTGGGAGAGAAAGAGAGAGTGGTATTTGTTTCGGTCACAGACACATCATAATGTGGACCCTAATAGAACTGCCCATAAAGATCCCCATGGCCCAGTACCTGATCATGAGTTCCTTTGTAGGGCAATCAATCTCCTCTTTTGAGTCTCATTATAGAGTAATCAAATCCTGAGCTCTTTTGTGGAAGGCTCCTGTCCAAGTTGCTCAGGAAAGGATGTTCAGTTACCACTCCTTCATTGCTTTTTCTGTTGCTCACGTGCAAACAGTGATGGAGTAGCATAAAGAGACCCTGGCAGAGGAAGTCAGAAAAAGAGCAGAAAGACAAAGAGGCAGAGAGAAACTGAGACCAGATGATAGACCCTAGAAGAGAGACCACAATTGCCCTTTTCTGAGGAGCTGACAATGGGATTGCTATTGAGTGATCTGAGACAATAGTCCTTGCTCCCCATGAAGCTAGCTAATAGAATGTGAGACTTCCCACACTTGCCCACACATCTTCACCATAAAACCCTACTAACTAAAGGAACCAATGATGTTTGCCTTCCTCACAACTAACACTGTGAAGCATAAATACTTTGACAGTCTAGAGTTTGGGGAGGACATGCTGATGAGAGGACAGTTCCTGCAAAATTTTGTATGCAAAGTTAATAAACTGGAACTTGACCCTGTAGGAGACAGGAAGTCCCTGAAGAGCTTTATGCCAGAATGACATAAACAGATTAATGTTTAGAAAAATCACTGTGTGAACTGTAGAGATTAGGCTGAACAGCTAAGTGGAAGGAGAGAACATTAGAACATATTAATTTTTTAACACTTGGTATCCCCGTGTGACTTCATTTTTTTCTGCTCTTTTCTCACTGAGTTTGTATCTGCCCAAAGTAAACTGGGTACTAATGGTTACAGTAAATGTGAGCAGCTATAGTCATCTTGATAAATCCAAAGAAGACATCTGTTTAATTCTTAATTGTAGGGCTTCTCCTATAATTTCTCTTGACCTAAGCAGAAAAAGTCAGACTATGCATGAATAAATATATAAGTGAGAAGCCTATAAGACAAAAATTTAAACCAAAGCAGTGTTAGTCACAAAAAAGTTTCAATTATGGCATAAAAAACTCTGGAAACAAAGTCCCCAGTGATACAGTAATAACCTTTCATGTGCTTTCCCCTTTAATGTAGTATATTAGAATGCAGAAATGTATCATTTGTACAACGGTTCCCAAGGACAGATATTTCTAGTTTCCTAAGTCTATATAATGATTGAGTTTAAATACATTGGAGGATCTTTAATTCAGTTATGTTTAAGGTTTCCCTTTCATTCTCACTAACAGTTCTAGTTTATAAGTTCATACCCTTTCAGTTGCTAATCATTGGTGGAAATTTTGAGAAAGATATTCAAATGTTCAATCTAAATAGTCATGCCCTAGGATGAAGCCAACTAAAATAAACCAGGGAATTTTCTGAAAAGACTTCAAAGAAATTACAACCAGCTGTTTTCCTTCCACCATCAATTTATTTCCTCTGAAAACTGAATAAGAGGAAACAGCCTGTGATAGAAAAGACTGGTTTAAATACATGTAAGGAATCACTGATAGTAAGACTTGTTAAAAAAAAAAAAAAAAAAGTCAGCTGAAAGGCAGAGAGAAGAAAACTAACATATGTAAAACACCTTAAAAAATTGCTCACTTACAAATATATTGACTCTCCTAGAATTTGAGAGACTCTATAAATATTTCCCCCTTTCTTGACCAAAGGTCAGAAACCATTAAAAAGCCAACAATTTCATTGCATCTGAATCTTTGGGGTAAATCCCCAACAGTGCAATTGCTGGGTCGTAAGGCAGGTCTATTTTTAACTCTTTGAGGAACCTCCACACAGTTTTCCAGAGTGGCTGCACCAGTTCACATTCCCACCAACAGTGCAAGAGGGTTCCCTTTGCTCCGCATCCTCTCCAACATTTGTGGTTTCCTGCTTTGTTAATTTTCCCCATTCTCACTGGTGTGAGGTGGTATCTCATTGTGGTTTTGATTTGTATTTCCCTGATGGCAAGTGATGCAGAGCATTTTCTCATGTGCGTGTTGGCCATGTCTATGTCTTCCTCTGTGAGATGTCTCTTCATGTCTTTTGGCCACTTCATGATTGGATTGTTTGTTTCTTTGGTGTTGAGTTTAATAAGTTCTTTATAGATGCAATGAAACTCCGGGACACCTGCACCCCGATGTTTCTAGCAGCAATGTCCACAATAGCCAAACTGCGGAAGGAGCCTCGGTGTCCATCGAAAGATGAATGGATAAAGAAGATGTGGTTTATGTATACAATGGAATATTACTCAGCCATTAGAAACGACAAATACCCACCATTTGCTTCAACATGGATAGAACTGGAGGGTATTATGCTGAGTGAAGTAAGCCAATCGGAGAAGGACAAACAGTGTATGTTCTCATTCATTTGGGGAATATAAATAATAGTGAAAGAGAATATAAGGGAAGGGAGAAGAAATGTGTGGGAAATATCAGAAAGGGAGACAGAACATAAAGACTCCTAACTCTGGGAAATGAACTAGGGGTGGTCGGAGGGGAGGAGGGCGGGGGGTGGGGGTGAATGGGTGACGGGCACTGAGGAGGACACTTGACGGGATGAGCACTGGGTGTTATTCTGTATGTTGGTAAATTGAACACCAATAAAAAATTAATTTATTAAAAAAAAAGGTCTAAAAAATAAATAAATAAAAAGCCAACAGTTAAGAGGCGCCTTGGTAACTCAGTCACTCAAACATCTGCATTCAGCTCAGGTAATGATCTCAGGGTCCTGGTATTATGTAGCTTGGGTGGAGAGTCTGCTTCTCCCTCTCCCTCTGCCCCTCCCCACCACTAGTGCGTGCTATCTTTCTCCCTCTCTCTCAATGAAATAAATAAAATCTTAAAAAAGAAAAAAAGCAAACAGTTAAGACAGAAAAGGCTACATGAGAAAATACGGCTAGGTGTTGTTGAGCCATAGAATTAGTCAGACTGACCCACAGTCAAGGATAGGAGGGAAGAATGGGTTTACTTAAGCATCCCCAGTTCCTCACTGGAATTCAACCATCATAAACCACTCCTTCCCTGGAGAGATGCTTGGGGCAGGGAAAAGCCATATGTTAATAAAGTTCCTTTCACTTGGAAGGATTTCTTCCAGCAAGGAATGTGTCCTCCTGCCCCCAACACCAATGGTGTTCTAAATTCTTTCAATGTATTAACTCTTAATTCTGATACCTATGAAGTTGGTATTATTTTTTATCCTCATTTACCCCACAAATTTTGGAACTGAGGTATAAAGACATTCTGCAACTTGCTCATGGCCACAATAGCTAGCAAGCAGACGGCTAGGATAACATCCAGGCAGCAAGTCTGTCTCCAGAGCTTCCTATCTCAGCTCTATTTTTTCTCTAAGGGCAGCATCTTAGTATTCATGTTCATTTGGCCCCATCAGGTACTCGGAGTATCCACTCCTTTCCATAGGCAGGCTGGTTAGCATGCCCATTTTGGCTTTCAAGTCCAAGACAGCCTCTTCTTACCACACAATAGGTATTCAGGAGATATCCTCTATGGTTGCTAAAGCTCAGCCTGTATGTGTCTCTCCCACAATAACTGGGTGAAGTACTTTGTGAATAAGGAGAAGTTCTTACTCAAATGATGACACTGGCTAGCTATTTAGGATTGTGCTACAACAGGCCTCTAAACATTTGAACAGTAGCCACAGCAGAAATTCTTGTTGATCACTTGCCAGTACCTCCTAAGGCGACACCCCATTCTTGGAACTCTCTTAGCTTGTAGGCCCCTGGCAAGTAGAGTCCTTCTTCCTCCTGCCTTTCTTCCATTCCTTTCCAAGCATCTCCACTTCTGCTTTCTTCATGGTTTTATTTCCATATTTCTTTTCTTTTCTCTCATAACACTGACCTTGATATCTGATTTGGAAAGTCTGTGATCTCCTATTTAAAATTGCTTCCAAGGTACGCCTGAGTGGCTCAGCAGTTGAGCGTCTGCCTTTGGCCCAGGTCCTGATCTCAGGTCTGGGGATCAAGTTCCGCATCAGGTTCCCTGCAAGGAATCTGCTTCTCCCTCTGCCTACATCTCTGCTTCTCTCTGTGTGTCTCTCATGAATAAATAAATAAAATCTTTAATAAAATAAAATAGCTTCCAATAATAATTGCAATAGAAAACCTGACTTCCCCTCTCTTAGGTAGACAGAATTCCTCTTTAGAAACACAGTATCTAGTTCTTACTCCTTGGATCCAAAGATAAAGTTTCAAATTCCATTAAGGGAAGGTGATTTTGCTCTTTAGCCCAAAAACGAATCTGCTTGTCACATAGGAAAATTCAGTAAATTATAATGATGCTATCTAGAATTTAGTAAAGTTGAGAGTTATCAATAATATTCCATAAATATCCCATAATCTGATAGGTTTAATAATATTTATGAAAACCAAAGAACTGGGGATCTCTGGGTGGCTCAGCAGTTTAGCGCCTGCCTTCGGCCCAGGGCATGATCCTGGAGTCCTCGGATCGAGACCCACATGGGGCTCCCTGCATGGAGCCTGCTTCTCCCTCTGATTGTATCTCTGCCTCTCTCTGTCTGTGTCTTTCATGAATAAATAAATAAAATCTTAAAAAAAAAAAACAAAGAACTATATCACCCATTAGTTATCTCTAAACCCTCAGCACCTAGGATGTACGTTTCTGAAATATTTTCCCACAATACGGACTAGGTAAAGGTACATATGATTCAGAGTCAGGTAGACTCCCCAGAGCATCCAGTGGCCTATCTACTGCCAAAGTCACTATCATGGAAACCGGTAGAGAGAACCCTGCTTCAGCCTGAAAGCCAGAAACCACTTATTGACTATGCCTATCTTTACCTACCCACCCCAAAGAATACTTAAAGAGAAAGCAAAGGGCAGCAAACTTTAAGCTCCAAGCCTATCCATTGAACAGTTTACTGCCTCTCCTTTCAGTTCCCTTCCTCCATTTAATAGTACTACCCTGACTCTCAGGATGCTGGCCCATGACTTCTACGTATGGTATCCTGCCCTTGAGAACTGAACCAGGCCAATAGTAGATTTTGGCCCATTCTTAATCACTTCAGTTTAATTTGACACACAGGAAAAGATTCTCTTTCCTCTTTCTTCACAGTTGCTAACCAAGTCTCATTCTACAGATACAAAATTCAAACTTTCCCATTGATGAATTTGATTAGGCTGTCATTTATCAGTGGCCAAAGATCACATTTTGGCTCTTGGAAATGATATAGCTAGATGACTTACGGAGTTTTCTATAGAGTTATCCATGTCTGCTGGAATTTAGGAGAGGCCAGTGGTAGGGAGAGTAGAGAGAGGAGATTCTCAGTGAATAGAGCTGCTATGGTCTGAATGTTTATGTGTCCACCTCACCTAAACCTAATACTGAAATATTGAAACCTAATCCCCAGTGTAAGAGCATTTGGATATGGAGACTTTAGGAGGAGGTTAGCTTATGAGAGCAGAGCCCTCATAAATGACATCAGTGCTGTTATAATAGAAGCCCAACAGAGCCCACCATGTAAAGATACAATGAGAAGTCTGAAACCCTGAAGAGGGTCCTCACTTGACCATGCTAGCACCCTGACTTAGACCTCCAGCCTCCAGAAGGATGAGAAACACATTTCTATCGTTTATAAGCAGCCCAGTGTATGGTATTTTGTTATGGGAGTTCAAAAGGACTAAGACAAGAACACAGCAACATGTAGATAAAAACTATGGGTGTGGGAAGCATTCTGAGGTTTCTCTGAAAGACCCAGTGTGACGGATTCCAGGTCACCTTGTATGGTCTCTTATAGCAATCCTAAAACAGGTTTTTAACATTAATAATCATATATACATGATTTTGCTTCAGGTAGGATTTGGCCTTTTTAGTCTTTAAATTTCTGCTTAAAGCTGTATCTCCCAAAAAGGATACTCATTGGTTCACATAGCCGCCAATGTAGGTACACTTTCACCTTGATTCTCCTCATTCTTACAATTATCACTTTATGTCACCTGTTTGGGTCACTGCTTATTTAAGCACTAAATGATCTCTTTAAAAAGGATTTCTTAACCACAGCACTGTTGACAACTGGGGACAGATAATTCTTTGTTGTAAGGGACTGTCCTGTGCATTATAAGATATTTAGTAATATCTTTAGTCTCTACTCCCTAGATGCCAGTAACAACACTTCCTACCACCCTCTCTCCTCTATCCCAATTATGACACCCAAAAATGTTTCCATACATTGTGAAATGTCTAGGGAGAACAGACGAATAGAGGAAGGGGGAAAAATCACCTCTCCCTCCCAAACCCAGTTGAGGACCACTGCTTTAGACCAAATTGTATATACACACTAGGCAAGGTTCATTTGCTCTGACACAGGTACCTGGGGATTCCCAGATACTTCTTTTTCTCAAAAAAAAAAAAAACTTCAGTGAAGTTTCTTTTGATTGCCTTTATAAACTGCCTATTTATATACTTGCCCAATTTTCTAGTATATTAGTTTCCCCAATGGCAATATCTTGAAAAATCAAACCTTAAATCTATATTTTTAAACATATGAATAAGCCCAAAACGGCTGCTTCTGGGCAAAGGAAGTCTCTTAGCAAGTATTTAAGAAGACATCCGCTGGAGTCTTTGTCATCCTTCAGCTATTGGTCTCTCTGGCTGCTTTCTTCATCCATAAAATGAGAAGAAGGACTCAATCATAATTCATAATAAATTAAATGAATACTGAGGAGAAGTACAAAAAAATAGGCCATGAGGGAGACAGCCCTTTGGAAATAACAAGGTTGTCCATGATTAATAAAGGAAACAGTGAGCACAAATGGCCTTCCATGAAAATGCTCAGAGGTTTAAATACAAAATATCAATTATAAAGCTTTCAGGGGAAAATACAGAAAATACCTTTAGAATCTCAGAGTAGGAAGTGATTTCTTAAAAAAACACAACAACAAAACATATAAATTAAACTATATAGATTTGATTACCTCAAAGATTTCTATTAAATATAGGTCATCAATGAAAACTCATCAGACCAGTTGGGGAAAGTTGTCTGTGACATCAGAAGCTGACGTGGGATTTGTATTGAAAATATACTAAAGAGGGCACCTGGATGGCTCAGTCTGTTAAGCATCTGCCTCCAGCTGAGGTTCTGATCCCGGGATCCTGGGATCAAGCCCTGCATCAGACTCCCTACTCGGCAGGGAGCCTGCTTCTCCCTCTCCTGCTCCCCTTGCTTGTGCTCTCTCTCTCTGTCAAATAAATAAATAAAATCATTTAAAATATATACTAAAGTATCTTTCAGTCCAGCAAGAAAAAGCAAGAGTCAGCAGACAAAAGGACAAAGTACATGAATACACGATGCATGAAAGAAAAAACAAAATCCCCAGGAAGACACAATTAGCCTCACTAGTATTTAGTGAAATACAAATTCTACTTACACAATTAGTAAATTAGATGTTACCAAGTGCCACTCGTTCATGTGAAGAAAATTCAACTTGGTAGTTTTGTCCAGAGGTTATCTGATCTCCCTCATGGTTATTTTCAACACTCTGGTTAGAGGAAGAGCAAAGAATGTACATGGGAAGATGAAATAAATGTCCACTCTAGTTTAAACTTAGTCTGATCTAAACATCAGTCTAACTGTTTCTTTAGCTAGTGCACTCTCTCTTGGACAAACATGCTCAGTCTCTCAGAAAACCTTTTTTTCCCCTTGCTTGGTTCTCTATATTGTAGTAGGGACATCTGGGGGAGGGCTATGAAGTGTATTACCTTCAGTAGTCCCCTACTTCCTCTGATCTTGGGGCAATGCCCTTTTCTACCCTGGTGCTGCTTGCCTTTGGCATTCATGGCAATAGACTGTTCCTGAAGCTACTCATTTTCTATCTGTTTGTTAAAGTCCACACTCGCACTGCCTGGTTGACTCAGCCTTGCCTCAGCCCCCACAAATGCTAATTACTGTTTAAAGTCAACTAAGACCCCCACTTATCTGCAGTCTGGGCAGTTTATTATCTCCCCTTTGGGCATCCACTTTGCCCCTGCTAAGGTGAGCCTCTCTGGCAAGCTCAACCCAGCCAGACTCTCCTAAGAGCCATCTATGTCTCTAGAAAACCAGAGTCCCTTTGCTTCCCTGTAGTATAACCCAGTCAGTTTGGCTCCACCCAAAGGCCATCACTTCCCAGAATTCTAAATGGGTATCATGGTGGATGTGCGGGAGGTAGGTCTGGAAGCAGCGTGGGGGTCAAAGAAAGCTTCCTCCTCTTTTGTTCCATCCACTCAATTAATATACCGGGGTTTTTTTTGTTTTTTTTTTTTTTCAAGTCCAAAGCTTGGAGAGTAGAAAATCAAAACATATATCTGCCTGATAAGCCTCTCCTCTTTTTCCCCCCAATTCTTTCATTATGGGAAGGAAGCAAGTTGCTTTTTTGTTTTACCTTCTGTGTGTCATTCCCACCTTCTCCCACTGGGCAGAGGCTTCACTACTTTACTGCCATAGGCAGAATAATATCATCTCTGTATGGAAGTGAAATTCTGTGAGCCTGTATTCTCCAGGCTTTGTGGCTGATCATCCAAAGGAAAGAAAACAAAATTTTTAAAAGCCTGCCTTCAGAGAGTAATCTAACTTGCAAGGCTACTTGCTTGTTGCAATATCCTATTCTGGGTGTCAGAGGCTGCCTATTTCTTTAATCATCCTTCAAGTAGAAGGGTACTTCAGGCCAACAAGGGCAAAAGGCAAGAATGAAAACCACATTATAGATATACATTTTAGCCAGTATTTGGTTATTTATTTACATGTTAAAGGATAGTAAAATATTATCATTCCTTTAGTGCTTTTCTAAAGAATGCCATTAATCCATACTATATCCCAGACAATTCAACTTGCTCAACTGCACTCATGATTTGATTAGTTTTTAAATAAGTGATAGAGGTAAGTTATGAATTTAAGATTTTTTTACAAATGAAAACTTAAGCAAAGTGTCCAATATCAATAGATGTTCTCTTTTGGTTCCAAAATTCTGTAAATCCAGTGTACTTGGGGATTTGCCTAGCAATATTTTTCCTATTCTTATATAGGTCTTCATAGTTTTCAAGTTCAAAAATTTCTTTTAACAGCCTCCCTTCCCCCCCCCCACCAAAAAAAACACCTACTTCTCATTTTAGTTCTGGTTTCACAGAACTTTACTTTTAATTCCTCACTCTTATTTTTCATGTCTGAAGGACATAGAGAAAAAATATATATAACTTTTAAAATGTGCTTTATATTCCATACTGTCCATCCAAACGCAATTGTTTAGGAACAATCTATATACTTCAAATAACCACAGGATCACAATATACTAATACTAGTATATATCACAATATACTAATACTAGTATATACTAATACATCATAATATTGGAGCAAAAAAAGTGTTTATTATATACTTTCCACCATAGAGCAGAAGTCCATCAGTTCCTCTCACAGCCAGTGTGATAAGCTGAATGTGCCTTAGACTAGGAACAAAAAGGTTTGAGTTTAGTCTCTCAAATTCAAGTTTCCAAAATGGCCGGTTAAATGTCACTATGTCCACAGGCATCTCAACATTGCACTCATTATCTATTCTCCAAACATAATCTTTCTTCTTTGAGGATTATTCTGGTTAATCATTTTCCTGTAGCTAAGACATTTAGGATATTTTCAATCAAATTCTTTCAAAACCAGTCATCCATTCATCATCAAGTTCTCTAAATCATCCTATATAATGGCTCTGAAAACTGCCTTTTCTACTCATTCTCACAGTCACTGCCTTAGTATAATGCCATTTCCTCACCACCTAAATTATGGCAAAAGCTTCCTAATTAGGCTCTGTTACACTGTTTCATACCCTTTCTAATTCACTATCTGTTGCCAGACTGTCTATGCTGATGAAAACTTCAATTCACAAAACATACTGTTGCCAGAGCATCTTCAAATATACTTCTTTGGATACATCTGATCATGCTATTCTCCTCTTTAATACCTTGAATAGCTCAACATTCGCTTCAGTTTTTTTTTCACCCATCCAATTCTTGCCTGTAGAGTAAAATATAATGTCCTTAGCATGTCATCCAAAGCCCTTATGACTCTTATATCATTCTAGCACGAGAACACCACCAATACCCACCTATATTAGTTTCCTGGAGCTGCTGTAACAAAGTACCATACACTGAGTGGATTAAACAGAAATATATTGTCTCATAGATCTGGAAGCCAAAAGTCTGAAATCAAGGAGTCAGTAAGGATATACTCCCGCTGAAGATACTTAGGAAAGCTTCTTCTTTGCCTCTTCTAGTTTCTGGTACCCCTGGAAGTTCCTTGGCTTATGACTGCATAACCTCAATCTCTGCCTGTCTTCACATGTTTCCTTTGTGTCTCTTCATATCATCTCCCCTCTGCCAGTCATACTGGGTTAGGGCCCACCCTAAGGACCATATTTTTACTTGATTATCTGTGTAAAAACCCTAACTTCAAATAAGGTCATACTCTAAAGTACTAGGCATTAGAACTCCAATATATCTTTTTTAAGGAAACACAATTCAACTCATAATAGCACATGAACAGGGAAAACTCTTACATCTCCTGGCCTTTGTTCATGCTATATGCCTGACATGATGCTGGTCTTCCCTGCTCAGCCTCCTCAAAAACATCCTCTTTTCCTGTACCATCGCTCCACCTGAATCTTCTGTTCCTACTTCTGAGGAAGGTGATCACACTGTCATTCTATGGTCAGGGAGTCCACAGTCTCATGATCTATATTTCTGCTCAGCCAAATCATTGAAAATCTCCAAAGTTCCTTGAGCATCTGCTCAGACAAATCATTGAGCATCTCCAAAGGTACAGAGGCTCTCAGAAGGAGGAGAACGGCCAATACAAAACATGGATATGTAGATACAGGATGAGGTCTTAAAATGTGGTGGGAGTAGAAGTAAAAGTCAAGAAAACAACCTGCATGGTGTGTGATGTGAAGTGTGTGTGTGCACATGCACACAAGTTTAAATGCCACAAGGCTTTCAAGGAATAACATCAATACTGATGATGATAACAGAAGCTAGAGAAGTCACAAAGTTAAAAGATGTAACATAAAAATACTTTGACATTATAAAAGTAACAGAAATTACAGTAGCCTTTATGAACATCTTACCTTTCATTTATTCCAAATTACCATACAGTGCAATGTCATCATATTTATTAGTAAATGTGCTGAGCTATTTTTGTAGGAAGTTTTTTTTCTGGTTTTAGAGATTATAATCTATAGGTATGGTTAGCATTTATATCTTGTGCTCATGTAAGCTATTAGCTTAAAAAGATTAAAAGAATTATTGTTTTAAGAAAGGGAGCCAGGGATGAGATAAATTAACCATTAATACCTCCTTTCTTCTTCACCTTGTCATCCTTAGACACTTGTACTTCCTACCCCCTAGTTTGCTCTGGACCTGTCCTGTTCCAGTTGTTGAGAACCCAGGTTGCCCCAGAAAACAAGTAGGAGGACAGAAGTTCTCCAAACAGACTCTGTTATAAAGACCAGCTGGGGCTACTGCTTGTCTCAGTCTGGGGGATTCACAGCAGGTAGGGGGTTCGTTGCCAGCCTAACCTGAAATGCAGCGAAGCAGAATCCTGGCAGGGCTCAGAAATGTTCCAACCTCTTCATCTTCAGGAAACAGGCTGTTCCTAGGAGCACAACCCAGCACAAAAGCTACTTTGAAGAATCTTCTTAGCTTTTTGTTTATCCTCCTCACTTTTAGGAAAACCACAACCCTTGCAGGGCTGAAGCTGTACCATCTGAAGGAAGATGTATATATAAATGCAATTTGTGCTATTGTAAGCTAGGGAAAAATGGAAATCACACCAGGCAAAGAGGCTGCCTGCCAGTTAGTAGGCTTGTTTTGTCTTAGTTTGTGAGTACTACTACCCATAGTACTAAGATACTAAGAAAGTTTGTGACAGCTAAAAAGAAAAGCTTTGGCATTTTAAGGGATGTTTGAATGAGGTATGCTATTCCATTATTTTCTTTCTTTTCATTATAGTTTTCATGACTTGAGACATAGTGTGAGCCTTTAAAAAACCTGATGAATGATTTAGGTAAACACAAAACTAAAATTAGCACACTGTTCATCTGCAATGAAAAATAGTATAAAGCTTGCACTTATTATTTTTCTTTATTCAAGCCTTCAATGAATCTTTTAAATATTTTAGAGTTCTTGGTACAATATAAAGGCATACAAAAATTTCATACAATTTTCTTCCTTTGTTAAAACTTTTAGACTCATTTCCCCTTCTAAAAGGGTATTTTTACAAATAGAAACAAATGAACAGAGAGGGAGGCAAATCATAAGAGACTCTTAACTACAGGGAAAAAGCTGAGGATTGCTGGAGAAGGGGTGGAGGGGATGGGGTAATTGGTGAAGGGTATTAAGGAGGACACTTCAAGTAAAAGCATTGGATGTTGTATGCAACTGGTGAATCAGCAAATTCTACCTGTGAAACTAAGAATACAGTATATGCTAATTAAATTGAATTCAAATAAAAAGGTTTTTAAAAGAAACAAATGAAGCTAAACTGTATCAAAATGATTTTTTAAAAACCCACATATAATAATTTCAAAGACTAGAAAATTATAAAGAAAATAATTATACCAGCAGAAATCATTAGCATTACTATGTTAATGTATTTCCTTATAGTTTTTTCATACATAAATAGTATTTTTACAATTTCAGATATTTTATATTCCTTTTTTTAAACATCTTTTGTGAACTATCAGGTATATGGAAGAATGCATAAAACAACTGTGTGGCTAACAGATAAAAAGGGACACACTCATAACCACCATCCTGTGGGAGCATCACTGGGACTGCAGAAGCCCACAACCAATGTCACTTCATGCTGGGTCTTTGTACCAAGAAACTTTTGCTTATAATTTTATTATCTAGGTTTCCTGATGGCATGAAGAAAAGAGCATTGATGTCAGTACAAATATTCTATTCCCCATGAGATTTTTTTCTTGTCTCATTGTGAATTATTAAGTTATCACATTAGTTTTAGATATCAGTGTTTTGAACTTGGCTTGCCAAATTTCATTTCCAAGTCTGAAAGATAAAGACCACAATTTGGCATGAGATAAAATCACTAAGTTAATTATGAGGCTGATAGAACATGAGCTTGCTGGCATTCCCAGGGCAACACGTGCTCTATCTTACCCCTGGCCTAGTATGCACATGCCTTTTCCACAGACATTTTGCTATTTTAATTTTGGAACACATTATTTGTCTAAAAAATAAACTAAAATTGCACAAGAACACCCTAAAGGAAAATATGATTGCCCAGCACTTTGCCTAACTAGTCTTTAATCTTAATTTTGAAAGTGTTCTTGAAGTTATGCTCTAAGCCCATGACTGAGGGTTTACTACAGAGTCTATCTAGGACTCAGAGAACTATGGAAGATATACAGTAGATGCATAAATGGCCTCTTCCTCCTTCCTTGCCCTGCTTTAGGAAAGTTGGCCTCTTGTTACTATATCTAATCACCCAGATATGTCTGCTGGGTATCCTACATGCTCAAAATGCTGAACCCTTTCTCAACAAAACAAGATCATATCTACACAATCTCTTTGCTGAGGCTTTGACCAAATTGAAAGGAGGAGAGGGAAGATAGAAAACTTACTAGAAGAAGTAACAATAATTAGAATAAGAACAAACTGAGATATAATGAAAACACAACTTTCTTGGTCTTCCATTTAATGAGGCAAACATTTCACTTGCCAATGGATTAAAAAAAATCACAGGACTCCATGATATTCTTTTCACTTCACACACAAAATAATTCTCTGGTCACCTGAAGGTATTACAGAAATGTAATCTGTTTAGTCCAAGATATTATGCTTTAATGGTTGTTGAAAGGTAAGATATTCTCCTGACTGTCTGAGAGCTCTTATGTGTAAGGCTCTCTACTATGTGATAAGATACAAAATTAAGTATGGTATCTTCCTTTTCTTGGAAGCATTTACAATCTTTGGTGGATGGAAGTATTGGAAGGAGGAGTCAAGATGTATATAAATAATCAAATAATCAAATAATCAAATACAATCTATCCTAAAAGGATAATGAACAGTATACCCTAGGAGCATTATGGACAGAACAAATTATTTTCAAGGATAAGGTTATCTTCAGTAACTTCTCCACAATTAAATCATTTTCAATTATATGCTTCCTTGGAATGAAGGGAAAAAAGGATTGTCCTATATATAGAGAAATCAAAATTAGAGTTTACTTATAAAACAAGTGGAAATCTATTATTCTTTCAGTTATACAGAAATACATTAAAAGTTATGAAACTCAATTCCTCATTTAAATATTAAACCAATAGACATTCTTTTAAAGCTAGTTTTTAAAGGAGGCTATGTAGTAAAATGGAAATCATCTCCTTAGTAAGATTGTACTTAGAAGTCAACTTCTCTGGGATAATGCATATCCTGACCCTGTAGAGTTATGCTCTTATAGCACACTTATTACTGTAAGTAAGTACTGTGTACTACTTATTACACAACACTGTAAAACTGCCTTCTGATTGGCCTCACACATTACAAGACCCCTGATGTAAGAGATTCTGACACAAACTCTTGTACATAGTAAGCATCCAGCAAAGGGTTTTTAAATGACTGGATCGACCAATGATTTACTTCTCTTTGCATTTCTAAATGCCACAGTTCCTCAACTTTGATAAACCCCTCTCTAAAATAGTCTCTTAAAAATGCTCAAAGACCAAAAAGAACATGTAGAAAAAAATGTGAACATTTTTCTGACACCATGTGTCTCACTTTAAGTCCAGAGAAAATGGTCACTAAATCTGTACATGAAATAGGAGCAATAATTTATCCTTTCATTGATTTTCCCCTGAGAATTAACTATCTCAAATTCTAACATTTTTGAAAAATCCAGATTAGCCACAAATATAAATTATAAGCATGTTTTTGGGGTAGGGTCTTGTTTAGTTACGGTTTCTTCAAATTAAATGTACCAGCAATCCAATGGCAGAAAAGAAAATATATTTTCAAAATTAGATTCAACTACCATGAAAGGTTATTGGTTTAGAGTTCATATAAGTATATCTCCTAATGCAATCAATTTTTCCTAGAATGGAATGTTCCTTTCAATCTACACAGTTTTCTGTCTAATTAAGGGGAAAGTCTTTCATAATATGCCTTGAGTACATTCACTGTTCTAGTTGTTGAATTCTCTGCTTTAGGGACATCATTTGTCCTTTTTTTGGATTATCTTTATCTCTTCTTTCTAGTAAATAAGTTCTCTTTAATTGCTTTAATATTCATGTGTTTTTCTCCTACCTTTATTTTCATTACCTTGAGTATTTTATTATGAAAAAAGCATTAAGTCATATCTTTTCTGTTTGCAGTTTTTTATTAGTTATGGAACAGTGACTCTCTGTCTTCAGTGTGACTGCTATTCTGGACAACCTTTCCTTTTCATTCCAAGTCTGATTTTATGCTCTTATATTTGAGATTCTCTTGTTAAATTGATATTCTTAGTAAATTATTTAATGATGCTTTCATAGAGATGTTCCTTCTTTTCCCTGGCTTACAACTACTTTTAGAATAAATTTTCAAAATCTGTTATCTTGTCTTCAATGATGTTTTCTTTCTTTTCCTCCCATCTTTTCCATAATATATTTAATACAATTTATTTACATATACCTAGGCTGGCAAACTGGTTTTTGTTTCATTGGCATGTTTCTCACGCAAGGAAGGTGACTGAACAAAGGAATCAGCCTCTGCTGTTTGGCCTGCTAGAATCTGGATGAACTCTTCCTGACTCCCTTTCCACACTGAGCTTTCAGTTTTATTTACCAAACCTTATTGTTTGGGTTTGGAGAAAAGTTTCAGTTGGGGCTGTGTGAGTAGTCTTTGTTAGGAAGACTGACAAATAGATATTCTTTGCTCTAGTTCTCTCTACCTAATCTTGAGTTTATTTTAATCTAGTGTGAATAATTTGAAATTCAAATAATTCTCCAATTCAATGTGAATCTCTGGAAACAGCTCCATCAAGATCAGCCTGAATTTTTCCGTAACTGCATTTCACTTTTACTCTTCCATCAGCCACTTCTTTTCTTCAAAAGAGGAAGAGAGGAAAGTGGGGTTTGCAGGGGGTAGGGTTGCATTGTCTTTTGGTCCCTGATTAACAGTTCACAGTTTGGTAAGGGAACTTGACCAGATGCTCTTTAGCTCTAAATTCATCTCTTTCCTTGCCTCCCTCAGAAGATCTAGTCTAATTCTCCTCCTCTCCCTGTTTATTCCTGTATTAATAGGTATTTAGTATTTTTAGGATTCTTTCATCTTTTTTCTTACTCTTTCACCCCCAACAGCAGGCTCCAAATGTGGTAAACTCATTTTCCCTGACCCCGAAAGGAAAACAGAAAGGCAGGAAGGAGGTTTTTTAATTTTAAGTACACTTCCACATCTTCTTCCATGGCTGTCCACATCCTCTCTCTAAGCAAAGCCATCCTAACTTGTGGAAACCTCACTTCTTTCACTAGCCACAAACCCTTTGTTTGCATTGTTTAATTCGCGCCAGCATTTTTAAGCCAAAGTCTTTTTTTTCCCCTAATGATTTTTAGTTATACCAGTACATTTTTTGAGGAAGAAGTATTTTGTGTTTAGTGAGAAAATTATTTTTGAGAGTCTTCTATGTATAAAGGTCTTACAAAATGACTCCATAAGTAAAGTAGATGTTTTTATCTTTTTAATTCTTATTTTAATTCCAGTTAGTTAACATACAGTGTAATATTAATTTCAGGTGTAAAATATAGTGATTCAGCACTTCCATACAACATCCAGTGCTCATCACAACAATTGTACTACTTAATTCCCATTACCTATTTCATCCATCCCCCAACCCACCTCCCCTCTGATAACCATCAGATTGTTCTCTATAACTAAAAGTCTTTTTTTTTTTGCTTTGACTCTTTATCATTTTTCCCTTTGCTTGTTTTGTTTCTTAAATTCCATGTATGAGTGGAATCATACAGTATTTGTCTTTCTTTGTCTGACTTATTTCACTTAGCATTATACTCTCTAGCTTATCCATGTCATTGCAAATAGCAAGATTTCATTCCTTTTATGGCTGAATATAATACATATATCATTTCTTCATCCATTCATTAGCCTATGGACATGTGAGCTGCTTCCATATCTTAGCTATTGTAAATAATGCTGCTATAAACATAAGGGTATTTGTATCCCTTTTGAGGTAGTATTTTCATGTTCTTTGGGTAAATATCCAGTAATGCAATTGCTGGATTGTACGGTGGTTCTATTTTTAATTTTTAGAGAAACCTCCACACTTTTTTCTACAGTGGTTGCACCATCCACAGTTTGCATACCCATCAACAATGCACAAGTGTTCTGTTTGTTCTATATCCTTGCCAACACCTGTTGTTTTTTGTGTTTTTTATTTTAACCATTCTCACAGGTATGAGGTGATATCTCATTGTAGTTTTGATTTACATTTACCTCATGATGAATCATAATGAGCATATTTTTTTTGTCTGTTGGCTATCTTGATGTCTTCTTTGGAGAAATGTCTGTTCATGTCTTCTGCCCATTTTTTAATTTGGTTATTTGTTTTATGGGTGTAGAGTTTTGTAAGTTCTTTATATATTTTGGATACTAGCTCTTTATTGGATATGTCATTTGCAAATATCTTCTCCCATTTGGTAGGCCTCAATTTGCTTTTTGTATTGCTTCCTTTACAGTGCAGAAGATTTTTATTTTGATGTAGTCCCAATGATTTACTTATACTTTTGTTTCTCTTGCCTCAGGAGACATATCTAGAAAAAAAAAAGTTGCTATGGCTAATGTAAAGTTACTGCCTATGCTCTCTACTAGGATTTTTATGGTTTCAGGTTTCACATTTAAGTCTTTAATCCATTTTGAATTTATTTTTGTGTATACTGTAAGAAAGTGATCCAGGTTCATTCTTTTGCATGTTGCTGCCCAGTTTTCCCAACACCACTTGCTGAAGATACTAGCTTTTTTCTTACATACTCTTTCCTGCGTGTCAAGATTAATTGACCTTATAGCTGGGGGTTTATTTCTGGATTTTCTATTCTGTTCCATTGATCTATTTTTGTGTCAGCACCATACTGCTTTGATTACTGCAGCTTTGTAATATAACTTGAAGTACAGAATTATGATGCCTCCAGCTTTGCTTTTCTTTTTTAAGACTGCTTGGCCATTCAGGGTTTTTGTGGTTCCATACAAATTTTAGAATTGCTTGTTCTAGTTCTGTTAAAAAGTACTATTGGTATTTTGATAAGAATTGCACTGGATCTTAAACTGCCTGAGTAGTATAGACTTTTTAATAGTTTTTGTTCTTTCACTCCATAAGCATGGAATGTCTTTCCTTTTCCTTGTGTAATCTTAAATTTCCTGCATTAGTTTTTTATATAGTTTTCAGAGTACAGGTCTTTCAACTCCTTGGTTAGTTTATTCCTAGGTATCTTGTTATTTTTGGTGCAATTGTAAATGTGACTGATTCCTTGATTTCTCATTCTGATCCTTCATTATTGGTGTATAAAAATACTGTGGATATCCATATATTGATTTTGTTTCTTGTGACTTTACTCAATTCGTTTATCAGTTCTATCAGTTTGTTGGTGGAATCTTAGGGTTTTTTTTATATACAGTATCATGTCATCTGCAAAGAGTGAAACTTTACTTCTTTACTGATTTGGATTCCTTTTTTTTCTTTTTGCTGTCTGATTGCTGTGGCTAGGACTTCCAGTACTATGTTGATTAAAGGTGGTAAGAGTGGAAATCCTTATATTATTCTGACGTTAGAGGAAAAGTTCTCAGTTTTCCCCATTAAGGACAATGTTAGCTGTGGGTTTTTCATAGATGCTCTTTATTGTGTTTGTTTCCTCTCCTATTATTATATTATTATCAATTAATTCCTTTATGTTTGTTTTAACTGCTTTATGTATTTAGGTGCTCCTATGCGGGGTGCATAAATATTTAGAATTGTTTTATCTTCTGTTGGATTGTTTCCTTTATGATTATATAGTGTCCTTCTTTGTCTCTCATTATAGCCTGTTTTTAAGTTTCTTTTATCCAATATAAGTATTGCTGTTCCATCTTTCTTTTGACATCCACTTGCATGATAGAAGTTTCTCCATCCCCTCACTTTCAATCGGCAGATGTCTTTAGGTCTAAAATGAGTCTCTTGTAGGCAGCATATAGATGGGTCTTGCTTTTTTATACATTCTGCCACCCTATGTCTTTTGATTAGAGCATTTAGTCCATTTACATTCAGAGTAATTATTGATAGATATGTATTTATTACCATTTTATTACATATTTTGTGGTTGTTTCCTAAGATTCTCTTTGATCCTTTCCTGTCTTTCTCTCTTTCGTGTTTTGTTAATTTTATTTAGTAATATATTTGATTTCTTTCTTGCTATTCCTTGCATATTTATTAGTGGCTTTTGATGTACAATTACCATTAGATTTCTATATAACCTCTTCTGCATATAGCAGTCTATGTTAAGTTGATGGTCATTTAAGTTTGAACCGTGTTTTCTTTCTCCTCTCTTTCCCACATTTTAGGTATATATAATATTATATCTTATATCCTTTTTTTGTGAATTCCTTGATTCTTTTACAGAAATATTCATTTTTACTACTTTTGTGTTTCCTACCTCTACAGTGGCACTGTTGGTCTCTCCTTTCCACTTAAAGATTCCCTTTTAATATTTCTTGCAAAACTGGTTTAGTGGTCACAAACTCCTTTAGCTTTTATTTGCATGGGATTGTGGGACTTGATTCCAGGTCTCCAGGATCACGCCCTGGGCTGAAGGTGGCGCTAAACCGCTGAGCCACCCGGGGTTGCCAGCAAACTGCTGTTTTTATGGTGCCTCTTCACACAGGCTGTTGTCTCTTTAAGGAGGGCTACCAGCTATCACTGGCCCTCCCAGCTCACCCAGTTCTGAGTCAGCTGACCTCCAAAAGCTCCAGGTTCCAAGTCCCACTGGTTTTACTAACTCATGGAATTCAGCCCCTCTGGTTTTTAAAGCCAAATGCTATAGGGATTAGTCTTCCTCATGTGAATCCCCTGTACAAAGGCTCATTTCTCTGTCCTCTCTATGCATGCATGCAAGCTCTCTCCCTCCTGCAGGCAGCCTCCCTCAACCTTTCCGACCTTCCTAACCTTTCTGATGCACCTTCTTCTCAGTATTTAGTTGTGAAATTTGTTCTGCCAGTCTTCAGATTCCTCTCCAGTTTATTGGCTTAGATGTGGATGACATCTAATTGAAAATGTGGGACAGGGATGCCTGGGTGGCTCAGTGGTTGAGCATCTGCCTTCAGCTCAGGTGGTGATCCTGGGGTCTGGGATCTAGTTTGGCATCAGGTTCTCTGAGAGGATCCTGCTTCTCCCTCTGCCTGTGTATCTGCTTCTCTCTCTGTGTCTCTCATGAATAAATAAAATCTTTTTTAAAAATGTGGGACAGGTTGAGATCAGGGTTCTCCTACTTCATCATTTTCCTAAGCTTTGTCTGGAGGGAAAAAGATTTTTAAGTCTGGCTTTACTTCATTATTTTAAATAAGAATTCATTTATGCTGCTCTTAACAGGCCACAGATGAGAGCTTCCTTGTCCTTGAGAAAGACACTCCTGGGTTATAAAACTGGCAAGAGGTTTTTACATACATCTCAATAAAACAGGGGGGAAATTGACAGTACAATATTTCCAATGTAAATGCTCACATAAAAAGGTCAGAGGCCAAGACATAGAAAGAACCTGTCTAAAATCTACTCAAGATGAGAACAGTAAGGTTGACTCAATCATTTTATTTGCCACTAACTTTGGCAGTATATGAAATGCAAACCACCAATGCCTAGATCCTGTTCTTCTTATTCACCTTACTTTGTATAATTTGATATACAATTGAATAATCATTGAGCTCACAAAAAGTATTTGAGATTATTTCATTTTTTTGGTACAATTATACAGGGGTTGTATTTAGCACAGAGATAAAAAGATAAGTACAAATGCTCTCAAGTGAAAAAAATCAAAGTCTAAAAATTTCCTTTGAAAGTCAATTTACTATTTCAGACCTTCGTTTTCAATACAGCTAAATGTTCACAAGTTCTCACTTGAGATTTACCTATTTAGATTCTACACTGTTCAGAAAATATACAAACATTGAAAACTGTTTCTTAGTGATTCTACACTGTTCAGAAAATATAAAAACATTGAAAACTGTTCCTTAGTGATAAAATATTTGGTTCTAAAACAAAGAGTTTGAAAGGTCTCTCATGTTGTCATTCCTAAATGTGATTATCTTTTAATGCTCACTACATTAGTCTTTTTTTACATGTTCTTTTTTCTTTTATATATTTTAAACTATGTTCTTATATTTATTTTCAATCTCAAATATATGAGACTATACATATTTCTCAATTATTTATACTAATATACAGAAGCAAATGAAATACTGAAAATACTTTAAATTATCTTTAAAATGCTTTTTGATATTCCAAAAATGCATTTTGATTGCTCTGTTCCAAAAGAAGTTAGAAAGTTGCTGGGTTTTTCCACCTGAATTTGAGTTACTTCCCCACTGCAACACACACTTATAATTAATCTCCCCCTTCCTAACCTTTCCTAGGATTAGAAATTGTTTTATATTTTTAATTCTAGAAGACTTCCCCTCCTAAGACTAATTTAATTTGATTCAATAAATACCTATTGTCTCCTACCATATGCCAGCCATTGTATTAGTCACCGAGGCACCATCCTACCTCAAAGAGCTCATGGTCCATTAGGATTCAAATTAAATATAGGAGAGTGAGAGAACAGAGGATGACAAATTTTTAAAAACTAAACAATTTTACAAATCTTATCAATAAACTTTATTTTTTTATCAATAAACTTTAAAACAAGATTTTACATGAATGATAATATATCATTCAGATATATTTTTAATCACCAATCGTATTACCTCTACCCAGAGCATTATTACCTACTGACCTATAAATCTCACTTGTCCTTCAAACCTCAGTTTAGTTATCACCTCCTGCAAGCAATCTTCCATGGCCTCCACTTCCCATCCAGATTAGATGGTTTATAATATTCTCTGTCTTACCACTTGTGGTATTGAATTATATTAATTTCTTTACATGTCTATATCTCCAACTGGACAGTGAGTTCTTTGATGGCTGGGGTAAAATCTTCATCTCTGATTTCCCACCTCTAGGAATGCAATAAATATAGACTGAATAAATAAATGAATAGATGGCTACATACAATAACAATAAGAGCTAACATTTATTAAGTAATTTATCTATGCCACCAACTATGCTAAGTGTTTTACATGTGTCATTTAATTAACCTAAGTATTATTTCCAATTTACATATGAGAAAAACAGAAGCTGTGAGAAATTAAGAAACTTGCTTTAGATTAAACAACTATTCAATCATAGAGCTAGAATTTCAACATTAGCAGTCTGACTTTGTAGCCTGTTCTCTTGACCACATCATGAATGAATAATGTAATTTTCAAATTGGTATTACACAATTCAGAATGAGACTATCTTTGTGAAACAGGTGGAACAAATTTCTACTAGGTCTATTAATTTAGCAAAGATTTCACCGTGGGAGTAAAAATGTCAAAAGTTTAAATTCCCTCATGAAAACAGACAAACGCTAAACATCCCACTAGAACTATTTAAGTATAAAGTTGTCTAAAGGCAAGAATAGGCTTTCCAGGAATCCTTCCAATATAAGGACATCACAACTTAAATATTTTCAAGATACACATCTAGGTTTGGAATATCACGGACATAATTTAGCAATTATGCTTTATTTCTTAATAACTAAAGTCTTTAGTCCATTTTTAAATAAAATTTTTACCTTTAGCTCATTTCATAAGCTTAAAAATTCAATTTGACATGTACACAGTAAATTTTTATATTGAGTAATGAGGTTTTTATATGTGTACTCAGACTCTCATAATTAAAGCCCTCACCTCTAACTCAAGTCAAAGAGGTACAGGTATACCCAAATTTTGCCCAAATTCTACTCATGAAAAGACTGATTGTTTTGATCTAAAACACTCAATAAGCTTATATTGAAAGCATCATTTAATAAAGCAAGTATTTGATCCAGCCTTAAGAGTGGAGATTGTACTTCAAGAGTTAAGATTGTACTTCAAAAATAAAGAAAAAGTTTAGGTGTCTGTGCAAAAATAACAATTTCCCTCATTTTGTGCTTTAATTCATGAGGTATTGATTTCAGAAAACTAAATTGTATTTCTGATCATGTCAACTTCATGTCATCCTCATACACAACAGTGTCTGACTTAGACTTTGGTTAGTGTTCACAGTTCCATTTTTTTCTGAGCGACGCCCTAGGCCTCATCTCATTGGAACACACAGGACCACAGTCTCCTTATTGCCTTCATTGTGTGACAGGACTTTTCCATACAATTACAAACTTCTCAAGCATATTAGAACCTTCTTTTTTAGGAGCAGACACAAACCAGCAGCTTTGTAATCAAGTAGGAGCTTATAGGGAACAAAAATGGGTTAAAGACTTCAGTTTGGATTGATTTGTTATAATTATTATTATTAATGCACAGTTCATCAAAACACTACAAATTTTCATAAATACATTTTATTTTTTTATTTTTTTTTAAAGATTTTATTTATTTATTCGTGAGAGAGAGAGAGAGAGAGAGAGAGACAGAGACACAGGCAGAGGGAGAAGCAGGCTCCATGCAGGGAGCCCAATGTGGGACTCGATCCCTGGTCTCCAAGATCAGGCCCTGGGCCAAAGGCAGGCATTAAACCGCTGATCCACCCAGGGATCCCCATAAATACATTTTAAACATAAAAGTAAAATGTATTTAAAATGTACTTCTCAATTAATTAGGCAAGAGTATTTTTTGTTTGTTTGTTTCCCAATTAGTTAATGTATTCATGGTGGAATTTTATTATTGCTGAAATGAGATAACAGAGTCCATTCTATTTCTACTTTCCATTTTTATAGACCCAAGTGCTGAGAAACTTTAGTCACATAAACAAATAGAAAATAATGGAAAGAGTTTATTTCTTTAGCAAATGTCCTTCAATTCTTTGTACTACTTCACCAAAACCTTATGGTAATCTAAAAATGAAAAATTGGGGGCAGCCCCGGTGGCTCAGCGGTTCAGCGCCGCCTGCAGCCCGGGGTGTGATCCTGGAGACCCGGGATCGAGTCCCACATGGGGCTCCCTGCATGGAGCTGCTTCTCCCTCTGCCTGTGTCTCTGCCTCTCTCTCGCTCTCTCTGAATGAATAAATAAATAAATCTTAAAAAAAAAAAAAAATCGGGCAGCCCTGGTGGCTCAGCGGTTTAGCGCTACCTTCAGTCCAGGGTGTGATCCTGGGCGTGATCTTTGCCTCTCTCTTTCTCTCTCTCTCTCTCTCTCTCATGAATAAATAAATAAAATATTTTTAAAAAATAAAAAATCACTTTTCATAATAAGTCAGTTGGAAACTCAATTAGGTCTTTCCCCACTACTGCTGAAAACACAGAATTGAAAACCAACTGGTTGCAAAAAGATCTGCCACACAATAATGCTGCTCATATTCCCATTTTCTGAGAGGAATTATCACATTAATCTTAACTATATCCATTATTCTCTCATTTAGGAGTACCTAGTTAACTCTACATACTCTACATATACAGTAAGTGTGGGGGAATCAAGATAATATTAACTCCAGTGTACTTTTACCATTATAGCTATCTTACCATATGCTTCAAAATGTCAAAGCCGCAGGTGTAACTCATTTAATTACTACTGTATGATTTTATTATAGGTTTCTTTTATCTGTAACCATAAGTGAGATTGACCTACGATTTTCCTTTCTTTTTCTGTTTTTAAGAATTTGGTATCTGGTATTTTATCTAGCCTCATAAAAGGTATCAAGCAATTTTACATCTTTTACTATTTTCTTGCATATACTAAAGTAAGGTGGTATTGGTTATCTATCATTTGAAAGTTCAGTAGAACTAGCCTGAAAAATCTCTAGGTTTTTAGGAAGGCATGGTTTTGATTGCCACTTCAATTTATTTATGGTCATTTTCTTTTCAACTATTCTGCTTCTTTTCTACTTCTGTTTCTATTTGACTAGGAACCAACTTCAGCATTTTTTATTTTTTTCAGAAATGTAATCATGTCATTTTGGTTTTCTAATTAGTATATGATTGTTCATAACATTTACTTTTGATTTTCAAATTATTTTTATATATGTATATAATTATTTACATTTTGTTTTCTATATTTCCTTGATTCACTTGTCTATAGGTTTATTTAGCTTATCAATCTGTTCAAAGAAACATATTTTAGTTCTCATAATAAAATGTATGAAGCAACAAGAAAGAAATACTCATAAGAAACAATTAAAGCAACAAGAAAGAAATACTCATAAGAAACAATTAAAAACCTAAAATACCTATGAGTAATTACTTTAGAAATATATTTGAATCTTAGGAAGGAAATTATAAAACTATATTGCTACATAAACTAGACTATAGCCCTGTTTCTACACTGAAAGATTAATATTGCAAAAATATCAGTTCTTCCTAAATTACTTTACAGCTTTAATTTCATTCCAATAAAAATGCCAATTTTTTTGGAGAATTTTAATGCCCCAAAAGGATTTTGAATTTCATGTGGAAGAATAATCAGACAAAAATAGCAGAGACACTTTTTTTTAAAGGAAGTAGAGATTCACATATAACATTAACTGAAATTTTTTAGGAAACTATAATTTTTAAAATGCAGTGCTAGCATTAGATTATTCAGGCAAGTCTCAAGCCAGTCAACCTACATTTAAAAGTATTTGCAAAGATATCCTTAAAATTAACAGACATTTACCAAATGTCCATGGTCTCCTCTAAAACCCTCAACCACTTTGTCATGTGACTAGATCTAGTCAATGAAGAGGAAGTGATGGGAGTCAAGGCATAAAAGGGTGGGTGGGAGTTCTCCACTTGGCTTATCTCCTGCTTTGTCTGCCATCAGGAGTATACAAATTCAGATGGCAATACCCAAAATGGGAACAGCCTGAGTTAATCATGTGTAAGATGAAGTATGAAGTTACCTTAGAGTTATCCAATTCTCAATAAACTAGAAACAATTTTAATTCTTAGTCATTTGAGTTGAGTACTATGAAACAGTAAAAAAGACCATTATAAACAGCCTTCTGAAACCCTTGAAATAGGGAAAGTGTAGTTGCCTTTTAAAGTTAGCCTAAAAAATTAACACTTATAGATTTGAGAAAAGACTCCTGTATTGAAGACATAAGACATTTTTACTCATGAAAACTCAACCTATGGTTGTGTCTGTCCTCTAACCCCCAAGTCCCATAAGAATAATGCAAAGTGGGTCAGGTAGATGCTACGCACACAGTGGGTTAGTGTCAGATTTGAAGAACACTATACTTATTTTATAATGAGGAAATGTTTTATAATTAGCAGTAAGAAAACCTGCCTGTTCTTTGCTCTGGAAGGAGACAGTATCTTTATTATACTAGAAAATAAGTACATCTGCTGTCTATTAGAGAAGTAGATATTATCTTTATCTTCCAAAGCTATTCTTTATACAGATATCCTTGAAAATATAATGTGGAACAAAAGAGCAGTTAGTCCCTCTGCTCACAAGATGTGCAGATACAGGAGACCATAGAAAATTGTCTCCTGGCAATCATAAAAGTAACTAACCAGTTCAATAAATCTACCATACCTAGTTTGCATGGATCCAGAACAACCTACCAGCTCTATCCCCAATTTACTTATAAAGAAAATTTAAAGTTTTCATCTTTATGAAGAAATACCTTAGAATTTGGTCACCTCTCTTTCAGTCAATTTCTGGAATAATGGGAAAGAAAGGGAAATTAAATTCAAATTTAAGCTTTATCACCACCCAAATGCCATTTTGATAGAATTATTTTATTAATCTCCATCTCTAAAGATTCTCATATTCCATAGATATATCAAAATTTTGGCCAAGTGCTTTGTACAGCATTCCCTCCTTCCCTAGGGTAAGGTTTCTTTTCATTTGGTTTAACCTGGGATAAGAAAGCTTTTTTTCCATACTCTTAAAATTATAAGAAGCAAGAATACATGCAAACTGAAGCCAATGGCAAAGTGAGTTACTGAGTCCATGGCAAAATCATTAAATGAGAACAGCAGCTGTCAGACGGGGCTCAGCAAACACCTAAGTATTTCATAAGAACTTGGCAAGCCACTCAAAGCACTGCCCCTGGGTACAACCAGAAGCTTGTTAGATGGGGTCAAATACAATGGAATAAATGGAGTAATGGTCTATGTAAAGAAAACCAAATTTATGTGCCATCTATGATAATGGAAACTCAGGATCAGAGAGTTACATGACACTCTGACTAATTTGTCAGCATTTCAGTGTATTAGAGGTTTTAAGACTATCTAAAGAATAAAGTCTCAGCCACCACACAGTCCTTTGGTGTTACATAGTTCAGAAGAGCACTGTAATTTAAGCATATTATTTCAGAAAGAAAAATATTTTACTTTAAGAGATTTAAATTTTATTTTAGAGTCATTTTAAAAGACTAAACTTTTTGTTTTAGGTCTGTAGAAACAAAAGTTATCAGAGTTATATGGAAAAGTAACTAAGAAACATGTAATTTATAAAGATGAATGAGCTTTGAAATATCAATATGTTGTTGCCTACTACCTTTTAAAATTCCAACACTAACTCCAAATGTGCAGAAAACCCCATAAATAAAGGAAGTAGCCTAAATGCCTCAGCCATGTATCTAAATATGCAGCCATTTTACATTTTCTTTCTGAAGCTTTAGTGATACAATATGATCTGCTCTAGAAGCCATTTACTAAAACATTTTGAAGCTTTATTGGTTCACATATAGGTACTAAAAGTTCTAGATCAATTAATTTCTTTTGTCTCTCTACAGGAAATTTGAAGCAAAAATTCTTTTTAAATTATTCAAGGCTGTTATTTTTTTTAATGATAGAAAACAAGTTTAAATCAGCGAAAAGTCTAGAAAAAGAAAGGAATTGCTTATTCTCTGCTAATACTGGGTAGGAAATGTAGAAAATTTAAACCAATATAGATCAAACCTAGAGATGTGAATTAAGCAGTCACCTACACAAATATGAGGCAATAACTCTAAGGACAACAAAATAATTTTTTTTTATTTAAAAGATTTTATTTATTTGACAGAAAGAGAGAGTGCGCACACACACACAAGCACGGGGAGTGGCAGGCGGGGAGAGAGAGAGAGAGAGAGAGAGAAGCAGACTCCCTACAGAGCAGGGGATCATGACCTGAGCCAAAGGAAGACGCTCAACAGACTGAGCCACCCAGGTGCCAACGGACAACATAATAATTTTTACAAAAAAAAAATAATAATAATAATTTTTACAAAAAAGTAAGAACGTATTGAAAAACAAAAATTGAGACCTGCTCAGAGATATCCAAGAAACAGATTTTTTTAAAAAGCTACCAAAGTAATACTGCATTGGAAGAAAGAAACCTGTCCCTTCCTGGTTCCCAAAGTGTGTCCTATAAAGCAAAGTATCACAAATTCTACTAGATATTATGCTGGAGAAGCTCCATGGCTTATAGAGTTAGGACAGAAGTACTTCTCAGCCCCTCAATAAGGTAATGTGTATCATGAATTTCCAACAGGAAGATAGAAAATGCAGCATTTCCCAAATTGGTTTGATGTTAGAACTTTCCAAAGGGCATATCTAGCATAACTGTGCCATGAGACTGCAAAAGAAAATGTAGGTTCCAATCCTACATGGCCGAGGGAAGAATAGCAAAAAGAAAAAAATGCTGCCAGAAAAGATCTCTTATTGTAGTGGGCTGAATGGTGGCTCCCAAAAGATATGTCTATCCAGAATCTGTGAGTGTGATTTTATTTTTAAAAAGGGTCTTCTCGGGGCAGCCCGGGTGGCTCAGCAGTTTTGCACCGCCTTCAGCCCAGGGCATGATCCTGGAGATCCAGATAGAGTCCCACATCAGGCTCCCTGCATGGGGCCTGCTACTCCCTCTGCCTGTGTCTCTGCCTTGTTCTCTCTCTCTCTCTCTCTCTCTCTGTGTCTCATGAATAAATAAATAAAATCTTTAAACAATTTTTTAAAATTTTAAAAAGGGTCTTCTCAATGGTATTATTAAAAATCTCAAGATGAGATCATTCTAGACTAGGGTGAGCCCTAATACCAATGACAAGTATCCTTAATAGAAAAGAAAAGGTGAGAACATGTAGAGGAGAGGTGATATGAAGACAATGGAGGCAGAGATTGGAGTAATACATCTAGAAGACAAGAAACATCAAGGATTTCTGGCAGCCATCAGAAGCTAAAAGTAATGCACAGAATAAATTTTCTCTCTCAGCAGACACCTTGATTTGGGACCTCTGATCTTTAGAACTGTGAGAGAATACAACAGCCTTAGGAAAATACAATGCCTATATTAGGGGAAAAAAACCAGAAACAGAGAAGAGGTGGAGGGGGGATGGAAGAGAGAAAGAATATGAGAGGGAACAAGAAGGAGAGAGTGAAATTGAGACAGATTTAAAAAAAAGAAGATGCAAATTAATTGGCAGGGAGCAAAAAGAAATGAAGACTGGGAGAGTTCACTAAGCGGTATCAGAATCTCTTTGAAGAATTCAGTAAAGAGAAAACAAGGAGGAATGACAGCTAGCTAGCCTTTCCCCTTTTCTTTTCATGTTTCTGAGTATTATCTAAAAATGAATAATACTTGCTTTTCTAACAAATTTTCTTTAAAATCTAATGTTTTCTGTTATTTAATTCTCTGAAACACATACTATTTGCTATACATGGTAACTCAGTATTAAGAGAATAAGAGAAGAAAAGAAGATTTTCCATATGTCCCCCTCTTTCTATACCTCTTCCCTGTTTAGCCCTTCAGAAAGCAAAAGAAAATCTTGATCATGTGGTTGTCATCTGCATAATATTCAAAATTGAGAGTAGCTATTCATGGTTTCTGCTTCTCTAAAGACATTCTATTATTAAAATAACCAAATGCAGTAAGTATAATTATGACGAGCTTATAAATTACTTTCAAAGCACACAAAAGAAAAACTTTCATGTGCCTAACTACTTAATTATTCCTACCATGACCAATTTACATAATTTACATTTTATATAAAACTGGTTTTCTAATTATAAAAAGTGACATGTTCATTATAGTCACTTGGAAAACACATTGAAGTAATAAAAATATTAAAATCACTCTCTTCTCAAAACTTCTGTATTTTCAAAAAGGATTATAAATATAAATATTTCTGGGGCTCAAATTTGATGTGATTCCCAAAATGGTTTGGATTTAATTTCTCCACTCTTGTTTTTTACAAAGAAAGAATGGAAAACACCAAAGCCTATAACTGTCAAACATTTCACATCTGCTCACAGAACTGGCAACAGAAAGAAACAACTTTTTAAAAATATGTTTATGATTATTTGTATATTATAAAAATTGAATTCACTTTAAAATAAAACAACCCCCTTAAACTATAAAAAACATAAAAGTAGAAAGAATAGAAATCACCCATTATTTCATTGTCGTTAGACGTTCACTATTGGCATTTTAATCAATTTCTGTCCTTCTATTCACATTATTGAAAATATAATTTATATTTTTTAACCTAGCAAGATATAATAAACATTTCCTATGCATTAAGAACTTTAAAAAAAAAAAACCCTCACACACATAGTAAGTAGCTGCATAATAGTCCATTTCATGGGTAATACATAACGCTCTCAAGCATATCTATAATGTTGAACATTTAAGTTCTCTCTAATGGAATTAAATGAAGTTTACACTCAGTGTGTATGAACTGTTTTAAGGGTGGTAATTTGTATTCTCAAAATGATTTCCAGAAAGATGGTAACAATAGATATTCCCACAGGACTCTGAAAACCTGTCTCAATGCAACCTTGCCAACACTGAGGAAATTCAACTTTTTTCAATGTTTGAAAGTTGAGTTCCACCACGAGTTTAATTTGCATTTGTGTGTTAGTAATGTTGACTTTTAAAAATAATTATCATCAATTTGCATTTCTTTTGTGTCTCTTTACATGAAAATATAATTTTTTAAATTATAAAAGAAATCAAGAAAAAGCTATATTTCTCACACTATGCATATCTTTCTGCCTTATTTTCTTTTCATAGAAGTTTTTTTTTTCTTTTGAAGCTCAAAGCCAAAATCTGAGCAGTGTCCTCTCACTTGTCCTTTTTACCTCTTTGTATCTTCTCCTTTCTATCAATGGAAAACTTAACCTATAGGAAAACTGATCCAGATCTTTCCAAAAGAAACATAATGCTCATGAAAAACAATATTTCAACTGAAGTAATTTGAATTAATTATTAATTGATAACATTATTTTAAAATTAATTTATTAAAATTAATAAATGTGGTTATTATTTTTTCCTCTATACTGGGAATTATTCACAGTATAGTGGTTCAGAATTAAACCTTGTAAGGACTTCTCAAGCTATAATTTTATCAAACTTCATTCCACAGTTGAGGTTATTTGTAGTAGAACATGCACATGACATGATGCAAATCAGGTAATTCCACCACTCACCCCCACTGCCACCCCCTCATCTGTACTGAACACTTCCATTTCCTTCTCCAAATTCTTTCTCCATTCCGATCTTTGGCCCCAAGAGGGTGATCTGTGTACACAACATCAACAGATTTCTGTGTCCTCTGGCTTATTAGATTCAGCCAATGAAGAGCCAAGTCAGGTGATCAGAAGGAGGGAGGAAAGTAAATCAGGATATTTATTCCCCTGGCTGTATCCCCCATGGTCACTGTACCTCTCAGGACTGCCACCTCTTCAAAACTCTCTGCTTCTGGATTCTTCCCTTATTCCTTTCCAAGTAGTAATGATACAGTTCCCCCACCATTTCTACTGTAGGTTATTAATTATCCCTCTTGTTCTCCTACACTCAGTCCAAACCTTTGAAAATAATCCATTTGTAAATAAAACCTCTTTAATTTATACTAATTTGTGTCTGTGTTGTCCTTTTGAGTTGAAATTGTACTGCTCCATCTCCTATATAGATATTAAATAACAGAAACAATAACGAATTACCCTCTAAAAGTTTTTCATTTGAGACTTCATTATAATTATTGAATTTAATACCTTTAACTTAAATCTCATTAGCTTTCTCTCACTCACTTCAAATATGGGCAATTGGCAGCAAATCCTAAAGATAGCATCCTTCTTTAGATGAGTATCTCATGACCATGCCATAATATGGAGTATCTTTAAAGACGAAAATGTACACTTCAATGTAAGATCTAGTTAGATTAGCAAAGGCTAACAGAATTATCAGTTTCATAATGAGTACTATAATGGGGACATACTCAAAACAAAATGAGAGGTCATGGTGACAACCAGAAACAAGCTTTATATATCACAAAAGAGAAAGCTGTTGTTTATTTATGGCTGCCGGTAGTTATCTAGAAATTTTCCTACATACTTAATATTAGGTGTACAATATAGGACTTTCTTTTTTTTTTTTTTTTAAACTTTTTTTTTTTATGATAGTCACATAGAGGAGAGAGAGAGAGGCAGAGACATAGGCAGAGGGAGAAGCAGAGGGAGAAGCAGGCTCCATGCACCGGGAGCCTGACGTGGGATTCGATCCCGGGTCTCCAGGATCACGCCCTGGGCCAAAGGCAGGCGCCAAACCGCTGCGCCACCCAGGGATCCCTAGGACTTTCTTTTAATTAAAGTTTCTCACCATAGATTTGTATTTGACATGTATTTTTTGTTGTTTAGATTGCAATTGATGCTGGGAGATGGGATATATGCCATAGCAATGTTCCATGAAACATTATTAATGGAAACTCATGAAAACTGTAACAAATTGATGTACCACAATATCAGTATTACTGCCATCTGAACCACTTCATGAAAATAAATGGCCCTCTATCAGTCAAGAATCCAGATGCAAAAAAGTGACAAATTTGTCCCTGTCCACCAGAAGTCCACACTCTGTGAGTACTGACTAGTAATCACAGGTTGTCATTCAGTTTCTCATCTAGATTCAATCTCTACCTATAGGTTATTGAGAAATTAGCTGAGAGATGTATTGAAAAGATACTCATTCTAAAAGCTTCAGAATCATGCTAAATTAATCCCATTCTACTGAGTTTTTTTTCATCCATTCAATTACTAACAAATACTTACTGAGTGCCTATCTTATGAAAGGCAGTGTTCTAGGCATGAACCAAGAATGAGTGGAAGGCAAAATAAACATAATTCATAGGACTTTTTTCCTCCTGTTTTTACCTTTTCTTTCCAGATGGATTTTACAAATAGTTACTGATCTAATAGACAGACTGAAGATATGTTAATAAAAAAATCATAAGTAAACCAAAAACATTTTATATGTAAATATTTTGCCAATGACAAGGGTGTCATCAGAAATTTACAGAGAACAAAAAAATTATGGAGGAAATGACATTGAAATAATTGGTTAGTAATTGAATGGAAAAAAATCACTTCAACTCAACACTGTGCAGTAAAATAGAGTACATTCCAAAATCAAACAGAAAAATCAAAAAACAAAACAAAAGTAACCAACATCCCTAAGAAGTTTTAACACATAGAAAAAAAATTGCTTAGAAAAAAGAAAATGAATTGGAAGATTTGACTATATAGAAATGTGAACATTTCTCTGACAACATAAAAAAATTATCAAAATTAAAAGATAAACAGATTAGAAAATGTATTTATAGCAAGAATTTAACAGTTTAACCATAATAATAACCTATAAATTGATGACAGGAATACTAAGGCATTAAAAGTTCAACTGTCAAATGACATGAACAAGTAACTCACAAAAGAGGAAATGAACTGTATATATTAGCAGAGTGGAAAATACTATTTTATGGAAAATGATTTGGCAACATGTATCAAAATGATAAAATATCTGAGGCAGGTACTTAAGTGGCACAGCCAGTCAAGCATCCAACTCTTGGTTCGGCTAAGGTCATGATCTCAGGGTTGTGAGATCAAGCCCTGTGGTATGCTCCATACTAACCAGGGTGTCTACTTAAGACTCTCTCTCCTTCTCCTTTTGCTCCTCCCTGCCACCTTCTCTTCTCTATCTCTAAAATAAATAAATAAATCCTTTAAAAAATGTTATAAAGTGAAAGTTATTTCATTATTTCAATGAATAATGTTAATGCCAGAAAAGGCTTACACTTTATATGTAGAAATTTGAAGGTTATCTAAATGATCATTGATGCAGAAATAGTTAAGTATAGAACCTGCCCTCAATGATTATCCAACTACTTTACAGTATGGCTTATGAAGACTGAAATGACATGAAAAGCAATTATGATTAAAGTAAGCTATTTAGGGATCCCTGGGTGGTGCAGCGGTTTAGCGCCTGCCTTTGGCCCAGGGCGCGATCCTGGAGACCCAGGATCGAATCCCACGTCGGGCTCCCGGTGCATGGAGCCTGCTTCTCCCTCTGCCTGTGTCTCTGCCTCTCTCTCTCTCTCTGTGACTATCATAAATAAAAATTAAAAAAAAATAAAAATAAAAAAAAAAATAAAAAAAAAAAGTAAGCTATTTAGCACTTATGTAACATGATTGCAATTATGTCAGAAGAAATTAGACAAAGAAGAAAATAACTAAAATGAAAGATAGTCAAGCAGTAATAATTTATTTGGCCAGGATCAGTGTATGATTGATATATAGCTTTTCCTGATTTTTAATTTTTTTTCTAAGCACTTAATATTTGAATTATAAAACATTTCAAATAAATATATCAAATAAACATTTGGCATCTTTGTCTATCTCAATTCTTCTGGGAACAGTAAGTCTACAAAAATGTGCCATCCAGACTGAACTGTCAAGGCATAAAATTATATAAATTATTATATAATAACATTTCATTCTATCATAATTCATAAATACTGTAGTACTTCTCATTTTATTATTTCAATGCCTCATAAAATCTTTTCCTGTTAAAACTTGTGTTTTTTAATTTTTCTTTTCAAATAATGATTAGCACAAACAATCCACTTAACCATTAGAAAACCTAATGCACACACCTACTGCATTACAAAGTCATAATTAAACAGGAAATCCTCCTGCTGATGTTTCAACCACACACACTTCATGAACAAACTACAAATTTTCAGATTGTGACTACATTTTCTGTACCTTGCTAATAAGCCTTCCTGGTCTATTCGCCTATATCTCCTCTCTAGAGCTTGGCAGATGGTGGGCACTAAGTGAGTAAATATTTTTTGTAATAAATTCGTACCGAAGGAATAAATAAACAAATAGGCATTCATTTACTTCCATTATCAACATACATCCATTCTGAAAGACATACTCACAGAGACTTAACTTATAACCATAAAACTCACCACATTTGCAAATATCATTATCAAAGTACACACTAAGTAGTTTCAAAGTGAGAAAAGTTAGAATTGGGATAAACATTATCTACTGAAAAGGATTCATTAATAAAAAGAATTAAGAAGAATTAATTAAAAGGAGATTCATTCATTTTCATTGAGTGTTTTTCAAAAAAGAGTTTTCTGTATTCTCTTAATTAGATCATAAAAATAGTAAATGCATGTCTCTAGGGCTGATCAGTTGAGGCTACTCAATAGTATCTGGCATTTTGTGTTGGTGACAGTGTTTTCTACAGGTTTAATGATAGATAATTTACATATCATGTGATTTACCCATTGTCAGTGCACAATACAGTAAGTTTTTTAGTAAATAAATTTATGTAGCAAAATGCCAGATATAATTAACACCATAATCCCATTCTCAAATATGTTCATCACTTGAAAAAATTTTCTCCAGACCATTTACAGTTATTCTGTGCTCCCATCCTAGCCATAGGCAATCACGGATCTGCCTTCTATGACAGTAAATTTTCTTTGTCTTCACACTTCATGTAAAATGAGTCATATAATATTCAGTGGTTGTATTTGCCTTTTTTTTCTTACTAGTTTTGAAGCTTTATCCATCTTATAGTAAGAGCCAGTATTTCATTCCTTTTAACTGATAAATAGCACTCTATTGTAGGGATAAGGCACATTTTGTTTATTCAGTCACTAGTTGATGGACATTGGGACTATTTCCAGTCTTTCTCTTTTATGACTAATGCTGCTATAAACATTTGCATACACACCTTTTTGTAGCTATAGGTCTTCATTTCTCTTCAGTACAGAAATGAAGTGAAATCCTGGGTCACATGGTAAGTTTACATTTATAACTATTTAAGAAACTACCAAAATCTTCCAAAGAGGCTATACCATTTTACATTCCCAACGACATATGAAGATTCCAGTTTCTCCACATCCTCCCCAATACTTGGTATCATCTATCTATTTTTTACTATTATTATTATAGCCATACTATTAGGTGTGCAGTGGTACCTCATTTTGGTCTTACTTTGCATTTCCCTAACAACTAATAATGTTAGTTAGCATCTTTGCTTGTGCTTCTCAGCCATTCATACATATTTGTTAGTAAAATGTATATTCAGGTCTTTGCCCATTTTTAACTGGGTTATCTGCTTATTCTTGACTTCTAAGAATTTTTTTATATTCTCAAGCAAGTGCATAATCAAATAAGACTCATAAATATTTTCTCCCAGTCTATGGCTTTTTCTCTATTTTCTCAATGGTATATTTTGAAGCATGAACATTTTAATTTTTATAAAATCCAGTTTGTCAATTTTCATTTTTATGGCTCAAACTTTCAGTCTCATATCTAAGAAAAATTGTTCCCTAATCCAAGGGCACAAAGATTTGCTCCCATGTTCTCTTCTAAAAGTTCATTCTATGTCATCATATTCAGCATTAAGTGTTTAGAAGTAACAAAAGTAAGAAAAGATAATGATTCCTTGGTTGCTTGTGTTTCTTAGAATGCCATTGTCTTCTTTCTGTTTTTCCAAGTACCCATTCCAATGGAAAGCATGGCCCCTCAAGGCTGTCAGCATCCCAGTTTACTTATTGCAGATGCAACAAAATACATTCATCTTGTACTTGCTTTTACTCTCACTGAATTGCCTGTGAGTCCATAAGAATTCTATGTTAATAGGCCTTACACAAATGATATGTAAATAGAGCAGACAGAAACAGTGGACATCTTGCACAAGATCTGCTCAAATGATGTTACATTGTCCTACTGGACTTAACTTACAAAACAGTTTCAAAGATAAAATATTAAGAATTCCAAGTAGATGACCTCAGAGCCCTGCTAAATACAGACTCTATGTGACTGAATAGAGCCATGACCATGAAACTGGCTTTGGTAATAGATTTTTCATTGAGTAACTTTAACAAATAGAGGAAGTTTCCTTGTATATCCAGACTTTTAGTTGTATGTGTATGAGGTGGTGGTAGGGAAGGGGTTTAATCATAAATGGATGTTAGATTTTTGTGACATGCTTTTTCTGTGATCATTTACATGAACATGTAATTTTCCCCTTTACTTGATGTTCAAATATTAAATCAATCTTTCATTCACAGAATAAATCCCAGAATAAAGGTGAGGTGTATTAATTCATTTGTATTTTGCTATATTTGAGTAGTTAATTCCTTTTTTAGAATTTTTATATCCATGTTCATGAATGATATTGATCTGCAGTTTTCTTTTGCTATCTTTGTCTGGCTCTTGTATAAAAGTAATACTGACTTGAGAATGACTTGAACACGGACTCCTGGGTGGCTCAGTGGTTGAGCATCTGCCTGCCATTCAGGATGTGATCCTGGAGTCCCAGGATCGAGTTCCACATCGGGCTCCCTGCACAGAGCCTGCTTCTCCCTCTGCCTATATCTCTGCCTCTCTCTCTCTCTCTCTCTCTCTGTGTGTGTCTCATGAATAAATAAATAAATAAAAATCTTAAAAAAAAAAAAAAACCCTCAGCCTCAATAAAACAAAAAAAGAGAGAATGACTTGAACATTGTTCCTTCCTCTTTTTTTTTTTTTTTTAGAAAGTTTGCATTTGGTACTATTCTTTATTTAAATGTTTTTCTTTAACTTTTTTTTATTTATTTATGATAGTCACAGAGAGAGAGAGAGGCAGAGACACAGGCAGAGGGAGAAGCAGGCTCCATGCACCGGGAGCCTGATGTGGGATTCGATCCCGGGTCTCCAGGATCACGCCCTGGGCCAAAGGCAGGCGCCAAACCGCTGCGCCACCCAGGGATCCCTATTTAAATGTTTGATGGAACTGACTAATAACACCAGTCTAGGCCTGAACTTTTCATTATGAAAAGATTTTTAATACCTAATTCAATACCTGTACTTCTTGTAGATCTAATCAGATTTTATCTCTTATAGAGTCCATTCCAGTAATTTGTATTTTTCTAGAAATCTGTGTTTCATCTAAACTAATTTGTTGGGATTGTTTTTTATAATATTCCCTTACAATTTCTACAATAAAAATATTGTAGAATAGTTATACCATACCTTTCATTTTTTATTTTGTTATTTTGAGTCTCTTCCTTTTTTTTTTTTTTTTCTTTCTTTCTCTGCAATTCTAATTAAAGGTTTTTCTAATTTGGTCTTTTCAAATAAACAGCTTTTGGCTTTACTAATTTTCTCTATTGTTCTTGATTATTCTATTTCATTGAGTATTTACATCTCCAATTATGGTAGTTAAGTGTCTTTCTTCTTTTCTATTTTGTCATATTTTGCTTCGTGTATTTAGGGTTCTATTGTTAGATGCAAATACATCTTCCTTTTTTTTTTTTTAATTTTTATTTATTTATGATAGTCACACACAGAAGAGAGAGAGAGGCAGAGACACAGGCAGAGGGAGAAGCAGGCTCCATGCACCGGGAGCCCGACGTGGGATTCGATCCCAGGTATCCAGGATCGCGCCCTGGGCGAAAGGCAGGCGCCAAACCGCTGCGCCACCCAGGGATCCCAAAAATATCTTCCTGACTGCATTGTCCCTTTCATCATTATAAAGTATCCTTCTTTTTCTTTAGTAATATTTCTCATCATAAAGTCTATTTAGTATGATATTAATGTAATGACTAGCTCTCTTATGGTTACTTGTTTGCATGGTATGACTTTTTCCATTCTTTTACTCCCAACCTATTCATGTTTTTAAATTTAAGATGTGTCTCTTATTATTGACAACTTATAGTTGTGTCTTGCATTTTTATCAAGTCTGACAATCATCTTTTAAGTGGTGTGTTTATCCATTCACATTAAAATAATATCGGTATGTTAGGATCTATATTTGCATTTTTCTCTTTGTTTTCTTTATGTCTAATGTCTTTTTTGATTCAACACATTTTGTTGTTTAGAGTCTAATTTTGTGTTGAGTCTGTACTATTTTAATTCCTTTGTTTTTAGTATATTTTTAAATTATTTTCATAGTTGTTGCTCTATGCATTTTAACTTTAACTCTATGCATTTAACTGACATAAGGTATAAACTTTGTTCCAATATATCTCCTTTAGTCTCTATTCCTTAATATTAGTATTATGATATCTATCACCTCAACATGTTACAACTCAGCATTACAGTGTTATAATTATTGCTTTATAGAATTCTCTTTTGAAGGAGTTTTAAAAAGAAATAAATATATTAATAGAATCTTGTATTTATCCACACATTTGCCATTTCTTTCATTCCTCATTTTTCAGCTGATTTGAGTTACTGTTTGGTGTCACTTCTTTCTAGACTAAAAGACTTTCTTTAGTACTTCTTGTTAGATATATATGTTGGCAACTAATTGTCTCCATCTTTATTTTGGTTTTCATTATTGTGTCTTCATTTTGAAGAATGACATTGCTATGTACAAAATGATCTTGACAGCTTTTTTATTTTCAACACTTTGAATATGGCATGCCACTAACTTCTGACTTCCATTACTTTTAATGTGAAGTTAGCCATTGGTTTTTTAGTTGTTACCCTGAACTTGATGAAACACTTTTCTCTTGCTTCATTCAAAATATTCTCTGTTTCTCAAGAGATTGACTATGATGTGTCTAGGTTTATAACTTTATTTTTATTGGGTTCTGTTGCACTTCTTGACTCTTTAATAAGTAATTTTCATAAAAAATGGAGATCTTCAGCCATTATTTCTTCAAATGTTATTTCTGCCTCTTTATCCCCTCTATTTCTGGGATTCTCATTATATGGTATGTTTTATGTTCTCCCACAGTTCTCTAAGGTTCTTTTCATTTTCTTCAATTATTTTTCTGTTTTCAGAATGGATAGCTTCTAGTGATCAATGTTCAAGGCCATTGATTCTCTTTTCTGCCATGTCAAATCTGCTGTTGAATCCTAATAGTAAAATATCAATCCACTATCTTCACATATTTTGCTAAATCATTCTTATCACACTTTCTTTTCATTCTATAAACATGATTTTGTTTAGGTCATTGAATAGTATTTTCAGAATTGCTTAAAGTCTTTGTAAGCAAAATGTGAGATCTGAGAAATTCAGAGAAACTTTCACTTGATTTTTTCTGGGTATGGAACATAATTTATGTTTCTCCTGCATGTCTTCTAATTTTTTACTGAGTACTGGAAATTTTACATAATATACCAACTCTACATTATTATTTTACTGGGAGTTGTTATTGATTGATAACTAGCCTGAATTAAATCTGTGATGTCTGATTATCTCTACTAATTTTTTTCTTGTTTTCATTTTTAAGCCTAGCTTCCCAGGAATCAGAGTATACATATAGCTCACTGTTCATGCAACAATTTTTCATAGGTTGTGCTCAAAGATCTCAAGCCAATAAGGCTCTCTGCTCTTCTGATGGATCAGTGTGTGGCCTTGTACATTCAAAGTCCAGGACAGTTTCAAGCTTCCTCCAGCTCTTATTTTCTACCAAGATCTTTTGAATCTTCCCTATGCATGTGACATTCTATTACCCAGGAATATATGTATGGCTTGGGCCCATTTCTGTCTCTGCTTGCATGAACACAGCCCAAGGTTAACCTGATATATGTGGAGAACTTATCAAACCCTATGACTATTGCACTTCCTAGAAGCCTCTATTAAATTCCCAGCTAATCCACTAGTTCATTGTTTATCTTAAATGGGACCACAACCACAACCTCAAGCTCACTGTTCTGCTAGTCCTTCTTGTTCATCTGGGAACCTGCATCATTAAGTATCTCTAGCAATTAATGTGAACATGGCTATAATTATAGTGTAGGGTTTTTGTTTGTTTTTTGTTTTGGAAAACTCTGAATTCCTCTTCTATAATGGATCTTATAAAGTATGGAACAATTATTAAAACATGGATTCTGGACTCAAAAAGTCTGAACTATCACCCCAATTCAATCATCCTTAACCTTGAAACAACACTGAAAAACTTATACCATTATAAATGGAATTGGCAATAATAGTGTTTAAAAGGTTGAAATGAAGATTAAATTAAATCATATGTCTAAAGCACTGAGCACAGTGCCTGGTATTTAGTAAGTACCCACTAAGATTATAAAACCCCTGGTTATGAATAATTTGGGTCATATAATTGCCCTGGTCATGATCTTGCTCTTCTGATCTTATTCCAGCAGTATTCAGCCTGCATGAACTTTTTTTGGTATGGGGGAGGTTTGTTTGTTCTAGGCTACCTCCCACTGGTCATTTTCCTGATACCAATGCTGATATATCAATTGAAAAAAAAAAAAGTATTGTCTGCAATTGCTGAAAGTTCAATTAACAAGCTATGGGTTTAGTGTCTCATCTACATGTAGTTCATAAACTGTATTTCTATCACTTTTATCCTAGTATTTTTTCCCTTTATTGCTGTATTTGCACTAATATGCACAACCCAGAAACTACAGTAAAGTCCATCCATCACAAACTGTTTGAATGTTTATGAACATCTTCTATGCTATGCCACTGAAGAGGAAAGTATTAAGGTGAATATGTTCTTGTCTATACTGAGATTTCTCTGAGACTCTCTTCCATTCCTTTATCCCATAAAGTTCATTCCTTTTATTTCCTGACTTTTGATACACATATTTGTATGGTTCAGGATCTATTTCTCCTGGAGCTGAGCCTAGTCTATGTAACAGTGCTTTGCTGTTTAACTGCTTCATATTCAGTACATATGTGCTTATTTATATTTGTTAGAAGAATTCAACTACTTACCAGAATACTGGGTGATGAAGTGGAAAAAAAAATCAAGCACAACTAATCCAAATTTAAAACTTAATATTTGGATGCATTTACCTATAATGTTTCTTAAAATCTATGCAAATTAAGAAATATCTTGGATGTGTTCTGGCGGCATTTATAACCCAACACAAATGCTGCAAATAATAGTTTATATTTGTTGAATGCTTATTTACCCCAGGAATTATTATTCTAAGTGCTTTGTGTAAATTATCTTACTTAAAGTCACAACAAGGGGATCCCTGGGTGGCTCAGCAGTTTAGCGCCTGCCTTTGGCCCAAAGCACGATCCTGGAGTCCCGGGATCGAGTCCCGCGTTGGGCTCCTGGCATGGAGCCTACTTCTCCCTCTGCCTGTGTCTCTGCCTCTCTCTCTCTGTCTATCATGAATAAATAAATAAATAAATCTTAAAAAAATAAAGTCATAACAACCCTTTGAATTTGGTACCATTATACCAATTTTATAAATAAGAGAATTGTGCCCCAGTAAGTTTGAATATCTTGCCCAAGGCAGAGCTTAAAAAAAAATCAAGCAAGTGTGACTCTAAAGCCTTGCTCTTACCTGCCATGCTGTATTCCATTCCACAATAATGGTCAACATTTACAGAATACATAGTATCTCTTAACACTGTACAGGTACTGGTCTCAATACCATATAGGTATAACTCCTTTAATCATAACCATAGTCCTAGAAAGCTATATTATAATACCTATTTTAGAGATATGGAAAATTAGGGCAGCCCGGGTGGCTCAGCAGTTAGTACTGCCTTCAGCCCAGGGCGTGATACTGGAGACCCGGGATCGAATCCCACGTCGGGCTCCCGGCATGGACCCACCCTGCTTCTCCCTCTGCCTGTGTCTCTGCCTCTCTCTCTGTGTGTCTCTCATGAATAAATAAATAAAATATTTAAATAAATAAATAAATAAATAAATAAATAAATAAATAAATAAATATCTGGAAAATTAGAACAGAAAAATTAAGAATTCCCACAGGCCATATGATAGGAATAGGTAAACTCAAAATTATAAACAAAGTATATTCAATTCAAAGTATGGAAGCAGCTCACAGCCCCTGATTCTTATAACTTATGTGTTTAGATAAGGATTCAAGAAAAGTTTTCAAATTCTTTCCCCTATGCTTTTGCAAGAATATCCCACTGGGTGATGGGGGGGGTAATGAATAGTTTTCATATCATGTATTATCTCCTATACACATAATAAATAACCAGACAAAGACAAATGCCACCTATTCATTTGTATGTGCTGAGCACAGCTGGCAAAAGCAAAGTGAACAAAAGACGTTCTTTATTAACTTATTCTTGAAGACACAACTGAATGAATGCAACTCAGTGAAGTAAAAAAAATATATTTTTTATACGAATGGAGATTATTTTGATCAATTGAGCTATTTATGCATTTGTTCACAAATAATTTATGTAACAAAAAGCATTAATTACTAAATGAGATTCAAAACACCAAAAACTTGCCCTTGTAAAACTTTGAGAATATACTAGAAGAAAAAGTACTACTAATGATCATCTAATTAAGTTGCTATCTTCCAATGAAATTTAACGAGAGTAACAATGAACAGTGATGGAGACTGAAAATTTCAATGCTTCTATCCAAAAATGAATTCTTCAGATAGTTTCATTTGAAACTATGATCACTTATCCTTATCAGAAAAGGAAAAAAATGTTATTTGTTTTACTTGTCTGCATTTAGTATTTGTATAAACATGAGTAAATGAGTGAAATTAGGGCAGCCTCAGTGGCCCAGCGGTTTAGCGCTGCCTTCAGCCCAGGGTGTGATCCTGGAGATCCCCAGATCGAGTCCCATGTCGGGCTTCTTGCATGGAGCCTGCTTCTCCCTCTGCATGTGTCTCTCTGCCTCTCTTTCTCTCTGTGAGTCTGTCATGAATAAATAAATAAAATCTTAAAAGTAAAAGTGAAATTAGCTAGAGAAAAAATTCGTATTATGTCCATAAAATATATATAAAGTATATCTATGCCCACTATAGTTTCATATATTTTTAGAACACTGTCCTAAGTAGCCTGGAAAAGTGCTCAAGAATAAATGAAACCTTAAATTGTCTAAAAAAAAGTTTTAAGAGCAAATACTGGCTACCAATCATTTGTATAAATCTTCCCAAAAATCTAAAAATAGGAATGCATTAAACAGAATGCACAGAGACAGAGAATGGTTCATCAAACTTTCCCAGCTAGGAAAATGTGGCTTTCCCATACATCATTCAATAAAAAACAGATGGGAGCAAGTTGGTTGCCAGAAAGAAAGGAAAGAGATACAGCATGTTATAATTATGAGCTACGGATAAACAAAGGGAGAAAGAATATATTAAAACAAAAAGCATAGTTTCTTCCATGAAAATTCTCTCTCCAGAGTAGGTGAAACTAAGGATAAAATGACATTTTTTGTGAAACATTAAGTACACATGGAATGGACACTTTATCGTCTAGAACCTATCTCCCTTCTTTTGTTTATAACACCCCAAATCTTTTGCCACTCCTGATACTTGTGGTTCAGAGACCCCTTTTAGGCTCTGAGGATGGGTGGTGTGATTCATGCTGGTTCAGTGTCTTAAGTCTTATGACCAAATCAGGTCAAGTCAGGGATGGGAACATCTCTGAACCTGGTCCAATTTAGAGGAAATTCTAGAGTTCTCACAAAAAAACTATTTGAAAGACATATTCTTTTTTTCTGAACTTGAGCATAGGAGACCACACGTTTAAAACTGTTGGCAGTCATACTGATACCACATGAAAGTAGAATGCAACAAACTATACAGGAAAGCAGGCTGATGAGATAGATGGTAGGTTCTGATGACATTTCAGCCCCTTCATCAAACTGCTTCTGTATCAGATGTTCCTCTGGAACTTTGAGTCATGTGAACTAATAAGCTTCCCTTTTATCTTAGCCCAGATTGGGTTGAATTTCCTATCTATTAAGCCTAGAAAAGCCCCTAGTAATCAAACTCCAATTTCAAAAACGATGAATAAATAAAAACTAGAGCCACTGCAGTTTACAATGCATCTTTTCCACATTCATTGTTTAATTTTGTTAACTATTACCTCAATTCCCATTTTACAGATGAGGATAAATGGAGTTCTGTTTGTGTAAGCTGCTGAAAGAAAATACCATTTTTTAAAATTAATTTATTTATTTATGATAGACACAGAGAGAGAGAGAGAGAGAGAGAGTGTCAGAGATTCAGGCAGAGGGAGAAGCAGGCTCCACGCCTGGAGCCCGATGCGGGAGTTGATCCCGGGACTCCAGGATCTCGCCCTGGGCCAAAGGCAGGTGCCAAACCACTGAGCCACCCAGGGATCCCCAAAATACCATTTTCTGATAGAAGAAATACCACTGGGTAACTTATAAACAACAGAAATGTATTTCTCAGAGTTCTGGAGGCTAGAAGTCTAACATCAGAGAGCCAGTATGATTGAGTTGAAAGCCCTCTTTCTGCTCAGAGACATCTTGTATGTTCACATGAGGGAAGGGGAGATAAACTCTCTGAGGCCTCATTTTTTTCTTTTATTGAAGTATAATTAACATATAGCATTGTATTAGTTTCAGGTGCACAACATAATGATTGAACAATTCAACACATTACTCAGTGTTCATCATGGTAAATGTACTTTTAATCTCCTTTATTTCACCCACCTGCTCACCCCCTCAAACTGGCATCCACCAGTTTGTTCTCTGTTTTTAATATTCTGCTTTGTTTGTCTCTTTCTTTTTTTATTCATTTGTTTTCTTAAATTCCACATATGAGTGAAATCATATGGTAATGTCTTTCTCTGTCTATTTCACTTAACATTATAACCATAAGATCTAATTATATTGTTGCAAAGGCAAGATCTCATTATTTTTTATAACTGATAATATTCCAGTATGTGTGTATGTGTTTGTGTGTGTGTGTATCACTTCTCTTTATCCATTTCTATCAATAGACAATTGGGTTGTTTCCATATCTCGGCTATTTTAAATAAAGTTACAATAAACATAGGGGTGCATATATATTTTTGAATTGGTGTTTTTGTTCATTTTCGCTGGGTAAATGCCCAGTAGTGGAATTACTACATCATATGACACTTCTATTTTTAATTTTTTGTGAAACCTCTATATTATATTCCACAGTGGCTGTACCAATTTGCATTCCTACCAACAGTTTACAAGAATTCCTTTTCTCCACATCCTCACAAACACTTGTTGTTTCTTGTCTTGATTTTAGACATTCTGACAGCTATGAAGTAATATCTCATTGTGGTTTTGATTTGCATTTTCCTAATGATTAGACACACTGAGTATCTTTCCATTTGTCTGTCGACCATCTGTATATCTTCTTTGGAAATATGTCTATTTAGGTCCTTTGCCTCTTTTTAAATTAGGTTATTTGCTTTTCTGGTATTGAGTTGTATAAGTTCTTTATATTTTTGCTTGGATATTAACCCCTTATTGGATATATCATTTGCAAATATCTTCTCCCATTCAGTATGTTGCCTTCCCTTTGCAAATGCTTTATATTTTGATATAGAACTAGAACAAATAATACTAAAATTTGTATGAAACCACAAAAAACCTGAATAGCCAAAGTAATCTCAAGAAACAAGAATAAAGGGATGCCTGGGTGGCTCAGCGGTTGAGTGTCTGCCTTCAGCTCAGGGTGTGATCCTGGGATCCAGGATTAATTCCCATATCAGGCTTCTTGCGGGAAGCCTGCTTCTCCCTCTGCCTATGTCTCTACCTATTTCTTTCTCTGGGTCTCTCATGAATAAATAAATAAAATCTTTTAAAAAAAGAAAAAGAAACAAGAATAAAGCTGGAGGCATCACCATCCCAGATTTCAAGATAAAAGACCTAACTGTGAAACCTGAAACCATAAAACTCCTAGAAGACAGGCAATAATTTTTTTTTTAATATTGGCTGTAGAAACATTTTTGTAGAGATGTCTCCTCAGGCAAAGGAAACAAAAGCAAAATTAAACCTTTGGGACTACATCTCTGAGGACTCTTTTACAAGGGCACTAACTCATCAAGATAGCAGAACCTTCACTTAATCACCCAAAGACCCATTTCAGTCATTAGGATTTCAACATTTAAAGTGAGAGGGGACACAAGCATTCAAACCATAGCAAATAACTTTCCCAAGATTACACAGTTGGTAATTAGCAGCACCCAGGTTTTATGAGTTAAAATCCCATAATTTTCTACTCGTGCTTTTCAACCTCAGGTTAAAAAAAAGTAGGGGGGAGTTGATTCAGTGCTATGCCAGGTGGTAAAAAAATAAAAATATAGTTTAAGTGTAACATCTTTCTAGAACGTCAATTATTTTCAAATATCTGAGTAAAAGGATATGAGTAAATTAATTTTTAAATAGTTCTATACAGATTTTTGTATTTTAAGCTCTAATATAATATGGAATAATGCAAACATTTTCAGAATTCAAGTATGAGATCACAATAAAATGTCAGGCTTATAACTTGCCACTTAGCAGACCAAAATGTAAGAGAGTTTTATCTTTAGGAAGCATATAAAATGCAGTAGCATTTTAAAGCTCAAAGGACAAAACTGATTATTTATAAATAAGTGAACTTCCATCTATAAAATCTATCACTTTTTTTAATATTTAGCACAAAATTACTATAGATTCCAGGGAATGATTATAATAACTAAATAAGCCAGGGACATTTTGAACAAACAGCAGAAGGCTGTATGAGTACAAAATGTTCTAAGCGAACTAAGATTTCTATTGTCACTTATGTACTATTGACCTAGATGTTCTAGAAACTAAGGTCACTATCAACAGAGACTTCCGAAATATTTTAGCAGCACAGTTCAAGCAAATGTTTCTTTTCAAGGTAATATATATAAAAAATAATTATTGATGATAAATTTTTAATTTCATTTGCCTTTTTAGCAGAAGTCTAATATTCTTGAGGATATTATAAGGTCAATAAACCAAGGAGAATGTGGTAGACTAGATAATGGCTCCCCAAAGATGTCCATGTTCAAATCCCTAGAACCTGTGAATACATGACTATGTACTATGACTATGACTACAGACTTTTCAGATGCGATTAAGTATCTTGATGTTATATATGAACCCAAGGGTAATGATAAACACAAAACCAGTAATAGACACACCATAGAAAAAGAAAGGAATCCAAGCATAACACCAAAGAAAGCCATCAGGCCACCAGCAAAATGAACAAGGAAAGAAAAAAAGGAACAGAGAATAACTACAAAACAACTAGAAAATGATTAACAAAATGACAATAAGCATAAATCTATGAATAATTACTATAAATATAAATGGACTAAATGCTCCAATCAAAAGACATAGGTGACTGAATGGATTAAGAAAAGACCCATCTATATGGTGCCTCTAAGAGACCCATTTCAGACTTAAAGACACATACAGACTGAAAGTAAAAGAATTAAAACAGATATTCCATGCAAATGAAAAAGAAAAATAAAAGGTAAGGTAGAAATACTCATATAAGACAAAGTAGACTTTAAAACAAAGACTAGGGGATCCCTGGGTGGCGCAGCGGTTTGGCGCCTGCCTTTGGCCCAGGGCCCGATCCTGGAGACCCTGGATTGAATCCCACGTCGGGCTCCCGGTGCATGGAGTCTGCTTCTCCCTCTGCCTGTGTCTCTGCCTCTCTCTCTCTCTGTGACTATCATAAATAAATAAAAATTTTAAAAAAAAATTTAAAACAAAGACTACAGGGACGCCTGGGTGGCTCACTGGTTGAGCATCTGTCTTCAGCTCAGGGTGTGATCCCAGACCACAAGTCCTGAGCTGAGCTCCCTGTGAGGAGCCTGCTTCTCCCCCTGCGTATGTCTCTGCCTCTATCTGTATGTCTCTCATGAATAAATAAATAAAATCTTTAAAAAAAAAAAAAAAGATCTTAAGAAAAGCAAACCCAGAGGTGACTGAATGGCTCAGTCAGTTGAGCATGTGACTCTTGATTTCGGCTCAGGTCATGATCTCAGGGTCCTGGGATCAAGGCCTGCATCAGACTCCCAGTTCAGCAGGGAATCTTCTTGAGGATTCTCTCTCTCTCTCAAAATCTCTCTCTCTACCCCTCTCCACACTTGTGCACTCTTTCTCTAAAATAAATAAATAAATCTTTTTTAAAAAGCAAACCCAAATATGTATATTAAATTAATTTTAAAGTACTAAATTCACTATTGCAATTCAGATCCTCTTATATGATTTTTAAATTGAAATACAATTGACATATAACATTATTTTAGTTTCAGTAGTACAACATAGTAACAATATATTGCAAAATAATCATCACAGTTAACATCCATTACCACACAATTATAAATTTTCCTATTGATAAGAACTTTTTAAGATTTACTCTCAGCAACTTTCAAATATTCAATACAGTTAATGTTAGTCTCCACTGTATATTACATCTCCAAAACTTACTTATTGTAACTGAAAGTTGTACCTTTTAACTACCTTCACTCATGTTGCGCACTACCTCTGACAACAACCAATCTGTTCTCTGCATATATGAGGTACGTGTTTTGTTTTTGTTTTAGATTTCACAAGTAAGTGAGATGATATTACAGGGATATTGGCCTATAATTTTCTTTTTCTGTAGGGTTCTGGTCTGGTTGCAGTATCAGTACAATGCTAACTTTGTGGAGTTTGTAAATATCCTGTCTTCTTCTATTTTGGGGATTAATTTGAAAATAATTGTATTAAATCTTCCTTAAATATTTGACAAAATTCACCAGTGAAGCCATCTGGTTCTGGAATTTTATTTGTTGGAAGATTTTTAATTACTGATTCACCTTATAAGTATTTCTTCATGATTAATTATTGGAAGATTGTATATTATCCATTTCTTCTAGGTTGTCCAATTTGCTGGTACATAGTGTTCATAGTAGTCTCTTGACTCGTTGTATTTGTGTGGTATCTGCTGTAACATTTCCTATTTTGTTTCTGATTTTACTTATTTAAATTCTTTTCTTTTGTTCCTGGTGAGCCTAGCTAAAGGTCTATGTTATTTATCTTTTCCAAAAACCAATTCTTCACTGATCTTTCCTATTGTCTTGTAGTGTTTATTTATCTCTGCACTGATCTTTGTTATTTCCTTCTTTCTATTAACTTCTGGCTTAATTTGTTCTTCTTGTTTAGTACCTTGATGTGTAAAGTTATTTATTAGAAATAATTCGGGCAGCCTGGGTGGCTCAGTGGTTTAGCGCCGCCTTCAGCCCCAGAGCGTGATCCTGGAGACCCGGGATCAAGTCCCATGTCAGGCTCCCAGCATGGAGCCTGCTTCTCCCTCTGCCTGTGTCTCTGCTTCTCTGTGTGTGTGTGTCTCTCATGAATAAATGAATAAAATCTTAAAAAAAAATCTTTCTTGTTTCTAAGTGTAGGCATTTATTTCTATAACTCCCTCTTAGAACTTCTTTGCTGTGTAGTGTAAGTTTTGGTGTTATTATCATTTTCATTTGTGTTAAGTGTTTTCTTCTCTTTTGATTTCTTTTTTGAGCCATTGATTTGTTCAGTAATGTATTGTTTAATTGTAAACTTTTTTTACTCATAATTGTAAACTTTCCATTTTAATTCTTATAATTGATTTCTAGCTTCTGCCATTGTGGTCAGAAAAAAATGCTTTATATTATTTGAATCTACTTAAATTTATTAAGAGTTCTGTTGTAGTCTTTCCTGGAGAATGTATTCTGTTGAGTTTTGATAGAATGTCCCATGTATATCTGGTAAGTCCATTTGCTCTAATGTGTCATTTACAGCTATTTTTATCCTTATATTTATAACAGTCTATTTTAAGTTAACAACTTAAGTTTGAATATAATCTAAAGTTCTATATTTTTATTCATTCCCCACAATGCTTTATGTTTTTGATGTTTTATGTTTTTGATGTCACTATTTGCATCTTTTTATCTTGTGTATTCAAGAACAAATCAATGTAGTTATAATTATTGTTACTACTTTCATCTTTAACTTTCACACTAGCTTTATAAGTAATTAATCTACTACCTTTATAAATTTAATTATGAATTTTACTGTATATTTACCTTTACAGGTGAGATTTATACTTTCATAAGTTTTCTTATTACTAATTCATGCCCTTTTGCTTCAACTTAAAGCAGTCCTCTAATATTATAAAGCTAGTCTAGTGGTAATGAACTCCTTTAGCTTTTCTTATGCCTCTTTCAAATTCTGAAGGACAATATTGCTGGATAGAGTATTCTTGGCTGTCAGATTTTTTTCTTTCATCATTTTAAATATATTGTGCCATTTGTTTCTGGCCTCCCAAAGATTCTGCTAAAAAATCTGTTCATGGTCTTATTAGGATTTTCCTGTACATAATATATTTTTCTCTTCGTGTTTTGAAGATTCTCTTCTAATATATAAATAAATAAATGAAAGATTTTTTTCCTTGTTTTTAAATTTTTATAATTTAATTATAACATGTCTTGTACATATCTTTAGGTTCATCTTATCTGGAACTCTATGGGCCCCCAATTATGGAAGTCTGTTTTTTCCTGTTTTAGGGAAGTATTTAGCCATTATTTCTACAGACAAATTTTCTGCCCTTTTCTCTCTATTCTCCTTTTGGTATTGCTACAATGTGAATGTTGGTCTGCTTAACATTCTCCCATTAATCATGTAAGCTAGCTTCACTCTTTAAATTCTTTTTCTTTTGCTGTTTTCATCAGATGAATGCCACTGACTTTCTTTGCATTCACTAACCCTTTCTTCTGCTTCATCTAATCTGCTGTTGAACTCCACAATTATATTTTTCAGTGAAGTTGTTCTTTAACAACAACTGTTGTTCTTCAATAGTTCTTCAAGTCTGTGATTTCTCTTTGGTATTTTCTTATATTTTCTCTTTTTTGATTCTCACTTTGTGCATCTATTATTCTCTTGACCTCATGAATCTCTTTATGACTATTATTTTAAACTCATCAACAAGTAAGTCACTTATTTCCATTTTATTAAGGTTTATTTCCTGAAGTTTTATCTTTTTTCTGAATTTGGAACAAATTCCTCTGTGTTTTCATTTTATTTGATTACTGTGGTGTTTTCTTTGCATTAAATGAAATAGCCACCTTTCCCAGTCTTGAAGGAGTGGCCTTGTGTAGTAAATGAACTTTATCTTTTTTTTTTTTTTTTTTTTTTTTTTACTTTATCATTCAACTCTGCTCTGGCTCTTGGCTATCTCTTAAACCAAGTGATTGTTGAAGCAGGCTACTTTATATTCTTAGTGGTTCCCTGTGGTTGAGGGAACAAGACCTGTCAGTGTCCAAAAGGAGAGGATCTGTCAGCATCTAAAATCAGGATGATTGGGAACTGCTTAAAAACCCTTTCTTTGTCACAGTCCTGTGAAACCTTCCAAGGAAAGCCCCACTGGTCACCAGAGCTAAAAGATCATGGGGTGTACCCTGGATGGGATCACAAAAATCATGGTTCTTGATGTGTACAAGCTCCATTCCAGGAGATATTGACCACCTGGAGCAATATACAGGGAATATGTGAAGATGGTACTCACTGGCTTCCATCTTTAGAAAGTATTTCACTAGATTCCCAGACATGTGTTAGATAAGATGCCTGCTCATCAGGCTGAAGTTTTATGATAAGCAAATACGCCTCTTTCATAAAAAGGCCGAGTACTTTTCAGTAGGCCACCTCTGTACTGGGTCCTGTGGAGTAGCTAGGTAAATCACGTGAGCCTTTAAAAACTTTGTTTGGGGCAGCCCCAGTGGCGCAGCGGTTTAGCACCCTCTGCAGCCCGGGGTGTGATCCTGGGGACCCTGGATCGAGTCCCACGTAGGGCTCTCTGCATGAAGCCTGCTTCTCCCTCTGCCTGTGTCTCTGCCTCTCTCTCTCTCTTTCTCTCTCTCTCTCTCTCTGTGTCTCTATGAATAAATAAATAAAATCTTTTAAAAAATTAAAAAATAAAAAATAAAAACTTTGTTTGCTCTACCAGTGCAGGTCTCATGGAACCAAGCCTTGTTGGCTTTTAACATTAGGTGTTTTGCAGACTCATCTTTCAGATGGGGGTCTTAAAAGTTGGGGCATGAGAAGCAAGATTCAAACTCTTCATTCCTCATGGAGAAGCCTGAATGTGAGTTTCTCCTGATTATGGGCAACTGTGCCAGTGGTGGGAATTATGGCAAGATTGCATCTTAGCCTTTCCAACTCACTTTGATGTGGGTCCCCCTCCCCCCTATTTGCTCCATGTATAGAAGTTGCTCAGCTAGTTTTTGGGTTTCTTTCAGAGGAAATTTGTATGTGTAGCTATAGGTTCATTGTGTCTATGGGAAATGAATTCAAGATCCCTCTACATTACCATCTTGAATCAGAACCCCTCACATGATATTTTTAAACACTAGTTATAAAAACAATTTTGAAACATCCCAGGCAGTGTTCCTTACTGACCCAAACATTATATCCTGAGGGTTTTTATTTCTTGGTGATCCTGTCTATATTCATTAGCTTTTATAACTGGACATGCAGTATACTCTGGTCACTCTAAAGAACTGAACTTCAGGCTTATTTATAGTAGATCTCATTAGGAAGACATCTCTGTATCACACAGAAAACTGGCCCAATTACTATAGTCAAAGTTGCAATACCCTTTATACTTCTTCATTCATGTGGCAAAGAATAGAATCAATAAAGCTGTTTTTAGAAATAACTTCCAGAATCATATATCAAAACTGTCTTGCTATGAGAGCTGCTGCAACTTCTTTGGAAACAGAATCTATTCCAAAAAAACTTCACTGTATTTTCCTTTTCAAATTATCACAAATTTTTGAATCATAGGCTACTATCTCCCCACACTGATGCAACCTGAGAGTGCTTTATTTAAAATTCCAACATTATGGGATCCCTGGGTGGCACAGCGGTTTAGCGCCTGCCTTTGGTCCAGGGCGCGATCCTGGAGACCCAGGATCGAATCCCACGTCGGGCTCCCGGTGCATGGAGCCTGCTTCTCCCTCTGCCTATGTGTCTCTGCCTCTCTCTCTCTCTCTCTCTCTGTGACTATCATTAAAAAAAACAATAAAAATAAAATAAAATTCCAACATTAGAGTGAAATTTTATCAAGAGAACTAAATTTTGAAGATAAATCAATAAGGTGAAGTGAGTATATTTGTTTTTTAAAGACTAAACACTACCAGCTAAACCATTTATTTAGTATTCAAATATTCTACATAGAAAATAGGAAAATAAGTAATTGAAGTGAGTAACTTCATTAAAGAATCTATTCTGTAATCACATATATGTTAAATTCAAATGTCTTATTAACACATTGTATAAATTTGGCAAATCTCTATTTGTCTTTTCATACCAGGCAATTAAAAATTTTTATAAAAAATGTATTTAGTGAGCCACTTCACAATCTAATGAAATAAAGTCAACAAAATTTAAGAAAAGTTGATACAATAAGCAATGCACATCTATATTTTTATATGTCTGGAAATCTTTTAACATATACAAAAATTAGTGGTTTTAAAAAAATATATATATAAGTTTATGAATCACATAAGCTAGCAGCTATTACAACTGAAAGCGTACAAAGAAACATCAGCTTTTGGAATAACCATACTTGCTCCAAATTACATGATTTCCTTCTCTATTGAATATGGAATAAGATACAGAAAACAACAATCAACCAAAAACACATCAATTTTTTAAGTTAACAGAGACTTAGAGAAATTCAAGATCTTTTCTCATGTTTTTTCCATTCTCATATTCTCCCTCTGAAATGCAACTCCATTGTAATCAGATTCAAGGAATACTGAAATAAAAAAAAAAGTCAATCCTGACTATTATAGAATTTGTTGAAGTCTGAACTTCTTAAGCTTCCTGTTGGAAAAATCCGATCCTTGCTACAGATTTCTCTAGCCTTTTACTTTTTTTAAAAAAATTTATTTTTTATTGGTGTTCAATTTGCCAACATATAGAATAACACCCAGTGCTCATCCCATCAAGTGCCCCCCTCAGTACCCGTCACCCAGTCACCCCCACCCCCCGCCCACCTCCCTTTCTACCACCCCTAGTTCGTTTCCCAGAGTTAGGAGTCTCTCATGTTCTGTCTCCCTTTCTGATATTTCCCATTTTCTCTCCTTTCCCCTTTATTCCCTTTCACTATTTTTTATATTCCCCAAATGAATGAGACCATATAATGTTTGTCCTTCTCCGATTGACTTATTTCACTCATCTAGCCTTTTTCTTTTTAATTATATGTTTCTTTCACAGGCACAAAATCATTTGAGTCTTCCTCCACGTGTGTTCTCAAATAGGTGGCTTTGTTCCAAAGCCTTTTTATTCTTTCAGGGTAATCATAATTTTCCAAATGCTATGTGATCTGATAAATATGGTATGAAAAGTCAGTCAACACTAATATGGGTAGTCAAGATCTACAACAGAAAAAAATAAGGTAATGGAGAAAGAATTTGTTCTCTCTACCTGGAAACACTAGGTATTATGGGTTATAGGGGCCACACACAGCCCCTTGCAATGTGAAAATCATTTGCATCAATAAAATATTGATGACACAGAAAACAAATTTCCATTGGCTCAGAATTCACTTCTGACTCTTCTATCACTGAGGAATGGAAGCAATTTATGAATATATATGAATAAATGAATATGAGCACTATCCTGTTCAATTATACTTTTAACAGCGGTTGTTGGTTTCTATATGAAACAAATAAAAAGGTGGTTAGTAATTCTTATCAATACAATTCATTGCAATTCATCTTCTCCATCTTTGCAAAGACAACCCTCTAGACGGAGTTCTGACTTATATCAGGACTTTCTTTTCATCCAGAGCTAAGCTTGTGGGTACCTGATAAAATCAACTTTTAACAATCCTTAGCTACTCAGAAAATTCTTTTAGTCCCAGGTTTCCTGTCTGTATTAGATATTCTCTTAACCCAGACTGGCTTTTGTGTTTCTATTCCCCCTTAGACTGGCCATTTGGAGTGATGACTTTGTAATATATCTGGATTGGGTTTCATTACTGCCCCAAAGATGCAACCTCAACCTCTTGAATCACTGACCATAGCTTCAAAAGTCTCCAGCTTTTGTAACTCTGCCTCCCTACCCAAATATTATGCAGAGTTTCTACATTTCTTGGGAGGAAGTGCACTGTACAGGAAGTAGGATCAGTCTGTTTCCCTAAGTCAAAATGATTACTGATTTAATAATAATGAAAAGTAGAGAAATATGCTTTACACATAGCCTTCAACTGTAATAGGTATGCAGTTTCAGAAACATAAGGATGAAAAGAAAATAAAGGCAGCTTTGAATAGAGGAAATAAAAACTATATACTTCCATTAAACCATTGCTCTCTCTAAGGCAAAACTACATTGGTCCCTTCATGGAAAAGGCTCCAATTTAATAAATTTAATTAAATTTTAAAAAATGAGTTAAAATGTAAAACTTTGGATTACAGTTTAATAATATAAAATTCAGAAACTGAAATAATAACCATGTAACAACTCAGAAAATTTTGATTTAGAATTCTTTGATCTAAATCATACCCAGACCTCCAGGGGAGATTTAACATTTAGATATATAACTATATCACATCCCAAACCTGCCAAATCAGAATCTCCATAAGTCAGAATAAGAAGTATTTTTAATAAGTGGTGCTAACAGTCCCTGAGATAACTTTGTCAATCCTTGCTTTTACTGTGCTCCTCTAGTTCTTCATTTTATTTTCTGTGCCTTGTCTCAAAGTTGCCATAACAATAAATAATCAAAATAAAGTGTAAATTCCAATGAAAAGTGGAAATTAAAGCAAAAAAACTAATATATACCTACTGACTATTATTGACTCTGATTAATCAGAATGTTTTTGATATCCACGTCTCATTTTACAACTTAAGTGTAGGGTAGAACTTAAAGACATACAATTGGGAGACATGTAGCTTGGTTCCACTACAGGCTCAGTCACACTAGCCCTCTCAGTGACCCTGAGAAATTTTCTCCATTCCTCATTTTTCTCAGCTGAAAAACCCAGAAATAATATTAGCATCTACTTGCATCTACTTCATAGTTACTGTCAAGATATTATTGAATACATGTAAATTGTTATGAACAACCTCCTAGCATACAGAAAGCATTCAAGAATTTGAGTTATAATTAATATTATTTTCATTATAGCATTGGAGTGGGTGTTAAAGACATATTATGTTCAAGTTGAAAGAAATAAGGCTATAGAATATTGCAAATTACTATTTCTTTTTATGGATATTAAAATGTTCTTTAAGTTTATTAGAAAGAAAAATGTTCATATGCAAAAGTACTGAACAATTAAGCATAGTGTATATATACACTCACATATTTCCAAGGCTAGTAAAATTAAGCATACAATTTTTTAAAAAGTAAAAGACAACCTTTGGCATATTTTTCAATTTTAAGTTGTTTATTTTGTTCTAGAGTCTGAATTTCTCAAAAGAATTTCTCGCCCAAGTAAACAGTCTCCATGACACATGAATGATAAATGCATTTCATACTGTGGAAGGATTTCTTTCCAAAAAAGATATCACCTGCTTAAATAAATTCCCACAGGAAAGGAGAAACTCCATACATGTGGTCAAGTTCTGTGTTTCTCATTTCTGTTAATCACTCTGTATTTGTATCTGGCTTTACCACAGGAAAGTTTTATGCATGTAGTCTGCCTCAAAGTTGAGTATAACAGATACTCTTCTTTCAGACTTATTCTATGCAGCATAATTTTTGAGGAAAAAATATGCAAAAGTGCCTTGTAGCAATAAAGATGGAATTTGAGGGGGGTATGATAATTGTCCAAAGGAAACAATAATGACTGAGGTGAAACTCTCTGTCAGATAATTTTAACTTTATTTACCCCCACTGTTACCTATTATTTATAATTCTTCAAGGTCTAAAAGTGAAAAATGCGGGCAGTCCCGGTGGCCCAGCGGTTTAGCGCCGCCTTCAGCCCGGGGTGTGATCCTGGACACCCGGGATTGAGACCCGCATCAGGCTCCCTGCATGCAGCCTGCTTCTCCCTCTGCCTGTGTCTCTGCCTCCCTCTCTCCCTCTCTCTCTCTCTCTCTCTCTCTCTCTCCTTCTCTCTCTCTCTGTGAGTCTGTCATGAATAAAACATCTTTAAAAAAATAAAAAAAGTGAAAAAGGAAACAAAAAGTGAGTTTATTAAGTAGAAATATTTTTATTTTATTTTATTTTATTATTTTATTTTATTATTTTATTTTTTATATTTTATTATTTTATTTATTTTATTCTATTATTTTATTTTATTTTATTTTATTTTATTGAGTTCAATTTGCCAACATATAGCATAACTACCAGTGCTCATCCCGTCAAGTGCCCCCCTCAGTGCCCATCACCCAGTCACTCCAACCCCCTGCCCACCTCCCTTTCCACTACTCTTTGTTCGTTTCCCAGAGTTAGATGTCTCTCATGTTCTGTCACCCTCACTGATATTTTTCACTCATTTTCTCTCCTTTCCCCTTTATTCCCTTTCACTATTTTTTATATTCCCCAAATGAATGAGACCATATAATGTTTTAAGTGAAATATTTTAAATCCATGTACACATATCAAAAATTTCTTAAGACTTAAGCATATTTCCCATTCTTCCAAGAAAAATGCAGACTACTTGCAATTCTCTTAGATTTTAGGCCAATTTTGCATTTTTCTCTCCTACCCCCACCTTTTTTTTTTTTTTTTTTACAGATTTAAAGATAGATTAAATTTACATTATATATCTCTTCTACATATTTTTAAAAGTTTCAGAGATCCTTTTCAAGGAACTAAATATACATGTCCTATTAATTGCCACATAATATTCCATCTAATGAATGGCTGTAATTTTTTTTAAGATTTTATTTATTTATTCATGAAGACAGAGAGAGAGAGAGAGAGAGAGAGAGGCAGAGACACAGGCAGAGGGAGAAGCAGGCTCCACGCAGGGAGCCCGACGTGGGACTCGATCCCGGGATTCCAGGATAACACCCTGGGCCGAGGCAGGTGCTAAACCGCCGAGCCACCCAGGGATCCCCTGAATGGCTGTAATTTATTGAAGCATTCCTAATTTATGGGCCTATGCAGTATTTCTTCTACTGTTACTAATACAAACCATGTAATATTGAATAATCTTTAAAAATTTTCTCCTTGGCATGCATTCTCATTTTAAATTCAGTTTTTTAATCTTTATTTTAATTCTAGTTTAGTTATCAGTGTTATATTAGTTTCATGTGTACAATATACTGATTCAACAACTCTATATAAGCAATGTAAAAGTTTCTAAACTACAGATAAAGAAATATTTCGATCTTAGAACTGAAAATTAAGTAGAAAGACTAAAATGGACTTGTTTTTTGATTCCCAAAAAATTAATGTGGAATCTTAATTGCTGCTAATCTAAATCTACTTTAAGAGTTCCTTTCATGCCAAAGTACTTTCCTAGTTTTCTAAATATTCCTCTCTTTCTCAAAGCTAAATGGCAGGTAGACACTTCCAAAAGTACCTCAAATGTCTTGAGAGACCCTGCCCCAAAAAAGTAGGTGATAAGCAGGAAATTCCACTGTAAAAGACTCAAGAGTTACCCAATAGGGCTGGTTCTGAAAGGATATTACAGTAAGTTAGCCATAAACTGTACTGCCTGCATCAGGGAATGCATTAGTATGGAGGTTAAGGTTGAAAAGGGAGTGACTAAGAAAAACCTAGTAATACATCACACTGAAGAGAAAGTATTTGGACTCCTATCATAAAGAAATGAGTGTGAGCCAAAGGAGGAAGAGCCCCAGCTAAGTAAAAGGTGTTATCCCTTTTCCTCTAACTTCCATTCTCTTTGCCTAGACTCTGGATGAACTAGAAAGTGGAGTAGTAAGAAGAGATGCAGGAAGAGACCATTATTATTAATCTTTGGGCCCCAGATCTGGCTGTGCAAGAGTGGAAGATGGAGCTGTGTGAAAAGAAACAGTGGAAGTTGGAGCTGGGTGGCTCGGTGATTGAGCATCTGCCTTTGGCTCAGGTTGTGATCCTGTGGTCCTGGGATTGAGTCCCCCTGCAGGGTGCCTGCTTCTCCCTCTTCCTGTCTCTGCCTCTCTCTCTCTCTGTGTGTCTCTCATGAATAAATTAAAATCTTAAAAAAAAAAAAAAGTAAAGAGGCAGAATCTTTGAACTGAGTATGATATTAAAACTTTAGTCTGAGCTGGATATATAATTAGTATATTAGTATAATAATACATTCTTGGTATGTTATTAGAAATTAAGAAAATCCTCAAGGCTAAAAGTTAATAAAAGATTATGAGATATTCCTGAGCTGTCATTCAGGTGTGGGAAGGGAGATGTGATGCAGTATATTTGAAGCTGGGGTGGGGCAGGGAGAGACAGTTATTTTCTAGTTGTACACCATTAAGTCCAGTTCATTTAATAAACAGGTTACATTTACAATAAACCTTCACTCACTAATATGAAATATTTCTCTATTCTCTTGAAAAGCTCAAACAAAAGAGCTTTGATATTTTCATTTAGGGCCTATTTTGTTGATAACTTCTTAGTAAATAAGGAGGTGATATCTTACTAGCTTTCTCTCTCCCTTTTTTTTAATTCAGTGAAAGATTGAAAATTTTAAATCAATGGAAGATTATCTGTTGCCATTTTTATCAGCTTTTTTGGTGATGAGGCAGACAAAGAAAATTCCAAGTTTGCTTTTTCAATGACAAAAAGCAATAATTATGAAAATTGCAAGTATTCTTAGAGTTTGTGCATTCCTTACATGGAAAGTTATCAAAGGATAGGCTTTGCAATGTTTTCTGTAATCATTCACTTCACAGTAAACAAATATTTCTGTATTACCTTTTCAGATAAAATGCAATTTGGCAAAAAAAAAAACAAACACAGTTTTTGTTAGTAAAATCTATGATTAAGATTATACATATTTGATAACCTTGAACTGAATTTTTAGTTCTTGTCTACCATAGCTAAAGTTACATATATATTCCTGCACCGACATTAGACAATGTCTCACCATGTACTACCAAGGGGTTGAAACTTACAGTCTATACACTCAGACATGTAGAAATATGATTTTCTATATTTTAAATTACTTATTTCATCTTGGACCTCAATCTGACTTTCCAATTTTGCCAGCTAAATGTATCCTAGTGGCTTTATTTGAAAATAGTCTATTCAGAATACTCATTTCTCTAACTCCTGCTTCCCAACATGGCCTTTAGGTATGAGAAAAACTTACATTTCCTATCAGCAAAGGGTAGGAAGTGACTGGTCCTCATCATTTCCTCTGACTGCATGACTCAACCCATTTAGTCAGAGCAGTGATCCCTGTTCTCACTGTACCCGCTAAGATGTACTCTGACCTACCTGGTCACTGCATACCCTAAAGTAGTATGCATAAAGATGCAGTTATTCCTACTCAGTCTACTTAAAGTTAGACTCATGTGCTGCTGACAATAACAGACTTCAGTTTCCTTCCAGTACTGAAATGTCTACAACTTCCTTATACCAACCTCAGTCTTCTTATGATCAGTGATTTTTCTCATTATTTTCTTTTCCCATCCTCAACCTCTATTGTAATAGTCAAGTTTCTTTGTCATGAGCAACAGAAGTAGATTCTGCCTCAACAGGCACAGGTAGGGTGGGAGGAAGGAGTGGGGAAGAGAAGAAGAGCTATAAAGAGATTTTCTGTGGCTTAAAAGAACATTGAGAAGGCTATAGAACCTGACTAGAGTATGGATTTCTAGGAACACAATCCAAAATTATGCCATAGGATTTCCACTTTGGAATAGAATATTGTAGGTGGCAGCAAGCCAAAATTCTAACTGCAGTAACTAGAAAAAAATGGATCAACTACAAGAATTATATTCTTTTTTTTAATAATAAATTTATTTTTTATTGGTGTTCAATTTACCAACATACAGAATAACACCCAGTGCTCATCCCATCAAGTGCCCCCCTCAGTGCCCGTCACCTATTCACCCCCACCCCCCGCCCTCCTCCCCTTCCATCACCCCTAGTTCGTTTCCCAGAGTTAGGAGTCTTTATGTTCTGTCTTCCTTTCTGATATTTCCCACACATTTCTCCTCCCTTCCCTTATATTCCCTTTCATTATTATTTATATTCCCCAAATGAATGAGAACATACACTGTTTGTCCTTCTCCGATTGACTTACTTCACTCAGCATAATAACCTCCAGTTCCAGATTTTGATGGAATCTTGTCTCACATTTAGATCTTTCATCCATTTTGAGTTTATCTTTGTGTCTGGTGAAAGAGAGTGGTCTAGTTTCATTCTTCTGCATGTGGATGTGCAATTTTCCCAGCACCATTTATTGAAGAGACTGTCTTTCTTCCAGTGGATAGTCTTTCCTCCTTTATCGAATATTAGTTGACCATAAAGTTCAGGGTCTACTTCTGGGTTCTCTATTCTGTTCCATTGATCTATGTGTCTGTTTTTGTGCCAGTACCACACTGTCTTGATGACCACAGCTTTGTAGTACAACCTGAAATCTGGCATTGTGATGCCCCCAGACATGGTTTTCTTTTTTAAAAATTCCCTGGCTATTCGGGATCTTTTCTGATTCCACACAAATCTTAAAATAATTTGTTCTAACTCTATGAAGAAAGCCCATGGTATTTTGATAGGGATTGCATTAAACGTGTAAATTGCCCTGGGTAACATTGACATTTTCACAATATTAATTCTGCCAATCCATGAGCATGGAATATTTTTCCATCTCTTTGTGTCTTCCTCAATTTCTTTCAGAAGTGTTCTATAGTTTTGAGGGTATAGATCCTTTACCTCTTTGGTTAGGTTTATTCCTAGGTATCTTATGCTTTTGGGTGCAATTGTACATGGGATTGACTCCTTAATTTCTCTTTCTTCAGTCTCATTGTTAGTGTATAGAAATGCCATTGATTTCTGGGCATTGATTTTGTATCCTGCCATGCTACCAAATTGCTATATGAGTTCTAGCAATCTTGGGGTGGAGACTTTTGGGTTTTCTACATAGAGTATCATGTCATCGGCGAAGAGGGAGAGTTTGACTTCTTCTTTGCCAATTTGAATGCCTTTCATGTCTTTTTGTTGTCTGACTGCTGAGGCTAGGACTTCCAGTACTATGCTGAATAGCAGTGATGAGAGTGGACATCCCTGTCTTGTTCCTGATCTTAGGGGAAAGGCTCCCAGTGCTTCCCCATTGAGAATAATATTTGCTGTGGGCTTTTCGTAGATGGCTTTTAAGATGTTGAGGAATGTTCCCTCTATCCCTACACTCTGAAGAGTTTTGATCAGGAATGGATGCTGTATTTTGTCAAATGCTTTCTTTGCATCTAATGAGAGGATCATATGGTTCTTGGTTTTTCTCTTGCTGATATGATGAATCACATTGATTGTTTTACGAGTGTTGAACCAGCCTTGTGTCCCGGGGATAAATCCTACTTGGTCATGGTGAATAATTTTCTTAATGTATTGTTGGATCTGATTGGCTAGTATCTTGTTGAGAATTTCTGCATCCATGTTCATCAGGGATATTGGTCTGTAATTCTCCTTTTTGGTGGGGTCTTTGTCTGGTTTTGGAATTAAGGTGATGCTGGCCTCATAGAATGAATTTGAAAGTACTCCATCTCTTCCTATCTTTCCAAACAGCTTTAGTAGAATAGGTATGGTTTCTTCCTTAAACGTTTGATAGAATTCCCCTGGGAAGCCATCTGGCCCTTTATTTCATTTTTTTTGTGAAGTGTTCCACAGTAATCACAAACCTGTTTATTTATTAGTCCTTAGATTGATGGGTAATTCCATAATTTCCCATTTTTTATTACTAATAACCTACAATAATATTTTTTGCATGCCTTCTTCTGTAACATATGAGAGTTCCTAAGGGTAGATAGGTACATCTAGGGCAGATATACTAGCTGAATGTAAGGCATGTGCATCTTTAATTTTATTAGATTTTGATTAATGGCTCTCCAATTGCATTATGCTAATTTATACTTTAATTTTAGTCCTTAACTGAACCCCTTTCCCATATCCTCACCAACCCTTAGAGTTACCAGACATTATATAATATTTACCATTCTGGAGGATGTGAAAGATAATCACATTATTGTCATGATTTTAATAGGTTTATTTGCAATTTGAATTAAAGAATATTCAAATAAATGAAAACAAACCTCACATGATCAGAAAATTTAATATTATTAAGGCAACAATATTCTCCAAACAGATCCACAGATTAACACAATCTCTATCAAAATCCTATCTGTCTTTGCTGCAGAGATTGACAAATTTGTCCTAAAATTTATACGGAAATGCAAGGGACACAAATTTGATAAAATAGTATCAATAAAGAAGAACAAATTTGGAGTACTCACACTTTTCAATCTCAAATCTTATCGTAAAACTATAATAATCAAGACAGTATGGTACTGCCATAAAGATAGACATATAGTATAATGAATAGAACTGAAAGTTCTGGAATAAATCCATACATTTTGGGGTCATCTGATTTTTGAAAAGGGTACAAAGACTATTTCAACAGGGAAATAATAACATTTTCAACAAATAATACCAGGACAAATGAATATCCACAGGCAAACGAATGACAATAAATCCTTATTTTAAATTAAAACTAAAATTAACTCAGAATGAATCACTAATCTAAATGTAAGAACTAAGTATATAAAACTTTTATAATAAAACTTGGAGTAAATATTCATAACTTTGGATTAAGCAATAGTTTCTTAGATATAATACCAAAAGCATAAAAAACAAAAGAAAATTATGTTGGAGTATTCAAAATTTTAAAACTTCTGTCCTGCAAATGAAAACCAACAAGAAAGTGAAAAAAAACAGTCCACAGAATGGGACAAAATACTTGCAGGTCATGTATCTGATAAAAACCTTGTAGTCATAACATATAAAGAATCCTTACAACTCAATAAAAAAGCGCTAATTATCTATTTAAAAAGTAGGTCAAGGATTTCAACACATATTCTCCAAAGAATACATATAAATGGCCAATAAGCAAATGAAAAAAGTGTTCACATCATTGATCATTATGAAAATTTAAATCAAAACTATAATGAGTTTTTATCTTTATAATTCATCTTCACTCATCTTAAATGGTTATGATAAAAAATCAAATAATAGCAAGTTTTGGTAAAGACAGAGAAATTGTAACCTTCATACACTGCTATTAGGAATGCAAATCTGGTGGTGATTTTGTTACAGAATTTAGCAGTTCCTCAAAAAGTTAAACATAGGGTTACCATATCACCCAACAATTCCACTTCAAGATCTATATCCAATACAAATGAAAACAAATGTTCACACAGAAATATGTAAGCAAATGTTCACAGCAGCATTATTCAAAATAGTCAAAAGTGAAAATATCCCAAATGTCTATTAAGTGATGAATGAACATGTAAAATGTGTTGTATCCATCCAATGGAGTATTATTCACCTATACAAAGTAATTAAGTACTGATACACAGTACAATGTGGATGAACCTTGAAACACTATCCTAAATGAAAGGAGTCAATAACACAGGATCACATATTATAGAGTTCCATTTATATGAAATGGCCAGGATAAGCAAATGTACAAAAACAGACGGTAGATTATTGGTGCCTATTTACACATTTAATGCAATCCCTATCAAAATACCATGGATTTTCTTCAGAGAGTTGGAAAAAATAATCTTAAGATTTGTGTGGAATCAGAAAAGACCCCAAATAGCCAGGGGACTATTGAAAAAGAAAACCAGAGCTGGGACATCACAATGCCGGATTTCAAGTTGTACTATAAAGCTGTGATCATCAAGACAGAATGGTATTGGCACAAAAACAGACACATAGATCAATGGAACAGAATACAGAACCCAGAAATGGGCCCTCAACTCTATGGTCAACTAATATTCGACAAAGCAGGAAAGAATATCTACTGGAAAAAGGACAGTCTCTTCAATAAATGGTGCTGGGAAAATTGGACAGCCACATGCAGAAGAATGAAACTAGACCATTCTCTTATACCAGACACAAAGATACACCCAAAATGGATGAAAGATCTAAATGTGAGACAAGAATCCATCAAAATCCTAGAAGAGAACACAGGCAACACCCTTTTTGAACTCAGCCACAGCAACTTCTTGCAAGATACATCTATGAAGGCAAGAGAAACAAAAGCAAAAATGAACTATTGGGACTTAATCAAGATTAAAATCTTCTGCACAGCAAAAGAAACAGTCAAGAAAACTAAAAGACAACCTACAGAATGGGAGAAGATATTTGCAAATGTCCTATCAGATAAAGGGCTAGTATCCAAGATCTATAAAGAACTTATTAAACTCAACAGCAAAGGAACAAACAATCCAATCATGAAATGGGCAAAGGACATGAACAGAAATTTCACCAAAGAAGACATACACATGGCCAACAAGCACATGAGAAAATGCTCCGCATCACTTGCCATCAGGGAAATACAAATCAAAACCACAATGAGATACCACCTCACACCAGTGAGAATGGTGAAAATTAACAAGACAGGAAACAACACATGTTGGTGAGGATGTGGAGAGAGGAGAACCCTCCTGCACTGTTGGTGGGAATGTGAACTGGTGCAGCCACTCTGGAAAACTGTGTGGAGGTTCCTCAAAGAGTTAAAAATAGAGCTGCCCTACGACCCAGCAATTGCACTGTTGGGGATTTACCCCAAAGATACAGATGCAGTGAAATGGCAGGACACCTGCACCCCAATGTTTATAGCAGCAATGTCCTCAATAGCCAAACTGTGGAAGGAGCCTCGGTGTCCAACGAAAGATGAATGGATGAAGAAGCTGTGGTCTATATATACAATGGACTATTTTTCAGCCATTAGAAATGACAAATACCCACCATTTGCTTCAATGTATCCACATAGAACTGGAGGGTATTATGCTGAATGAAGTAAGTCAATCGGAGAAGGACAAACATTTTATGGTCTCATTCATTTGGGGAATATAAAAAAATAGTGAAAGGGGATAAAGGGGAAAGCAGAGAAAATGAGTGGGAAATATCAGTGAGGGTGACAGAACAGTGGAGTCTCCTAACTCTGGGAAATGAACAAGGGGTAGTGGAAGGGGAGGTGGGTGGGGGGATGGGGTGACTAAGTGATGGGCACTGAGGGGGGCACTTGACGGGATGAGCACTGGTAGTTATTGTATATGTTGGCAAATCGAACTCCAATAAAAAAATACACACACAAAAGAAAGAAAGAATACTGAGGGTTGTGGGAGGGGAGGAGGATGGGGGGATGGGATAACTGGGTGATGGATATTAGGGAGGACACTTGATGTAATGAGCACTGGGTGTTATATAAGACAGATGAATTATGGACCTCTACCTCTGAAACCAGGAATACATTGTATGTTAATTATTAGAATGTAAATAAAATTTTTAAGTGCAAAAAAAAAAGATTATTGGTGCCTGAGGCTAGGAGAGAGTAGGGATGGATATGCAGAGTGACGGCTAATGCATTAGGAATTTATTTTTAGGGTGATGAAAATGTTCTAAACTTAGACTTTGAGGGTGGTTGCACAGAAATGTGAATACAATAAAAACCACTCAATTGTATACTTTAATGGAGTGAATTTAGTGATATACGAATTATATATCAAGAAAAGAAAATGGACTACACTGAAGAGACAATACTGTTGTGAATCAGAACAGTGGGAAAGGGTATGGAAAGAAGTGTATGTGTGTGCTAGATTTGATATGAAGTAGAGGAGAGAGGGGCATTGGAGATGGCTTCTTCTTTCTGGCATGACTTTCCAAATGCATAGAAGTACTGTGGACAAAATTAGGGAGATCTGGGGGGAGAGCCACTGGCATATGGAGAAGGAAACAGTGATCACAATTTCTGTTTGCTACACCTTAATTTTGAACCAACCAGAAGACAAGTCAGTGGAATTACTGTAAGTGTTAAGAATTTGATAGTATTCAGTGGGTAGATGGCACATAAAGGTTATGTTAGTAAATAAGATCAACCAAAGCAAGATTATAGACATAGAAATGAAAAATGGCTCAGGATAGAGTCCCGCTGATCCAAACTTCACAAGCTGAATGTAAGCTGAATTGACTCCTCGATGACTATAATATGGCATTTCAGCATTCCTGATAGTCTATGGGTGTATGTGTGTGTGTATATATATATATATATATATATATATATATATATATATATATATCTGCTTTTGGATTCTCCTTTGAATCACTTGGAACATCATTAATTAATGATTAAATAATATCTCTGACATGCGTTTATTTTATATTTGTATGAAAATCATGATTTTATTTTTTTAAACAATTATCCTGCAAATAGACAATATACTACCGAAAATCTTTCCATGGCTTCACATTGTTCTTCGATTAAGAAACCACAATCCTCAAATGATCAACAGCAAACTGCATGATCTGCCCACCTCTCTTGCCTCACCTATCCCATCTCCCCACTTTTGCTTTTGCTACTCCAATTATTTCTGGTCTTTAGTTCTTTCATCCCCTATGACCTTTCCCATCTTTGACTCTTCATCAGGTCCTCTGCCTGGAGTTCTTTGCTCTATCTTCTGTCTCTTTACTAGGTATCTCCTAGCTATCATTTGCATGGTGTTTCTTAATCATTTCTGTCTAAGTCAGGATCCCTCATTCTGTATTGTTATTATAGCCCCGGGAAATGGCACAGCTTAACACATAGAAAGCACTGAATCCTTGTTGAATAAATAAATTAACGAATGAATGTTATATAATTCCAGTTCTGATTGTTCTTTTTAAGTACCTAATATAACTTTAATAAATGTTTGTTGAGTAAATCAATATAAAACAACCATCAAATTATACAAGCAATCATCTGATTTATAGAAAGATGCAACAATACTTAAAATGATACAAAATACTGATTTCAAAACATCAAAAAATGAGTATATTTAACCATACTCAGCTCGTAACAGAGCAAATGGGTAAGAAGAGTAATTCATACTATAGCATATTGCTAATATGAACTGGCAACAGAAAAAGTTGGGATAAGAAGGCAGAAAAACTCTATCTTTTAAGAATTAGAACTGAGGGGCTCCATAATCATCTGGCATCTGCTCAGTGTTGTACCTATGGTTAGAAATGTACATGATGGGGGCAGCCCTGGTGGCACAGCAGTTTAGTTGCTGCCTGCAGCCCAGTGTGTGATCCTAGAGACCCGGAATCGAGTCCCACGTCAGGCTCCGCTCCCCGCATGGAGCCTGCTTCTCCCTTTGCCTGTGTCTCTGCCTCTCTCTCTCTCTATTAATAAATAAATAAAAAAAAGAGAAATAAATGTACATGATGGGAACTCCAGGGATCTTCTGGATCCTTTGTTTAAGGTCCTGTGGCCACAATGTAACACTTGTGCAGAGTTACTCTCTGTACTAAGCAGTCATCTGTATAGGTTCCTTTGTGTGTGCATGGCAATCGTTCAAATCTTGGATCCTTGGCAATCCTTAGAGCCACTCGATATTTTTGCCCCAGTTTCTCAATTTCAGCCATTACACAGTCAGTTATACAAGGGATACACTTGGCATACAGACAGTCCATCATTGACTGTATTAAGTCAAGTTTGGCTTTAATGGAAAAGTTGCTAAAGTTGGTATCAACCAGGATGTGGTAAGGTGGGCCCAGCTGTGTGTTATATTGGAAGAATACGCAGGAAGGATGTTGGGGGACTTCTCTTTCCTTGAGTGCAGTGGGATCTTTCTTTTCTTTTTTATTAGGTTTTAATCTATCCTTCTCTTTAAGCCTCTGATCTCAGAGACTAAGCATTCGCTTCATGGTCGCATACTTTCTTGCTTTCTTTTGCTTCCCCGTGTTCACGCCGCGCTCTTGTTTCTTCAGTTCTGATTGTTCTGATTTGTCGGTTGTATTCTTGAAATTCAAGGAAAGTATGCAAGGGCATCTGCTTTTAAGTTAATGTGACCTTTTAATTTTTTTTTAAAGATTTAATGACAAAGAGAAAGAAAGAGAGCACCACCAGGAGGAGGACAGACAGAGGGAGGAGGAGAAGCAGACTCCTCCCTAAGCAGGGAGCCCAATGCAGGGCTGGACCTTGGGATCATGAGCTGAGCCAAAGGCAGACGTTTAACCAACAGAGCCACCCTGGCACCTAAGTTAATGTAACTTTCAAATGTAAAATTTGAAATACACTTTCTCCTCTAAATTCAATTGTCCTTGTAAATGGCCAAAGGTGGACTTCACCCAAAGCATGCACAACACAATACCTAGCTGCAAAGCCAGATTTCCACTGCCTGTTTGTCACCTTCACTCAGTTCCTCAGAAATTGGGTGTGGTTTCCTGAACTTACCTGAGGTGGGGGAAAAAGGATGGTAAGAGCAATGTGAGCCACCTCCAGGCCTTTTAGGAAGCAAGAAACCCTCCATGGTCTCCCCAAAGGACCTGTGTTCTTGACAGGGGGCCTGCCTCTGCATGTCATGAAGCTGGTGCTGACACATCATTAGTCACATCACTGGACATCCGTTTGGACATTTTATAAATAAACAAAACCAGAATCACAGCACAAAAAGTTTCTGCCATATTAAAAGGCTTATCCAGACTAAAGCATCTGTGACTTTGTGGATGAGTCAGATCAGATCTCCCTGCAAGTAGTTCATCTTTTGTATCCTTTCTCTTTCCATTTGGGATCGGGATAGCGTAAGTGGAGTGTGGAGATAAACTCAATCAATAAAATATAAATATATAGCATATAAGGAACTTAAAAGTATGTCTAAGGATTGATTTTCTTCTGTCCTTTTATCAGGTACAAGTATCTGTTGACTTATGTATTGACTTTTAATTTTATAATATTGTTAATTTTCTGCATTATGAGACTTGACTTGTCGAAAAAGGAAGAGGCTCTATACTATGGTGCCAGTCCCCTTATTTTAATGGCAAATTATATCTACCAACCTATTTTTTAAGGAGATTGCAAAGTTGTTTCCCAAACATCATTTCTAATACTATTGTTTACTTATATTTTACATAAATACAAGTTAACTGTAATAATTGACTTATTGCCTTGTGACCTCTGGTAATATGTCCCTGATATGATGAAACGAGGCCTCCTCCTTCCTCAAACTTAAGTTATCCCAGAAGTTTTCTCCTACTCCCAGTTTCTTTGTTTTTTTTATGAGTTGAAAGAAACTGCATATAGGAGATATTAGAGTTTGAAGTCCATATGTCTATAACCATCTGATACATGAGCCAAGTTATGACAGAAAGGGATAGATGGGGAAAATTCTGAAATTCAGTCTCAGTCTCAAATCAAGGTGTCCTGTTGAGACCTAGCAAACATCACAAACATCACCAATTATTGTGGACAAATACATCAGTCATTTAACTGAACCTTGTAGCCTGGCCACAGCACAGGGTACTAGAGACTCTTAGAAGAAATTTCTTTGTTACTTTAGGTTCATGTGGACAAATAAAAGACTTATTTTCAATGTATTAGTTACAGGAAAGCCTAGAATCCCAGGTTGTAATTAATCTATATTTTAGATCATTATTCCAATGAAAACATATCATTTTCTACAGAATTAGAACAATATCTCTACTGTTAGAAGACTAAGAGGTGACTAGATTACAAAAAGTTCTGAGATTGATTTTTTGGAACTGGCTGAGAGAAAGTAGTTTTTTTTTTCATGTAACTAGACTACATATACATGAAACTTGGGTACTGTGGGTTGGCATCTTCTACCTATCACACTGGCTCCGTTCTGCAGAGACAAAAAAAGTTGCAGATACACAAAGTCTAGTAAGTAAGGATTCTCCTGCCTGCCTTTGAGTTCTATGAAACACCTCTGTACTCTCCTAATAAATTTCATTTTTCTCATCCAGCTCACTATAATCAGATTAATGTAAACAGACTTCAAGGAGAGAAGTCATAGGTGATGAAGTAGACTAGGCCAGAACCAGGTAAGAGAAAACAGCAAATAAAGGCCAATACAGGCCAATAGCAAGGTATTATGATAAAAAAAAAAATCGCAGAAATACATGTGCCAAATAGACCAATTGAACATTGATTCTAGACTGTTGCTCATACACTTCTGTATGGCCTGGACCAATCTACAGCTAACGAGAGACCAAGAGGGGTTGCTTGATGTCTTTTTCCCCTACTTATTCTAATCCTTCTCTCTCGGAGCACTTTTTGACCCAATCTTAAAACCACAAAAACAAAATTTGTCTTTCTAAAAAAAAAGTGAAAACTGTCCTTCTTTCTCAACCAAAACAAACAAAACTACACTTTGCATCTTCTTGCCCTTACTCAGTCAAATGGCTTCTATTATGAATGCTTTCTCAAATATTCCCTGGTTCCTCAGCCTCTCATTACTATGATAGACCATTATTGCTCCCAGACAATTCTATGTGAACAATTTCTCTCCCATCTGTTCCCTTTTCTTTATTTCCTTTAGAATAGCCCTAGCTGAGATCCTCATCCTCTCCTACTGAACAGTGTAACAGCCTCAAAACTGGTCTCCTGGTTCCTAGTTTTCCTCTTTTGAATCCATCCCTTACAATATCATTAGAATTATCTCCAAAAAAAAATATAGGACTGGGTCCACTATCGTTTAAAGATCTTTGAGGTCTTCATGTTGCTTTAGATTAAATTTATACTTCTTAATATGGCTGTTAAAACTACTTTCAATTTTACCCCAACTTATTTTTTCCAGTTTCATCTCCTATAAAAACTCCTCCTCATGTATCATAACATTATAGTGCATAATCCCAAACACAGTACCTTTTATGCTTTGTGTTTTTTAAATGTTGTTCCCTTTGTCTAAAATGCCTCCCATCTAAACCAACTTTCCATTCTATGCCTCATGAATTTTTTAAAGTTCTCTGTGAAACTTTATCCATGGCTTTAGCTGCTACTATAGCTCATATGAGATATACTGGCTCTACATATAGAAAAAAAAAGAGAGATATATTGGCTTGTGATACCAATAGAGCACTTACCACACTCTACAGAGCAGTTTCTACAATCATCTCACTGGAATGTAAATCCCTGAAAGCCAGAGACAACACATTATTAATTTTCAATATCCCTAATGTCTAGAAATGTCCCTCAAATATTGAATGAATGTTTACTAAATAAAATTAAATTATTAAATACTCAACCTACAGGTTAAAAATGGTATTCTATTCCTTATGATTTATACATTGCCATGGCAATGTTTTTACTTTTAAAATAACAAGCCAGCAAAGTCATTCATTCATTCATTCATTCATCCATTCAAATTACAGCCAACACATTCTAGAAAGAATAAACATTTAGTGAAAAAAGTCTTGTTCCAAAAATAATTCTCTTTTTCAAAAGTATTAAGTGAAGGATACAAGGATGAGGGAAAAAAATCTAAAACAATAGATTTTACACCTAAATGATTTTCCACCTTGAGAAACTTTCACCAGCTCCAGTTGTGTGATTCATTGAGTTCTTCCAATTGCTTCCTATGTCCAAGTTGTCTGGAATAATATTCTGAGAGTTAGCAGTTGTATGAAGTTAGTATAGCTTTAATGTTTCTGCCAAATGTCATTACCTCATTTCTCAAACTGAGCTATGGAAATAGTTGGAATCATCTTATATAGACCTTTAATGACCTCAAATAAAGAAATAAGAAAGTAAAGGTATGACAGCTACTGAAATTCTTCTATCCTTTGTGATTCAAATTATATCAATATGACTGACCAAATCTACCAACATTTGCTTAACTTGAGATGTGAGGCTATATAAAAGACAACTAAATAATTATATATATATATATATATATATATATATATATATATATATATATATGACCCTGATTTTGTAACTCTGTTAGCCAACAGATTGCTTCATTTTTGACCCACAAATAGTCAATTAGCCATTTAGACATAGTCAGGACATAAGTCAGAGATCTGAAAAATGATCAAAAAATCTTACCAACATCCAATTTAAGGCAGAATGAAAGAGTTCAGAGACCATTGTCTGCCATCCTGATACCCTGCCCTTCCCCACTTCCACCCTCCTAAAACTGCATATAATTGTATGTATGTGAATCTCTGCATTTATGCTCTCATGTATATTCAACCTTCACTTTTCAAAGATCCTATAATTGTGAATTCACCTGCTTTCCAAAATTTATTTGTGAACCCCAAAATCAATATTCCTATCACTTTTGTGATAACCCATGAACATGCTCAGGACAGTAAAATATTTAGGCTGTTCAAAGCACTCATTTTCAGCTGAGGTCAAAGACAATGCTCTCCTTTCTTGTTCACGCTAATGAAGAGATGACCAGAGGATGGAGATGGTAAGGGCAGTGCAGTGTGATGTGGGGAGTTCTGGCTCTGGAGCCAGTTGAATGGAGTTTGAATCCCAGCTCTGGCACCTGTTAGTGGGACAGCCTCAGACAAGTCACTTAACACTTCTATATCTTGGTTTCTATTTTGTAAAATGAAGAGAATGGCATCTAGAATGGGTGAGTTACTTTTAGGGTTAAAGATTATACAGTATATACAGTATGTGAACTATATAAATTTATTTATTTGTTTTCTTGCTTGTCTTCCCTAGGAGCTAATTCAATATGTGTGCTAATTCAGTGTTTACAGCAACTTTATACAACATAACTACCACAAATATCAAGAATATACTATATCTAGACATTGATGATGAGACTGAGGTATCACAGTGACTTAAGTTTGCACTCCAAAAGGACAGAGAGATAATTCTTACCCCAGGCTTTATGTGCATTTATTTTTACATATATTTCAATACTATTACATTGTTCGCCAATTTAGCTGTACAAATTTATGTGCTATCTTGTTTTTTATAATCAAATTCTCTATTTGCTATACAAGAGTATTATCAAATCATTCAAGCCATGTGGGACAGCTGGCTTGTGTAAACTACTCATTGACTGATGTATTTCTCTTGATTATATTACTACATAATACTTATAATAGGTTCAGATCCTTTGCAAAGGTAAAAGACAATTATCAAGAAGTGTCTTACAGAAGTTTCTGGCCACATGACAGATTTTCCACTTGGCTAATTGTTGCACTTGACTTAGATATAAGCAAAAGTACAGGAATTGTTGAATTAAATCAGGGATTTGTCCACTCTGATTAAACAGAAAAACAAAAGTTTTAAATTAAAAACAAATTATGTATTGCTGACATATAAAGATCTCTTATAATTCACAATAATATTATTAAACTAAATATACTTTAAATAGATAAAAGATTAGAATAGGCCATTTAAAATGTATAAAATGAGGGCATCTGGGCGGCCCAGTGGTTGAGTGTCTGCCTTCAACTCAGGTTGTGATTCTGAGATCCTGGGATTGAGTCCCGCATCAGGCTCCCCACAGAGAGTCTGCCTCTCCCTTTGCCTATGTGTCTGCCTCTCTCTTTGTGTCTCTCATGAATAAATAAATAAAAATCTTTAAAAATAAATTAAAATAAAATGTATAAAATGACCAATAAGCACATGAAGAGATGGTCATATCATTAGACATCAGAGAAATGCAGAACAAATAACCATAAGATAACACATTACAAACTTACTAGAATGACTGAATATATAAAAATTAACAATATAAAGTGTCAATGAGGACATGGAAAAACTGGAACTGTCATACATTGCTAATGGGAATGTAAGTGGCACAACCACTTTGGAAAAGTGTGACAGTTTCTAATAAAAAATTTAAATTTATCATATACCCAGTAATTCAACTCATGGGTAATTACCTAAGAAAAATGAAAACATATGTCCACGCAAAGACTTAAGTACAAATGTTCAGAGTAGCTTTATTCATAATACTCAGAAACAGGAAAACAACCTGTGTAAATAATTGAATGAATAAACACACTGTAGTATATCCATACAAAGGAATACTAATCAATAATAAATAGGAATGAACTACTGAAACACACAACATAGATGAATCTTAAAACTATGATAAGCACTCATAAAGAGTACTTAGTGTATAATTGTATTTATGAAATTCTAGAAAGGACAAATCAAATCTATGACAATAGAAAGCAAATCAGTGTTTCCCAGAGGCTGAGGGGGAGGGGCAAGGAATGTAAAACAGTATCATGAGGGAAATTTGGGGCTTATGGAAATGTCCTCGAACTTGATTGTGGCAGTGGTTCGATGGCCACAGACATATATAAAAACTCACTGAAGATATATTTTACTTTATGCAAATTATACCCCAATAAAATTAATTAAAAATTCTATATTACTGCAAATTCTCACTGTGAGAGAATTAAGAGAAAAGAAAGAGCTAGAGGACAGAGAGAAGAGAAAAATGGAATAATCTGTGGAGGAAGAAAGTAGATAGAGAGAGAAGATTAGGATGAGGTTTACAAAGTTTTCATAATTTTCAAGGGCCTTTAGCAGGAGAATTAAACATAAAAGTAACATGTTGTAATAAGCAATGACTCTCATCTGCCTTTAAATACTATGCCTTTGGGTTAAACTAATAAATTTTGTACAGTTTTTTTTTCATAGAAATAGTCTAATGCCAATATTCATTAACTGAATCAATAAATATATGCTTGTATGCACCATATTGCAAGCATTAAACTAGATTCTAAGGATTTGATGATGATTAAAACATTGATTCTTCACTGAAAGTGTGCTCAACTGAGATAGAGGAAGTTACACACAGAGATAATTACAATAAATATGATAACCATGGAGATATGGCCTTAATCATTTATGTACACCAAAATCACCTGGGCATAAGATTCTATGGAAGAACCCAGGATTACCCAAACCAGCCTAGGACTGATTTGGAATGTGTTGCTTGAGCTGGTTAAAGAAGGATGAATAGGAGTTACCAGACAGAAAAGGGCAGGTGGAGTGTTAGGTTCTAAAAAAGGTGAGAACTATATAAGTAGTTTAGTTAAAGTAACTTAAAAGACAGAGGTGGAGACTTCAAAATCAGATAATAGAGTTTTTTAAAATATTTTATTTATTTATTTATTTATTTATTTATTTATTTATTTATTTATTGAGAGAGCATGAGGGGGTGGAGGTGGAGGGAGGGGCAAAGAGAGGAGGAACAGCAGAGGGAGAGGGTGGGAGAGGGTCAAGCAGACTCCCTGCTGAGTGCAAGCCCAGCCACAGGGCTCAATCTCAGGACTCTGAGATCATGACCTGAGCTGAAGGCAGATACTTAACTGACTGAGCCACTCAGGCACCCCAGATAATGGAGAGTTTTAAATTAATTCATTAGGGTGATATTCTGAGACAATATTCAGAGAGACTAGCTGGCTATCACAGGGCCAGTTGCCCAGTTTGTCTATCACTAGTGATTTCTCTGGTCTTACCCCTTGTCTGTAAACCAAGATGAAGTCATGTGGTAGGTATCCATAGAAACATCCTCAGACTCATAACAGCTCAGTTCACAGACTTACACTGGACTACTTCACTAGACCTGGCCTCCTGTTCCATTTCTGACCTAGATTCTCATCATTTTGCTCAAAATTCTGTTCTGGACCACAGTATTGTCCTCTAGTTTAATCATAAATATAGGTAGTTTAGTCATCTCTCTTGAACAAAGTTTATCCCCAACCTTTGTCCTCTCTTACTCTTGGTAGTTTCTGAGGTCAGTATGATGACCCTACAGATCTGTATCACCGACCCTTGAGGGAGGTTTGGACATCAAGGGGACTATAACTAGAAAATCATTTAAATTTGAACATGTAAAGCACTGGAGACACACAAAGCCTTTATTTTTGCTGGTCACTGTGTTCTATCTAGTAAGCTATTGAGTCTCTTAAGTATTTAAGAGGAATTCTGCACATATCTCACTTGGAAGGCATTTATTTTGGCTAAATTCAATCGTAAATAATTTAAAACACAGACTGAATGTTATGATTCTTTGAACTGCCTAGAAAAAAGTATCAATCTGAATGAGAGATGTGGCAAAAATACACATGAGATAGATGCTTTGCAGGTTCTTCTTAGTCAATGTAGTGTTGACTTATAGTTTGTTTGAAGGACTGATGGAAGGTATCTTTTTCTTTCTTTCAATCTTTTTAGTGTGTGCTCCAAAAAAGGACTATTTTTAAACTGGTAAATGACAGAAAATATGTTCTACTAACTAATGGCTAACACCTAAAACAATTTTATGAGGTATGTAATTTATGTGTCCTTAAACTTGACTTTAAAGTATCTTCCTAGAAGATTATCTATTCAGTTTACTAAACACCTAGTTATACCAAACACTGATTTGTAACTTCAGAGTATATTACTATCAGCTCAGGTCTTTTTCCTCCTGGCCTTGATTTTTTTATAAAGCCTTCTCTAACCTTCACCTCTACCAAAAGTTCTTCTTTTCATCATCTGAAATGCTTCAAACCCTTTATAGGTACTTTTCCTTTCATATTATATGCCTTCTAATCTAGAATCCTAAATAGAATACAGTGAAACAGGGAAAGAAGCATGAAAAAAATCAGAACCCAGGTCAAAGCAACTTGGATGGAACACAGCATCTGAATTATCTAAACACCAGAATAGAAGGTCTTGAATCCCATATAAGAAAAGGGATTGCTTTGTGAAAAAAAAAAAAGAAAGAAAGAAAGAAAGAAAGAAAAGGGATTGCTCCCATTCACCTCTGAAAATGTTTGGTCATTTTAAACAGCTTGCTTTTTAAAACGGCATGGTTGACAAGCATTTATTGAAATCTACAAGGTGCCTGGGCTGCCATACAAACCATAAAATGCAAAATTTTCCCATTTTGCTGATCTACTTCAAAAGTGGGAGAAGAACTTAGAAATTTCATTCAAGAATGCATTTAGGAGATGTAATACAAATACATTTAGGAGATGTAATACAAATGCTTGGCTGGGTATTAAAAACATTAAAAAGTATCAGCATTGTCAAAGCCTAAACTTTGACAAGCTTAGTAGCTCTTGTTATCATTCTGAATTTAATTTTAGGAAGTTCATGGCCAACAAAAAATCAGAAAACAATATGAATTTTCAAGGAGACCCTAATAAAAAGGGTTTAGTTTGGCTAGCCTCAAGCATAGTAGGGGAAAACTGAGTCAAAATCTATCTTGTTGTAGAATTGTAAACCCCGAAGTAGACCAGTGTTCCAAGAGAAAGAGCAACTTGCATTTAAAGTAGTTAAAAGAAAAAAAAATAAGTAGTTAAAAGAAGGAAATACAGTCCTGCATCATTTTAGCTTGATGCTTCTTCATCACCCAACTGTGTATATCACTGCAACCACATTATCCCATGAACCTAACAGCTCTATTTTTCAGGGAGATTGTCTTTTAGTCTCATAAAATTTGGTTTCTATCCATTTGATTGTTGTTTTGGAACTGATATTCTAGAGTCCCAACTAGTGGTGTAATAGAAAATGATGAGCACATTTGAAAAGATTTAGCAAGAAGTATGAAAAAGCTCAACCATTAGGACCAAAAGTTTCATGAGACAAGACTTTCAAGCCAGATTCCTGGCACTGTACTTTCTGTTTACAACTATTGGAAAATCTCCATTCTTGTGGTAACAGTACTTGAGATCCAATAGTAACTAAAAACCAGAAACTGTGACATCATCTGAGATCATTTGGCATTTAGGGGGAAAGCTACTGTTTCTCTTTATTCAATTGAATTTTTGGATTCAAATTAAAAATGATAATCAGAAAATATATTTGACCCATTTAAATTATTTTACAGCTATTTAATATGATTCTAATACATGCAAAAATTACAGTCTCATAGAGAATAACACACAAACATCAATATTCAAAATACCACCCAATGTATGTGAAACATAAATGACAAAATTCATTATAATTACAAATGCATTTAAAACAGGTATACTTGGGATGCCTGGGTGGCTCAGTGGTTGAGCATCTGCTTTTGGCTAAGGGTGTGATCCCAGAGTCTGGGGATCGAGTCCCACATTGGACTCCCTGCATGAGCCTGCTTCTCCCTCTGCCTGTGTCTCTGCCTCTCTCTGTGTGTCTCTCATGAATAAATGAATATTTTTTATAAATAAATAAATAAATAAATATAATTGGTAAGCAGAGGACAAGGGTCACTCCTAGGTAAAGTAGATCCTATAGTGCTTAATAAGTGTTGAAAGATGATGCAGATATTTTATACTTAAGACTTTTAGTTTGGTGAGGATAAGGGGGAAAATGAGGGGTTAAAGAAAACAGTATAAATAAAACTATATGAGCCAAAAACCCAGTGCAAATATATGGAATTATGAATAGAACAGATAAGCCATTATACTAGTTTTGTGTTATATATTTCTGAAAATTAAAAGAAGTTGGAGATCAGAGAGTTGAAAGCCAAATTAGTGAGTCTGAACTTTAGTCAGTCATTTATGGAGGCATTACAGTATAGGAATTAAGAGCCTAGTTGCTGCCCCCATCCCCCCCCAACACACAGGGTACCTCCAGAGTTTAACTCCTGCCTTTGTATCTTACAAGCTATCTAATCTTTAAATAAGTTGCTGAACTCTATAAGGCTCAGTGTACTTCACAATTCTCACAGTGTACTCACAAAGATTCTTGTGAAGATTAATTAATGTCTATCCACATAAACTGCTTAGAACTGTACCTGACATATAGTAAGCCCTCCATAATTGCTAGCTATTAGAATTGAGCTAAAAGTAATAGAACTGTAGTGAAGTAACATAAACCAAAGATTTGGGTTTCAAAATGCACTGGAGAAGGCTAACTATAAAAAATGAAACCAATAAAGAGAATGCCACCAATTCTTAAAGATATGTGACAAAGAGCTAAATTAAAGTGGTAGCAGTGGGGGATCCCTGGGTGGCGCAGTGGTTTGGCGCCTGCCTTTGGCCCAGGGCGCGATCCTGGAGACCCGGGATCGAATCCCACGTCGGGCTCCCGGTGCATGGAGCCTGCTTCTCCCTCTGCCTGTGTCTCTGCCTCTCTCTCTCTCTCTCTCTCTGTGACTATCATAAATAAATAAAAATTTAAAAAAATAAAGTGGTAGCAGTGGGAAAGTAGAGGAAGGAAAAGATGTCAGAAATATTCCAAAGGTAAATTTGTTAGGACTTAAGGATTGATTTTCTTTGGGAGATAATAAAAAAGAATGAGTCGTGGATGGCTCTAGGATTTCATCACTGAAGAAAGAGAACCTACCTTTTAAAAATCAGGAAATGAGTTAGGAGAGTGAAAGATAATTCATTCAAAAGATCTTAAATTCAGTCACAGGCATGATGCATTTGAGATGCTTATATGACATCCAGGTGGAAATGTCCACCAGACCCCTGACAATGTAGAATTGAGCATATGAAAGAGAGAGCAAGAGAGATGTGACAACCATCAGCTTAAAGGTGCAAGATAGGATGAGAATGAGAGGGTGTTGGATAGTTGGACTGGTATGTGACTTTGGAGAATGCTAATCTTTGAACAGGGAGGAAAAAAAGTAACTAACACATTCAGAGAACGAACAGCCTGGGATAAGAAGGGAACACTCTTCCAAAGGCCAAAGAATAAAAACTTCAAAGGAAGTAAAAGAAGATTATTATTAATAAAAATTATTGTATTTATTCCCTAAAAGCTCACTGGTGGTCTTTGGCAACAGATTCAAAAAATGAGAACAGGTTGGGATGTCTGGATCACTTAATGGTTGAGTGTCTGCCTTTGGCTCAGGTCATAATTGATCCTGAGGTCCTGGGATCGAGTCCTGCATTGGGTGAGGAGCCTGCCCCTCCCTCTGCCTATGTCTCTGCATCTCTTTCTTGTGTCTCTCATGAATAAATAAATAAAATCTTTTTTAAAAAATGGAGAACAAGGAAGGCAGACTGCAAGGACTAAAGGAGTAAGTAAGTCATCCAGCATAAGGCCTTGAGTACAGACCATACTGTTAAGACATTAATTGGTTTACCATAAAAGAAACTCGACAGTAGGCTCAAATAAACAGATGAATAGCTTTGACATGGATTTTGTTGTTTGATCATTCTAAGGCAAAGATATAAGGGTGATATGCTCAGGCACCTCCCAGTGAGAACAGCATATTGGCCAATCGGAATAGATTTTGGCTGGCAGGTTACAGCAGTGCAGAAAGGTGAATGAGCCTTGTTTTTAAGAACAGGGAGAAACTGAGAATGTTTATAGGAAAAAAGAGTTTAAAAAAAGCCAGTAAAGAGGCAGAGAGACACTAACATGATAAAGGAGATCACTGTCTGAAAAAAAATTTTTGAAAGAGGTTAAAAAATAATGGTACAGAGAGTTCAAGTGACAATTTAGTCATGGAAAGAGAAGAGATATATTTTTCCACTGTGATATAAAGGGGGGAAAAAGAGGTGAAGATACAGAGGAAAAAGAGGTTATGGGGAAAGAGTGACAGCAGAGCCATCTGAGGACAAGGGCAGAAGAGTTGCTGGAGCTCATGTTGGATGACATGTATAGGAGGTGCAGGGGTCATCTTTTTGAATGAGAGAGATGTCATAGGATTGGAAGTTGAAAAGTGTGGAAAATCTAAAACAGCTGCCATGAGGAATGCAATAAGAATTTAACAAGCAAAGAAAAAGGAAAGTTGCATTCTTTATTGACAAGTAGCATTAAGAGCCCAAATGAAGTTAGATAGCATAAATTTGCAGTGAGTAAGTCTGCACAATTTCATGACTTTCTGTAACACCAAGCAGTTTACATCATCTTATTGCCTCATCAATTGTTCCTCAATAAATACATTCCTTTTCAATTTCTTCCGAAATACTTTTAAATGAGTCCAGAAGTGAGTTAAAAATCCAATAATACATGATGAAAATTTATATAGCATAATACAAGAAAGATAAACATATTTAACCCAATAAAGCATGTTCAATTTTGCCTCTAACTACAATTTTTATCCTCATACTACTAGTGAATGATTAAATATTCTCATCTATTCCAGTAATATTACACAAAATATGCTCATATAATCATCGCAATAAATTAAAAAATACAGTCCATTTTTAAAAATATAAGTGATATTCATATTTTATTCCAGGTGTTAGAAAAAACTACATCTTGTAAATGAAATCAGACACATTATGTTTTTGTACATCCTATGAGCTAAGAATGATTTCTACATTTTTAAATGGTTGAAAAATCATAAGAGTTCATGACATGTGAAAAATTACATGAAATTTAAATTTCAGTGTTCATAAATAATTTTATTGGGACACACCCATGCTTATATTTTCAGATATTGTCAGTGGCTGCTTCTGCACAGCAAGGGCAACATTAAATAGTTGCAACAAAGACCATATGGTCCAGAGCCTAAAACATTTATTATCTGTCCCTTTGCAGAAAAAGTCTGCAGATTCCTGTCCTATTTATCCACTCAACCAACATTTACTGAACACCTACTATACATTAGGTACAATGTTAAGCATTTAGAAAATGTAAAGATGAAAAAGGGACACAGTTCCTAACCCTGAGGAGATTACAATCTCTCAATGGTAGTAAATTAGTACCATTTTATTGGTATTTTGAAAATTATAAAATCTGTTATATGGCAATGGACTCTCACAGCCCTGCATCCACCTTACATACTTTCCAGAAGAGAAAGCTAAAATGTCACATGTGTAAGGGGGCCTATTCATGGATCACAAAACAGACACAACAAAGTAGAAGCTAGAATCTGTCTTCTCATGCTGGCCCTTGTACCACCTTACATCCTTCATGTCAATAAACTGAGGATAATTTATTGAATCATAAAGTATATGTGAGAATTAGTAAGATAATGTGAATAAATTTTCTAAAAAGTACACTTTTAAAGCTATCAAAACTATGCAGATACCAGAAAGTATTACCATTGCAAAGTAATTGGGAAGAAGGGCATATGCACAATTAATACAAATAGAATATGTGAAGTATCACCAAAGGGTACAAATTAATTGCTGCTACAGTAATCCATTTCAGAAAAGATCACAATTCAGTGAGGGTGTCAAGAAAGATTTCATGACAATGACAACATTTGTGCTCAGCCCAGAGGGATAAGTAAGCAACCCTTTAATAACGGGTAAAGAAAATAATATTTTGTTTATTTTTTTTTAATTTTTTTTAATTTATTTATGATAGTCATACAGAGAGAGAAAGAGAGAGAGGCAGAGACACAGGCAGAGGGAGAAGCAGGCTCCATGCACCGGGAGCCTGACGTGGGATTCGATCCCGGGTCTCCAGGATCGCGCCCTGGGCCAAAGGCAGGCGCCAAACCGCTGCGCCACCCAGGGATCCCTGTTTATTATTTTAATTAGTAAAATACTGAAGTTATCCATTCCTCAAAATAATTCTGCCATACCCCATTGTTTCATTGCAGTTTATCTACAAAATTATATCAAAATTAAAAGATGTGAACCTGTGTGCCACCTCTGTTAGTACCAAGAGGCCAGATGGGACAAGCTGCCACTCTACCCCTGCCACAAGGTAGGTACTAACCACTTGTTTCTTGCACCTTTTCCTGTAAGGCAGAACCAGCCTGGAGATCGTTCTCCATACAGCTAGTCAGGCAGTACCACATAAGGTAAAACCGGTCTGACAGCTCTAGACACTTAAGAAATTAAGTGGTTACCACCATATTGTACTTCAGAAGAACCTATGAAAAAAATGCATATTATTGCACTGGGAATATATCAATTTGCTTTACTCTGGTCTATTAATGGGAGACAAAACTATTTCCAACTGAATATGTGTACTCTTGACTACAAATGAAATCTACACTTACTCAGAGTTGAAATACCCTTAGGCAGATTCTGACAGCAACTTCATGTACATTCAGCCTTGGAATGTATTACATGATTATAATAACCCTGATTCTGAAGGTAAATTTAAGCAACTGTTTTTCATTATTCTCTGAGACTGTCCTTGGACTCATTATTTTTGCCATATCTTCATCAATCAGCTGTGTTACTAGTGGTAATCAGGATATTTTGACTCATTTAAACTTGTTCAACTTCCTATTGAAGTAGTATATTTCCTACTTCCCTAACTCACTCCGATTAAGCACAGGAGAGTGAGTTCAGATTGAGAAATTATTCATAAGACTTAACCAAATAAAAAGAATGATGTATGATATAAAATCTTAATATGTGCAAATATCCCATAAATTATTTTACTTTAACCAATTTAAAAAATAACTTCTACTATTCCAATTCATTATGACAGATTAACACCTCTTCAGCAACATCAAATATTTAATAGAATAATTGAGAATAAAGACTCAAATTCAATACAATATCCCTGTGTTATCAATGTATAATCTCATTCAAGATCACTGATACTCAATGTTGGAGTAGTTACTTGATTGCTGAAGAAAATTTCAAACTGCTCCATCCAGATCTTGACTTCAACACAGCTCATGTGCACTAATTTTTTAAAAATAAATTAGTGATAGTATGATTGTCACTGTATAAAATCCATACCACTGTAAAAAGCCATAGCTAATAAAGAGAATGCTGCTGTCAAAATCCAAAAGAAATACAATAGATTAGCTATATTACCAACAAATATTAAAATTATTTTGGTAAGTTATCATCATAATTATCCTAATATCTGGAATATTCACCACATATCTATTCAAATTTATTTAATAAACGAGTAAGTCAACAGCAATATTTTATTCCTTTCAGTTTACTCTCATGAGCTGTGCTCTTCTATTGTCAAAGTAATACATGAGACCGCTGCTGGATTGCCTCTTCATGTTACTCAACTTTTTTTATGGTTTGTATCTTCATATACTAGTAACTTTCCACCCAAACTAGATGAGAGTTCTTCTTTATTATTTTAGAAATAGTTTCATTATGAAATGTTACAAGCATAAGGACAATTATAGGGAGTCATAAAATGTACACCAAACTCCATGAAGTCTATTTTTTTTGCCATATTGGACTTAGATTATTAAGCATTTAAATATTACTAATAGGGACATCTGGGTGGCTCAGCAGTTGAGCATCTGCCTTCGACTCATGGCATGATCCTGGAGTGCTGGGATCGAGTTCCACACCAGGCTCCCTGCATGGAGCTTGCTTCTCTCTCTGCCTATGTTTCTGTGTCTTTCATGAATAAATAAATAAAATCTTTATAAATAAATAAATAAATAAATAAATAAATAAATAAAACCAATAAAGTCATAGTCCTCTGCAATCTTGTTCTCTCTCCCTCCCAAGAGATAACGTTTATTCAAATCTGGGTTTGTCTTTTTCAAAGTTTTCAAGACTATATTTATATGACTGTAGTAGATGTATCCCTAGATATCATACATTCATTTTGAAATGAATAGACTCCTGCAGGAGTCTCTATGCCCTGCATTTCTTCCTCACCCCTAATAAACCAGAGTTAGCTTCAAAAGGAAAGAGTAAATTAGAAGCTTCAGAGGAGTTTGTGGCAATGATGGTAGAAAGAACCTTTGTTCTTTTCATGGCAGGTGTCTGGAGAAGCAAGCCAATTTCTAAAATACCTCCTTAATGGAGAGGAAAGAAGCTGGCTGGCAGCATGTGGATGAAGGCAAATACTGCCTGTTGCCACCCAACCAAGTCTCCTGCAGTTCTGAAGTTACATAGTTTTGTATTTCCCTTCATCCCTGAGACTAAGCCCTTCAGGCCCTTTAAAGGACCTTCTGGTAAGATAAGAGTACCAAGTGCATGAGTGTGCTCATCATGCCTCATCATAAGGAGGATGAACATGCTAAGGTGGCAGACAGAGAAAGTTTTATCTCAACAGATGAGATACTGGATAGATGCCAACAGCCAAGGTCAGCCATGCTCCCCAATGCCATCATGTAAAAGTACACTTATTTGCTTTGAATGAAAAAATTCTAAGTTTACCCAGAATTCACTATGTGTTCTATCACAGGGATTGAAACAGAGTTTTTTAAAAAGTTAAAAATATTATTTTTTTCACACCTGGGTAAATGATAATATTATAACCACTATGTGCACATTTACAATACTCAGCATCTCAGTTTTAAAATATCTCCCCTCAAATCACTTAGTTAACAAGGTTAAGTTTAAATGTTCTTAGTTGGAAATAATTAACCTACTGACAGCACTTTTTATTTTGTAATCCCTACACCCAGTATGGGGCTTGAACCCACAACCTGAACATTAAGAGTCACACACTCTTCTGACTGAGCAAGCCAGACACCCCAACCTATTGACAAAAGTAAAAAGAACTGCTTCTAAAGGTGGTTAATGGGACATTAAACTTACAGAGCACAGATTACTGAATTATCCTTATACCTTAAGAATTTGCCTTGAATAAGAAAAATGTAAGTAACATATTCATTGGTTTCAAAATCACAAGTCAATTAAAAACTATAAATAAGACTGATCCTCATTAAGAAAGTACATTTCTGGCATTCATAGCCTATATATAAGAAACCTTTGAACCTAAAATCAGAACTATGGATTCAATTCTTGTATGTGCAGTTACTGCTGTGTGAATTTGGATTAGTCACTTAGACTCTGCATTTCAGTTTCTATAAAATAGAAACTATGCCACAGGATTCTTGTTAGAATGGTTTTTATGTGACTCATTCTTAGGAGTCATTCTCATGCCTATTATATATTAAGCACTGACTATATATATTAAAAATAGAAAATTAAGCCATTGATCCCTGTCCTCAATAAATTCAGAGTATGGTAGAGGAAACAGACAGCTAAGACTTATAATGTCAGTTAGTACTTCCTATATGTGAGGTTATGAGAGAAAATAAAAGAAAAAGAAGCACTGAAGAGAAAGCTTAGAGCAGTGGATTAAGAATGGGTAAGATTCAGAAAGGTGACGTCTAAGAAGATTCCTAAAAGATGGGATTCATACCACACCACTTCATCACCTCTAAAAATCAATTAAAATTCTTAAAGAAAAAAATGGAAAAGACTAATGATCAAAATTGATAAATAAGTGAAAGACTATACCTATACTATATCTATATAAAATAAATTCAATTTAAAATCTCATTCAAGGGGCATCTAGCTGGCTCAGTCAGTGAAGTGTATGACTCTTGATCTCAGGGTCATGAGTTCAAGCCCCACATGGGGGTGCAGAAATTACTTAAATAAGTAAAACTTACAAAAAAAAAATAAAGTCCATTCAAAAATCACAGTTTATGGTGGAGTTGAAATTAGCCAACAAAATTCAATTAGACCACTAAAATGCAAACTAATGTTGCACCTCCTAGATTCCTAGCAGTGTTTAAAGAAAAGCAGGTGTTGGGCAGCCCCGGTGGCTCAGTGGTTTGGCGCTGCCTTCAGCCCAGGGTGGGATCCTGGAGACCCGGGATTGAGTCCCATGTCGGGCTCCCTGCATGGAGCCTGCTTCTCCCTCTGCCTGTGTCTCTGCCTCTCTCTATCTCATGAATGAATAAATAAAATCTTTAAAGAAAAAAAAAGAAAAGCAGGTGTTAATTTTAAAAATTATAATTCATATTTTTACCCTCAAGGAATTATACCATTCTAGTCAATAAGATTTATATACATGAAATAATTCAAAATATAAAATAAGTTTGTATATAATACAATGCCAAAAAGACATTATATAAAATAAGTGGTCAGAAAGTAAGGAGAAACAGAGCTGTCAGGATTTACTGAGGAAGGCTGTAAGGGAAGATGTGGCAACTAGAAAAGGACTCATCAGCTATAAATAAATCATGTGAAAGGAGAGTGGTAGTCCAGGTAATTGACTTGATGAGGCCCACAGCAAAACTGCATGGAATATGTCACAGAAAAATACAATAGACCAAGGACAGTTAGATTTAGGTATTGATAATCATGAATTAGAATAATCATGGACATATTCTTGATGCCAAAGAAAGAATCCGTGAACTCAAGATCAGGAAGATTTTCATTAAATCATGGAACCAACTTTTTTTTTTTTAGTATCACAATTAGATGTTTAAGTCCACAACAAAAAATTGAGAGAAACAAAAGTGCTTCAAGGTGTTCCCTAAGAGAGATGTAACACTCCAAGAGTCAACCTAGAATATAGATTCAGATTTCTCTGGGACTCCTCCCTAGCTGCCCTTCAGATAAATGCCACAAAAAGCATTTTGACAGAAAAACTTTTCTCATTATAGCTATACCATATTTGAAACAAATACATTTCCATAAAACATTTTGTAATGAACCCACTGTTTCAATATCATGATAACATGCCTGTATGTTTATGTTCATTCTCAGCTAATGCATTTGTCTGCCATTAGGAAAGCATGAATAGAATGTTATATATGATGTGTATTATATGTACATTTTAATTGGACCACTTTGTAAAAATGTTTTAACTTATCAGTAAAACTTTCCAACCTGGCAAATTATACCACACATCCAAACTAGAGGGAAAAAAAAAAACCTGTCTCCTATAATGTTTGAGGAGAATGCTCACTAGAACTAAAACTCCAAAAGAGACTGGAAATCCCATCGGTTTCATAGTTCTAACTAACTGAGAATCTCTGAGGTCACACATCTGGAATGAATTCCAAGTGATTCATCCCATGTAAAGTGGAGATTTAGCAATGAGATTTATAACATCAAATGGAAACTATACACAAAAGTTAATATTGCTGTAAACAATTCTAGTCTGAAATTGTTCAACATACATCCTTGAAACTGAGTTTGTAGTTTTTGTACCAAATGGGTGATGGGTAGTAAGGAGGGCACTTATGATGAGCACTGGGTATTATATGTAAGTGATGATTCACTAAATTCTACCCCTGAAACCAATTTCACCATATACGTTAGCTAACTAGAATTTAAACAAAAACTTGAAATTAAAAAAATCAAAGCAAAACTAAAAGCATGTTAATACCAATTTATCAAAACAGTACCAGATTTTCTGAATTATTTTCAATTATAAATTAGACAATTTGGCACAATAGTTGTCAAGTGTTTAAAAAATTTTATTGGGATTTTTTGGTCATAGTTTCATTTCATTAGCAGCAAAACATCTCTACCAAACCACTCTTAAATTCATTTTTCTTAATGTTCCAGATAACTCTGCTGTCACCATGGCAGTCTTATTCTTTTTTGTGTGGATTACATATATATTACCTTCTTCTTCCTATATTTAAAATCTCAGTTAATGGCTGTGACCCAATCACTTCTGTCATCTGGATTAGAAATTTCATTCTTAACCTTTCTCTTCCTCATCTCTTCATTTAAATGGTCACCAAGTACCAGATTGAGGGTATCTGACTATGACATTTGCCATACAATTGATCAATCACACTGCTTGATTTGTCTGACCAGGCTAATAAGGTTTGTGTATCTTTCTCCTACATAGTTCTATGTACTTTTCCCCCCAAAGCTACACAATTGAAAAGGTAATGACTTTCTCAAGTAGATTTAACACTAGACCTTCAAAATTCTGATATCTTTTTGCCTTTAATATTCGAATAGAATGGCTTTAGCCCCACTTTATGTATTTCTTAGCCATTTAATTATAAAAAAGAAATGCTCAGGGTTCCTGCAAGATGGCAAACTCCTACAATTTATTGGTTCCCTGCCCCAACCAACTGTTGATGCCACAGAAATAAAGTGCATCTGAAGAAATAAAGGAAAGCCTGTGAGGAGCCCCTGTAGAGCCTGGGAGCAATTACAAACTTGGGTGTAGCATAGGGGACAAACAATTGCTTGGGCAGAAAGCTTAGCATACAATGTAGATATAGGTTCAGGGAAATTTTTCTAGTTTTTTTTTTTTTTTGTTGTTGTTGTTGTTGTTGTTTTTTACTTGCTGCCACCTTAACCTACCTGTTGTCACACTGGGATAGAAAAACCACAGTATCAGCCGAACACCACAGGGGAAACATTAAAATAGTCCTTTGGGGGTGCCTGGGTGGCTCAGTTGGTTAAACATCTGCCTTTGGCTCAGATCATGATTTCAGGGTCCTGGGATTGAGCCCTGAGTCAGGCTCCCTGCTCAGCAGGGAAACTGCTTCTCCCTCTCCTCCTTCTCCCTCCAATCCTGCTCACACTTTGTCTCTCTCAAGCAAATAATTTTTAAAAATAGAAGAACAAGACAAGAACAGCGGATAACAGTTGCAAGTGAACTAAAATTCCTCTGCCTCTCCCCCTCCGGACCATAAAGGAAATATCGATGGAAGTCAAAAGAGAAAAATCTTCTATAGAAAGCAGTATAATAATAATCATAAAAAAAGAGAGTAGGAGGAAGTTTTGAGGTGATGAATATGTTTATGGCATAGGCTATGATAATGGTTTCTTGAACGTATACTTATTTCCAAACTCATGTTGTGTATATATATATATTTTTATGTTGTATATATTAAATGTGTACGTCTTTTTACATAGCAATCATATCTCAATAAGGTAATTTTTAGAAAGAAGAACAATAAAAAGAAAAAGAAGAAAGCAATAATCCAAGCCATCTGAAGAAATAAGTCAAGTTTAAAGGAAAAATAATCAGCTTGACTGATTCACCAGCTACATTATAAAGATAATGATATGGAATTGTTTCCTCAAAATGTTTAAAGAAAATAATTTTAATCCTAAAAGTGTATATTTAGTCAAACTATCATTTAAATGTAAGATTGAAATCAAGATAATCTCATACATACCAGGCCTCAAGACATTTTTTACACAAGGCTTTTTGGAAGCTTTCTTGGAAGTATTCCAAAAAGAAGAGAAATAAATTATGAAGCATAAGGCACTATAAGATATTTGGAAAATAGATGAATAATAATTTAATAAAGTTTAGAGTTTTTTAAGAGACAAAAACATGAAAGCATATTTAAAACAATATAGAACCAAAACTCTGGGTACCACCACCACAGAAGTGGAATGGGAAAAGTTACAGAGAACAATAGAAGAGGTAAGTATGCTAAAGGACTATACATCCTGGAAAAAGAGTCATATGGATATTGATAATTTCAAGTCTTTGAAAAGACAAAGTAAAAATAAAATGGATCTAGGGATGCCTAGGTGGCTCAGCGGTTGAGCATCTGCCTTTGGCTTAGGGTGTGATCACGGGTCCAGGGATTGAGTCCCACATCAGGCTCCCTGCGATGAGCCTGCTTTTCCTCTGCCTCTGTCTCTCATGAATAAATAAATAAATAATCTTAAAAAAATAAAAATAAAAAAAACTGGACCTTAATATATTAGGCATAATCACTAGAAAATAAAAATAAAATGGAGGATTTCAAATCAGCAAAAGGAGATTAAATCTATCCAATGGAACACAAGGAAGAAGCAAAAAAGAAACCTATTAATAACGCAAATAGGAAAAAAAACATGTCAGAAAGGTGTTCTAATGGAATAAAAATACAAATGTAAATAAGGTTAACCTCACAAACCAAAAGAGAGATTATCAGACTACATTTTATTATATATTTATCAATATGTTGTCATCAAATGCCATTTTCATTTTTTTAATTTAAAGTTAGTTAACATGTGGTGTATTATTAGTTTCAGAGGTAGAATATAGTGATTCACCAATTGTATATATAACACCCAGTGCTCATTACATGAAGTGCCTTAATGCCCATCCGAATTCATCCATCCACTCACCTCACTTCCAGCAATCCTCAGTTTGTTTTCTGTAGTTAAGAGTCTCCTATGGTTTGCCTCTGAACTGGGGTCTGCAGGGAGAGGCCGCTGCCAAAAAGGCCTGGTCAAATCCTCAGGTGTACAAGGACATCAAGATCGGGAACAAGCCGGCGGCCGCATCCACATGCTGCTGCGTTTAGACGTTGTTGCCCTGACAGCAGGCCTGCTCTCCATGGCCAGCTCTGGCCCCAACACCAATGGCTCCCAGTTCTTCCTGACGTGTGACAAGATGGATTGGCTGGATGGCAAGCACGTGGTGTTCGGGGAGGTCACGGAAGGTCTGGATGTCCTGCGGCAGATCGAGGCCTAGGGCAGCAAGGACAGGAAGCCGCAGCAGAAGGTGATCATCGCAGACTGCGGGGAGTACGTGTTGAGTAAATCAGATCACCAAGCAGCGCGCAGAGCATGATCCTACCTAAACTACCCGTAGCGTCTACCTGGGTATTTTTATATCTGTTTTTATCCTATTTTATTTTTCCCTCCCTTCCCCTATGTTCATCTGTTTTGTTTTTTAAATTCCACAATGACTGAAATCATATGGTATTTGTCCTTCTCTGGCTGACTTATTTTACTTAGCACAATACCCTCTAGTTCCATCCATGTCATTGTAAATGGCAAGATTTCATTATTTTTTGATGGCTAATATTCCATTATTTATATATCATATATAAAATGATCTCCTTTATATCCATTCATCTGTCAATGGACATCTGGGCTTTTTCCATAGTGTGGACATTGCTGCTATAAATATTGGGGTGCATTGCTCCTTTGAATCACTGTGTTTGTATTCTTTGGATAAATACCTATTAGTTGCAATTGCTGGGTGATAGAATAGCTCTATATTCACGTTTTGGGGAACCTCCATAGTGTTTTTCAGAGTGACTGCACCAGCTTGCATTTCAACCAACAAGAGGGTTTATTTTTCTTCATATCCTCACCAACATCTATCATTTGCTGAGTTGTTAATTTTAGCCATTCTGATCAGTGTGAGGTGGTATCTTACTGTGGTTTTGATTTGTATTTCCCTAATGATGAGTGATGTGTAGCATTTTTTATGTGTCTGTTGGCCATTTGTATGTTTTCTTTGAAAAAATGTCTGTTCACATCTTCTGCCCATTTCTTGACTGAATTTTTTATTTTGGGGGTGTTGATTTTGGTAAGTTCTTTATAGATTTTGGGTACTAGCCCTTTATCTGTCATTTGCAAACACCTTCTCCCATTTGTGGGTTGCCTTTTAGTTTTGTTGACTGTCTCCTTTGCTGTGCAAAACCTTTTACCCTGATGAAGTCTCAATAGTTCATTTTTGCTTTTCTTTCCCTTATCTCTGGAGACATGTCTAGCAAGAATTTGCTGTGGCCAAGGTCAAGGAGGTTGTTGCCTATGTTCTCCTCTAGGACTTTGATGGATTCCAGTCTCACATTTAGGTCTTTCATGCTAGCTAATCAGATCCAACAGTACATTAAAAGGATTATTCATCATGATCAAGAGGGATCTATTTCTGGGATGCAAGGGCGGTTCAACATTCACAAATCAATCAACATGATACATCACATTAATAAAAGAAAGGATAAGAGCCATATGATCCTCTTAATAGATGTAGAAAAAGCATTTGACAAAATATAGCACCCTTTCTTGATAAGAACACTCAACAAAGTAGGGATAGAGGGAACATATCTCAACATCTTAACAGCCATATACAAAAGACCCACAGCAAACATCATCCTCAGTGAAGGAAACCTGAGAGCTTTTCCCCTAAGGTCAGGAACATGATAGGGATGTCTACTCTCACCACTGTTGTTCAACATAGTACTTGGAAGTCCTATCCCCAGCAATCAGAGAAAGGCATCTAAATTGGCCAAGAGGAAATCAAACTTTCACTCTTTGCAGACAAAATGATACTCTATGTAGAAAACCTGAAAGACCACCAAAAAATTGCTAGAACTCATACAGCAATTCAGCAAAGTTGCAGGATATAAAGTGAATGCACAGAAGTCTGTTGCATTTCTATACACCAACAATGAAGCAATAGGAAGAGAAATCAAGGAATTAATCCTATTTACAATTGCACCAAAAATCATAAGATAGTTAGGAATAAACCTAACCAAAGAGGTAAAAGATCTGTACTCTCAAAACTACAGAACACCTATGAAAGTAATTGAAGATGATACAAAGAAATGGAAAACATTCCATGTTCATGGTTTGGAAGAACAAATATTGAAATGTCTCTGCTACCCAGAGAAATCTACACATTCAATGCAAACCCTATCAAAATAACACCAGGATTTTTCACAGAGCTGGAACAAACAATTCTAAAATTTGTATGAAACCAGAAAAGACCCCAAATAGCCAAAGTAATGTTGAAAAAGAAAACCAAAGCTGGAGGCATCAAAATTCCAAGCTTACAGCTGTATTATAAAGCTGTAATCATCAAGACAGTATGGTCCTGGCACAAAAGCAAACATATAGGTCAATGGAACAGAATAGAGAACTCAGAAATGGACCCACAACTATACGTATGGTAAACTAATCTTTAACAAAGCAGGAAAGAATATCCAATGGAAAATGACAGTATCTTCAACAAATGGTATTGGGAAAATTAGACAGCCATATGCAAAAAAATGAAACTGGACCAATTACTTACACTTTACACAAAAACAGATATCATTTTTTTTAAAGAATGCAAAAAGCTAAAGATGAGGAGACCTTTTTAAAACATATCAGGTAAGTCTAAACTAAAAGCAACAACAGCAATTTTAATGTAAGACAAAATTTAAACCAAAACAAAAATTATTATGAGAGATGAAAGAAATATTATGTATTAATAAAAGGAAAAAAGAGATCAAGAATATACATTGATCATGAACACAAATATGTCTAATAAAAAAAGCTTCAAACATATATAGAAAATACTGACAGAGCTACTGGTACAAATGGATAATTTAAATATGTTTATAATTTTGACATCGCCCTGTAAATAAACTCATAAAATAAACAATAAAAGCAATTAGTAAAGGTATAGAAGTTGTGAATAACTCATAATGGACCCAAATCAATATATTTACAAAGGATTAATATTCAATGAGCAGTATATTAGTCAGTTCAAGCTGCCATAACAAAATGCCACACCGGATGTTTTAAATACCAGCCATTTATTTTCAAATAGTTTTGGAAGCTAGAAGTCCATGATTAAGGTACCAGCAAATTTGATTTCTGATAAAATCTCTTATTAGTTTATAGACAACTACCTTCTTGGTGTGTCTTCACATAGCCTTTCTTCTGTGCATATGAGGACGATGGAGAAAGAGCACATGAGAGCAAGTTCCGGTACCTCTTCATCTTATTAGAACGCTGGTCCTATTGGATTAGGGCCCACTTGATATCAATTAACTTTAATTACCGGGATCCCTAGGTGGCGCAGTGGTTTAGCGCCTGCCTTTGGCCCAGGGCGCGATCCTGGAGACCCAGAATTGAATCCCACGTCGGGCTCCCGGTGCATGGAGCCTGCTTCTCCTTCTGCCTATGTCTCTGCCTCTCTCTCTCTCTCTCTCTGTGTGTGACTATCATAAATAAATAAAAAAAAAAAATTAAAAAAAAAAAAAAGTTGGTTCTTTGAAAAAGTAGGACAGACCTCTGTTAAGATATATCAAGAAAAAGTAAAATGATACATGTGAACAAATACAGAATGGAAAAAGGGATATAACTACAAATACAATGGCAATTAAAATAACAATGTAATAATGTATAATAATTTCTATAACGTTTCTTATGCTAATTTTATGGCCCTTAGTATATTAAAGGCAAATAAATTTTGCAACCTAAACACAATGAATAAATTTATGAAAAATTTAAAATACCAAACTTCATACAAGAAGAAAGAGAAAGTGTGAATATAGGGTAATAACCATTAAAGACATTTACACAGTAATAAAATACTCCTTACACAAAAATCAAAATCCCCAAACCTAGATAGTTTCATAAGTGAATTTTTACAAAACTTTGAAAAAGTAAATAATTCTCAGGAAAGCTCTCCCATTCACACAATGAGGCTGGTATATCCTTATTTCAAGTTAGGATAAGCATTAGAAGAGAAAATTCTAAGACATGCTCCCTTATCAATGTACATGAGAAAATCTGAAATCTCCATTAGCTAAATAAATCCAATAATGGTTTTAAAATACCTTGTTCAAATAGGGTTTATACCAGAGTAAAAGGGTATTTGAACATCAGAAAAGTCTTCAATATAATTCACTATAATAATGAATAGAAAAGGAAAAAAATAGACAATTACCTATAGGAGAGAAAAACAAAAAAACATTAATGGTTAAATATATATTTCAAATAAAAATTCTTAGAAAGATATGAAAAAAAGAGCTCTTCCTTAACTTGATGAAACCCATACTAAAAAGAAAATCCTACATTATGTATTATATTCTGTAGTAAGCTTTCATACACATTCCTAATTAAGCTCAAAAATAAGACATGTCTACCATAGGCAATGCTTATTAACATGGTTTCAGAACTCTTAGTCAATATGGAAAACATAAAAAATAAGTAAGGCATGATCTGCAAATGACATTTATTTACATTTCTATGTAAATGATCTTATTTATAGAAAACCCAGCAGAATCAAGAGACATTTAGAACAAGTTAAAATGTTCATTAAGGCTACCAGAAACAAAGTCAACTTACAAAAAATTCTTTTTATACAAAAAAATAACAGAAAATTGGTAATATATAGTATTTTAAAAGAAAACTATTAAAAACTATATTTTAAATATTAACCTAAAAATATTATCAATTATTCTTCAGTGAAGCTGTTAAAAATATTAACATAAAAATAATATACAAGATCTTTAAAATAAAGATTTTAAACTGTTGAAAGATGTAGAAAGTACCTAAATAAATGGATGTATGTAATGTATATGGGCAAGACAACTTTGGAGAAAAGATAACGATTCATAAAAATTCCAGCTGTTTTTTTTTTTTTTTTAAGATCAGGTACAATGAAAAATTCATGAGGGAAAACAAAGATTCATAAGTAGCTAAGCTAATTTCCTAAAATAATAGTAAAAAAGAGGTCTTGCCATATAAGTATTAGACATATTACATATTACATATTACAAAGCCACATGCTAGAAACAGAAAAGTAGGTCAATTATCAAAAAATTATCAAGGGTCCAGAAATAGAGCCATGTATAGAAATAGAGAATGAAACTTGATCAAGATAGTATCACAAAACAGCAGAGAAAGGATAAACTATTTAGTAAATGGTACAGGGAATATTGGCTCACTGTATGAAGAAAAATAACATGAACCTTTATCTTAAACTATAAACAAGAATGTTCTCCACATATGTTAAAGACATAAATGCATGAAGTTAAACTTTATGGAAAAGAAATTTATAGACTATATCTTTATGACTCAACTGGTATGTAAAAATCTTTCTTAAAAATCCAAGAAACGTATGATCACTATGTCAAAACTTCATGGAATTGTAAAACCCTACATTAATAAAGAAGACAGATCTCAAATCAAAAGTCTAACATTACACTTAAAGAAACTAGAAAAAGGAGATGAAAACTAAGCCAAAAGTTAGCAGAAGGAAGGAAATAATAAAGATTAGAGCAGAGATAAATGAAATAGAGAATAGAAAAAACAAGATGAAAATCAAAGAATATAACAGTTAGTTTTTTGAAATAATCAACAAAATTGACCACCAGTTGGTTAGATCAACTTAAAAAGAGAGAGAGAGAGAGAGAGATGAGATTCAAAGAACTAAAATCAGAAATTAAAGAGGGGACATTACAATCGATGTAACAGAAATACAAAGGATCACAAGAAACTACTTTGAACAATTATATACCAAAGAACTGTATAACCTAGAGGAAATGAATATATTTCTTAAACATAAAAACAAAAATAACCAAATCATGAAGAAATTAAAAAAACTAAAATCTATAACTAATAAGGAGATAGAAATTGTTCTGAAAAGCCCAGGTTCTGATGACTTCATTGGAGAATTCTTACCAAATACTTGAAGAAAAATAAGTAAAGAAAAATTAACTTAAAGCAAACCAGATAAGGGGCTATATCAAACTTTAAAAATTTCTGCACAACAAAGAAAACAATCAACAAAGTAAAAAGGCAAGTGAGAGAAGAGGAGGAGATATTTCAAATAATATATCTCGTAAGGGATTAATGTTCAAAATACATGAGGAGGGATCCCTGGGTGGTGCAGCGGTTTGGCGCCTGCCTTTGGCCCAGGGCACGATCCTGGAGACCCGGGATCGAATCCCACGTCGGGCTCCCGGTGCATGGAGCCTGCTTCTCCCTCTGCCTGTGTCTCTGCCTCTCTCTCTCTCTCTCTCTCTCTCTCTCTCTGTGACTATCATAAATAAATAAAAATTTAAAAAAATACATGAGGAACTCAAAAACTCAATAGCAATAACAAAAGCAGATAACCCGTGTTTGAGATGGGCAAAAAACTTGAGCATACAATTCTCCAACAAGATATATAAATGGCCAACAAGCATATGAAAAGATGCTCAAGATCACAAATCATTAGAGAATACAAGTCAAAACCATAATAAGAAAACACTTCACACCCATGAGGATGGCCACCATCAAAGAATAGAAAATAACAAATGTTGGTTTGGATGCAGAGAATTTGGAACCCTTGTACACTGTTGGTGAGAATGAAAAATGTACAGCTGCTATGGAAAACAGTATGGTGCTTCTTCAAAAAATTAAAATAGGGCGGGGCAGGAGGGCAAAAAAAATTAAAATATAATTACCATGTGATCCAACAATCCCATTTGGGGTATATATCAAAAAAAATCAAAGCAGAATATTGAAGAGATATTTCCATATCCAGGTATATTACATTATGCACAATAACCAAGAGGTAAAAACAACTCAAATGTCCATCAACAGATGAATGAATAAAGAAAACATGGTATTAAATTGAATATTACACAGCCTTAAAAGAGAAGATCTTGTCACGTGCTATAACATGGATGAAACTTAAGAGCATTATACTACCTGAAACAAAAGGAAAAATACTATACAGTTCCACTCATATAAAATATTTAAAGTAGTCAAAATCATGGAAACATAAAGCAGAAAAGGGACTGCCAAGGGCTAGCGAGATGGAATATGGGGAATTAGTGTTTAATGGACATAATGTTTTAGTTCTGTAAGATGAAAAATATCTGGAGATCTATTGTACAGTAACATGAATATATTCATCACTATTAAACAGTATGCTTAAAAATGTTTAAGATGGTAAGTTTGTTATTGATTATAACTGTAACTAACTAGACCCCAAGACCTGACCTTTATTGCCCACCTCCCGCTTATACTTATTGACCTGTGTCCCACATTTTTCCTTAAGCTCTTCTTTCCAGTTTATCTCTTAACTCAGGCAAATAGAAACTGAAACCACCCAGAGTGGTAGCCATTGCCCTGGCAAGACTCCCAGCCAGCCCAGACCACCCATGCCAGTTTGAGATTAACCTCTGACTCACGCCTATGCAGATGGACTATGGAGTGATCTCCAGAGTGACCGATGACAACCTTTACATCTTGATGATACTAAAATTTACCCCCAAGGAAGAGCCACAGCCTCATTTACATAACATACAATGGATTTATAGGCATCTTCCAAGATGCCTACTTCTACATATGATGACAAGGCTTCCCTATTGAAATATTTAATCTAACCCTAAATAAAAGGAATGCATTCACCCTTGCTGGGGAATCATGGCTTGGAAGTTACTCCCTGTGATCTTATTTGCTGCAAGTAAGTTTTCTTTGGGCAACAATTCAACCTGGTACAGTTTCTGATTCACCAAGGACCAAACTCACATTTGTTCAATTACATAACCACAACTAAAAATAAAATAATTTTAAAAAGCTTTGTGGAACTAACTAGATCAAAATTAAAGAGTTTAGTTCAGGGACACCTGGGTGGCTCAGTGGTTGAGTGTCTGCCTTCAGCCCAGAGCATGATCCCGCAGTCCCGGGATCCAGTCCCACATCAGGCTCCCTGCATGGAGCCTGCTTCTCCCTCTGCCTATGTCTCTCTCTGCCTCTCTCTATGTCTCTCATTAACAAATAATTTTTTTAAAAAAACTTAAAAAAAAGATTTCAGTTCAATAAAAATCAACTTGAAGTCAACAGAGTAAAGAAGATGTTTGCAATTTTGAAAAACCACAAAGGATCACTATTTAAAATACACAAAGAACCTTTGCAAATCAAAAAGACAAAGACAGGAAGTCCAATGAAAAACAAAGATATGCATAAACAATTGCAGAATACGAAGCCATAATTCCATAAGCCTAAGGGTGCATGAAGTGAGACTTTAACTTATTAATACTTCTTCATAATCAAAGATATGTGACTAAGCAATTAGGTACCATTTTACAGTATCAGAATGGCTAAAATTAGAAAATTTGGGGGCATGTGGGTGGCTCAATTGGTTAAAGCATCCAACTCTTGGGTTTGGCTCAAATTATAATCTCAGGGTCATAGGACTGAGCCTCACATAAGGCTCCATGCTCAGCGCAGTCCGCTTGTCCCTCTCCCTCTGCTTCTCCCCCTGCTTGTGTACTCTCTTTCTCTCTCTCTCTCTACCTCTCTCAAATAAATAAAATCTTTTTTTTTTTAAAGAAAGTGTTGATGAAGCCAACCGAGGAAACAAACACTTGCATATTCTACAACCATTCTTGAGAGTAACCTGGAAGAACATACTAAAATTACTTAATGGAATTATATAGGCATAAACTCTGAATGCAGCAACCTTATTTTGTGATATATATCCAAAAAACAAGAACAAAAACCCCTCTTGATCAGCTCACTACAGGAGCAGACAGGGTATTCACCAAACTTCGTATAAACAGTTAAGTGTGGTAAATACATACAATGAAATACCTTGTAGGGATTAGAAACAACAAAATATATATACATACAACAATACAAAAAGATCTTTAAAATATAATGTTTAACAAGACAAGAAACAACAAATGTTGGCAAGGATGTGGAGAAAGGGGATGATGATTCCCATTATCTTACACTGTTGATGGGAATGCAAGCTGCTGCAGCCACTCTGGAAAACACTATGGAATTTCCTCAAGAACTTAAAAATAGAGCTATCCTACAATGCAGTAACTGTACGACTAGGTATTCTCCTACCCACTACTAGGTATTTACCCCAATAATACAAATGTAGTGTTCCGAAGGGGCACCAGCACCCCAGTGTTCATATCAGCAATGTCCACAGTTTGGGTATCAAACTGTGCAAAGAGCTGAGATATCCATTGACAAATGAATGGATAAAGAAGATTACACACACACACACACACACACACACACACACACACACAGGGATGCTACTCTGCCCCGGGTGGCTCAGTGGTTTAGCGCCACCTTCAGCCCAGGGTGTGATCCTGGAGACCCGGGATGGAGTCCTACTTTGGGCTCCCTGCACAGAGCCTGCTTCTCCCTCTGCCTCTCTCTCTCTCTCTCTCTCTCATGAATAAACAAATAAAGTCTTTTTAAAAAAAGGAATTTGAATGAGAGTAGTTTAGTTGGAAAGCATAAGCAACACTGGTAAAGAATGAAAAATTAGTATCAAGAGAAGAATGCATCCCATAAAGGCTCCACTATTATGACACCAAGATTCCACAGTGAGCAATTAAAGCTTAATCCCAGAATAAAACTCTGAGAATTTATGTAAAAAATAGACCTGAAAATTGTCCAGCTCTAGGAAAGAGGGAGCTCAGATTTTCATATGCCCACTTATGAGAGTCACTAATTGAGAGCCACCCTTTAGAAATTGATCATTCATTGGCATTTCCAGTCTGTCTTGTGTATAGGCAGCTCTCTACAGTTGCAGAAAAAAAGAGCCTTAGTCACAGATGCAAATACTAGCAGTCATAAATGAGCAGGATTTCCCAGAGATATGGATGGGGACCTGAGTATATCTACTATAGCCCATCCCTTGCACTAATCAGATGTACTTTACCCTCGTGTTAATTTAGTTAGTACTTCAAATTGGTACCCAGTCACAATTTTGATTTAAAAAGAAAAGAACTTCTAGCTTAATATTGGTATAAGCTACTGTCTTGGCTGGCTATTGCAGTTGGTCCCAAGGCCACAACTGATATTCAGCATCCCCCTTTTCCAAAACACATTTTAGACTTTTCTCACTCTTGAAATAGCATTTCTACTCTTCCAAGCTGGCTGCTCAGTGGGGTAACCTATACCTTCACACCTGAGAAATCTGCACCTCTGGTTATTTGGCTTTGTCAGGATACTGTTCCTGTAATTTCCTATTTATGATAATCATCGGGTTTGAAGGCAAATCAAAGTAAATCTAGACATACTTCTCACTGTCCCCATTACGTAGTAGCAATCCTACCTCCTCAAAATAAACAAGATCAATCACTTCTGTCAATATACTAACCCTTCAATCACTCTGGCAACAAACTAACCCTTCTAGTCTAATTATATGAGGAACCCAAAATGACTAGGTAGTTGCTCTAACTTGAAGATTAGTGGAATGTTACTTTGTTCCTGGAAACCCGGACCTCAAATCCTACAAATATTAAAGTTGTAGGAATAGAAAACATACTTTCTCCCAAGTGGGTCACTTGTAGCAAATGGCTTAAGGGCAGCTTCTGCTTCCATGCCTTGGATCCATGTGTTCAATCTAAAGGAGATATGTAGCAGTATGTACTGATTCAAGGAATACATCTTTAAAGATAGCATCCAACGACTCCAAGCAGATGCCTTTGTTTTACTTTTAAGTGGCCTTTTCAACATTCAAATTGGGAGCTTCTGGGTGATAGAGAGCAAGTGCAGTAGATCCCACACACATATACTTACTCTTTACCATAAATCAGTCCGTTTCAAAAAAAATTATAAGACATACTATAACTCTAAGTCAGACACTTTGACCCCTCAGATGATGGTGCTGACTGAAGCACTGGGGCAGAGAAAGCAGACTAATAACTGGAATATGTAACAATCCAGTAAGGATAAATGGCTGCCTCCCCTAGCATTGGTGTCTTCAAAGTATAGGACCATACAAATAGCTCAACATCAGTTTCTACTGCTGACACACACATTGAACATTCCACATTAGTGATACCCAGATTAACCTTAATAAAAAGCCTTTGCTGTTGGGCCCATGCATCACCTGCATTCCTACCACAAGACTACTCCATTCATGGGTCCAGTGTGCACATGCTGGGATAGCCAAGAGAGGCTCACTAACTTCTCCTAAAAAAATCATCCTTTTCTTCTATTCAGTGTCTTCCCTGATGTGGACGACTTCTGGTAAATAGTGCCGTTATATAAAAATCCAATACTTTGTGCCTATTCCTATTCATCAATCCACATTCTTCTTTCCTAAATCTCTTTTTAACTGATCTTCTAATCTCACTCCTTCCAAATCCCTAACCACCTAGCCTTTCAAGTGCTGTGCATTTTCTTCAGTGTTAGGAAACGGAAACGTATGATGGCTTTTTTTTTTTTTAACTTGGTGGAGATATCTTGTCATACCCAGACCACAAAATCTCTACAACTTTCAACAATGTCAGAGGCCCTTAAATTTTTATAAAATTTGTCTCCCCTCACCCTGGCATGTGTCTTACCAAAGCACCTAGAATATTTACGGCCTCTCTGATTAACATGATGTCATTAAAAGGGCAGACCAATACGAGTTTTCTGCAAAAGGTTCAGATAATCAAGTTGCCTTTATATTATGTTGTTAGTGAGAGTAGAACGGCAAACATAACTTTGAACAAGTCCATGAATGCATACTTTTATCTCTTCCGAATGAATGTGAACTGCCTCTGACCCATTTTGCTGGCATGGAATGCAAAGAACATATTCTCCAGATCACACCAAATATAAGAGACTGTATTGATCTGTTCTAGTGAAGATACACATCCATCACAGAGCTGTAATTGAGTATGTTACTTGGTTACATTTTCAGAGGTCCACATTGTCTGCTCTGATCCATCTATTGTTTTTCTTCCAGAAGCAAGACTAGTGATGATGGCCACTTGAAACATACTTTAGGAGTGCTTTTTATCTCTGATATTCCATCTGGGATTATTTTTTCTGATTTTTTGTCTTGGTTGGGAAGAAGGTGAGGAAAGTTCAAGGGCTTCCACTTGGCCTTTCCTACCATGGTTGCTTTCATTCTACAGATCAGGTAATCAATGCACAGTTCTACAAGCTACTAAATATCTTCATCATAAGTATGAGCCGAAGGAATAGAAAATGACCACAGAAGTCTTTGTACTCTCTAATAGGTGGACTCAAGCCAGGACTCAACTTATGATTTCATTTATGAGTTTGCATTAGTTTACTAGAGTTGTCATAACAAAGTACCACAAACTCGGTAGCTTAAACTACAGAAATGTATTGTTCTCATAGTTCTGAAGGCTAGAAATCCATGATCAAGGTGTCAGCAGGTTTGGTTCCTTCTGAGGGCTATGAAGAAAAGATCTGTTCCAAACCTCTTTCCTTGGCTTGCAGACATCCATCTTCTTCTCCCTGTCTGACTCTGTGTCCAAAATTCCCTTTTTATAAAGATACCGGTCATAATGCATTAGGATTTACCCTAATGACTGTATTTTAACTCAACAACCTCTGTAAAGGCTCTATCACCAAATAAGGTCACAATCTAAAGTACAGAGGGTTAGGACTCCAACATATCTTTTTTGTAGGACACAGTTCAACCCAAAACAGACCTGAACTCCATACATGCCCTCTTTAAGAGGGTATCAGTGTCAGTCCAGACACTGTATCCACCAGCTCTGGAAATATATGGTTATTTCCTTTTTCCTAGTACATAATTGCTCCAGTAAATGGCTATAGATCTCTTTAGGAAAAGACTTGGGAAATCATTACTGTCTGTGCTTCTTGAGGTACTACAAAGTTCTTTATTAAGACACCTCATCATTCCCTTCAATCAATGCTGAGAGAACAGCTTCGGATCTGGAAACTGGATAAGGGATCATTATTTTGTTTGTTTGTTTGTTTGTTTGTTTGTTGTTGGCAGCTGATATGACCATTTAGAATACCTGTTCCTGATCTTTTATGTAGAGGTATAACAATAACCTCATGGGTGCCCCTCTATCTTGTCCCTACTAAAAATATTGAGAATTAAAGTGTTTTACTTCTTTGTAGAAAGAAAAAAACTATGAGGAGTAGTTTGAACAGTGGTTTCCTCCTTCTTTCTGTCCTATAGCTAATGATATGGATCAAGCATCTTTTTATGCCTTGGCAAATTGCCATACTACTTCTTAAGCTTGAATCAGCTTCTAGCATCTTATCCTTTCCACTTTTAATGTGGTGAATTATCTCTGAGAATTCCATGATTGTAAAGCTTTCCATTAGCATCACTTTCTCTGAGATAGTTTCATCATTTTGTCATGACCATTTTTCTCATTATGTCGGTAAAGTTGCCTTCACTAAGCTCCTCTGATTGCATATCTGGAATCTCTCTCTTTTTTTTAATTAAGTTTTTTACTTAATTCCATTTTGGTTAACTTACAGCATTATTCATTTCAGGTATACAATATAAAGTGGCTCAACAATTCTATACATTGCCCAGTACTCATCATGACGTGTTTGGAATCTCTTAAATAGCAGCAGTGTCAATAATCTCATAGCTATTTCTTCCATAACCCCACTTATATTCAATTAGAATTTCACTTCTTCAATTATCACTTTAGTTTCTTTACTTTGCAGTGGTCAATTCTCTCCTTCAATTGTCCATTTTTATAAAATGTTACATGGCTTTCTCATTGGGAGATACACAACTATACATTTGCCATCTGTGCATAAACTGAATAACTGATTACTTTATAGATTTTGAAGAGAAAATGACACATTCCTTGATCATGATGTGCATCTGTTATTTACGAAGTGCTCTGTGTGGCTTTATTGAAGAGCCAGAAAGGTTTGTACTTTATGCAATTACTCCCAGTTAATATATCTTGATAATTTAAATTTGAACTGTGTGGTTGGAGCACTGGTATTTAACAGAACTGTGATAAGTGAAACTCATGCATATCAGAACCATGTTAAAGCAAGGAATATAAATCCATTCTAATATGCCCACCTTTCTAAGTCTCTTGACTCCTCCTCAGTACTTTGCCAAGGCACTTCCAGAATCTCTATCATTGAAACAGAATATTATAACTGATTCCTGTTGCCCTCGCCAGGATGCTAAATATTGAGCCACATAAGAACGTTCTTATCAGTAAACTCTCCCTTATCCAGACATATTTTGTAATTCCTAGTGCAGCACTTTCAAGATTGATCTCTAGGCACACTTTCCTGATAGCATAATTTTAGCCAGGTCCTACAACTCATCTGGTTAATAGTACCTTTCTTTCCAGTCAGACATAGTACTTCGCCAGTTAGGCCATGATGAGGTTGAGCCTAGTTTTTGGCTTACATACTTTAGGGACAGTTGGAGCAAACTTTGAGGTAAATATATCTGCAAGCATATTATCTTGCAAAACATCTGCCTCAGGTGATGGTGACTCTCCATGATGTCCAGATAAGGTGGAATTGGGAGTAGAAGTAACTGCTTTCCTCTTATAAAAGAATAGTAACTTCTGCAGGGCCAAGAGTTGGAGGATATCTGGAAGAGAAATTCAGTAAGTCCAAGAAGTCATGAAGGTCTTAAAGAAGTTCAATATTCTCAAGCCAATCCATTTTAGATATCAGGGTACCACTCTTTTTGGTAGAGAAAATAAAGAAAAAGACTTGCCAGAGTTGTTATTCAGCCTTCTTTGTAATTCTAGTATAAAAGAATCAGAATTCTGGGCCTAATTTTCAATACAGTCTATCCTCTAAGCTTTAGAAAATGAGAGCTGCCTTAGATACTGTCAAAGAGATTTTCTGACTTTGACTCAATACCCATGGTTCAGGACTGGCTAGTTTGAGTACATGGTTTTCTTTTTTCAGCACATCAATGCCCATTTAACAGCAAGTGACTAAATCCATAGTCCTAGTTGTTACCATTACCACCATCTCTCAAATTCCAGAGATACTGCATAAGACAGTGAGTGCATCACCCTATACCTCATCCCACCCCAATGCCCAACAATAAGAGTCTTAGTGATTATAATGCTACAACATGCCAGAGTTTAAGTCCACCCCCCCCAAAAAACTAGCAATGGAGTCTTTTATGTAATCAAAATGTCAAGAGATCCTACTCTAGAATCTACCTTGAAGATCTGCCTTGTAGAATAATTTCTGGTATAAATTTCATTATTTTGGGATTCTCTACAATCCATAAGCAGACCCAAAGAAAATAACCAAATGCAAATATTTATGCAGGAGTTGCAGTAAATGAGGGCAGGGGGAAGATGTGAGAAAGGGAAAATGAAACAGTCAATGAAGAGTGCATTACCAAACTAAATAACACAGTGGGTAAATGGAGCTTAATCCTTTGGGGAATATCTGGAAAATGATATAAAATACATGCATCAGAATTATCCTACCTGAAGGACAAAGAGGCTGAAATATTTACATACCTATTTCCCTCATTAGTTGAAAGCAGCTCCTAGGAGTTGTTAATTCCTCAGCATGTTCAACCTGCCATGCTCACAAGGAAAAAGCTTTCTGTAGCATGGAGAGCCCTCATCTAATATTGGCAGTTGAAGTCAGCCAGAAAATACAGTACTGAAAAGGCCTCCAGAATCTAAGCAAGGCAATACAGCATCTGCTATCCTAGGCATCCCTGATCCCCAGAGCAAAACTGCATATTTTGAATCTTGGTGCTGAGTAAAATTGAAAAATAGTCCCACCATGAATCAGGATCTAGAGAAGTCCCTGGATTACCAGATCATCAAAAAAGGAGTAGCATTATGTGGGTGTTACGGCCTGAATTATATTGCCTCCAAATTACATGTTGAAGTCCTAACCCCCAGTCCCTCAGAATGTGACTATACTTGGAAATAGGGCCTTTAAAAAGGTGATTAGGTTAAAATAAAGTCATCAATCCAATCTGATGTCCTTACAAGAAGAGGAAATTTGGACACACAAAGAAACACCAGGGGCACAGGTGCACAGAGAAAAGACAATGAGAAACACAATGTGAAGGCAGTTAAATGCAAGCCAAGAAGGGACATCTCAAAAGAATCTGAATCTGACAATACCTTGATCTTGGACTTTTAGCCTCAAGAACTATGAGAAAAATATATTTGTATTGTTTAAATCACCCAATTGGGGGTACTTTTTTTGGCAGGCATACCAAATTAATATAGCTAGGATGGTTCACTGATTCAGGGACATCATCACTATGGGAGCAGAACCATAGGAAAAGGATCCTTCTGTAGGCCAACTCTATCCTAGATCAAGCAATTCCTCTACTCTAAGTGCAATGCAGAATTTTTCCTGATGTTCCCTACTCTCAGAACCAACAGAACTTGTCAGTTTTACTATGCCTTAATTCGATAACATAGAGGCTCATCTTCAGAAAATGAATCCAGTAGAAATGACACCATGGGTAGTCTTGGTCATGTAAGTCCGCCTGATTCACTGCTTCTACCTGAATGGGACACAGCTAGCCAGGTTTTGTTCCTCCATTGCATCCTTTAGTCAGACGTAAAATGCCACAGAAGATGCCAGAGGACAATTCCTGAGAAGAGGACTTCCTGTTTCTTATTCTCCCCTGTAAAGCTAGTATAGCCCTTCCTAAGAAACTTCCCCATCAAGTGATTTCCCTATCCTAGCTCGTCCTCTGCTGGCACAAGAAATGTCTGTCCATCAGCCACTGGATTTTGTCTTTTGTCCTATAACCTAAAAATAGAAGTGATTTGATCTAGCCTTCCAATAAGCTTACTTCTAAAGACCTAGGATCACATAAAGGTGTTCTATTGTGCCTCATATAATTTTTTCTTTTAGTTTTATCATTATTTACTAAATATATATACAATGGCTTAAGTGGAAATCTATTAGAATTATATAATTCTTAGTAGAGTGATTATTGTAATGTGAATCTTATAAATCATTTCCATTGTATTATATTGTAAATAGTGTAATTACAGTAAATTTGCTGTTTTTAATAAGTCCAATAAAATAATTCAAACACAGAGCAAGAATTTTTTGTTCTTCTAAAATAATTTTGAATTTTTCTTTTTGGATTTTTCCTTCTCTTAGTTAAGTGACTATATAATAGTCTAAATAGAAACTCGATAGATTTTTAATTCCAAAGGTACTATTTTAGAAATGTACATGTAAAAATATAAGTCGCATTAATAAACTGCTTCCATTTTATGAGTTTAATTGTAATCCAATTCCAAATGCCTATCTTTAAGCCCTAATGTTAATTTGATATTTTATTGTTGCTATTTAATGTCTTTCTTATTAATACAGCACTTAGGTGGCTCAGTAGTTGAGCATCTGCCTTTGGCTCAGGTCATGATTTCACGGTCCTGGGTTCAAGTCCTGCATTGGACTCCCTACAGGGAGTCTACTTCTCCCTCTGCCTATGTCTCTGCCTCTCTCTGTGTGTCTCTCATGTATAAATAAATAAAATCTTTTTAAAAAATAATGATCCAGAAATAAATCTTTTTGTTTAAGATTACAGTTAAGTAATTATAAAACTCCAAATAGAAGCTTATCAAAATTATAATTTGAGGGATATTTTTTATAACAATAAAAGTTGTTAGTGTTGTTTATTTAAGAGTGACATTTATGAGTCAATTGTTTCATTTTCTTCTATTTCTAGGTAATAGGAACATAGTATTTTGTTTGTTGTATTAGTTTCCTGTATTTGCTGTTATAAAGTACCATAAAGTAGGTGACTTAAAACAAGAAATTTACTCTCTTACAGTTCTGGAAGCCAGAAATCCAAAATCAAAATGTCAGCAGAGCTGCACTTCCTCTAGAGGCTTAAGAAGAATCATTCCTTGCCTCTAGCACCTTCAAATGATGTCCAGAATCTTTTGGCTTCCTTGGCTTCTGGCCACACTACTCCATTCTCTACCTCTGCCTTCACATTTGCCCTGTCCTCTGTGTGTGCCTTCTCCTCAGATATCTATATTAAAAAAACGTTTTTCACTGAATTTAGACCCCACCCAGTTATTTCAGGATGATCTCTGCATCTCAAGATCCTTAAACTATTTAAACCTACAAAAACTCTTAAAAAAAAAAAATAAGATAACATTCATTGGTTCCAGGACTTAAGACATGGACATACTCTTTTGGAGGCCACCCCTCAAGTATTTTACAAGCTCCTCATAATATGAAGTGTTGTGAGAGTTCTATATGAATAGAGGCTACCAAGTTGAGACATTTGAAATTCAAAATCAATTTCTGTATACTAAGGACTATATTTACTCTGGTTGTTAGGCCAGTATGTTTAACCTAAAAGATGCTAATTATTCTTTTTGAAAAAAAAGAAGAGACTAATATTAGTGAAATGAAAAAATAGTGGAATTGGAAGTCAAAATACATTTTTTTAAATGTCTGTGTGCGCTAAGGACTAAAAAGATACACAATAAACTGTAAATTGTAGTAATGGGAGGAGAATGGGGAGAGAATAAAGAAGAAATTTTATATTCTCTCTTTGCATATATTTGTATTGAAATGCAGACAACAGCACACATGTCTTGTGTCCTAGCTTTTTTGGCTGCCACCCAAAGGAAACATCCCTTGACACCTTAGTTCTGGTGGCCAGCAGAGTTTGTGCTCATGGGTTCAAAGGGATTGTAGCAAACAAAAATATGGTTCTTAACTGGCTATCATGTCAGAGCCCAGGGCAGAGAGAGTAGACAGAAAACCATCTTCCAGTCCTCCCTGAAACAGGTATATTTGCACTTTAAAAACTCTTGCTTGAGAGTCTAGTTTCTAATCAGACTGCATCTAGGTGCTGATTGAGATCTTACCCCTTTGGAATGCTGACAGGTCTTGGCACACCCTCAACTACTGGAAGCAACTAAGAAAAAAGTAGACTACTTAGATAATCACAAAGATTTGAGAGACAACTATAAGGTAGGGCAAAGATGAATGATAAGATTCATCTCCTACATAAGGCCACACCTTCAAGAACATGAGAGGTGCCTGTTTTATCTAATGTATAAAAACCAACACACACAGGCAAGGAAAATGAAGAAACAGAGGAATGTGTTCCAAACACAAAATCAAGAAGAAAAGAGCATTTGAGAGGACTCAGATTAGTAACATCAAGAAGAAGAGTGGATGGAAGTCCTAACCAGAGCAATTAAGCAAGGAAAAAGAAAATAAGGCGGTCAAATCAGAAAGGAATTAGTAAAAATGTCACTATTTGCATATGACATATTATAAAATGAAAAATCTAAAGACTCAACCAAAGAATTGTTACAACTAACAAATTCAGTGAAGTTTCAGGATATAAAATCAACATACAATAATAAAATCTGTAGATCCATATGGGTCTACACCAAAATAAAAAGCTTTTATGCAGTGAAGGAAACCAGCAACAAAATGAAAAGGCAACCTACTAAATGAAAGAAGATATTCACAAATTACATATCCAGTAAGAGGCTGGTATTCAAAATATATAAAGAACTCATATAACTCAATGACCAAAAAAAAAAAAAAGCAAATAGTCTGATTTTTTTTTAATGGGCAGAGATCCTGACTAGACACTTTGCCAAAGAAGACATATAAATGGCCAACAGACACATGAAAAGATTCTCAACATTACTAATCATCAGAGAAATGCAAGTTAAAACTACAATGAGATATCACCTCACACAGGCAGAATAACTAGAATCAAAAAGATAGAAAATAATTAGTATTAGCAAGGATGTGGAGAGAAAGGAACCCTCATGCCCTGTTGGTGGGAATGTAAATTGGTGCAGACACTGTGGAAAACAGTATGGAGTTTCCTCGAAAAATTAAAAATAGAAATACCATACAAGCCAATAATATCATTACTGGAGATTTACCCAAAGAAATGAAAACACCAATTCAAAAATATATACGTACCCTTAGGTGTGCTGTAGCATTATTTAAAATAGTCAAGACATGGAAGCAACTCAAGTGTTCATTGATAGGCCAATGGATAAAAAAGTGATATAAATAGACAATGGAAAATTACTCAGTTGTAAAAAAGGAGGATATGTTGACATTTGCAAAAACATGGATGGACCTAGAAGGTATTATGCTAAGTAAACTAAGTCAGATGGGGAAGGACAAATGCCATATAATTTTATTTATATGGGGAATCTAAAAACAAAACAAATACACAAAAAAGCAAAAACAGCCAATTGCCAGAGGGAAGAAGATGGGGGGGGGGAGCGGATAGACAACATGGATGAATGAGAGTGGGAGAGACAGGCTTCCAGTTATGGAATGAGTAAGTCAAGGGGAGAAATGGTACAGTACAGGGAATATAGTCAATGGTATTGTAATAACACTGTATGATAACAGATGGTAGCTATACTTGTGAGCATAGCATAATGTACAGACTTGTCACTATGTTGGGCACCTGAAACTAATGTGACACTTATATCAGAACTATCTATCACTTAAAAACAAAAACAAAACAAAACAAAATTCTTCCCAGGACTCTGAGTTATGATCATTTAGAATTTACAAAGATGGTAGCTATACTTGTGAGCATAGCATAATGTACAGACTTGTCTTGTCACTATGTTGGGCACCTGAAACTAATGTGACACTTATATCAGAACTATCTATCACTTAAAAACAAAAACAAAACAAAACAAAATTCTTCCCAGGACTCTGAGTTATGATCATTTAGAATTTACAAAGAGCAAAGATGTTTATCATTTTTTTACAGCATTTCTCTGTTCTTTTAAAACATTTGAAGCATTACCTAAATACAAAAATGTCTGATGGAAAAATATCCTATGACAATTTAAAATACCTTCTGGAACACAGACTGAATCTGATGCACTAAAGTTTGAAATAGATGAATCTGGTGATGTTCCTTTTTCTTTTATTCCAATGACAGTCTTTGTGGTTACATATGTTTTCTCAACTTGTGCTCTAAGCAAACATTCCTTTTCACAGTTACTTCTCCAAAAAGAATCCATTAAAAGCTTTTACACAATAAAGATCCAGTCTACATCTTAACTTGCATAAATCAGAGTTTCATAAATGCACATGGCAAATCTTATCAACAAATAAATGTTGATGGCCAAGGAAGAAATGTGGGTTTTTGGAAGAAAATTTAAAACTGAGGCTATCGATGTCTTATATGGACATCAAGGGCCCCTGATGTGTTTTATTTTTTTCTTAATAATAGATGTTTATCCTTGTTTCAGTTCATTGCCAGAATTTTTTGCAACTAACCAGTAAATTAGGAGCCAGCTTATTTCCCCAGAGATATGATTACATTAGTCACTCAGTAAATCTTGAATTAATTTTGTTCCATAGTTTTCTAAAGAATTCATTAGAAAATCTCTGGATCTAGGGAAGTTAGTCACAGGGCCTAAAGGAATTTACCTTCAGTGAACCAAAAGGGAAAAAAAAATGGAGAGCAGCAATATGCTGAATAAATCTTTAAAAAAGTTTTCCTAAATCTTAACAAACATGAATCCATGAAACACTGAATATTTCTACTACAAAGTAAATAATCCAAACCTACATGTATAGCCTCTCATTCGGTATAGCATCTGCAGCATCTTGCTCTGATAGTCTGTAAATCTAAAGATCTGATGTAAATCAGGGATTTACTTGAAGCAGTTGAGCTCTAGGTCCAGCAGCCATTAAGGTGATTCTTCAACAAGGAACAGTTCAGTAGCACAAACCTGAACTCATGCTCTGAAGTGTTGCTGACAAATCTCTTAGGCTGCTGGGAATAATGTCTTTTTGATTAAGGAATGAAAATATAGCTCTCAATACACGTTGAATTCACCCTTTTCTCTCATGGCATCTGAAACAAAGTGAGGAGATAAGTAGAGCCAAGTTGTTGAATATTCATTAGCTCTATGCCTGCCAGCCCTTTCAATAGCACACGCCAGGTTACTTATTTCAGAGAGGACACACATAGGCAGGAAAAGTATAGGAGAGCAATTGTTAGGCTTTATTTACACCACAGAAATATACCATCCACACCCCCAAAACCAGTACCATGAAATCCACCTAGCTCCACACATGGAGTAGGATTCAGAATCAGTTCACCCACTGCATTCCCAAATCAATTTTTTATCACATACTTTTTTAAAATAGAATTTCAATATGGCCTTAGAAAGAAGATACTATTTACTTCCTACATTTAACTGCCCAGAAATATACTCCATATACATGATATTAACAAAACTTTGTTTCATAAACAACACTAATCCTGTCCACAGTTTGTGTATTTGTAAGCAGTAAGTTTAGAACTGAAAGATGTCATGGGATATAACAGAGATATTAAAATTAGTAAGTCAAAGCAATTTATCAAAATACTTGATGCATTCTTAAATAAGTCATGTTATTAATTAGCAAAGAAGAGTCAGTGGAATTCAAAAAAATACTTGTAACTTTGAGACTTCTTTTCATCAATGTACTTTAGAGGTGAGAAGTTTAACTGAGGTCTGATCCTCCTAGAACTTGTTTAATTTCTTTCCAGCCATGACAAATGACAATCAAAATCTATACCCTGAGAATTAACTGTTAGTTTTCACTGGAATAGAAAACTCTTACAAAATAAAGAGTGTTACAGTGAATAAAGCATATTCCAGCTGGCCTTAGCAACCTTAAGAACCCAGAACAGCTGTGTGAACTCCTTCATAAATTTGCCTGCTTTGGTGAAAGGTGTTAGGGCCAGGCGGGAAGGGAAACTCCTCAAGATGGCGGATAAGCCAAAATGGCTGAGGTTCCTGTCACCACCTCCACTTGGGACGACAGCTTGAGCAGACCCTTACACCTCTCCTTTGGACTTCCCCAACCGAACCCAATGCCCTTCAAACCCCAGAGGAGGAAGTCACCTTTGACTGGTCGAATTGCAATCCTTCCTTTGCATAGTGAGGGTCACTCTGGTTGGATTGCAATCCTTCCTTTGCATATGAGCCAACCAATAGGAAACCGTTCTGCCTTACAACGTTATGTAAACCCCCTACCACCTTGTCTTGGGGCGACTTCCTCGACTCACTCTCTTTCCCCCATGAGTCATGGAACCTCGCCTGAGGGTGCCTGCAATAAAATCTGTTCTTGGACCCTCGCTTGCCTTGGCGGTCTCATTTCCATCTAGTTACTAAAAAACTTAACAAAAGGGAAGGTTACAGATGACAACAGACAATACTGGAGGGCTGGTGTGGCTAAAGGAATTCTACTCCCTGCACGAAACACTAAGGCCCAGGTGTTCAGTTGCCCAATAAACAATCACCTCTCATTTATTCCACATAGTTTTTATAAAAACTTTGCTGGAACAGTCTATACTCACCTTGAAAGCAGATACCACACACACACACACACACAAAAAAAAGAATATATGGATCTTTTCAAGATTGAACCTTTTCAAGATTTGGGAGTTTGAAAACTCAGGGCATTTTCCTTTAAAAAGCAAAATCATCCTTGTATTTATGCTATGGAATAACACATTCAGATACTTAGGAGATAAGTAAAATACTAGGAGCCTTAAGTTTTTTCCATAGAAAAAGATAAACTCTGTTTTAATAGCCTAATTTTTGCTCTTTCTTATATCTTTTCAAGCATTCTGTTTACAATGAGTTCCCCCCAAAATTACTTATCTGAACAAGCCATCTGAATTCCATTAGGGGGCCAGCCTCAAAAAGATCAGTCCTGATATCAGCTAGTTGCTACAAAAGAAAAGGAATAAAATTCTCCTTGACCCAAGAGTCATATATACATTATTATTATTATTACATTAAGTTGAACACTGAAAAGATTAAAAAGTATAACATTGAAGTGTAAAGATCAACATTACATTTACATAACATATTATGTGATATATAGGCTACTAGATCAGTTTTTAATCTTTTCAAATGTATACATTACAGGATACTTAACAGAGAAATAAATGCCAGACAAATAAAACTTCCATTACTGGTGTTTGCAGAACTATAAACTAAAATTCATTATCAAAAAGGCTGTTTTTCGGGGGGGAGGGGCAAGATGGCGGAAGAGTAAGGTCTCCAAATCACCTGTCCCCACCAAATTACCTAGAAAACCTTCAAATTTTCCTGAAAATCTATGAATTCGGCCTGAGAATTAAAGAGAGAACACCTGGAATGCTACAGTGAGAAGAGTTCGCGCTTCTCTCAAGGTAGGAAGACGGGGAAAAAGAAATAAAGAAACAAAGGCCTCCAAGGGGGAGGGGCCCCGCGAGGAGCCGGGCTGAGGCCGGGGTGAGTGTCCCCAGGACAGGAGAGCCCCGTCCCGGAGGAGCAGGAGCTGCACCGACCTTCCCGGGCGGAAAGGGGCTCCAGGGAGGTGGAGCAGGATCCAGGAGGGCGAGGATGCCCTCGGGCTCCCCGGGACACTAACAGACACCTGCGCCCCGGGAGAGTGCGCCGAGCTCCCTAAGGGCTGCAGCGCGCACGGCGGGACCCGGAGCAGCTCGGGGGGGCTCGGGCAGCGGCTCCACGGAGGGGGCTGCGGGGCGGGAGCAGCTCGGGGGGCTCGGGGGCGGAAGCGCGAATCCAACAGCGCAGGCCCAGAGCACAGGGCGCCGGGACACAGCCCAGGATCCAGCCTCCCTCCGGACAGGCAGAGGCCAGGAGGGCCAGGACCACAAGGAGCTCCTGCCCGGAGCTGAGCAGATCAGCGGCCCCGCCCGGAGCCTCCAGGCCCTGCAGACGGAGAGCTCTGGAGCTACTGCGGGGGCTGACTCCAGGGCTCCAGAGCTGGCACCACCACTGGGGTTGTTCCTCCTGGGGCCTCACGGGGTAAACAACCCCCACTGAGCCCTGCACCAGTCAGGGGGCAGAGCAACTCCCCCAAGTGCTAACACCTGACAATCAGCACAACAGTCCCCTCCCCAAGAAGACCAGCTAGACGGACAAGATCCAGAGGAAGTCAAGGGACTTAAAGTACACAGAATCAGAAGATACTCCCCTGTGGGGTTTTTTTTTTTTCCTGTTTTGTTTTGTTTCGCTTTTTGATTTGTTTCCTTCCCCCACCCTTTGTTTTTCCTTTCTTTCTTTTTCTTTTTCTTTCTCTTTTTCTTCTTCTTTTTCTTTTTTTTTCTTCCTTTTTTTTCTCTTTCTCTTTTCTTTCCTTCTTTCTCTCCTCTCTTTTTCTCCTTTTCCCAATACAACTTGCTTTTGGCCACTCTGCACTGAGCAAAATGACTAGAAGGAAAACCTCACCTCAAAAGAAAGAATCAGAAACAGTCCTCTCTCCCACAGAGTTACAAAATCTGAATTACAATTCAATGTCAGAAAGCCAATTCAGAAGCACCATTATACAGCTACTGGTGGCTCTAGAAAAAAGCATAAAGGACTCAAGAGACTTCATGACTGCAGAATTTAGAGCTAATCAGGCAGAAATTAAAAATCAATTGAATGAGATGCAATCCAAACTAGAAGTCCTAACGACGAGGGTTAACAAGGTGGAAGAACGAGTGAGTGACATAGAAGACAAGTTGATGGCAAAGAGGGAAACTGAGGAAAAAAGAGACAAACAATTAAAAGACCATGAAGATAGATTAAGGGAAATAAACGACAGCCTGAGGAAGAAAAACCTACGTTTAATTGGGGTTCCCGAGGGCACCGAAAGGGACAGAGGGCCAGAATATGTATTTGAACAAATTCTAGCTGAAAACTTTCCTAACCTGGGAAGGGAAACAGGCATTCAGATCCAGGAAATAGAGAGATCCGCCCCCCCCCCCTAAAATCAATAATAACCGTTGAACACCTCGACATTTAATAGTGAAGCTTGCAAATTCCAAAGATAAAGAGAAGATCCTTAAAGCAGCAAGAGACAAGAAATCCCTGACTTTTATGGGGAGGAATATTAGGGTAACAGCAGACCTCTCCACAGAGACCTGGCAGACCATAAAGGGCTTGTAGGATATATTCAGGGTCCTAAATGAGAAGAACATGCAACCAAGAATTCTTTATCCAGCAAGGCTTTCATTCAAAATGGAAGGAGAGATAAAGAGCTTCCAAGACAGGCAGGAACTGAAAGAATATGTGACCTCCAAACCAGCTCTGCAAGAAATTTTAAGGGGGACTCTTAAAATTCCCCTTTAAGAAGAAGTTCAGTGGAACAATCCACAAAAACAAGGACTGAATAGATATCATGATGACACTAAACTCATATCTGTCAATAGTAACTCTGAACGTGAATGGGCTTAATGACCCCATCAAAAGGCGCAGGGTTTCAGACTGGATAAAAAAGCAGGACCCATCAATTTGCTGTCTACAAGAGACTCATTTTAGACAGAAGGACACCTACAGCCTGAAAATAAAAGGTTGGAGAACCATTTACCATTCAAATGGTCCTCAAAAGAAAGCAGGGGTAGCCATCCTTATATCAGATAAACTAAAATTTACCCCGAAGATTGTAGTGAGAGATGAAGAGGGACACTGTATCATACTTAAAGGATCTATCCAACAAGAGGACTTAACAATCCTCAATATATATGCCCCGAATGTGGGAGCTGCCAAATATATCAATCAATTAATAACCAAAGTGAAGAAATACTTAGATAATAATACACTTATACTTGGTGACTTCACTCTAGCTCTTTCTATACTCGATAGGTCTTCTAAGCACAACATCTCCAAAGAAACGAGAGCTTTAAATGATACACTGGACCAGATGGATTTCACAGATATCTACAGAACTTTACATCCAAACTCAACTGAATACACATTCTTCTCAAGTGCACATGGAACTTTCTCCAGAATAGACCACATACTGGGTCACAAATCGGGTCTGAACCGATACCAAAAGCTTGGGATCGTCCCCTGCATATTCTCAGACCATAATGCCTTGAAATTAGAACTAAATCACAACACGAAGCTTGGAAGGACCTCAAACCATTAGAGGTTAAGGACCATCCTGCTAAAAGATGAAAGGGTCAACCAGGAAATTAAAGAAGAATTAAAAAGATTCATGGAAACTAATGAGAATGAAGATACAACCGTTCAAAATCTTTGGGATGCAGCAAAAGCAGTCCTAAGGGGGAAATACATCGCAATACAAGCATCCATTCAAAAACTGGAAAAAACTCAAATACAAAAGCTAACCTTACACATAAAGGAGCTAGAGAAAAAACAGCAGATAGATCCTACACCCAGCAGAAGAAGAGAGTTAATAAAGATTTGAGGCAGAACTCAACGAAATTGAAACCAGAAGAACTGTGGAACAGATCAACAGAACCAGGAGTTGGTTCTTTGAAAGAATTAATAAGACAGATAAACCATTAGCCAGCCTTATTAAAAAGAAGAGAGAAAAGACTCAAATTAATAAAATCATGAATGAGAAAGGAGAGATCACTACCAACACCAAGGAAATACAAACGATTTTAAAAACATATTATGAACAGCTATATACCAGTAAATTAGGCAATCTAGAAGAAATGGACGCATTCTTGGAAAGCCACCAACTACCAAAACTGGAACAGGAAGAAATAGAAAACCTGAACCGCCCAATAACCAGGGAGGAAATTGAAGCAGTCATCCAAAACCTCCCAAGACACAAGAGTCCAGGGCCAGATGGCTTCCCAGGGGAATTCTATCAAACGTTTATAGAAGAAACCATACCTATCCTACTAAAGCTGTTTGGAAAGATAGAAAGAGATGGAGTACTTCCAAATTCATTCTATGAGGCCAGCATCACCTTAATTCCAAAACCAGACAAAGACCCCACCAAAAAGGAGAATTACAGACCAATATCCCTGATGAACATGGATGCAAAAATTCTCAACAAGATACTGGCCAATAGGATCCAACAGTACATTAAGAAAATTACTCACTATGACCAAGTAGGATTTATCCCTGGGACACAAGGCTGGTTCAACACCCGTAAAACAATCAATGTGATTCATCATATCAGCAAGAAAAAAACCCAAGAACCATGTGATCCTCTCATTAGATGCAGAGAAAGCATTTGACAAAATACAGCATCCATTCCTCATCAAAACTCTTCAGAGTGTAGGGATAGAGGGAACATTCTTCAACATCTTAAAAGCCATCTACGAAAAGCCCACAGCAAATATCATTCTCAATGGGGAAGCACTGGGAGCCTTTCCCCCAAGATCAGGAACAAGACATGGATGTCCACTCTCACCACTGCTAATCAACATAGTACTGGAAGTCCTAGCCTCAGCAATCAGACAACAAAAAGACATTAAAGGCATTCAAATTGGCAAGGAAGAAGTCAAACTCTCCCTCTTCACCGATGACATGATACTCTACGTAGAAAACCCAAAAGTCTCCACCCCAAGATTGCTAGAACTCATACAGCAATTTGGTAGCGTGGCAGGATACAAAATCAATGCCCAGAAATCAGTGGCATTTCTATACACTAACAATGAGACCGAAGAAAGAGAAATTAAGGAGTCAATCCCATGTACAATTGCACCCAATGGCATAGGATACCTAGGAATAAACCTAACCAAAGATGTAAAGGATCTATACCCTAAAAACTACAGAACACTTTTGAAAGAAATTGAGGAAGACACAAAGAGATGGAAAAATATTCCATGCTCATGGATTGGCAGAATTAATATTGTGAAAATGTCAATGTTACCGTGGGCAATATACACGTTTAATGCAATCCCTATCAAAATACCATGGACTTTCTTCAGAGAATTAGAACAAATTATTTTAAGATTTGTGTGGAATCAGAAAAGACCCCAAATAGCCAGGGGAATTTTAAAAAAGAAAACCATATCTGGGGGCATCACAATGCCAGATTTCAGGTTGTACTACAAAGCTGTGGTCCTCAAGACAGTGTGGTACTGGCACAAAAACAGACACATAGATCAACTGGAACAGAATAGAGAACCCAGAAGTGGACCCTGAACTTTATGGTCAACTAATTCGATATAGGAGGAAAGACTATCCATTGGAAGAAAGACAGTCTCTTCAATAAATGGTGCTGGGAAAATTGGACATCCACATGCAGAAGAATGAAACTAAACCACTCTCTTGCATCATACACAAAGATAAACTCAAAATGGTCGAAAGATCTAAATGTGAGACAAGATTCCATCAAAATCCTAGAGGAGAACACAGGCAACACCCTTTTTGAACTCGGCCACAGTAACTTCTTGCAAGATACATCCACGAAGGCAAAAGAAACAAAAGCAAAAATGAACTATTGGGACTTCATCAAGATAAGAAGCTTTTGCACAGCAAAGGATACAGTCAACAAAACTAAAAGGCAACCTACAGAATGGGAGAAGATATTTGCAAATGACATATCAGATAAAGAGCTAGTATCCAAGATCTATAAAGAACTTATTAAACTCAACAGCAAGGAAACAAACAATCCAATCATGAAATGGGCAAAAGACATGAACAGAAATTTCATATGGAAGACATAGACATGGCCAACAAGCACATGAGAAAATGCTTCACATCACTTGCCCTCAGGGAAGTACAAATCAAAACCACAATGAGATACCACCTCACACCAGTGAGAATGGTGAAAATTAACAAGACAGGAAACAACACATGTTGGAGAGGATGTGGAGAAAGGGGAACCCTCTTGCACTCTTGGTGGAAATGTGAACTGGTACAGCCACTCTGGAAAACTGTGTGGAGGTTCCTCAAAGAATTAAAAATAGAACTACCCTATGACTCAGCAATTGCACTGCTGGGGATTTACCCCAAAGATACAGACGCAGTGAAAAAACAAGACACCTGCACCCCAATGTTTATAGCAGCTATGTCCACCATAGCCACACTATGGAAGGAGCCTCGGTGTCCATCAAAAGATGAAATGTTAAAGAAGATGTAGTATATGTATACAATGGAATATTACTTAGCCATTAGAAATGACAAATACCCACTATTTGCTTTGACGTGGAGGGACCTGTAGGGTATTGTGCTGAGTGAAATAAGTCAATCGGAAAAGGACAAACATTATATGGTCTCATTCATTTGGGGAATATAAAAATTAGTGAAAGGGTATAAAGGGAAAGGAGAGAAAATGAGTGAAAATATCAGTGAGGGTGACAGAACATTGGAGACACCTAACTGGGAAATGAACAAGGGGTAGTGGAAGGGGAAGGGGTGGGGGGTTGGGGTGACTGGGTGATGGGCACTGAGGGGGGCACTTGGTGGGATGAGCACTGGGTGTTATGCTATATGTTGGCAAATTGAACTCAAAAAAAAAAAAAAAAGAGGAAATGTCTTTTCTCAAAAATGGAAAAAAAAAAGCACAAAGAAATCATTAACTTATTTTATCTTAATACAATGTGCTATTACTTCCTAAATAAAATGCATGACATCAGAGCTGAAAGGACCTGTGCAGAGGTCAGTGTTAAAGTTTTTAAAAATTAAATATTTAACATTTCATAATAGGGGATGAAAATACAGTATAAAGTATAAAATTAAATTTGAATTTTATATTTTTCTCAAGAAGTCTTTTACATTACACATTTGGATTGTTTATTCCACCTACCTCTCTTAAAATAAATATAATTCTGAGTTTTCAAATTGTTATATTGAATTTACTAAAAGGTTTTGAAAAATTACTCTTGGCTAAGGACATTACAACATAAAACATTTTACCAAAATAATGAATTAGCCCTCAGCAACTCTAAAGTAAACGCTACAAAATGGTTATCTGAGTTACATACTTCAGTTTATTGAGGTCAAGACATGAATTATTATCAAGACTTAAAGTGACTAATGAATTAGCTGACTATTCTAAACCCCATGTTCATAGAAATGTTAATGATAAAAAAAAAAAAACAGTGAAACCAAATATATGCAATCACATTCAGAATGTGTATGGAAAAAAAATCCTTTCTTTAACCTGTTCCTAGATTTTGCAAGTTTTGAAGTAAACCTCTCCTAAAGAAACCACCTTTCCACTATGAGAGATCTACTCCAGCTATGTTATCTCACCACTGAAATCACACTTTATTATACATACATGACCTAAATAGAGTGATAGCACCTGAAAACCAGTATCAGCACAGTATCACACCCAAAAAAAGTAGATAATATTTTTGTTTTGTTTTTGTGTTAGTTTTCTTTTGCCATTCAACAACTTACCACAAATTTGGCAGTTTAAACAATACCTACTAATTTGCTTATAATTCTGTAGTTCACAGGTCTAGGATGGTGTGACTGGATCCTCTACTCAGAGTATCACAAGGCAGAAATCAAGATGTCAGCTGAACTGAGTTTCTATCTAGAGGCTCTGGAAAAAAAATCTACTTCCAAATTCATTCTAATTGTTGGCAAAATTTAGTTACAGTAGATCTTGCGAATGAGGTCTCTATTTTCTTGTTGGTTTCAACCAGGGCATTCTCAGCTCCTGAAGGCCTCCCACTGCTCCCTTCTAAGGGGCCCTTTCTATGACAGCATTTGCTTCTTCAAGGCCAGCTGGGGTGTGTCTCTGCTGCTTTGAAACTCTGACATCCCCTTCTGCGACTGAATGGAGAAACCTCTCTGCTCTTAGAGGACTTAACTGATTAGGCTAGGCCCACTAAAGATAATCTTTGTTTTGCCATACAGTGACATCACAGAAAAGGTTTCCTCATCACAAGGTCTACTCACACCCCTAGGGGAGAGGATTATATAAGGGCAAGGGTCATTGAAAGTAATCTTAGTGTAGGGTGTTGGTGCCTGAGTTGGTTGAGGAGAGCATCCACAAAGGGAGAGGGACAGCAGTGGCAATGGGATATTGGTTACATGCAGTCTCCAAGTAAATATGTTAAGATAATGGAAGCCAGATTTCTCACTGTCAGAGAAGGGAAGAACAAAAAAGAAAAGAGAGAAAACTACAACAAACTCCATGCTGTTAGATTTGAGTACATTATGTGAAGTCAGGGTTTCCAAAAACAGATATAGAAGTGTGTGTGTGTGTGCATGTGTGCATGTGTGAGTGTGTGTGTGTGTGTGTATGTGATATTACTTCTGTGATATTCCTGCAAGAGATGCATAACCTCAACTTAATCATGAGAAATCAACAGACAAACCCAATTGGAGGGACATTCTACAAAATAACTGGCCAGCTCTTCAAACGAGTCAAGGTCATGAAAAACAAAGACAGTCTGAGGAAGTATTCTTAACAAGATGACTAAAAAGACCTATTAGATGCAACATGTGATTCTATACAGGATTCTTTGTTATAAAAAATCTTATTGAGAAAACTGAAAAATAATGAGTCTAAGGATTAAATGGTATGAATAAGTCAATGTTAGTTTCTAGAATTTGGTCATATTGTGCTTATATAAAAGAAACACCCTTATTTGAAAGAAATGCACATATTCTGGAGTGCTGGGGCATCATATTGGAAACTTATTTTTAAATGGTTCAGGAGACAAAAGGTTTTTGTACCGTATTTGCAACTGCTATGAAAATGTGAATTATATAAAAATTTTAAGTGAATTGTAAAAATTTTTTAAATTAGAGAAAAATTATAAGAAAATATTTAAATAATTTTTAAGTCATAAAAATTTTGACCCCAAAATTTCACTTCTGATAGGAAATGATTCATTTAAGGAAATGATTAAAAATATATGCCTACCTCCAATAGCCCTAGCACAACTATTCACCATTCAGCTTTTAGCTTAAGGTTATTTTCTTAGTAAAGTCTCCCCTGAACTTACCAACCCAGATATGAAGCTCTTGGACACAAAGTTCTTGGACAATCTCATAGTAATTTGTGGCTTTTATCACAGTATATAAGTACATATTTATGTAAACATTTGATTAATGACTTCTTTCCTCTGAAGCCCAGGACCAGCCCACCATTGTATCCTCAGTACCTAGCACATAGCAGATATTCAACAAATACAATATAATGTAAATGGATGAATAAATTTATATTATGTAAATTATTATATAACTAAGAAAGAAAGAGAGAAAAGAAAGGATTTAAGAAGGAAGGAAGAGAGAGAGAGTGAAAGAAAGAAAGAATCTTAGTCCATTCATGATGCTGTAACAAAATAACATAAACTACATAGCTTATGAACAACAAACATCTATCCTTATAGTTCTAGGGACCAGGAAGTGCAAGATCATGGAGCTGGCAGATCTGGCATCTAAGGATGACTCATTTCCTACATGGATTCTTTTTACTATAACCTCTTATTATCGAAAAGGAACAAGGGAGCTTTCTTGGGCCTCTTTCAATAAAAGCATTTGTCCCATTCTTGAGGATCCCCCCACATGATGTAATCACCTCCCAAAGACCCCTACCCTCTAATACCATCATCTTGGGGGTTAAAATTTCAACACAGGAATTTTGGGGGAACACAAACATTCAATCTAGAAGGATAGCTAAATAATAAGCAATGTGCGGGCTTTAAGTTCATAAGCATAGCTGTCACTCAGCTCTATCCTTGGAACCTAAACTTAAAAAGACCTGTTGGTTGGAGAAGGTAAAGAACTAAGAACTGAACAATAAACACATTTGATAGCATAAAAACCATCTGAAGATAAAGTAACAACTGCCTTTACTTCTTGAGAGGAAGCAATATAATGAATAAATAGGGCAATGGTTTTAACCAGGGATGGATGGATGGATACATACATACATACATACATACATAGACAGATAGATAGTTAGATAAGAAGAAAGACAGATAGATAGATCAACTGATTCATTACAAACCTCTTTGGAATTTGATAAAAATGCAAATAACTGAAAGAAACTTATGGTATTGGTGATTCAATGGGTGAAACTGAGAATCCATTAATTTTGATGACTGTTTAGGTCAAAGATAATATAAGGTAGAGAAATTCTATCTCTGCTGAAGCTGCTGAACCAGACCTATGACTCTAAGGAGAAAGAACCATAAACAATAAGAAACAGCTGCTCCCTACATAACACATTGGAGCCTAAAATAATTTGCTCTAAAACCCTCTAACAGATATTAACACAAAAGGAGAAAGGATCTTTCATTCCCAATCCCTTATTCCACCATAAATCATCACAGCTTGAGGGCTTTGGGGCCACCACCTACGGGAAAAACTAGATTCTGGAGCACCTTCTGTCTGGAGTGAACAAGTCATCAACAAGTCAGTAGGGTTTGAGCAGCAGCCCAGCAGCTACCATGCCATGCCAAGGACAGACCAAAGCACCCAATAGAGCAGCATAAGGTCATGAAATATTGTCAAGCACCTGGAGAGTCATAGGGACTCTTCAGAGAACTGCCATGGGACTTGAATGCCTCTGCTGAGCAATTAAGGGCGAGAGCCACAGTGATCCATGATAATTGTGTTCCACAAAAAAAAAAAAAAAAAAAAAAAAAATCTATAAAATGTTTCTGCGAAGAAAATCCATACTTTTATTCCTATTCCATATATAAGAAAGCAAGTTTTATTTATTTTTTTTTAATTTTATTTATTTATTTCATGAGAGACACAGAGAGAGAGGTGCAGAGACACAGGCAGAGGGAGAAGCAGGCTCCAGGCAAGGAGCCTGATGTGGGACTCGATCCTGGGTCTCCAGGATCACACCCCGGGCTGCAGGCGGCGCTAAACCGCTGCGCCACCGGGGCTGCCCTATTTATTTATTTTTTATGGTAGAAAGCAAGTTTTAAAGCTATTTTATAGCTTTAAAGAGAGTGAGAGAGAGTGCATGAGCAGGGGGAGGAGCATAAAGAGAGAGAGAGAGAATCTCAAGCAGACTCTGAGCTAAGCATAGAGTCCCTCTCAGGGCTTGATCTCATGATCCTGAGATCATAACCTGAGCCAAAATCAAGAGTCAGACCCTCAACCGACTAAGCCACCCAGGTGTCCCAGGAAATAAAAGTTTTTAAAACCAGTGCATCAGTCACATTGAGAATACATCTTTGCACTAAGATCATGCAAAAAATATCTCCTCTCCTTTTTGTCAAAGATACTGTTTACCTGGACAATAAGTGAGACTTGAATTAAAAGACTTCTCTTAAAATGATAAATGAGTTAAATAACACATCTGACAAGATTTTCTTAGTTAAAAGCAAAATAACCATGTGACGCATTGGACTGAATAATTCAAAGAGAAAATCCTTTATGTTATATTTATTCTCCATTTCAATTTGAGCTATAAATCTGATGCAAGTTGTCCACAACCCATGTACTTTGGTTTTGTTTGTTTTTTATAAAGCACTAATATCTTTCATTTCTCTAACATTTCAGAATATAGTTCAAATAACTTAAAAGAGGATATTTAAAGCATTGATGTATGGGGATATTTCTATTTATCTTCCTCACTTTACAATTCCCAGACCCACCAATTTAGCCCCATTTCAACACAATCTTACTTCCCTCCAGATAATCCCTATCTCTGTCCTCACTTTCAAAACTACACTTCTCAAAAGCATTGTGCACATACTTTTCTTCATTTTCTCACCCTTCGTTTACTCTTCAACCACTCCAATCTGGCTTCCAATCTCACCAAAACCATCCTCCCTAAGATTATCATCTTCATCACCAACAGGCATCATGCTTCTGAAACATTTAACACTGCTAACCCCCTTGCTTCTATTACTGTACCCTTTTACTTCTCTGGCCACTCTTTTTCTAGCTCGGTTCCAGACCTCTCTTTATCTACCAACCTTTAAATGTTGGATTTTCTCAAATCTCAGTAATGGGTCCCCTTCTCCTCCCCCAGTGAGTGCCCACTAAGATGCCTCAGAAGCTAACATAATACAATAAAGCAGACCAAAAAAACCTCTCCAGTGAAGGGAAAATATACATCTACAGTGGAAACTGAGCTTAAATAATATACATTATTCACATGCAGTAACATAACTTTAACTACTATATAAACATCAACCCTCAATTACTTATCTCTAGTGTAGACTTCTTTTTGAACTCCAAGTACATATGTTCAAATGCCTACCCAACATTTTTCTTTGGATATCTTGAGAGGGTTTCACATTCATCATGTCCAAGGCAGAATTTATGATCTCCCAACCTAGTTCTCCTTGGAGAGAAGATTCATTTTATAAATGAATATCATTTTATAAATGACATGATATGGCTACTAAAAACTAGGTGTCAGGTATAGTTGAGCATCATTCACTCAATTGTTAACATATTTTTAGAGTATTCAAAGTGTATTTCTTCAGATTATGGTATATATGAATGTGAGTACAGATATAAATTTGAGCTTTGTGTGTATGTTTGTATACATAGTTTTTATATCACTTTATATATATGTGAAATACATACATAAATGTGTGTGTATCAGTATTATACTACTATTGCTGCCAGAATATATTAAAGAATTATGTTAGAAAAATATTGTTAAGACTTGGACTCAAATGGGAGTGGCTTATATGACAGCCATATTGAGGAAGATTTTCACTCAATATAAAGCAAATTGTCTTGCCTGCAGGATTATCTAGTTGATGCTGTGATGCCCCAGGTCCCCCCTTGAGGAAGAAAAGACTTGTTCCACTAATTACAGAAAATGAACTTCAGCTTTTTATCTTCTGTGAGGATTGCCTCAGCTGAACCAAACTGCCTTGCTAAAAATCCAATGACTGGTCAATAATGAGGCATAAAGGCCCAGCACTTCAGCACAACTTATGACAACTCAGGCCACTGCAACCCTTAGCTCACTGTGTGTTCAGCAGGAGCTTTCACTGAGACTACACGAGAGCTGGACTTCTCCCTCTGCCCAATCCTGCCTCCTTTCCTCTCTTCCTCAGGTGAGGATGCCAAGGGCACTTCCCAATAAATGCTCAGCACCCTCATTTCCCTCTTTCAGTCTGCCTCCAGAGAACTCAACCTGGGAAACTTGCCAAATATGGAATGGCCTGCATCCTAAATATTATGCGCCCATTGCTGGAAATGTCCAAAGAGGGAACAATGATTTTTAAATGTTAAAGATAATATGCATATATGGATGTCCTCTAATATTCCTTTCAGATTGTTTTATGCTTCTAAGTTTTAGACATTGGGAATCATATAATTAATATACTTTATGTGCTGAGTACTTTATACATGTTATCTATTCAAGCCTCACAAAAACCAGGGGAAATGGAGTATTGGCCCCAATTTACAAAAGAAACTGGGGTTCAGAAACATTACTTGGACCAAGGTCACATATTTATTAAATAAAGGATCTAGAGCTTGAACTGAGTTCTTCTCAGTTGTCCATCTACAACCAAAGCTCCTTTCACTATATCAGTTATGAGAAAAGACTATGGGTTTATAAAATATACTGTATTTTATATATAATGTAATTATATTAAATTTTTAATTTGTTCTGCCATTTCCAGTATTTTAAAGGGTATCATTGAAAATGCAGCTGTGTTCCCTTTTGCCTAGTATAAGTAATTCTATTTAGTAATCTTTTTTTTTCCATTTAGTAATCTTGATGGTATCTTTGAGAATTATGGAAGTTCTTTATTATTTCACTTGCTTCCTCATGAGAGTCTGTCTTTCTGTTCAGTTGTATAGGCATGCTATGTGATACATCTGGCAGCACACCTTTCACAGCTTCCAGACTGCTAGGACCAAAGCCAGAGGTCCTTGAGTAAAATTTTGCATGTTCATACAAACATTAAAATAGCAGATGAGAGAAGCTTTGTAAAAACTATTTCTGAAATTAAATTAGCATGTAAACTATATTCTAACATTCACCATTTGAGACACAGCAAAGATTAGCCCTTGAGTTGTTGGAATTTGAGAAGGTATGATAGAAAAAAAAAAAACTTAAACAAAGGCCTATCAAATACTGTTATTATCTTAAGAGTTACATTAGATTCTCAGAATGGTTAAGAGACTTGACTACATTCTGAGAAGCAACAGCATCTTTAGCTCCAGATTATGTCCAAGTTAACGTTACAAAAGCAAAATTGAGGACAGAAGTTTACATGAAATCTGACCAGACCATATCAGCCTTTTAAATAATAAATAGCAATACTTCCAACATATTTTGATGTCAGAAATAATTTTCATTGCAGAGTAGAAATTATAGTTTCAAATTTGATTATTTAGAACTCTTTGGGGGATCCTAGAGGAAGGGTAGGATATCTAAGAAGGCAGCCATTTCTTGGTAGACAATGTTAAGAAGATGACAAGGATATACTCATTCTTACTTCAATCTCATATTGTACTTTCTTACAAACTTGTTACTTAAAACATGTTACAAAAATTTAAAAAGAAAAAGTTTGAAACCACTCCAATAAGTGACCAAGAAAAGCTGTGTTTTCAAGGCTAGGGTGCCTTACCAGGTGCTGCAAGCAGGGCGATTCTTTCTAGGAGATACTGGAGTTAGGCTATGGAGCCTGGGTCCTGTCACTTTCCAGTTCTGTGAGACACAAGGAAATTTACCAGAACTTTAGTTTTCCAACTTGTGACTAACTATATCATCTTCACAAGAGTACTATTATACATCAGCTATTATGAATTATGTGCTGTGTCCATCACAACTTCCTCAGATTTGGTGGCATCATTTGATTCCATAACCACTGGTGCCCCTGACACCACTCAGGAGCCAAGCACCTTCAGCAGCTTTATCTGCTGTCTTCAGTCTTCAGTGCTATCTGGTGTACCAAGGACTTCCTTCCTTCTTAGATATGCATTCAACACTGACAAAGGCTTTAGCCATTTCTGTCACCACCATCATTGTTATTCTCTCACTATCTTCTATTTCTTTTGTACAATAATGTATGTAGTTAGTTGTCTTCTTGAAAATGAAAAGTATGAAATCTTAGAGCCAACAGAGCATTTAATGTGTGAGCTCTGGAGTCAGAACACCTTATGTGAGTCTTAGACTCCACAACCTATTAGCTCTGTGATCATAGGCAAGATAATTAATATTTCTAGACCTCATTTTTCTCATCCATAAAATGAGCACAATAATGGCACCCACTCCTAGGGTCATTTATTATGAGAAATAAATGAGATAATCTATGTAAACTTCATGGAAAACATTAAGGATTCAACAAATTCTAGATATTATCATTGTAGTATCTCACTAGAGTAATTCTATTTTTAAATGGCATGTATCAAGCTATACAGCCTTAAGAATAAATAATAGTGAAAGGGAATATAAGGGAAGGGAGAAGAAATGTGTGGGAAATAACAGAAAGGGAGACAGAACATAAAGACTCCTAACTCTGGGAAACAAACTAGGGGTGGTGAAATGGGAGGAGGGCGGGGGGTGGGGGTGAATGGGTGATGGGCACTGAGGGGGGCACTTGACGGGATGAGCACTGGGTGTTATTCTGTATGTTGGTAAATTGAATTAAAAATAAAAATAAATTTATTAAAAAATAAAAATTACATTTCCTTTAAAAAATAAATTTCTTAATCAAAAAAAAATTTTTAAAAATAAATTTATTAAATTTATTAAAAAATAAAATTATTAAAAAATAAAAATTACATTTCCTTTAAAAAATAAATTTCTTAATCAAAAAAATATATAAAATGTGTAAGAAATATTAAGTGAAAATGAAGAAATAGGCACAACTATAGATTTTTTGTGTTTTTAAAAACAGGGGGATATATCTAGATATCAGGGAGATCAGGGATTCCTTCTGAGAAGGAGAAGCCGGGAACTAAAGAAAAGGAGTTCAAAAGAAACTTACTTTTTACTGTGGACAAATTTTTACTCTGTGAATTGCTTACTATGTGTAGGAATTACCTTGTCCAATAAAACATTAAAAATGAATACTTAGGGATCCCTGGGTGGCGCAGTGGTTTAGCGCCTGCCTTTGGCCCAGGGCGCGATCCTGGAGACCCGGGATCGAATCCCACGTCGGGCTCCCGGTGCATGGAGCCTGCTTCTCCCTCTGCCTATGTCTCTGCCTCTCTCTCTCTCTCTCTCTCTCTCTCTCTCTCTCTCTATCATAAATAAATAAAAATTTTTTAAAAAATGAATACTTATTTTAGCCACAAATAATATTTGGAAAGTGTCATCCCGATACTGTTCCTTTTCAGGGGCATATTATAGTAATTGCAAAAGTACTGATTTAAAGAACTTTGACTGCAGTGATATCTCACAATACTATTCCACTTTATATATTTTTGTTAATTATATCAATTACCTCTTGGGAAGTGAAGAATATGAATTTCAACTCAGGCTTCAGAAAGTTGATAAATAAAAATTATGCTATGCTTTATTTAAGAAACATTCACCAAAAATTCCTATGAATGAGAATATAAGTCACCTGATATTTAGTAACACACCATATATTCCTCCCTACTCTGCATCAACCTATCCTATGTTATTTGCAAACTGATTCCAGAAAACTGAGGTAATGTGTAAGGAAGTCATTTTTAATCCTGTCCTTAATATGTTTTCTTTGTTCTCCTCCTATGAAATCTCCAACCCCCATAGATGACCTTCTCTTCTACAGGACTGTTAACAACAACTTGCTGATTGAGTTCTAGTATTTTTAACACATTCTATGCATTTTTAAAAATATTTATTTTATTTATTTATTTATTTATTTATTTATTTATTTATTTGAGAGAGAGTGTGAGGGAAGAGACAGAAGCAAAGGAGAGGGAGAGAGAATCTCAAGGAGACTCAGCAATGAGTGTAGAGGGTTGGCCCTGGCATAGGGTTCAATCTCACAACTCTGAGATTGTGACCTGAGCCGAAACCAAGAGTCAAGATACTTAACTGACTCAGCCACTCAGACACCCCAACACATTCTGTGCACTTCCACTTTTGCAACTCCCAAGAAAAAAAAAAGCCTGTTTTTAAAATTCAGTAACAAGGAATAAAAATTAAATAATTTTTTGAGGAGCACATAGGAAATAAATGGCTAAATGTAAAACAAGACTAGATAGTTGCAATTCCTGTGCTTTCATTCATAAATAAATACTACCCACAATTATAGCATGTACCTCTCATTGAACACTTAACATGTGCTACTTTGAAGTATTTGTTTTATGTTATGTTTTTGTTTGGTTTCACCCATAATGATTTTAAGTCCTTCCAGGAAAGAACCTTATCTTTTGACCCTTTGGATTCCCAGAGTTGGTACAGGTCTGAAAGAATAACGTGGAAATAATGGGATTATGGTGATGATGGTGGTGATGGTGATGATGATGTAATGATAATGCCCATGGGGTTGGATTTCAGGCAGTCACTCTGTGCTGAAGTATATGTACTTATCATTTCACCCATATTGTCTCAATATTTACATTAGGCCAAGCCAGTTTAGTCTCTGGATTTACATAAAAATAACAAGGTACTGTAACTGCTATGATAAAACAAAACAAAACAAAAACAAAACTTTAGGGAGTGCACGGAGAGTGACCATTATATCCAAAGAGGAGAAAGAGTCTTTATAAATCCAAGTATACATTCAATCTTCTAGGTTACAATGAGGATTCAGTGTAAACCAGCCCAAGTTAAGGGCTTTGCATGCATTATTTCAATTAATCCTAACTACAACTTTGAGTTTGGTATTATCTCCTTCATGAAAATGAACAAAAGCAAAACTCACTTTTCCTAGGACTGCTTGGCTTGTAAGTGTTAAAGCTAGTATGTGAGTTTTTAGTTCCAGAAGAGAAACTTTTTTAAAGTTTTTATTAAATTCCAGTTAGTTACCATACAGTATAATATTAGTTTCAGGCATACAGTACAGTGATTCAACATTTCCATACAACACCTGGTGCTCATCAGAACAAGTGCATTCTGTAATTTCCATCACCCATTTAACCTATCTATACTCCACCTACAACCCTGATAGTAACCCTCAGTTCACTGTCTATAGTTAAGAGTCTGTTTCTTGCTTTGCCTCTCCCTGCTTCTCTTTTTTCCTTTGCTCATTTGTTTTGTTTCTTAAATTCCACATACAAGTAAAATCATATGGTGTTTGTCTTTCACTGACTTACTTCGCTTAGCTTAATATTCTCTAGCTCCATCCACATCATTGCAGATAGGAAGATTTCATTCTTTTTATGGCTGAATAATATTCCATTGTGAGATATATATATATATATCTCACAATGGAATATTTTTTTTCTTGGGAATATATATATATATATATCACAATGGTATATTTTATATATATATATATATATATATATATATATATATATATATATATATATAAAACCCACATCTTCTTTATCCATTCATCAATCAATGGACACTTGGGCTTTTTCATAATTTGGTTATTGTCGATAATACTACTATAAACATCAGGATGCTGGTATCCCTTTGAATTAGTATTTTTGTATTCTCTGAGTAAATACCTAGAAGTGCATTTGGTGGATCATAGGGTAGTTCTACTTTTAACTTTTTGAGGAGTCTCTGTAAGGTTTCCCACAGTGACTGCACAAGTTTGCATTCCCACCAACAGTACAAGAGGGTTCCCCTTTTACCACAACCTCACCAACACCTATTGTTTCTTGTGTTCCTGATTTTAACCATTCTGTTAGGTGTCAGGTGATATCTAACAGTAGTTCTGACTTGCATTTCCCTGATGATAAGTGATGCTGAGCATCTTTTCAAGTGTCTGTTGGCAGGGATCCCTGGGTGGCTCAGCGGTTTAGCACCTGCCTTCGGCCCAGGGCGTGATCCTGGAGACCCGGGATCGAGTCCCACATCAGGCTCCCTGCATGGAGCCTGCTTCTCCCTCTCCCTGTGTCTCTGCTTCTGTCTCTCTCTCTCTGTATCTCTCATGAATAAATAAATAATCTTTTAAAAAAAGAAATGAAACACAAAATTCGTGTATCACTTAAAAAAAAGTGTCTGTTGGCCATCTGGATGTCTTCTTTGGGAAAAAGTCTATTGTCTTTTTTTTTTAATTGAATAAAGGGTTTGAGTTTTTTGGGGTGTTGAGTTTTATAAGTTCTTTATATACTTTGGAAACTAACCCTTGGGATCCTTGGATGGCGCAGCGGTTTGGCACCTGCCTTTGGCCCAGGGCGCAATCCTGGAGACCCAGGATCGAATCCCACATCAGGCTCCCGGTGCATGGAGCCTGCTTCTCCCTCTGCCTGTGTCTCTGCCTCTCTGGGTGTGTGTGTGTGTGTGTGTGTGTGTGTGACTATCATAAATAAAAATTTAAAAAAAAAGGAAACTAACCCTTTATCAAATATGTCATTTGCAAATATCTTTTCCCAACCTATAGGTTGCTTTTTAGTTTTGTTGATTGTTTCCTTTGCTGTGCAGAAGCTTTTTATTTTGATGCAGTCATAATAGTTTATTTTTGCTTTTCCCTTGCCTCAGGAGATATACCTAAAAAGAAGTTGCTTTGGCCTATGTCAAAGATGTTACTGCTTGTGTTCTCTTCTAGGATTTTTATGGTCTCAGGTCTCACACTTATATCTACAATCCATTTTGATTTTAGTTTTGTGTATAAGAAAATGGTCCAGTTTCACTCTTCTGCATGTTGCTGTCTAGTTTTCCCAACACCATTCGTTAAAGAAACAGTCTTTTTCCCATTGGATAGTCTTTCCTCCTTTGTCTAAGATTAACTGACCATACAGTTGTGAGTTCATTTCTGGGTTTTCTATTCTGTTCCATTGATCTGTGTGTATGTTTTTATGGCCAATACCATACTGTTTTGATGGCTAAAACATTATAATATAACTTGAAGTCTGGAATTGTGATGCCTCCAGTTTTACTTTTCTTTTGCAAAATTGTTTTGTCTTTTTGGGATCTTTTGTGGTTCCATACACATTTTAGGATTGTTTGTTCTAGCTCTGTGAAAAATGCTGTTAGTATATTGATAGAGATTGAATTAAATGTGTAGATTGCTTTGGGCAGAATAGAAATTTTAACAATATTTGTTCTTCCAGTATGAATATGAAACATCTTTCCATTTCTCTGCATCTTCAATTTCTTTCATCGGTGTTTTACAGTTTTCAGAGTACAGGTCTTTCACCTCATTGGTTAAGGTTATTCCTAGGTATCTTTTTATTTTTGGTGCAAATGTAAATGTGACTTATTCCTTGATCTCTCTTTCTGCTGCTTCATTATTCTGTGTCCTGTAACTATACTGATTTTTCTATCCATTCTAGCAGTTTTTGGATAGAGTCTTTTGGGTTTTCTATATATAGTATTAGGTCTTCTGCAAATAGTAAAACTTTTATTCCTTGCTTGCTAATCTAGATGATTCATTTCTTTTGTTGTCTTACTGCTGTGGTTATGGCTTCCAGTACTATGCCGAATAAAAGTGGGGAGAGTGGACAGTCTTGTCTTGTTCCCGACCATAGAAGAAAAGCTCTCAGTTTTTCCCCATTAAGGATGATATTAGTTATAGGCTTTTCATATATGCCCTTTATTATGTTGAGGTATGTTCCCTCTAAACCTACCTTTTTAACGCTTTTTATCATGAATGTATGTTGTACCCTATTGAGGTGATCAGATGGTATTTATCCTTTCTCTTGTTGATGTATCACATTAAATCACCCTTGCATGCCAGGAGTAAATAAATTCCATTTGAGCATGATGACTGACTTTTTTTAATGTATTGTTGAATTCAGCTTGCTAATATCTTGTTGAGGATTTCTGTATCATTTATGTTCATCAGAGATAACAGTCTGAAGTTCTCTTTTTTTTGTGGTGTCTTTATCTGGTTTTGGTATCAGGATAATGCCGGCCTCAGAATGAATGTGGAAGTTTTCCTTCCTTTTCTATTTCTTTTGGAATATTTTGAGAAGAATAGGTATTAACTCTTCTTTAAATGTTCGGCAGAATTTGCTCATGAAGCCATCTGGTCTTGGACTTTTTGTTTATCAGGAGTTTGTTTATTACTGATTCAATGTCTTTACTGGTTATTATTCTGTTGAAATCTTTTATTCCTTGTTTTGGTTTTGATAATTTATATATCTCTGGGAGTTTAATCATTTCTTCAGTGTTGTCCAATTTGTTGGCATATAGTTTGTCTCAAGGTCATGAGATCAAGCCACATTGGGCTCCACACTCAGCATGGAGTCTGCTATTCTTCCTCCTTCCTTGACCTCCCCCTCTGCACCTCCCCCTGTTCACTCTCACTCTTTCTCTCTCTCTCTCAAACACATAAATAAATAAAATCTTAACAATGAAAAACATTCCATTTGAAATCATCTGAAAAATTTCACAATTACAGAAAAAGAAATCTGTAAATTATGTTAAAACTGAGTAAAATCCACCCAGTCTGGCAGCAATAACTTTAGCAGAACAGAATTTTTGGGATCCTTGCAACTCTATTGTATACATGGCAACCTGTGCTATAGAATAGAAGAGGAATATTGTCTGAAACTATACTCTGATGAGCAGTGGGCTCATCCACTCCAGATCTACAAAGTCAAAGAAGAAGGCCTAAGTAACATGATTTGAGTTTTCTTGAACAGCAAAAGACAATAGTATTTTAAATAGCCAAATACTGTAACCTGGTAAAGAAGTTATGGACATATCAAAATGTACGGTTTCTAAGCTTCTAGGCAAACCAGAGTCCAGATGCCTAGTAGAGAAGCAAGTCAGATATTAGTAACCGAAATCATTCTAAATTCTTTTAATGCAAACGATTTGTCAAATAAAATGAAAACAGTCTGGATATGCATAGCTTCCAATCTCTTGAGGAAATCAGGCAGAAAAAGCCAAGAGGACTTTCCCAGAAATAAATCAAAGTTTTACCAATGACATTCACTACTGAAATGGGGGACAGAATATAAAGCCAAAGAACAGACAGAACTATAAAATTGTTTCTGTCATAAGCCAGAATTATTGTAAATAGATTTGACATTTGGAATTCAAAGATTATTACAGAAACATATGGCCTAAAATATCACATTCTATTCAAGGGTCCTAAAGTTTGGAATAAAGAAGTTAAATGCTCTGTGCAACAAAATACTTCTCTAGGTGGCCTAAAAGAATGAGGTTTGATCATATTACTAATTCCTTCCAGTTCCACAAGCCAACACACCTCTGTTGTATACCACTGGACAGAGGTTCCAGTAATTCCAAATGATTGTCAGTTAGCTATCTACCCCAAAAGTCACTGAAAGCCTAACATGATTATTAGAAATATATGACAGAAGAGAAAATGTTATAAATAAAAGACTAACCCAGATTTCAGAGCAGTGAAACTACTCTATGACACAATTATAGAGTATACATGTCATTACACATCTGTCAAAATGCAAAGAATGTACAACCAAATATGAGCACTTATGTAACTATAGACTTTGGGTGTTAATATGTCAATATGAGTTCACTGATTGTAACAAATGGACCACACTGGTAGGGGATGTCCACAGTAGGCAAAGCTATGCATGTGGGGATAAGGGATATATGGGGACTGTCTGTACTCTCTGCTCAACTTTTTTGTTGTGAACTTAAACTGCTCTAAAAATTAGTCTTTTAAAAAAACAAAAATAAAAACAAAACCAGACCATGGGTGATTGATGAACCCATATACTCCAGAGACAATGTCTTAAAGAAACAAATTCTGCAATTCCATTCAGTTACCTTCTGGATGTTTACTCCATTATATCAAAATATTCACTGAATATTTCCACCTGCCTACTCATCCTACTCCATATGTTGTTTTCACTGAGTTGTCAACTTTTGAAAACATGTGTGTCCATTCCAAAAGGAAATACTCAAAAATAAATAAATAAATAAATAAATAAATAAATAAATAAATAAAACAAAAGGAAATACTCACTAAATAATTAGTAAAATCAATTATTAAAAATCTTCATTGCAAATTTAAAAGTGATTAGTGTTTACCCTACAAAAATTAGTTTATAATTAGTTCCCTTTTGTAATAGATTAAGGTAGCAAACAGTAAGTTAAGCATTTATAGAAGTTCAAATCTGCGTGATGGATACATACATGTAGGATTATTATATTATCTACTTTAGTATCTGTTTGACATTCTCCTTAATATAAAGTTTTTTTAAAGGATCAATTATAAAGCATATACCTGCTTAATGTACCAATAATTCTACAGAAGTTAACTAGCTTACTATGAGATTATGTTATTATAGTCATAGAAAAATATTTAATATGCTATATCACCATTATCTGAAAATATAGCATAGTATTTAAGAACATGAATTTGGAAATCAGATTGTCTCCACTCCTTCCTTAGCTGTTGTAGTATTAGGAAAATTATTTATTCTACTTAAGCTCCAATATTCCCACCAAGTAATGGGAGTAATCTACAACAAGGACACTGCAGAATTAAATGGCATAAAATGTGTAAAGTAGCATAGCATTGGTTTAAGAATAGGTGCTCAATAAATATTAGCCATTACAATATTCTGAAGTTCTCTATTGATATTGCTCTAACTCTAAAATAAGCAGCAAAGGTAATTAAGAGTTTTACTCTGTAGGTGGGGAGAAAGATTTCAAATATTCACAATTCAGAGCTTAAAAAACTATTCCCATTTTTAGTATTCTTAGTATTTCCTAAGTCAAATATTTAGAAATTACAAAGAATTTACCAAAATAGAAGGAATTATATAATCCTATCATGGCCTTTTAAACCTAATTAAATAACCTAAAGAAAGTTTTATCATTGAATTAATCAGTTTTCAATAATGCTCTACATTTACTTCCCACCAGGCCTTCTGGCATCAGCTCTGTGTAGGCATACAGTCTCATGCTTGGTTAGGGATATGGGAATGTGGGGTCTTCTCCAGTCTCTCCTGAGTGGATATGTGGAGAGCTTAGTATAGCCCTAGTCTGCTAGTCCACTGTTGTAACCTCATGCTACCTTGACCATTGGTCTTCCTCCTTCATTTGTCACCAAAATCGGTACTTTTACTCAAACACTATTAAATAAGAAGTTTTTCCACACTCCGCTCCAAACCAGTGAGGCCCCTTTGGAGAAAGCTGCTGGCTTTCTTATTTTGCAGTGCCCTGTACATTTCTGCTCAGACCCAGCTTGGGTGTGGGTGTGGATGGGAGAAGCCTCAGGCAAAAATGCCAGACTCCTACTGTTCTTATTTGACATTCAATATTTTTTTTTTGTAGTAATTGCTTCTCAACTTGTCGTATGCCTTTGATCAATTCAAAAGCCCTGAACTAGTTGTTTTCAACAATTTTGTCTAGTTTTATTGTTATATAATGCTTTAATCAGAAAACATGAACAGAATATATGATGTTTTATCATAGAAAGTTAATAGTGGGGCATATTCTAAATGTCTAACTGGAAGCCATGATTATTAGCATTTTGTTTTGTGGATCACAACAAATATATACAAACTAAATGCTTAATCTCAATAAATACTGGCCTTTTTCTATATAATGTTTAAACGTTTCCTATCTAAAATCTAAATGAAGGTCCTTTCCTACATAACATTTCTATATCATGTTTATATGTTTATTCTATGTGTTTCTATATAATATGTTACATGTTCATTTAATCTTAATAAAATATTGGTTCTTTTCTATATAGTGTTTATATTCCTTAATAGTTAAATTATTCAAGTACCTTAAGACACAAGGATCCTGAAAGCTGGTAATAAACAATAAATCATTATTCTGAAACTCTTTCATCTCAAAACAAGTCCGTTTTGAAGGATGATTAGAATCTTTTTTTCATAAAACAAGATTCTAGAAATGTATCTTTTCCAATGGTTGGAAAAGATTAAAAAAACTGTATGTACATGATTATAAGAAACCAGGTTGAGACTTCAAAAATAAATATATTGACTACAGAACCCAGAGTTATCAAAACTATTTGTAGTCTGCTAGACAACAGTGTTAAAAAGGAATTCATTGGAATTAAGCACAAACCCGTGTCTATACATTCAATTGCACTAACCTACACCTCTGCCAATCCTTTTATTTTCTCTGCCATTATCTGTCCTGATCATAGTCAAATTAATCACAAGATGAGCCCATAAAATAAGGAAGGCAGTTTTATTTAATGGATCACACATACTCAACCTCACTCATTTTGACAATCTGACATAGTTCTAACCTACAGTTTTCTTTTTTTTTAATTATAGGAAGTAACTTTGTTAGAACCTGAGCACAATTATCTGAAATGCATTTGGAAGATATAGTGAGTGTGATAATATATTATAAACTGCTGCCATTTAATTTTTCTGATCCTCTGAATAAAGTAACATAATTTACTTGAATGTGTTCTCAAAATAATTTGCCAAAAAACTGGATGAGCTTAAGAAAGAAAGGAACAGTCTGCAAGGAAAAGTCAAGAGAGTATACAATTCCTTACTGTTGTGGAAGGAAGTGAAGGAAGATGTCAAAACTTTAACATTTTCAGAGAAACCGAGAGAAAAGATAATAGCTTTTAAAGTTTAAAATGCAACCTCCATTCTCAATATAGTAAAATTGGTATTTAAAAGATCTTTTTGGGACGTCTGGGTGGCTCAGTGGTTGAGCATCTGCCATTGGCTCAGGGCGTGATCCCAGAATCCCGAAATCGAGTCCCATATCGGGTTCCCTGCAAGGAGCCTGCTTCTTCCTCTGCCTGTGTCTTTGCCTCTTTCTCTCTGTGTCCCTCAATGAATGAATGAATGAATGAATGAATGAATGATTTTTTTTTCAAATAAACAAGTTTCAAAATGAGAGAAGAGATGCTAAGCAATGGAAAGAAAATGTTCTTTCTTAAAAAAAAAAAAAAAAAAAGAAGAAAACCAGCACATTGCAATGAGGCCCTCTGCTGCCAGTTTTTTAATACTACACCAAGAAGATCAACTTCCAGCAGTTTCTGTCTTTGCAGGCAAATACTTCAACAAAGCTTTAAGGAAAAAAATTACTTTAAATCCTCAACAAAGTATAGTCATTTACAAGACTTTTTCAAATCAAAGTGATTGATTCTGCATAATATTCTGAACACAGTCTGAGCCACATAAACTTCAGTTAAATCTCTTAGTGACAGCATTATTCATTTAATAACAGATTTTCATTATTTTATGTTCTATATAAATATTTCCAAAAAGAGACTATATTCATACCAAATGGTTTCTACAATGACAATAGTTCATCCAATACTATGGAAAAACATATTTTTAATTAGAAAGAAACTTGTGTCTCAAAGGCAATTCCTAATAAATATCTCCATTTCCTGGGGAAAAAAATAACAAGCAGTCCAGAAAATTAACTCAAAAACTCATCTGAAGGACGCCTAAGTGGCTCAGTGGTTGAGCGTCTGCCTTTGGCTCCAGGTGTGTTCCAGGGGTCCTGGGATTGAGTCCCATATTGGGCTCTCTGCAGGGGGCCTGCTTCTCCCTCTGCCTGTGTCTCCTCTTCTCTCTGTGTGTCTCTCACGAATAAATAAAATCTTTAAAAAACAAAGAACTCATCTGAGACTAAAACCAATGCAATTTGACCATCATTTTTTAAAAAGATTTTATTTATTTATTCATGAGGGACACAGAGAGAGAGAGGCAGAGACACAGGCAGAGGGAGAAGCAGGCTCCATGCAGGGAGCTCGACGTGGGACTTGATCCCGGGACTCCAGGATCAGGCCCTGGGCTGAAGGCAGCGCCGAGCTACCCAGGCTGCCCTTTGACCATCATTCTTAAATTGCCAGGACCAGGGGTAGATTTACTGTGAAGTGAATAAAACTTCACACGCATAGCCAGGAGCTGTGAAGTATTCCAGGTGAAAAGGAGAAGCCAAGTGTCAATAAGGAAGCTTTTCTAAGTGAGTGTTTCTGGTAAATTGCCTTAAGAGAACTTAGGGAAGGGATCCCTGGGTGGTGCAGTGGTTTGGCGCCTGCTTTTGGCCCAGGGCGCGATCCTGGAGACCTAGGATCAAGTCTCACATCGGGCTCCTGGTGCATAGAGTCTGCCTGTGTCTCTGCCTCTCTCTCTCTCTCTGTGACTATCATAAATAAAGGAAAAAAAAAATTAAAAAAAAAAAAGATAGCTTGGGGGAAAAAAGGGTCTGAACCTCGAGTTTAAGTAAATTGTCATGATTTCTTTTTGTATGTTAAATATGTCATTAAAAAAAAATGTTTGTAGTTTTTTCTTCTTCTTTCTTAAAGAGGGCCAGAAAAAAAATGTAAGCTCACAAGCCACAAAACTGGGGATGTGAATATCCCTCTGGGTAGTATACTTTTACTCAAAACAGTCTGTACAGAAAATGTTATTTTACTTTTAATGGAAACATCTTACATTAATAGGGAAAAAAATGGTTTTAATGCCAATTTTGAAAACAAGACAAAATATGAACTTAAAAAGGCATTGGTAAAAATACTTTATAGAGTTTTTAAGTGAAAGAAAGAAGATTAATATCTGCCCAACAATGAAGCTATCTAGCATTCAAGAATCTCTAGCTTTTGATATCTATGTAGTGGTTAAGATTACTGGCTCTGGAGTCAGACACCTTGATTTCAATCCTGAATTCATCACTTTATAGCTAAGTCACCTTTAGCAAGTTAATTGTGCGTTATAGATGTAGACATTTGATAACTATTTGCTGAATAAATAGATGCATGCATCAACTCCACATGAAAACTTCAATTTAGCAAATACAGTAGTTCAATTTACTTCTACGTAAAAAAAATGTATTTGTTACACAGATCAGTTATGGGAAAGGTATTGGGCAAGGGGGGAAGAAAGAATATCAGAGTTTAAGCAAAGCATTTTTTTATGATTTCTATTTGTATTTGATAAGATGGGAAAAGGCTTTCTAGAGCACAAAGCATATAAGGATGAAGCCTGAAAGACCGTTAGGATCAGACCTGGTTGACTGGGAAGGTGGAACAGGCTGGAAGCATTTTAGGCTAAGGGAACAATACACTAAGCCAAGACCCAGAGAAAAGAAAGTGGAGAGATCTAAGTATTCTGGGAAGTTAGCAGCCCTGTTAGCTTCAGGTTTAGAGAATTCAGGGAGACTGGGTTGGAAATAAACAAGGGTCACATCACCACTTCAGTTAATAATGCTCCCTATTCTGAAGATGCTCACAAAATTCCTTATCAGTGAAAGTCCACACAACCACCATTATAAATTACATTTGGCTTTCTTTCATAGACAATGTCTTTAACTGATACAAAGAAATACGGGATTTAGGATTTTTATTAAACTATAATTATTTCAGTTCCAGATTTGAAAATGGATTTTATTTTTTAATTTATATTTTTGTTGAAAACTGGACCATCTGTAACTTTCAAATACCAAAATCTCTCACATAGAAATCATTTGAATTGCAAGATTTATGTTAAAGCCATTACTTGGAAGATTGGGAGAAAAGGAAGGATAATGGACACTGGGTTAAGTACATAAATTTTCTAGTAGGTCATTAGGAGGAAAACTGTTCCCAAGGCAAATGTCATCAACAAAGTAAATGGATAAATGAAAGAAACGCCATTCTTGTTGGTATAATACATAAAGTAATGACCTTGGGTCAAACTTGACTTTCAAATTGGCCTCAATCACAGTCAGTACTGTGATCTTGGGCAATTCATCTAACTTCTCTATGCCTTAGTTTCCACTTCCATAAAATAAGAAGGACAATCACAATAATAAAATTTGACTGTGATATATTATGTTACTATCTGTCCATGGGAGGAGTATACATTTTCACACACACTGTCTTTGGACTTGAACATATGACATGTTTTGTCCAATATAATGTGATATTTGTCCCAACCTCTTGCTACTAAAATAACATACCCATAAGGACGCTGCCCTTTCAGCCTGGATTTTAGAATGAAGAGAACACAGAAATCAGAGATGTGCTGTTCTACATCCTCCATAAAATTTAATTGACAAACTTTATTGTTGTAAGCTACTGAAATTTAGGAGTTGTTACTGTTGCAAAGCCAACTGCACTACCTACTTCACACATTTTTTATAAAAATTGAATAAACCAATATAATTTAAAACACTGTATAACCTTCTATGCCTACCCATACCTTATACTAGCTCCTTCTCTTGCCTAGGTTGATGAGATTAGAAAATTTAGGAACATTAACTTGTGATGTGCTCAGCTCCTAACCCCCATCTCTTTATTATACCTCATAAAATGAAATAACCTTGGATTTTTCGTTATTTGCAGTGTGAATTTCCATGAGAATATTGAAGGGAGGATATATCCTTAAAATGATACAGCTTTTTATGCTGGTGCTTATTCCAATTCTTCTGAGAAAGTGCTCAGAACCACTTATGTCTGGTTTCCCTCCGTATTTTCATTAAATCTTACTTAAATCTTTGTTTAGCCAGAGTTTTACCAGAGCTTCTATGTGGAATCCTGTTTATACTTAAAAGATTCCACGGGAAAAGAAAAAAAAAAAAAAAAAAAAAGTCTTTCAATTAAACTAACAGAAAAACAAAAACAAAAAATCTTGATAAAACTCAATAAAGAAATGACCACAGAGATGGCAGAGAAAAGCCTATGAGATGGTACCACGATTCACAATAAACCATGTAGAGATAATGGCTAGGGAAGCAGGTGAGCCAACGATTGGGTCAGCAAACAAGAATATTTTTATTATTCAAATGCTTGGGCTTCCCATTTTTGCATGATGAAGTTGAAAGAATATGAGCTCCAGAGTTATATAAGGCTAGACAGCTTTGATCCCAGTATAGCCACAATTTCTACACAATCTTAGACCAGCTACATAATTTCAGACATACTTTCCCTATTCAGTAAAGGGGAAAAAAAAAAAAAAAACAGTTATTTTCCCTTACCCAGATAGGGGAAATAAACAACTACCTCATAGGATTGTGATATTAAAGGGAATAAGGTGAGTGGAGCATCTAACGTAATACTTAAACAATAATACCTTTTCAAAAAAAATTCTCTTAGCTCTTTGTCTTTAACTCTTCTCTTTTCTATTCCCTCAACCAAATTTCGGTAACACATGTGCAAATGCTTTTGTTCCCAAGTTGGGAATCTCCTGTAGGGTAATAAAAAAAACATACTGAAATCTAACACACAAAGACATATTTTATGCTTTAAAGCTAAGAGATTTTTTAAAAATATGCACAGATTTATATGTAGTTTTAATATATTTACAGCTTTATATATTTACAGCTTTAATTGGTCATAAAATACACATACACATCTGAAATACATAGAAATAAAATGATACCTTTTCCAAATAAAGTTGTATCATCAGTTCTGTATTTCTCTGCCTTCCAACTTTGAAACCCCTAGGAATTACAAAACAGAGAGTGAGACGCTCACCCAACAAAAGGTCATATTGAGTGATTCCAAGGAACATTAGAAAACCTGTACTGAATTCAAGTTTTTAACTGCCAGATTTTTAACTTTTGGCTACAGTTCCCATGTATGATATAATTTAGAAATTTAGTTTCAGCACAGGAGAATCACCAGACTTAAAACACTGTGTACCTCAACATGCAAAATGTTAATGGAAAATCCAGATAAGTCACAAATTGTTATAAAGAAATTAAAAAACAAAAAGAAATTTGCAAAATGGCAGGGAGACCTTCATAAACTGAGCAAGGAAAAGAAGGAAGGATGGCTCTTTTATTAATGCATAATTGAATGGAACCTCCGAAGTTCTTCACACCTTCCCCTTCTTGGAACGTCATCTACACCAAGGATTCTGTAGGTCCATTATGAAACTTACTAGAAGAATATAGCAGACAAGTACAGTGCTATTTTTCTAGTCAGATATGAATCACAGAAGTTCAGAAACATACATTTTTCACCCCAATCTAGCAGTACCAGCATCACTGCCCACAACACATACATACAGATTTGTTCATATGCATCCTGTTAAAAAAAGTTCTGAAGCCTTCCCAGTGCATTTCTTTGAATTCATTTGGTTTGAGATTTGACTAAAAATCCTAAATAAAAATAGTTTTTACCTATAAAATCTTTACCTCTAAAGTCCCATAATCAATCTGTTATCCATATTATAGAAAAAGAGGAGTAATACAACACAGGAAAAATTATCAAATCATACAGGGGCACCTGGGTGGCTCAGTGGTTGAGCAACTGCCTTTGGCTCAGGTCATGATCCCGGGTTTCTGGGATTGAGTCCCACATCAGGCTCCCCGCAGCGAGCCTGCTTCTCCCTCAGCCTATGTTTCTGCCTCTCTCACAGTGTTTCTCATGAATAAATAAATAAAATCTTTAAAAAAAATATAACAAACCAATTTTCTTCTACCCCTACTAACATTTAACCTTAGACATGTCCTGATACATAAACACCCAACTGGAAATGGTTGTTATCGATTCTTGATTGGGGCCCTCATGCAGGAATTAAATAGTGGAGAGATTAGGTCACAGTCATATTTCAATACAGTTCATTCATATCTTCATTTACTCATTCAACATTTATTTATTAAAACCTACTATATTCCAAATAATGTTTTAGTTGCTGAGGTCATATCAGTGAACTAATAGATAAAAATCTCCTACTATCATGGAATCTATACTGTAAAAGGCAAATAAAAGAAATAAGTAAATTAAATTATTTAGAAAATGATCATTTCTGTGATGAAAAATAATACATGAATGAAAGGTAGAACCTGCAAAACGAGAGACAGACAGCGAGAGAGAGAAATCAAAAATGACTTTAATGTTTGGGCTGCACAACTAGGAGGAAGTTATTATAAACTGATATGGGGAAGGCCTTGGCATGGTCTGTTTGGGGCAGGTCAAGATCAAGAGTTTGGTTTTGCCTGTGTTAAGTCTGAGATGCCTATGAGATACAAATATGTAAAAGGAAATGCTTGTGGGGATGCCTAAAAGACAACAAATTCAATGGACTCCTCCTCTACAATTATTTGGCTTTATCTACCTCCAAGGTGTCCTTTGATGGTCTCCTTGCCCTTCAGCCCATCCTAAATCTTTCTCCTTTTCCTCATTTTTTAGGAGATTGAGATAGCACAGATACTTCCATTGCTGATTCTGTCTATGATTCAAGATCTCTTTCATGCTTTGCTTGGGGAACTATTTAGCAACACTGTGAAAGCTAAAACATGGTAAGGGCAAGCAGAAAAAAAATCTTAGAGACTGAGTTATCCTGGAAATAACTTGGAATTTTAAAATCACATGCAAAAACTCTCTTGAAGTACATTGGAAAATCAGCTGTGGCTGAAACACTGCCACTATTAAGACCAGTATTCAGTGTAAGATATTTGCATAATGCATATTCTATAAGATCAAACCATTTCCTGTATTTATTATTAAATGAATGCCTTTCAGCTGCTGTATCTTGTGGTTTAAAAATCATTGGGAGCTTGGGACATTCATGCTCATGTGAAGAGCCAAAAAAAGATACTATTCCCCAAATTAAAAACTGATCTTAATTAGGAATAAACAAATAAGATGAGCAAAAAAGCAGACCACTAAACTGGCCTTGCCTCTAGGTCTATAAAGTATCCACCCGGGTGATGCTTCAACAAGGAGCAACAGAACACTCTGTTTCAAATTAGATGACAATTCTAGCATTTTTGGGTAAAGATTTGTTCTAATATTCAGTACTTGAAGACACATAGTGTAGATCCTGCCTGCAATAGCATACATTTTAAATATGAAGAGTAAAAGTATGTGTAAGTTGATGGAATTCCCAAGCGCTGTCATTACATCTCAAGATAAGCAAAAGGCTAACTCCTCGAACCTTTTCCACTCCTTGATAAATAATACAGAGCAACTTCCTCTCGGATTTTAAGTAGATTCCTGACTCCTTTGTTCCTCTATTTGAGGAAACTCCCATCTGAGCAAGACTACCTACTCTTCCCACTGTGCAGTTATACTACTTAAGGCAGAACTAATTACAAGGTAATGCAAACAGTTTTTATAATTAGTCTCATGTCTGAAATGGCAAATATTGGGGCCTGAACAATTTGTAGCATTTCTCAGGCAACTTATATCCAGCCAACCTCACTATTTGTAATTAATGAGTCTATACTTTATTCCCTTCAAAATGAATGAGCATCCTAATTGCTATTCTAACAGCCCTATAATAAGGTACAGTGGCTAAAGGTTCAGCCTCTCAGGCCAGAGCTCCATTCCAGGCCCAGCTCTGCCATTTCTGAGCTGGGGGACATTTGACAAAGCTACCTAACCTCCCTATGCCTCAGTTTCATTGTCTATAAACTAAGGTCAGCAAGAGGACCTACCAATTGACTATTGTTTGGATCAAAAAATAAATGACACTTGACATTGTGACTGGCAAATAATAAATGCTCAATACAAAGGCCCAACCTTAGTATTTGTGGAGACTAGAGAGGAATACAAATGAAGCGTCTTGTAGTATGTGATGAAAAAATAGCAATTTTGAGTTGCTGCCTAGGCATTTTACAGTATGACAGCCCTGCTCACACCTGGAGCTTAAGTTTCCCAACCCAGGTGCCCACTTTGCTTTCCCCAGGGCACCTTTTAGAAGACATATCTAGAAAAAATGTTTGCACAGCTAACGTCAGAGCAATTATTGCCTGTGCGCTATTTCTAGGATTTTTATGATTTCAGGTCTCACATGTAGGTCTTTAATCCATCTTATTTTTGTGTATGGTGTGTGAAGTAGCCCAGTTTCATTCTTTTAAATGTAGCTCCAGTTTTCCCAGCACTTTTTATTGAAGAGACTGTATTTTCCCCATTGGATATTCTTGCCTCCTTTGTCACTGATTAATTCGCCATATAATCATAGGTTTATTTCTGGGCTTTCTATACTGTTCTATTGATCTATGTGTCTATTTTTGTGTCAGTACCATACTGTCTTGATCACTACAGCTTTGTAGTATATCTTGAAATCTGGAATTGTGATACCTCCAGCTTTGTTTTGCTTTCTCAAGATTGCTTTGGCTATTTGAGGTTTTTGTGGTTCCACACAAATTTTAGTATTCTTTGTTCTAGTTTTGAAAAAAATGCTCTTGGTATTTTAGTAGGGATTGCACTGAATCTGTAGCTTGATTTGGGTTATAAGGACATTTTAACAATATTAATTCTTCCAATCCATGAGCACAGAATATCTCTTCATTTGTTTGTGTCATCTTCAATTTCTTTCATCAGAATTTTACAATTTTCAGAGATCAGGTCTTTTACCTCCTTGGTTAAACTTATTCCTCGGTATCTTATTCTCTTTGGTGCAATAAATGGAGTTCTTTTCTCAATTTCACTTTCTGCTTCTTCGTTATTAGTGTATAGAAATGCAGGGCACCTAGGTGGCTGAGCGGTTGAGCATCTGCCTTCAGCTCAGGATGTGATCCTTGGGTTCTGGGACTGAGTCCCTCATCAGGCTCCCTGTGAGGAGCCTGCTTCTCCCTCTGCCTATGTCTCTGCCTCTCTCTGTGTGTCTCTCATGAATAAATAATAAAATCTTTTTAAAAATGTGCAGTTATAAAATCTTTTTTAAAAATATTTTATTTAGGGATCCCTGGGTGGCGCAGTGGTTTAGCGCCTGCCTTTGGCCCAGGGCGCGATCCTGGAGACCCGGGATCGAATCCCACGTCGGGCTCCCGGTGCATGGAGCCTGCTTATGTCTCTGCCTCTCTCTCTCTCTCTCTCTCTCTCTGTGTGACTATCATAAATAAATAAAAATTTAAATAAATAAAATATTTTATTTATTTATTCATGAGAGACACACAGAGAGAGGCAGAGACATAGGCAGAGGGAGAAGCAGGCTCCATGCAGGGAGACTGATGTGGGACTCGATCCCAGATCCTGGGATCAAGACTTGAGCTGAAGGCAGATGCTCAACCGCTGAGTCACCCAGGTGTCCCTCCTTTAAAAAAAATTTTTAAAATAAACACTACCAATTTCTGGGTGAATTTTGTATCCTATAACTTTACTGAATTCATTTATTATTTTTGGTAATTTTTTAGTGGCATCTTTCTATGTATAGTAGCATGTCTTCTGCAAATACTAATAGGCTAATTTCTCTTTACCAATATGGATGCCTCTTATTTCTTTTTTTTTTTAAGATTTTATTTATTTATTCATGAGACACACACATACAGAGAGAGAGAGAGAGCAAGAGCGAGAGAGAGAGGCAGAGACAGAAGCAGGCTCCATGCAGGGAGCCCGATGCAGGACTCGATACCCGGTCTCCAGGATCACACCCTGGGCTGAAGGCCGCGCTAAACCGCTGAGCCACCTGGGGTGCCCTTATTTCTTTTTCTTGTCTGAGTGCTATCAGTAGGACTTCTAGTATTATGTTGAATAAGAATGGTGAGAGGGACATAGATCAGTTGTTCCTGATCTTAGAGGAAAAACTGTTTTTCACCATCGAGAATAATAATACATGTGTTTTCATATATGAGCTTTTTTATATTGAGGTAAACCCACTTTATCAACAGTTTTTATTATGAATGGATGTGGTACTTTGTCAAATGCTTTTTCTGAATCTACTGAGATGATCGTATGATTTTTATCCTTTGTTTTGTTGATGTTGGTACATGTTGATTCGTGAATATCAAACCAGCCTTATATCCCCAAATAAATTCCATATGGTCAGTGAATGATCCTTTTAATGTACTGTTAAATATGGTTTGCTAATATTTTGTGGAAGATTTTGCATCTATGTTCATCGGTCATATTGGCCTGTAGGTTTGGTTTGAGGTTTGGGTTTTTTTGTGTTTGGTGTCTTAGTCTGGTTTTGGTATCAGGGTAATGCTAGCTTCATAAAATATATTTGGAACTCTTCCTTACCAAACATTTAAAGGAGAGTTAATACCTATTTTCCTCAAACTAGTCCCAGGGCAGCACCTTTTAAAATAACCACTTAGCATAGAGCCCATGAAAAGTTAGGGACTGCCATTCCAACCACCTTACAAGCAATAGGTGCTTACTACCCTGCTCTCTACTCCTACTTCCTCTTGATCTAGGATGGAGGACTGCCATATCACCCTGGCTCATTGTGCACTCCCCCCATTTCTAGTATCTGTAAGTAATAAATCTTGTGACTTTACTTTTCTTTGTGTGACTATATTGAAATCACACCTTCAATCCAAATGATCCCAGGGTTTTCATTTCCTCAAAGTGAGAGGTCAGATGCTGACAGAGCTACCTGCTTGCTGACCATGTCATGTGAGTGTCTTGTGCCTCTTTAGTCACCAAGTCATAATCTGCATATTCTTTTTTTTAAGATTTTATTTATTTATTCATGAGAGAGAGAGAGAGGCAGAGACACAGACAGAGGGAGAAGCAGGCTCCATGCAGGGAGCCCGACATGGGACTCGATCCTGGGTCTCCAGGACCACACCCTGGGCAGAAGGTGGCACTAAACCGCTGAACCACCTGGGCTGCCCATAATCTGCATATTCTTAACTTAACACACCAGCTATAGGCCTTCAACATATACTGTCAGAAAGACCCAAAGACACACAGTGGTCAAAGTAGTAAAGATCAATTTTATGCAGAAACTATTATAATTAAGGGAAAGAGACTTCATAGTGGAACTCAGTTCATTTCTGAATACAAGAATAATAAGTAGAAATCTATAGCCAAAAAACAAAATGAGATGGTCAGTGGATGGAAATTTACTAAGAGGAGAAAGACATAAGAATCTTGCTTAACTGACTTAACAGAAATCTTGCTGAAGGTAGGCCAAGGTGATCAAGGATGGGGTGATTCTTCATCAACTAACTTAGTGGAATCTTTTTAAAGCTGAGCTATAAAGGCCTAGCAAGGATTGGGGCCCAAAGTCGAGGCCTAGTTGAGAAGAAGGCTACAAGGAGCCTAACTAACGTTTAGTCAAGGAGATAAGTTTCATCAAGAGCATATATTTATATTTTCTAGATATCTTAAAGGTATATAAGCAAGTCAATAAACAGATAAATATGTACTATATATTTTTGTAACTATTTTATATAATGTAATATTATATATTTATACATTATTGCTGTTATTATTTATATAGTCTCATAATGACCCAGGACTCCTCCCAGTTCCACATCAGAATATGGCAATTAAGAGACAGCCAGAACCTTTCTCCTAAGCAACAACTGCCCTTAGCTCTCTCCTGTGCCCAGGTGTGTGCACACAATGGGGTAGAACACACTCAGGAAGATGGAGACTGAGAAGAGACCCCAGAGCAGGCTCAAGAACATTTGGGCAGAGAATTCTAGGGTCTGTGGTACCCACATGTCCTCTTGAGCCTATGAACTTTTTCCCCACAAAAAAGAGGGCTAGAACAGGCCTCAAAAGTATGGTGCTCAAAGAAGAACTTCTCTTGCCAAGGACTAGAAGTGTTAGGTGTTTTGAATGAGTAATGCTATTGAATAATGAAGTTGTTTTAAAAGCTAAATTATGGGGCACCTGGGTGACTCAGTTGGTTAAGTGTCAGCCTTTGGCTCAAGTCGTGATCCCAGGGCCCTGGGACTAAACCCTGAGTTGGTCTCCCTGCTCAGTGGTGAATCTGCTTCTCTGTCTGCCTCTTCCCCTGTTCGTGAGCACTCTGTCTCTCTCAAATAAATAAATATTAAAAAATAAAATAAAATAAATAAAAGCTAAAGTAAAATAATCTGACAGTATGAGGTTGAATAAAAAATCTTCTACTACACATTTAGATTATTCTGTCCAAAAGAGAAAGGTATTCATATCATATCATTTTTAAAATGAGTTTTTTAATACATACACACATCACACAAATATAATGATCACAATATATATGTTAGTGTGAATATAAAAAATTTATATAATCTGTATTTATAAATGCAAATTATGGATTGAATTGTGTCCCCTCAAATTTTTTATGTGGAAGCCTTAACCTGCAAGGTGACTATCTATAGATACGGCCTTTAAGAAAGTAATTAAAGCTAAATAATACAATGAGGAGGGGAGCCTAATCCAATATGACTGGTATCCTTATAAAAGTGACACCAGGGTGGAAACAGAGAAAAGGCCATGTGAGGACTCAATGAAATGGTGGTCATTCGCAAATCAAGGAGAAACAAAATCTGCCAACACCTTGATCTTAGGCTTCTTGCCTCTGAAATTGTGGGAAAATAAACTTCTATTGGTTAAGCCCCCCAACTGTTACTTTGTTATGGTATCCCCAGCAAACTAATATATACATGTGTTCACAGAATTCTGGGAACCAGTTGGCTAATTTCATTTTGTAGATAAGAAAATTACTATTGAGATAGTACCATTGTTAAAATTATAATAATCATTGTCTCTGTTCTCCAAAGAATCACAAGACAAAACTATTCCCTAAATGCAAAGAAAAGCAATTCAGCATTACATCTCCCCCAAGTATACTTATACACAGAGTGACCCATAACTCTTGTCATTGAAACTAAACACTTTTGAGTGTGAAAAGGATATACCATTAATAATTATTCCAGGATAAAGATATAAACTGAGATTGATCAAAAGCATTTGGTCACTGTACTTAAAAGTTTATTCATTAAATTTTATTGATTTTCAATAAATATTCACTAAGAGCATACCAAGCACTAAAACTATAAAAATAAAAAGCATAACATTCTGTATCCAGGGAATTTACAATCTATTTAACAAAGCAGAAACAAAAAAAGCAGAAACAGTATTGTACACTTTGCATTCTGCATCCAGGGAATTTACAATCTATTTAACAAAGCAGAAACAAAAAAAGCAGAAAGTTAATCAAAACATTGCAATGACTTCTGTAGATACATGTTCCGGAAGATACATGCTCAGATAAGGCACCAAATGAAGCTTTGGAAGAGAAGGAAGGGGGAAGAGTGTGGGACGATGCCTTCTTTTTTCATTTTTGCTCCTCTGATTAGGTGAATTCCACTGCCCTATCTTCAAGCTCACTAATCCTACCTTCCATTTGATCTACTGGGCTACTAACCCCTCTGCTGAATTTTTCCGTTCAGTTATTGTATTCCTCAGCTCTATGATTTCTCTTTGGTATTTCCTTATATTTCTGTCTGGTTGTTGAAATTCTAACTTTGGTCATGCGTTCCTTTCCTGACCGCATGAGTATCTTTATGAACATTGTTTTGAACTCTCTGTTGGGTAAATCATTTATCTCCATTTCACTAAGGCCAATTTCTGTAAATTTAGCCTGTTCTTTTGTTTGGCATATATTCCTTAGTTTCTTCATCTTGCTTTATCCTCTGTTAGTTTCTCAGCATTAGATATAGCAGACACCTCTCCTAGTCTTGGTCGTCCGGCCTCATGCAGAATATGCACTTCATCAGTCAGTGCAGTCCAAGCTCCTGGTTGCCTCTCAAACCTTTGCGACTGTTTAAATTGCCATCTTTGTTCTTAGTGGTTTCCAGTAATTGTGGATGTGCCAAGACTGTCAGTTTCCCAAAGTGTGAAATACTAATAGGCCTATTCAGGATCCCAGAGAACTATTAATTGCTTACCCCTTTAGCCCACAATGGAGGCTAATTGGAAGCTCAACCTTCAGGCAGCAGCTGGGAAAGTTAGAAGATTAGATAACGCAGTCTAATACCTACTAGGGATAAATCAGGAATGAATGTTTTTGCATACTCACTCTGTGCTAAGCCAGAGGGAATAGTTACTGGGAGTGCTTATGCCCAAATAGAACTGCCTTTTTGTTTATGTAGTCCTGGGTGATTCATGAATGCTGAACTCTGTAAATTCCTAGGCCTGGGTCATTTGGAAACAGTTTCTTGGGTGGCAGCCAAAACAGCAGGGGTGCTATCTGTGTGGGCAAGCTCCTTCCAGGGAGAAGGTGGTAACTTTGTTTTACTGATGGAACAAGCCAAAGGGAGAAGGCAAGGAAAGTGTTCTCCAGCTCTTTCAGGCTCCAGTCAGCACCTAAATGTGGTTCAAATAGAAGCTGGACGCTCAGACAATTGGTAAAGTATGAGGTCAAACCCCTTCCATGGAAAAAGTGAGAATTGGGCAATTTTTTCTGCTCTCTCTGCACAGACTGACAGCCATGGGGAGTGCTTACATGTCTACTAATTGTTCCTTTGTTATAGTCCTATGAGACTCACGAATACAAGCCCCATTGGCTCTCAGAGCTAGACGATTTGGGGGCCTGTTCTTTAAGTGGCAGTCTTAAAAGTTGGGTTGTTATTGTGTGGTCCACACCCTTAGCTCCTCCATGAAAAAGTGGATATTGAGGGTTCCCTCTCAATAGTAAGATACTGCTCCAAGGGTGGAATTCATGATCAGAGTATTTCTCAGTGTTTCCTACTCACTTTCATGTGGGTATTTCCTCAGCCACCCAAAGTGTGGGAGTCATTCAGCTAGTTTCTGGATTTCTCTCAGAGAGTACTGGTCCATGTGTAGTTGTATATATGTTGCATGTATGGGAGGAGGGAAATTCAGAAGCCTATATTAACATCTTGGTAATGTCCTGTAGGTTCTTTATGGAAATGTTTGTATCTACCCATGTTATAATATAGTGGAGCTTTCATGCCTCCTCCCCAACATTACATGGCATGTTAAGATGAAAACAAGTCCCCAAATTTACCTATGTCAGGATTCAAAAAGACCAATTTATCAAAGTCCTCCTCTCCAGATTCAGAATTGACCAAGATATATGAAAAAATTGTCATATGGGCACTGAAACATAGTTTTTATTATTAGAAAAACTATATTGGAACCTCATTTGGAATTGTGTAGGAATGAGATTTGGCATTTGTTTTAACTATACAAGTAGCAAAAATAAAAATCTACACAGAATCTGAGGGAGTTTCTTATCTGAAGAGAATTTACAGAGTTTAAATATGAAAAACATCAATTTTAGCAACATCAACGAGATCATAGTCAATGTGCTAATTATCTCAAGGTGGGGAGCAAATTCAATTTCCTAGGACAAATACAGCTTGTAACTTTAGTAAGCCAACACAATTTCCTACAACAAACATTTGGATAAGCCTTGAGGTTAACAGTCTTAATATTATAGATTATAATAGTTAGATTAAAAATAAAACTCAGTCTTTTCTTAACTTTTCTTATCTGAAATGAATGGCAAATGCCACAGTCTTATATTTTGAATTCTTAAAGTACTTGTGTCAACAATATTTATTCTGACTCTGTATCCTTAATTTTAAACATGGTTGAACTTACCTGCCCAATTTAGGCAATTCCAGACTTCCCTTATATGCTAAGCTTCAAAAAGAGACCACAAAAGATCTGGGGACAGAAGGTCAAGAGGAAGAGGAAGGGGCAGGAAGAAGAGAGAGAGGAGACAGATAACTTTAGTCAACCAGGATTATACATTGAGTATCTTTTCTCAATCTCACCAAAAAACAGTCACTCTCACTCCTGGGCAGAAGAGGAGGTTAGAGGTGTGGAGAACATGAAAACTCACTCCCAATGAGTTCTAAATGGATGAAAGTATTAATGGGAGTTCTTATTTATGACCAGAATGAATTTGAGGATAGCAAAGAATGTTTCACCTAAAGATAATATTGCTAAGGAAGAGTATGGTGAATGAGAAAAGGAGGCCAATGGTGAAATATTAGGGAAAACAAATGATAAAGAAACAGGTGAGGAAAGAGAAACTAGCAAAGGTAAAAGTCGGAAAGATAGGAGAAATAGCCCTGGTATCTCCAGAACATGAATGAGATAATAAGATAAAACTGGGAAAAGTTTCAATAAGGAGAAATTGTTCAAGTCACCAAACATTACCAGTCTATAATCCACGTAATAATGTGTTATGAACCCCTTTGTGTCAGGTTGTGCTACATGTGCAGCTCAGCCAGTCCTCTAAATAGGAGTCCATCCACCTAGCTAAGATGAAAGCCAAGGTTAAGACAAATTAAGTAACTCATGACAAAGCTGGAATTTGAACTTACTACTTCTCTCTGATCATAGGGTCTATTTTCTTTTCACCATGCTGCAAAACTTCTGAGAATGGAAAATTTGGCCAATGTATCAGACACATTTTATGCACTCCTCAAGATCTCTAGGCCATCACCGACTCTCAGCTTCTTGTCCCCTCTCAGCTATCCTGCAGCTGCTCCTTCCATGACCATGGCCTACCAATTCCACTGGGATTCCCAATGTTTTTCCTGCCTAGGGTTGATGAGTTATTTTCCCAGTGTACCAGGTATCTATTGCTGCATCTAGTTCTGTGGATCAGAAAACTGGGCTGTTTTCTCTGGCTTTGGGTCTCTCACAAAACTCATATCAAGGTACCAGTCAGGGCTACAGTCAGTCATCCCAGGCTTACCTGAAGAAGCACCTAAGTTCACACATGTGATTGTCAATGGTATTTGGTTCCTCATAAGCTGCTGGCCAGAGGTCTCTATCAATTCCTTGCCATGTGGGCCTCTCCACAGGATAGCTCAACATGGCAAATGGCTTCATCAGAGAGGGTAAAAGAGTGTAGATGACAGCAAGATGGAAGCCACAGTCTTTTATAACCTAATCTCAGAAATGACACCCATCACTTTTGTAGTCCTATCATCACAAAAAACACATCACTAGAATAAACCCATACCCAAGGGGAAGGGATTACACAAGGGCATGAAGAGACAGAAAGTGGGGATCATTGGGAACCATTTCAGAAGTTTCAGAAGCTGCCTACCCCACTCAGAATGGCTGGGTTGCATGCATCACTAAGCTACCTCTGTGCACCCTGAATTTCTGACCCTTACTTCCATACTTGGAAGAAACACTATTAAACACTCCTTCAGTAGCTTCACTTCCTCCCTATCTTTGATAGGGATGGGGTGTATTTTACAACTGGCTGCTAAAGTAGTGTCCCAAAAGCAGTTCATTCATAGTTCACCAGGACACTGTGGCACACTGGGAAGAACACCAAAAACAGGTTGCTATGGATGGTCCTTGTTAGCTGGAGTTTCAGTATTTCAGGGAAAGGACAGAGAATTAAGGACTTGATATTATTAGTCTTAATTCTACAAATCCTAGTATTCAATCAGAAATAGAATTAAGTACATTGATAGATGTATTAGTCAGGGTTTCCAGAAAAAGCAAACAAATAGATCTGTGTCTTTGTGTGTGTGTATATATCCATATATACATAGGTATGCATATATATTCTTTCTATATATATGGTATACATACACACACAAATATGTACATATATATGTACATTTTTGTTTTGTGTGTGTGTGTGTGTGTGTGTGTGTTTAATGTGAGTCAGTCTTTATTTTGCACTTGTGTGGTACATTAACAAACTCCACATACAAGATAGCATTACATATTGTAGGTTAGCATTACAGCATTATGCAGTTTCACACAATTCGTTTGCCTTTCCAGTTTTTTTTTAATTTGACACATTTATTTTGAGTTTCATTTTTTACAAGAGAAGACACAAGGTAAAGAAAGACGACCACATTGGAGAAGGATCATGGTGAGGGCAATGTCACTATCACGGCCATAATAAAAGCCTTCCAGTAAAAGACTTGCACCATTCCCTCTTCCTGAGCAAGCCGCTCCTGTCCCACAAACCAGTTCTATCTGCTTACGTCTCTAGAGCATGTTCATAAACACCTACATCTTGGCTACTCCACTGAGAACTGAAAGAATAACTCATAAAGGGACTTGTGTTATTAAGAAAAACTCTTGTCTTCCCAAAGGAATCAAGGTATCAGCAGAGAAGGCCTGACTCTTTGCATATACATATATATGCAAAAAGAGAATGAGAGATTGATTTATTTTAAGGAATTTGCTCATGTGATAATGGAAGCTTGGCAAGTCCAAAATCTTCAGAGTAGGCCAATATGCTAGAGATCCAGGGAGGAGTTTCAGTTCAAGTCTAAAGGCAGTTTCATTCTTGAAGATCAGTCTTTGTCTCTTCAGGCCTTCAACTGATTGGATAAAGCCCAACCACATTATGGAAGGCAATCTACTTTATTCAAAATCCAATGATTTAAATATTAATCCCATCAAAAAACACCTCCATAGAGACACCCAGAATAATGTTTGACAAAATATCTAGTCCAGCCAAGTTGACATGTAAAATTAAGCATCACAATCAGAAACTTGAGAATATTCCTTTGTGCTGAAAGCACATTATCTCCTTAGAGCCTTGAATTGGCCCAAATTCACTGCAATGATTTTCTCTTTTGCCTTGAGTCCTAAAATGATTTAAGAGTATTTTTCCTTTTTCATTCCTCACTCTAACACACTTTCAAGTCAATAGCTATATGGTAAGAATCCAGTCCTCTGATTTATAAAACTAAAATGATTCATTTATAAAACTAAATGAATCTTTAATAACAGTCTTAAACTTGATGTTGGAAAGTCTGGAATGGTGCTAGGAACTTTGAGATGTCAGTTAGAAAATAAGTTCCACAATTTTCCCTCTTAAGTTGGTAATCAATGAAATGGTATTGACAATAGTATTGTCATGTGACAGAGGGGACAAAACTAGAAGGAGACTAGGGAAGATAGTAGCAGAGCTTATAACATCTTTGTGAAACAGTCCCATTTTCTAGTCAGACTTATGTCACTCAACCTATACATTTCCTAAAAGTTGGTGAGAACCAAATGTCCTCATCTTCCCTATAGCCATGGGCCTTAAAGCAACTTAGGCTTGCCTAGCATTTGTAAAAATTCAGATTCCCATGCCCCTGCCCAGAAAGCCTGAGTTCAGTGAGTCTGGAAAGGGGCCTGGAATTTAACTGCTGACCAAGTGGAAAGACTGCAGTAGTGAGGAATCTATAAAAAAGAAGCAAATTGCCTCTGCCTTAGTGTCAAGATTTACACATAATGTGGTTAGCCCAATTCCTACTCTTTCTCTGACTTCCCTAGCCCATAGTACCTGTTGTATTCTGGCAGTCTCTTCCTTTCTTTCTAGCACTTGAATTTGTTACTAGACATATCATTGCTACATCACTATCATTTATTTGAACTCAGAGTTCTGTCCCATTCAACACAGACCTGTCTGCTACTACAAACAAGTAAGAAAGACAAAGCCCTACTCCTAGATTGGCTAGATGTTTGTTTCTCATCAGGCCTAAGTCTTTGAGCCACATATCAAACTACTAATAACTTTACAGCCATTCTAAACTGCAAATATATTCAGAGATTCCTGAGCATTGTCCAGAGAAATTATCTAACAAAACTAGATGTCTTTCCTTAAGTTTGGGCGAGTCCTGAATTATTCTGAGTTTTTCTCAAATCCCTTTGTAGTTGATGAGCATTGATTAGGTTTCTCTCCTTCCCAAGCTCCCAAATATCAGTATTATTTTGTTATATTGCTTTTCATAGTGTTAAACCCTCCTGTGGTTGATTTCAGTCCCACATCCTTTCCTTTTAGAGGCCCCACTTTCTCCATTCCATGTAATTCCAGTGGGGGCTGCCAATCATCAGACCTTGCCTTCTCACCCCAGAAAACAGCCATAAGACCCAAGCTTGCCAGTCAGAGTATCCTATTCTGCAGGACTCAATAGATGGTTGATTGGTCTATTGTAAGCACAAACACCAAGGAAGAGCCCTCAGAATTGTTGGGCTTTTTTTTTTTTTTTTTCAGGGACTAATATGGATGCAAAAAAAGTAGAACATTTAGGGACCATTTGGATCTGATTATACTAGAAACTATCTTTCCTATCATTTGGATGAAAACCTGAAACAGAAGTGAAGCCAACAGAAAATAGTCCCTGATGAAGGGCACCTGTATGGCTCAGTCAGTTAAGTATCTGAACCCTTGATTATATATCAGGTCATGATCTCCCCTGCATCATGTTCTGTGCTGAGCATAAGGCCTGCTTGGGATCCTCTTTCCCTCTCCATTTGCCCCTCTTCCTTCTCTCTAAAATAAAATTTTAAAAAAGAAAGAAAATAGTTCCTGATGAACATAAATGCAAAATTCCTTAACAAATATTAGGAAATAAAATTCAACAAAACATTAAAAGGATCATACACCATGATTAAGAAGGATTTATTCCAGGGATCCCTGGGTGGCGCAGCGGTTAGGCGCCTGCCTTTGGCCCAGGGCGCGATCCTGGAGACCCGGGATCGAATCCCATGTCGGGCTCCCGGTGCATGGAGCCTGCTTCTCCCTCTGCCTGTGTCTCTGCCTCTCTCTCTCTCATTTTCTCTGTGTGTGACTATCATAAATAAAAATTAAAAAAAAAAAAAAAACTGTCAGTGCTAAAGATTTCCTTTAAAAAAAAAAAAAAAAAAAAAAAAGAAGGATTTATTCCAGAGAGTCAAGGATGGTTCAATATCCATAAATCAGTGTGATACACATTAACAAAATGAAGGATAAAAATCATATGATCATCTCAATAGATACAGAAAAAAGCATTTGAAAAAATACAACATGCACTTAAGAAAAAAGAAACAAAAAGTCATCCAAATGGGAAAGGAAAAAGTAAAACAGTCACTGTGTGCAGATGACATGATTCTATATATAGAAAACTGAAAAGACTCTACCAAAAAACTGCTAGAAGTATAAATTAATTCAGTAAAGTTGCAGGATACAAATCCAATATACAGAAATTGGTTGTATTTCTACATACTAATAGTGAAATATCAGAAAGAGAAATTAAGAATACCATTTACAATGGCATCAAAAATAATAAATAGGAATAAATATAATCAAGAAAGTGAAAGACCTCTACACTGAAAATTTTTAAATCACTGATGAAAGAAATTTGAAGAAGACACAAACAGAAAGATATTCTATACTCATGGATTAAAAGAATTCATATTATGAAAATGCCCATACTACCCAAAGCAATCCACAGATTCAGTGCAATCCCTGTTGAAATTCCAATGGCATTTTTCGCAGAACTGGAACAAATAATTATAAATCTGTATGGAACCATAAGAGACAACAAGTAGTAGCCAAAGAAATCTTGAGAAAGAAGAACAAAGCTGGAAGTATGATGCTCCCTGACTTCAAACTATATTACAAAGATATAGCAATCAAAATAGTATGGATTATCCTAAAAACAGACACATAGATCAATGGAACAGAATAGAGAACCCAGAAATAAACCCACACATACATGGTGAATTAATTTACAACAAAGGAGGCAAGATTATACAATGCGGAAAAGACAGTTCTTCAATAAATGATGTTGGAAAAACTGGACAGCCACATACAAAAGAATGAAACTGGACCGCTATCTTACATCATACACAAAATAAATTCAAAATGGATTAAAGATGTGAATGTAAGGCCTGAGGCTATACAAATTCTAGAAGAAAACATCAGTGGTAAGCTCCTTGACACACTGTTGGCAATATTTTTTTGGATCTGACTCTAAAGGTAATGGCAATGAAAAAATAAATAAAAACAAATAAATAGAGTAATTGCAATGAAAGCTAAAAAAACAAATGGGACTGAATCAAATTAAAAAGTTTCTGCACAAAAAATATTAATAAAATAAAAAGGCAATGTTCTGAATGGTAGAAAATATTTGCAAATCATATTTATGTATACAATAGCTGATAAGAAACTAATATCTAGAATATATAATGAACTCAGGCTTCATAAAACAGACTCTTAACTAGAGAGAACAAACAGCATTACTAGAGGGGCAGTGGGCAGGGGGATTGATTAAATGGGTGATGAGTTTTAAGGAGGGCACTTGTGATGAGCATTGGGTGTTGTAAATCACTAAATATGTTAATTAACTGGAATTTAAATAAAAAAGTGAAACTACAAAAAAATTTTTTTAAACTCATGCAATTCAATAACAACAAAATCCGAATTAAAAAATGGGCAGAGAAAGGGTTACTACCCAAAATATATAAAGAACTTATACAATAAAAAATTATTTTAAAAAAGAAAATAGAAAAAAAGGTAAGAAAACAGGAAAAAAAAAAAAAAGAAAATAGAGCCAGGTGAAAAAGAAACAAATGCCTGACGACATTATTTAAGCATCTGGAGACAGCCAGGCCTGAAGCAGTAAATTCCTATACTTTTCAGTTATGTGGATGGATAAATTTTCTACTTTTGCCTAATCTGGTTCAAGTTGGGTTTCTGTCACTTATAAGGAAAAAATTTTATCTAATTTACTTCCATTTTCACACAACTCCATTGTCATTTTTAGGAAAGGGAAAATATTTCTCCACCACTATATACTGTTCAGTGGGACAGGAATTATGTTCTTTCTTTTCCCTTTTCTGTCTTTTTTTTAACCTCAATTAATTAAATAACTGTAATAATATTCCCAATTAGTCAACATTTTTAAGCACTATGCTGCCTTCAAGTAATTTGTGGGGAGGTGTGGCCACACAGATGTGCAGATTGACTGACCTGGTCACAATACAGAAATAAAGCCACCTTGTGTTTGTCAAAATGGTCCATCTTATTCTTTCACGGTTAGGTGATGCAATATATACAAAACTACCGTGTATTACTGTCAACTGCCTGAAACTAGTAAGACATATCACCTATCACAACCAATAATCATCCCTTCCCAATTTCCCCATTTCTATCAAACTTGCCCCTTTTCCTTTATCAACTTACTTTGATCCACTATCATAATCGCTTGCTTCTTTTGTTCTCAGGGCCCCTAGGGACTGATGCTGACTTTGTTTTCAACAGTCACATCTTTCATAGATCTGGTTAAAACAGTCTTCAGTCACTCTTTATCATGTGGCTCCTAATAATGTGGTAAAATATATTGTCAAACCCACTGCCACTGTATTCAATCCAGACTCCTCTCTCTCTCTCCTCACCACTCAGTATTTCCTCCTCTTGCTAACCTACCACCTCTAATCCCTCTCCTCCATTCTTTCAGTTGATTCTCTTTTGAAAGTTTTTTTACAAGTCCAGTTAAGTCACTATCTTGTGCAGGGCCCACCCTATCAAACTTTGGGAGTTTTTTATTTTTGAAAATTAAATCATGTTTGAAAAAGCAAATTTTATATTACAGCACAATTCCTAGGAGCAATTTTATGATAAAAGTGAAATTTTATGAAAAAGTGAAAACTTTGTGGTTAGATATTTTAACTTGATAAAAATGCTTTCTAGGTTTCATTGTTCCAATTTATTAGTTAAAAAATACACTAAATGCTTCCATATGACAGTGACTTCATTTTTGTGAACAAATAAACTTACCTAAACACATGCCAAGAGGAATTGCTCAACTAAACCCATAAATGTTGGATTAGAAAATATAATTACACTCTAGCCAAGAAGAGTAGCGGCTGAAAGTTAAAAATGCCATATACAGTTCAGGTCAAATAGAAATGCAGTTAATTTCTAAATCCTCAGCAGTGTGCTCTTGAGAGAGTTAATTAACTCAATTTTTTATTCTACTTTAGAAGTTTATTATCTTTCAAGCTCATTCTATCTGAACAGTTAGTTTCTTTTGAATAGGGAGCCTTAAAACTTCTTGCTAGAATTCTCATCAAAAAATAGCTAAGACATATATATATTACTCCATATGTATGAGTCAGCCAAACTCTAAGAATTGTCTGTTGAATACTGAAGTCCCGATTTATAATCTTCTTACTATATATTTATATTGACATGGCAACTCCCCCCTGAAACTAAAACAAACAAACAAACAAACAAACAAACAAAAAAAACCCTAAATGAACTGCAAAGGCTAAATTTCAGACTATGACCAATTTACAAGGTCAACAATATGACTAACAAATTAATCATCAGACAAATAATTGGACTTCACAATCTATGCAATTCAGATTACTAAGGTTCACTTTATTAACTAAAACCTAACTAAACCTATTAACTAAAACCTAGGATATTTATAGACTTTACTGTCTTTATTAACTCATTTGTTATAAAAATATTAGTGGAAAATAATACTCAGTGAAGAGGAAAAGTTCTAAATTCCAAAACAGTCTGGCCCCAGGGGTTCTGGATGAGGCATGGAGACCTGTATCATTATTTTATAGTATTGGAAATGTTGGTCCCCTTTCTCCATTGTGTACATATTTTAGAAACAATACTTTCAGCAAAAAGTTCTTTACATTATCAGATTAGCCATTTTCATACCTCCTTCATTACCCCAGCTACTCTGAAATAAAGCACTGCACTAGGCATTGGGGCAGTAGAGATGAGGCATGATCCCCATGTTTTAGATGCTCAAAAATTAATTGAAGAGTCATACAAACAGTAAAGAGGAAAGTGCACACCAAAATAAGGTAAATGGTGTAAACATAAGAAATTGGAATGTTTATGGCCAGCTCCTTGAGCAACGAAATGACAAACTTAGCTAGAATGAGAGGTAGGGGATTTATTTAATACTGATTGTCTATTTCTTTCTCATCATTCAGCTGGAAACTTGACACACAACTCTGCCCTCCAAAAACTATAATCTGGTAAAAGAAGAGTGATACATAAAGAACTATCTTAAAATTTCATAGGTATTTTGATAGTGTGACATGAAGATGCTAAGGAAGAAATAGTCAAATCTGCATGGATAACTAAGGAAAAGCTTAGTTTAGGGAAAGTATTGATTGAGTTAGTTCATAGAAAGTACATTAGTATAGCCATGTACACAAAGTCATAGGTTTTTTGGACATGTACACAAAGCCATAGGTTGTTCTAAAATATAAACGGATTTATATTGTAAGTTTAAGGCTCTTACAAGCAGAAAATTCTACAACCTTTTGGTAACCTATTATAGAATTCAATAACCTTTACTCTTAGAAAGTTCTTTTTATTCACCATATTAATATCCTTTTTCTTACAAAATTCAACATGGAGTATTTTATAACTTCCAGGTTAAGATTTTCAAGTTCCTATTAACATTTTCTATGAAAGAAAATCAAAGGGGAAAGATGTGTTGCTTAGGGGTGCTTGGGTGGCTCAGGCAGTTAAGGGTCTTCTTTTGGCTTGGGTCATGATCCTGGTCATGGGATCCCATGGGATCCCATGGGTCCCATGGTCCTGGGATTGAGGCCCACATCAGGCTCCCTGCTCAGTAGGAAGTCTACTCTCTCCCTCTCCCCGCTCATGGTCTTGCTCCCTCTCTTGCTCTCGCTCTCAAATAAATAAATAAAATATTATAAAAAGAAAGAAAGAAAGAAGTATGTGTTGCTTAAATTCCAATACCAACAGCTTTAACTCTAACTCTCATATAAAGGAACACTTGATTTAGCCTCAGTGCTGGCAGTCTATCTTTGTCTTCTTTGGGCAGCTATACACATACAGAGAACATTACTGCTCTGGGAAACAGATAACTAAAATCCAGGTGCTTAAAATATGACTCAATCCAAATATAAACATACCAGAATGTTTATCCATCAATCACTCCAAGTACCTCTCATAGGCTTTTATTTCCCACTTTAGTTTACTCATTGTAATCCCTTCTCTTCAACATACTCAGGAAACTTATTAAATGATAAAAAGATTTCAGAACACAGACATGCTCAAATTTCTGTAAATTTTAAAATAATCTTATGATTTAGAAACCAATCTCCCTTGGGACACCTGGGTGGCTCAGCGGTTTAGTGCCTGCCTTCAGCCCTGTGATCCTGGAGTCCCGGGATGGAGTCCCGCATCGGGATCCCTGCATGGAGCCTGCTTCTCCCTCTGCCTTTGTCTCTGTCTCTCTCTCTGTCTCTCTCTCTCTCATGAATAGATAAATAAAATCTTGGAAAAGAAAGGAAAAAGAAGAGAAGAGAAGAGAAGAGAAGAGAAGAGAAGAGAAGAGAAGAGAAGAGAAGAAAAAAGAAGAAAGAAAGAAAGAAAGAAAGAAAGAAAGAAAGAAAGAAAGAAGAAAGAAAGAAAGAAAGAAAGAAAGAAAGAAAGAAAGAAAGAAAAGAAAGAAAGAGAAAGAAAGAAAGAAAGAAAGAAAGAAAGAAAGAAAGAAAGAAAGAAAGAAAGAGGGATCCCTGGGTGGCGCCTCGGTTTGGCGCCTGCCTTTGGCCCAGGGCGCGATCCTGGAGACCGAGGATCGAATCCCACATCGGGCTCTCGGTGCATGGAGCCTGCTTCTCCCTCTGCCTATGTCTCTGCCTCTCTCTCTCTGTGACTATCATAAATAAATAAAAATTTTTAAAAAAATCTCTTTAAAAAAAAAAGAAAGAAAGAAAGAAAGAAAGAAAGAAAGAAAGAAAGAAAGAAAGAAAAAGAAAGAAAGAAAGAAAAAGAAAGAAAGAAAAGAAAGAAAGAAAGAAAGAAAGAAAGAAAGAAAGAAAGAAAGAAAGAAAGAAAGAAAGAAAGAAGGAGGAGGAGGAGGAGGAGGAGGAGGAGGAGGAGGAGGAGGAGAAGAAGAAGAAGAAGAAGAAGAAGAAGAAGAAGAAGAAGAAGAAGAAGAAGAAGAAGAAGAAGAAGAAGAAGGAAGGAAGGAAGGAAGGAAGGAAGGAAGGAAGGAAGGAAGGAAGGAAGGAAGGAAGGAAGGAAGGAAGGAAGGAAGGAAGGAAGGAAAAAAGGAAAAAAGGAAAGAGAAAAGAAAAGAAAAAAGAAAAGAAAAGAAAAGAAACCAATCTCTCAGAACCTTCTTAATAGACATGGCATATTATTTTTTTAATGCATGCATGGCCCATCAGACCCCAATTTTCTTAGGGTACTCATATTCCTGGTGTTTATGTGCTCAGAGAAAGGAGTTATCCTCCCTACTCCAACCTGATTTAGATCTCCTCCACTGTACTGATGTAGCATCTACACACACTAGGATTTCATTGAACCATGAACCCTGATTAATTATCTGCTTCTTCACTAGACTAAAAGCTTACCATGTTTTATTTGAATCTCATCCATTCAATATGGGATGGATGGATGAATGGATGGTGAATGGATGGAAAGACAGACAATGAATTTCACAATCTTTATAAGCAGAGATTTTACTTCAACTCTATAATTTCATGACTGACTGCAAGGGTCATGCTTCTTTAAAGAAGCATATGGTTCTTTAAAGTAATATGGTTTCTCCTTTATTCAGCTAATGAATATATATGGCTAGAATAAAATTAGTTATCCAATGAATATATAAACTCTGTAACTGACTTTATGTGTACTTACAGAACACTGGAATATCTTAAAAATGTGATGTTGCTTTCAGTTATTTTAGTAAATTGTTTTTTTTTAAAGGTATCATTTCATTTTTTTCTTTACCTCACCAATTCTCTACCTATGTGACAACAAAAACTATTAAATGTTTCCAGGTATATTCTTATACATCTGGATAAAAAATCAGATAGTTCAGAATGTTCTTCTAAGTAGTTAAAACTAAACCTAAAGGTTTAATACTGATAGAGTTGAAATGAAGAGACATATTCCTAAAAATAATTTCTGAGAACTTATTAGAAATGAGTAATAGTAGAGAATTTTAAGACTTCTCTTTTTAAATAAGTGAAAAATACATTAGCTAAGTATTTAAGAAATTCCTAAGCCATTTTAGCTAGACTCAAATAGTTTAGCATGATTCAGATCAGGCCCAGCTATAGATAATAATAAAAGGCTAATTAACATCCATCACCTCACATACAGTTTTTTTTTTCTTGAAATTAGAACTTTTAAGATTTACTCTCTTAGCAACTTTCAAATAAATAAAACAGTATTATTAACTATAGTCCTAGGTCTTACTGGTTCCATGATACATACAGGTAAACAGATACTCAAAGTAGTCATGTTACAAGATGTCATAATAGTGCCAGAATCTAAACCCTACACTCTCTATATTTAGTCCATGTTTTTCCACCCCTGGAAGACCATAATTGAAGTAAAGATGTGATTCTCAAAACATATAAATTATTGCTATTATCATACTATTGCCTTGACATTAAGTTTTTGGGGAATAATTTACCATAATAGTTGTGAAGAACACAAATAACACATATCTACCTCTATCAGCATCTCTAATAAAAAATTCTGGGCAGCCCTGGTGGCTCAGTGGTTTAGCACCACCTTCAGCCCAGGGTGTGATCCTGGAGACCCGGGATAGGGTCCCACGTCACGCTCCCTTTGTGAAGCCTGCTTCTCCTTCTGCCTGTGTCTCTGCCTCTCTTTCTCTCTCTCTGTGTCTCTCATGAATAAATAAATAAAATCTTTTTTTTTTTAATTCTTACTACGATTAAATTGAAAAACTTCTTTGGACCCACGAGGCTACCCAGTCAATAGCAAGGCACAATTCAAAGTTCTGGAGATAGTACTGAGAAATAGGCCTCAGTACAGTCCCAGAGAGAAAACACAGCCATAGATTCCCATGATAGCCACAGACATGCCTTTTATACTTCTCTCCTTTACTGCTCATTCCCTTTTTCCAAGCTTGGTTTCACCAGTATTTTTCCTACTGTCCTATTTTTCCTGTTTTACCATTTTAACTAGAGTATTGCATACAGTTAAAACAGCATATAAACTGACTTTAACTTCTAGGGTACAGAAGTGTTTAAGTCTAGGGAAACACATAATTTTACTATAGTGATAATGGTTTAAAATGGAAAAATTATATTGTAAAGCTATATTTAAACTTTAAGACAATCAACATTTTATATTTAAGACATAAAAGAAGTTTATTCAGAAATTCCTAATAATGATACCTCATTAACAAAAATTTTTCCACTCTTTTATAAAAGTCTAGATCCTTCATGAAGTCCAATACAGTATTTATTTTTAAAATAAAGTCCTGACCTCTAGTGGCTAAATTGAATTAATTCAATAATTGAATATACTAAACAATCTTAACATCAAAAAAGAGACAGGTATACCTCCCTAATATAATACAATAGGCAATGTATAGTCCCACCTATGAAATTTGTAAAAGGAAAAAAGATCAGATTTGAATCTGATCTAACCTCTAGGTCTAATATAACAACCAGGTTAGCAAAAATAGAAAGCTAGATAAACAAGGTAAACAACACCAATCTGGAGTGTGGGAAATTCTATCCTCTCTCAGATCCATTCCAGAAAGAAAAAGACAAGGGTGGAGGGAAGGTAAGAAGGAAGGAAGGATGACAGGGAGGAAGGAAGGGAGGGAAACAGAAAAAAAAAGTGGTGGGAAAGAAAACTCTTAAAGATTAAAAGTGTTTTAAGAGGAATCTTATAAAAACAAATAAACAAAAAAGCAGAATCAGAACTAGAAGTACAGAGAACATTCTGGTGGTTGCCAGAGGGAAGAACGGGGGAAGAATGGGCAAAACGGGTGAATGGGAGTGGGAGATACAGGCCTCCAGTTATAGAATGAATAAATCAAGAGAATAAAAGGCACAAGCATAGGGAATATAGTCAGTGACACTGTAATAGCATTGTATGGTGACAGATGGTAACAATACTTGTAGTGAGCATAGCCTAAGGAATAGACAAGTTGAATCACTATGCTATATATCTGAAACTAATGTAACACTGTAAGTCATACATTAAAAATATATCAACATAAACATACAAAAAAGATATATTAAACAAATTCAACGTGTAAACTTTGTTTGGATCTTAATCTGAACAAATTTCCTTTTAAACTGTGGAAACAGGGACACCTGAGTGGCTCAGTGGTTGAGCGTCTGCCTCTGGCTCAGGGTGTGATCCCGGGGTCGTAGGATTGAGTCCTGCATCAAGCTCCCCCCAGGGAGCCTGCTTCTCCCTCTGCCTGTGTCTCTGCCTATAAAATCTTAGAAAAGAAGAAAGAAAAGAAAAGAAAAAAGAAAAAAGAAAAGAAAAGAGAAAAGAAAAGAAGAAAGGAAAGGAAAGGAAAGGAAAGGAAAGGAAAGGAAAGGAAAGGAAAGGAAAGGAAAGGAAAGGAAAGGAAAGGAAAGGAAAGGAAAGGAGGAAGGAAGGAAGGAAGGAAGGAAGGAAGGAAGGAAGGAAGGAAGGAAGGAAGGAAGGAAGGAAAAGAAGAAAAAGAAAGAAAGAAAGGAAGGAAGGAAGGAAGGAAGGAAGGAAGGAAGGAAGGAAGGAAGAAAGAAAGAAAGAAAGAAAGAAAGAAAGAAAGAAAGAAAGAAAGAAAGAAAGAAAGAAAGAAAGAAAGAAGAAAACCAGGGAAAGGTAAATTCTATCAGATGACATTATGGAGGGATCCCTGGGTGGTGCAGCGGTTTGGCGCCTGCCTTTGGCACAGGGCGCGATCCTGGAGACCCGGAATCGAATCCCATGTCTGGCTCCTGGTGCATGGAGCCTGCTTCTCCCTCTGCCTGTGTCTCTGCCTCTCTCTCTCTCTCTCTGTGTGACTATCATAAATAAATTTTAAAAAAAATAAAAAGATGACATTATGGAATTATAGTTTAACTTTAAGGTGTGATACTGATATTATGATTACTTTTTAAATGGTCTCTTAGATATATAGTGAAGTACTTACGATTAGAATTTTTAAAATATCAGAGAATTTTAAGTAAAGAAAACGATAGATACAAAGGCCCTAATGCAGAAATGTGCTTAAGAGGGTGAGATCAATTCGGTCATGAGCATGTAGGATAACATAGAATTTTATAGGATTTTTAATGACTTTAGCTATGTGAAATGGAAACCCATTAGAGTATTTTTAGCAGAGGAATAATATAATCAGATTTAGATATGTAGTAGGTCATTCTGCATGGAAAGTATAACTGTTGACAGGCAATGGTGAACACAAAGCAATCAGTTAGGAAGCTGTTGCAATTATATAGGATAATAAGTGGTGGCATGGACAACACAGTGAGAAGTGGTCATATTCTGTTACGCTTCATAAGTAGAACTAGGATTTACTAAATGTGAACAAATGTGATAACTAAATGTGAATATGATAAAAAGAGGAGTCAAAGATGGCCACAGTTTTCTAGCCTGATCTATTGGAAATATGGAGATGCCATCTGGAAAGGGAAAGATGACAGGAGAGGATTTGGTGGGAAGTCTAAAGTTCAGTTTTTATCATGGTTTTCTCCTCTAGTTTTATTGAGATATAATAGATATATATTACCTTAAGGTGTACAACATAATAAATTTGACAGATATGTTATGAAATGATCCAAATGTCCAGTTAACATTCATCGGCTCATATAGCTACAGTTTTAAGACTTACTCTCTTAGCAACTTTCAAGTATTGTATATCAACCATAGTCACCATGCTGTATATTATAGCTCTAGAACTGACAATGTGAAATTTATACCTTTTGACCACCTTTGACTACATTAACTCATTTCCCCTACTCCCTCACCCCTCCAGCAACCACCAATATGTTCTGTTTCTGTGAGTTTCAGTTTGCTTTTTAAAATTACATATATAAGTGAGGTCATACAGTATTTGTCTTTCTTTATAGAATTTATTTCACTTAGTGTAATGTCCTCAAAGTCTAACTATGTTGTTGTGAACGGCACAATTTCCTTCTTTTTCATGGTGAAATAACATTGAATTGTAAATATATACACTTTCTTTCATCCACTGATGGATATTTAGGTTTGTTTCCATGTCTTAACTACTGTAAATAATGCTGCAATGAATATTGAGGGGAAGAGAAGTTGTTGTATCTTCAAGATAGTGATTTTGTTTCTTCAAATATATGACAGAGTAGAACTGCTAGATCATAAAGTACTTCTATTTTCAATTTTTTAAGTAAATTCCATACTGTTTTGCATATGGCTGCCCCAATTTACATGCACAAGGGTTCCTTTTCTCTGTATCTTCAACAACACTTGTATCTGTTGTCTTTTTGATTAGAACAACTCTAACAGGTATGAGGTTGTATCTCATTGTGGTTTTGGTTTGCTGAAGACCTTTTCAATGTACCTTTTGGCCATCTGTATGTCTTCTTCAGAAAAATGTCTAATCAGTTTCTCATTTTTAAAAATAGGTTCCACACCCATCAGAGGAGCCCAGTGTGGGGCTCCAACTCATGATCCCAAGATCAAGACCTAAGCTGCAATCACGTCTGACACTTAACTGACTGAGCTACTCAAGCACTCCAGTTCATTTTTTAATCATATTGTTTGTGGGGTTTCTTTTTTAAGTTATATGATTTCTTTATACTTTTTGGATATTAACTCCTTATCAGATATATGATTTGCAAATATTTTCTCCCATTTGATGTTATCCTTTCATTTTCTTGATGGGTTTCTTTCACTGTAAAGAAGCTTCTTATTTTTATGTAGTCCCACTTATTTTTTGCTTTTGTCGACTTAGCTTGTGGTGTCATTTCCAAAAAACCATTGCCAAAACTGCTGTCAAGGAGCCTGCTCAGGTTCCATGTTTTCTTCTAGTTTTATGACTTCAGGTGTAATGTTAAAATATTTAATCCATTTTGAGGTGATTTTTGCATATGGCATAAGACAGAGTTCCAGTTTCATTCTTTTGCATGTGGCTGTCCAGTTTTCCCAATACCATTTATTGAAGAAACTTTCTTTTCTCCATTATATATTCTTGGCTCTTTTGTTGTAAGTTGATTGACTATATACTCATGGATTTATTTCTGGGCTCTCCATTCTGTTCACTGAGATATGTGTTCATATTCATTCCAATGCCATATGTTTTGATTACTAATGCTTTGTAATATAGTTTCAAATTAGGAAAAGTGATGGTTCCAGCTTTGTTCTTTCTCAAGATTGCTTTGACTATTTGGGGTCTTTTTGGGTTCTATATTCTAAGATAATTTTTCTACTTCTATGAAAATGACATTGGAAATTCGATAGGGATTGCAAAGAATCTATAGCTTGCTTTGGGTAGTGCAGACATTGAATAATATTGTTCTAATCCATTAACACAGAATATCTTTCCATGTAATTATATCTTCACGTCTTTCATTGATGTCTTGCAGTTCTCAATGTACAGCTTTTTCACTGGCTTGATTAAATTCATTCCCAGTTTTGATACAATTGTAAATGAGGCTGTACTCTTAATTTCTCTTTCAGATAGTTCATTATTAGTGTATGAAACACATTGATTTTTTGCAAATTGTGAATCTTGCAAATTTATCGAATTTGATTTTTTGTTCTAACAGTTCTTTGATGGCATCTTTAGGGTTTTCTACATAACATGTCATCTGCAAATAGACTTCCTTTCTAATCTGAATGCCTTTTATTTATTTTTCTTGTCTAATTGCTCTAGCTAGGACCCAGCATTATACTGAATAAAAGTGACATGAGCATCTTTGTGTTGTTCCTGATCTTAGAGGAAAAGCTTTTATACTCATCACTTAGTATAATGCTAACTATGGGTTTGTCATACACAGCCCTTAAGATGTTGAGGTATGTTCTCTCTAAACTCTTTTGGATGAGAGTTTTTATCACGATGGATATTGAATTTTATCAAAGATTTGTCTATATCTATTGAGATGATTTTATGGTTTTATCCTTCATTTTGTTAGTATGGTCTATCACACTGATTGTTTTGCACATGATGAACCATCCTTGCATCCCTGGAATAAATCCCACTTAATCATGGTATATGATTCTTTTAATGTACTATTGAATTTGGTCTGCTATTTTGTTGAGGATTTTTTGCATCTATGCTCACTCAAGAAATTGGCCCATAATTTTCTTATGTCCTTACCTGGTTTTAGTATTAGGTAATGGTGGCCTCAAAAAATGACTTTGGGAGTGTTCCCTCCTCTTTTATGTTTTGGAATAGTTTGAGGAGGATTGACATTAATACTTCTTTAAATAATTAGAATTTACCTGTGAAGCCATCTGGTCTTAGATTTTTGTTGTTGTTGTTGGTAGGTTTATGATTACTGACTCAATAAACTTACTAGCAATTGGTCTGTTCAGATTTTCCACTTTACAATTCAGCTTTGGAAGATTATATGTTCATACGAATTTATCCATATCTTCTAAGTTGTCCTACTTATGGGTATATAATTACTCATGTTAGTCTCTTATGGTCCTTTGTATTTCTGTGGCAGCAGTGATAATGTATCCTCTTTTATATCTAATTATATGTAATTCAGTCATCTGTCTTTTTCCCTTGGTGAGTCTAGCTATTTTTGTTTCTTTTCAAAAGTCAGCTTTCAATTTAATCTTTTCTGTTGTCTTTTAGTTTCTAATACATTTATTTCTGCTCTGATCTTTGTTATTTCCTTCTACTAATGTTGAGCTTAGTTTGTTCTTTTTTTCTACTTCTTTGAGGTATAAAGTTAGGGGTTTTTTTGTTTTGTTTTGTTTGTTTTTAGTATATGTGCTGCTGAAGCGAGCACAAAGTTAGGTTTTTTATTTCAGTTGTTTCTTAATGTAAGCATTTACTGCTATGAACTTATCTTTTACAACTGCTTGTGGTATTACTTTCAGTATGTCATATTTCTAGTTTCATTCATCTCAAAGTAGTTTTTATTTCTCTTTTGATTACTTCCTTGAGTCATTGGTTGTTCAGTATCATGTTGTTTAATCTCCACATATTTATGAATTTTACATTTTCTTCTTATAATTGATTTCTGGTTTTATATTCTTGGCTCAGAAAAGATACTTGATATGATTTCAATCTTCTTAAACTCAACTTCTTTTGTGGCCTAACACATATAATCCATCCTGGAGAATGTCCATGTGCTTGATAAAAATGTACATTCTGCTGCTTTTGGATGAAATATTCTGTGTATTTCTGTTAAGCCCATCTAGTTTAACATGTAAGTTAAGTCCAATGTTTTCTTATTGATTTTCTGTCTTATCTATCTCTTGTTGAAAGTGGGTCATTAAAGTCTTCTATTATTGTATGAATACTTCTCTCTTTATGTCTGTTAATATTTGCTATATGAAATTAGGTGCTCCACTGTTGAGTACATATTTACAAATCTTACATCCTCTTGTTGGATTTATCATTATTTTCCTATCATTACACTCTTTGACCTTAAGTATATTTTGTGTGATGTAAGTATAGCTAGCCTACTTTCTTTCGGTTTCCATTTGCATGGAATATCTTTTTCTATCCCCCCACTTTCAGTCTGTATATGTCCTTAAAGCTGGAACATCTCTTGTAGGCAGCATATAGTTGAGTCATTTTGTTATCCATTCAGCCACTCTATGTCTTTTGATTGAAACAGTTTTCACCATACTAAATTTGAAGTAGTTATTAGATTTTCAAGAGGAGAAACTGAGTCTAAAGTTCATGGCAGTAGTCCAGGATTGAGACATAAATGTAAGAGCTGTTCCACTCTACCATTAACTCTCCTTTGTTTATATTAACCTATCAAATTTCCTCACCTTTCATGTTGGGCCAAATGCAAATGCCATTTTTCTTGGTCAAATATAAAATAAGAAAATTATTACCCTATATCACAAGGCAGTTAAAATGTTCAAATATACATATATATATATATATATATATACTGCATAATAAATGTTTAAAACATTGTTATGAAAGACCTTAGTGAAAAACTAGAAGAGGCATTTATTTGTAACTCAGAATTCTCACACAAAATATATATTTGAAGGCAATTTCAGTTATCCATGTGAAATTTGTTTAGGGAGGCCTTATAACTAGGTAAACACATTCAGCAGATGTTTGAGTGCTCACCATGTGCGAGCACAAAGCTCTACACCTATTTAGGGAACTAACTGTTCTTAGAGAACGCTGAGGAAATAGTCTGTCAAAACCTGCTATTTAAAGTAATCCAGTTGAGGGGCACCTGGGTGACTAGGCTAGTTAAGTAGCTGATTCTTGATTTTGGCTCAGGTCATGATCTCAGGATCAGGAGATTGAGGCCTGCATAGAGGCTCCATGGTAAGCATGGAGGCTGCTCAAGATTCTCTTTCTCCCTCTCCTTCTGCCCCTCCCCCACAACTTGCACTTTCTCACTCTCTCTCTCGAAAAATAATAAAGTAATCCAGTTGACTAATCCAACTCCAGATCAATACCCCTAATTAGTATATCAAAGGTGGTCCAGTCTTGACTCAAGGCCTGCTGAAATCAGTATGAACTCCACTCAGTGTTGGGTAACTGGGTGAGACACAATAGATCTAGCAACAATATCTTAGTTTGGGTCATTTCTTTTACCTTTGTTAACCAATCATTTTTAGGTCTACAGTTCCTAGAACATGCCATTCCTTCCTACTCATTTCTTCACCTTTTCACTGGTTGGGTTCATTCCCTCACCTCCTTCAGATCCTTGCACATGTTACTCATAGAGTCCTTTGTTGACTATACTTTTTAAAAAACCAAAATCACTCTTGCCTATCTCCACATATTACTCCTTATCCCTTCCCTCTCCTTGATTTATTTTTCTTCTTCATGGCATTCATTATCATCTAAGAAAACAAGTCTCTGACATCTGGAAGTTGGCCTGATGCTTACAGTTAGGCCATGGTGGTCTCCCATTGAACATAAATAATCTCATGGAGTATTAACAATAGACAAGGACATTCAGTTTTAAAATTATCCCTGCTTTCTGATAATATCCAATCCACAGCAAATCTCCATTTCATTAGACCCTTTCCAAAATTACCCAACCTAAATTCTATAATATGTTCTTTCTAACACTCTTACTGAGCCTCCCCACAGTTTTCCATGGTGACAATTCTCCCTCACTGCAACAATAAACCCAAGTGGTTCAACTACAAGTGTGTTCCCACTGGTCTGCACCTATAAGGATACTAATACATCTAACATACTATGTGTTTTTCTTATTTCTTTAATGTTTGCCTCTCCCACTAGAATGTATTGCTATGAAGCCATGGATTTTTGTCTGTTTGGTCACTGCTAACATCCCCAGCAGTTAGAATCATGCCTAGTTTATTATAGGTTCTCAGTGAATAGTTGCTAAGTGAATGAATGAATGAACATTAAGCCCTCAGATTTCAATAGCCAGTAGAGATGCAAATGTGAATCAGAGTAAGTCCTGGAATGTTCAGAGTAGTGGCTCAGTTTTACCAATACTTGTTCAATAGTTTGCTGGGGAAAAAAATGAAATGGGCACAGACAATAAGTCAAATTCTGCACTGGGGACTGGTGTGTTACTCTGCTTTCCATTTCTAATTTTTCTGTATCTTTTTCTTTCTTTCTCAAGGCAGACACATTCTTCTGACACCAGTGATGGCTAAAGGAAACTTGAGTTTAGATTGTGCCTGTTAGAACTGGACATGCTACAGAATCTCATGCCAAATCTATAAAACTTCCTTTTGATTACCTTGCTGAGACAATAATTCAAGAATTAGTGTTTAATTCATTGCAATTTAGAAACCCTATTTATGGTTCTCAAACTTCAGAGCACTTAAGAATCCCCTAAGGAATTAGAAAAAAATGACTTTTTATTTGAAACAAAACTTACTAACCTTATAATAAAATTAGCATATTGAACTTAAAGGTTTAAAAGATCTAAATTTACAAGTTTATAATTTTAATAAATTGAAAATTAACATTGGCAACTGTAAATACTTTTTTCAAGCCCAAAATCTTCCCTCAAGAAAATTAACAATACAACTGACATTTCTCAGGGTTCTTTGCAAATCCCCTTGGCTTATAATAACCAATATGCATGTGTCTCCTTTTCTTTGGTTTCAACTATCATCTTTAGGCTTATTGTTAAAAAATTAGTAATTTTGATTAAGAGAATCTCTTAAAAGTGTGGTGAGTTTCCAGACCTGGTAGGGGTTATGGTGATTTAGGTGTTTAGGAATTGTCCCAGGTAGGTCCCACTCGTGTATACAAAAGCATCCGTTAGCAATGCCATTAGTCTATTATCCTCTGACTGCAATCATGGTTATTTCAAGTGAACTTTAAAGAAGATATGTAGAATCTGGGATTTTTTTTTAATTTAAAAAATCTAATTGGCTTTATTAATTGATTCATGAGTCAGGCAGGATCCCATCCAGCAAGTAGAGGGGAGCTTCAATGGGCTACAGAAAAGGAAATGTTTTTAAACATGAAGAAGTAGTGGGAAAAAAGGAAATGATTAGCCAAGAACCCATTGTTTTAGACTAGGTTTTCCTTCTAAGAGGAATGAAGGGGTCTATTAGTAAGCTTCTAAGGGCTGACCAGGAAATCTCCATGTTGACTAGTTGAAGGCTACATTTCTGTGGGATTGATGCAGGTAGGTGAGGCATTAAGTGCTGCTTTACTGACTTGAGGCCTTAACCTAAGTGACATTTTCAGCCTGTGATTTTTTTTCTTTTTAACAACAGTGACAAATACATTGAGGCATCTGGGTGGCTCAGGTGGTGAAGCACTGGTTTTCGGCTGAGGTCACAATCCCTGGGCCTGAATGGAGCCCTGTGCCAGGACCCCTGCTCAGGGGGAGCCTGCTTCTCCCTCTCCCACTCTCCCATCTTGTGTTCCCTCTTTCTGTGTCAAATAAAATCTTTAAAAAGTAAATAAATTCACCTACATAAAATCTCAAAACAAACCAAAGAACCCAACAATGACAAAAATAAACAAACAACAAACACCTTTGTGGAGAATTGCCAGAATCTGGGATTTTTAAAAAGAGTGCCATCTGTTCAAAGAAAATACCAATATAGTATGGACTATTCCACTTGATGCCACAAGGTGTCACTTATATACATGAAAACTCTCCATGTATAACAAACCATTTTAATTCTTTTCAGCAAACATTTTTTGAAGCCCTAACATGGTTCCCAACCTCAAAGGTTCAAATATTACAGAAAAACAGATGTGGAATTCTCTATTTCCAGATCTTTTTCACCTTACAAAATGGAAACTCTATATCCATTAAGCGACCCATTCCTCCCTCCTCGTAGCCCCTGTAAACTGTTCTATTTTCTATCTCTGTGCATTTGACTATTCTAGGTACTTCATTTGGTGGAGTCATACAATAGATGTCCCTTTGTGCTTAGGTTATTTCACTTAGCATAATGCTCAAGGTTCATCTGTGTTAGTATGTATCAGCATTTCAACCCTTTTTAAGGTTAAAAAATGCTCCATTGTATGCAAACAACACATTTTGTTTATCTTTTGATGGATATCCTTGTTATTTCCACCTTCTGACTATTGTGAATAATGCTACTATGAACAATGGTGTGCAAGTATCTGCTAAAGTCTCTATTTTCAACTCTTTCAGGAATATATTTAGAAGTGCAACTGCTGGATCACATAGTACTTCCACTGAACTTTTTAAGGAACCACCATATTGTTTTCCATAGTAGCTGCAGCATTTTAACATGCCCACCAGCAAAGTGTAAGGATTCTGATTTCCCCACATCCTTGCCAATACTTATTTTCTTACTTGTGTTTGTGAATTTTTTTCCCCATCAGGATAGTGTACTCTTTAATCTCCATCCCCCATTCCCCCACCCATCTCCCCTCTGGTAACCATCAGTTTGTTCTCTAAAGAATCTGTTTCTTGGTTTGTCTGTCTTTTTTCCCCCTTTGCTCCTTTGTTTCATAAATTCCACAAATGAGTGAAATCATATGGTATTTGTCTTTCTCTATTTCACTTAGCATTTTATTTTCTAATTCTTTTTTTTTATTTTCTAATTCTATAGATGTTGTAAATGACAAGATTTCATTCCTTTTGACAGCTGAGTAATATTTCATTGTATATATGTACCATTTCTTTATCCCTTTATCAATGGATACATGGGCTACTTTCATAATTTGGCTATTATAAAAATGCTGCAATAAACATAGGCATGCATCTCTCCTTTTCAATTAGTGTTCTTGTTTTAGAGTAAATACCCAGTAGCGTGATTGGGTCATAGGTAGTTCTATTTCTAATTTTTTGAGGAATCTCCATACTGTTTTTTTCTACAGTGGCTACATAAGTTTGCATTGCCACCAATGGTGCACAAGTTGTCCTTTTTCTCCATTTCCTTGCCAACATTTGTTTCTTGTATTTTTGATTTTTGCCATTCTGACAGGCGTGAGGTGATATTTCACTACAGTTTTGATCTGTATTCTCTGGTGATCAGTGATGTTGAACATCTTTTCATGTGTCTGTTGGCCATCTGGATGTCATCTTTGGATAAAACGTCTGTTCATCCCTGTCCATTTTTAATTGGGTTATTTGTTTTTTGGGTGTTAAGTTCTTTATGTATTTTAGATGCTAAACTTTTATCAGATATGTCATTTACAAATATCTTTCCCATTCCATAGGTTACCTTTTAGTTTTGTTGATTGTTTCCTTCAATGTGCAGGAAACTATTTTCAATAGATTATTTTCGTTTTATTTTCCCTGCCTCAGGAGACATATATAGAAAAAAATGTTGCTACAGCCAACGTCAGAGATGTTACTGCCTGCATTCTCTTCTAAGTTTTTTATCGTTTCAAGTCTCACATCTAGGACTTTAATCCATTTTAATTTATTTTTGTGCATGGTGTTACAAAGTGGTCCAGTTTTATTCTTTTACATGAAGCTGTCCAGGTTTCCCAACACCATTTGTTGAAGAGACTTTTTCCCATTGAAAATTCTTTCCCCCTTTGTCAAAGAGTAATTGACCTTATGGTTGTGGGTTCATTTCTGGGTTTTCTATCCTGTTCCATTAATCTATGTGTCTATTTTTTATGCCAGTACCATACTGTTTTGATTACTATAGCTGTGTCATATAACTTGAAGTTCAGAATTGTGATGCCTTCCATTTTGTTCTTTTTCAAGATTGCTTTGGCTATTCGGGGTCTTGTGGCTCCACACAAATTTTAGGGTTGTTTGTTGTAGTTTGGTGAAAAACACTATTTATTGATATTTTGATAAGGATTGCATTAAATGTGTAGACTACATTTTAACAATATTAATTTTTCCAATACATGAGCATGAAATGTCTTTCCATTTATTTATATCATCTTTAGTTTCTTTCATCAGTGTGCTACAGTTTTCAGAGTACATATTTTATCTCTTTGGTTAGGTTCATTCCTAGGTATCTTATTATTCTTGGTGCAATTGGAAATGAGGCTGTTTCCCTAATTTCTCTTTCTGCTGCTTCATTATTGGTGTATAGAAATGTAACAGATTTTCATACATTGATTCAGTATTCTGCAACACTATTTATTTATCAGTTTTAGCAGTTTTTTAGTGGTTTTCAAGTTTCTATATATAGTATTGTGTTAAGCTGCCTGGTCCTGGACTTTTGTTTGTTGGGAGTTCTTTGATTATTGATTTAATTTCATTGTTGAAATCAGTCTCTTCAAACTATTTCTTCTTGCTTCATTTTGGTAGTTTATATGTTTCTAGGAATGTATTCATTTCTTCTAGGTTGTCCAATTTGTCAGCATATAATTTTTCATAATATTCTCTTACAATTTTGTATTTCTGTGGTGTTGGTTGTTGTGGATTTTTTTTTTCCTCTCTCATTTGTGATTCTGTTTATTTGGTTTCACTCTCTCTCTTTTTTTTATTTTATTATTTATTAAATGAGTCTGGCTGGAGGTTTATCAATGTTGTTGATCTTTTCAAAGAACTAGTTTCTGGTTTCATTTATCTGTTACACTTTTTTTTACTTTCTGTATCATTTATTTCTGCTCTCATCTTTATTATTTCTTTTTTTCTGCTAGTATATACTTACTGCCATTTTGTTAGTTGTTGAATAGTTGTTTTTGTAGTTCTTTTCTGTTCCTTTCTTCTCTTGTTCTCTTCTCTCATGATTTGCTGGCTTTCTTTAGCAATATATTTGAGTTACTTTCTCTCTCTCTCTCTTCATTTTTTGATTTGTGATTACCATTAGGTTTATATATAACATCTTAAGCATATAGCAGTCTATATTAATTTGATGGTTGCTTAAGTTTGAACCCATTCTAAAAGCACTAGATATTTACTCCTCTCCCCATCCCATGTTCTAGGCATATAGTATCATCTTTTACATTCTTTTGTGAATCTCTTGACTGATTTTCATAGATACACTTAATTCTGCTGTTTTTATGTTTTCTACTTTTCTCTTACTTATGGTCTTTCCTTCCCACTCAAAAAGTCCCCTTTAACATTTCTTATAGGGCTTTGGTGATGAATTCATTTAACTTCTGTCTGGAAAATGCTTTATCTCTCCCACTATTGTGAATAATATTCTAAATTATGCCAATCCCTCTGGCCTGCGGAGTTTCTGTTGTAAATTCTACTGATCGCTTTATGGGGTTTCCTTTGAATGTAATTGTTTTCTTTTGTTGCTTTCAGAATTCTCCTTATCATGACTTTCTGCCATTTGAATTACTATGTGTCTTGGGGTGGACCTCCTTGGACTGATTTTGTTGGGGGTTCTCTGTACTTCCTGGATCTGGATTTGTTTCCTTACCCAGTTTAGCAAAGTTTTCACCTCTAAGTGAAACTAAAGAAATTTTCTTGCCTCTTTTCTCTCTTTTCTCCTAATGGGATCCCTATAATGCAAATGTTAATACTTGATGGTGTTGCTGACTTCCCATAATCTCATTTTTTATTATTCTTTTTTCTTTCCCCTTTTCGGTTTTATTGCTTTTCATTACTGTCCTCCTGATCCATTCTTCTACTTCCTCTAGTCTACTACTAATTCCCTCTAGTGTGTTTTTAATTTTGATTTAGGAGTTCTTCATCTTTGATTCATTTTTGTTTTCTATTCTTTGTTGATGGTCTCAGTAATATCTTCTACTCTTTTCTTAGTGAATATTTTTATGATCATTACTTTAAATTCTCTACTAGTCATATTTATTGTTTCATTTAGCTCTCTTTCTGTGATTTTGTGCTTTTTTTTTTTTCATTTGGGACATATTCCTCTGTCTCCTTATTTTGCCTAATTCTCTGTATCTGCTTCTATAGATTAAGAAAGTCAGCTTTGTCTCCTACTCTTGAACACAGTGGCTTTATGAAGAAGAGCTCCTATAGTGTCTTGCAATACAATGTCCCTGGCATTTCAGGGATGTCTCTCCCCTCTGTATGCTGTGTGCACTCACCATTGTGGCTAAGCCACATTTGCCTTCAGAGTCACTTTTAATGGCTCTTTTACCTGTGTGGGCAAGGTTTGGTCCATGTGTCGTTAAGGGGCCAGTCTGGGGCTTCCTTGGGCTTGAGTCTGCCAGAGCTATGGTCACACCTCAATGCAGGGCACTAACCATGTTTGTCCTCTGAGAACCTATGGGTGGGGTCTGCAGTCAGACCAGATATCTGCCCCCAGCCAACAGCTGGGGCCAGAGTCAAACCAGTTCTCTTCCCCTCTCTCCAGGATAGGAGCCACTTTGGAGTGATGATGCCCCTGTCAGGGATTGTCAGGGATGCTTACACATTGCCAGGCATGTAGCATCACTTTGGACAGACTCCTGCCAAAGATGTGTTGGAAAGGGCAGGTTCACAGGAGAATGTGAGGGTGGGGCACTTGGTGTTAGCAAGGTTTGTATGAGTCTGCTATGGGAGGAAACCTGAAGCAGCTTTGGAAAACTCCTACAGAGGGTAGGTTTGGGTGGGGGGGGGGAGAGAAGGGGCATGTCTACAAGAGAGTGTAGGGGCAGGTGGTATGGTTAGCAAGCTAGGTGCAAAGTGTTAGCACTAGTTCCTGCAGATGTATGAAAGCTGGGGGGGTGGGGGGGGGGCAAGAGAGGGAATTGGTGCCTGTCAGCTGTTTTATCCTCAGAGAAGTCTAATGATCCCTGCCCCTCTAGCACATGTCCTGAGATTATTATATAAATCTCCTTCCCCTATACCTCACAAGTTTTCCAAACTGCTGCTTCTATGCTCAATGGGTAGTGGGGCATAATGGGGATGTTTCTTATGTTGTCTCTTTAAAGTGAGTACTCAGTTTCCTATTGCCCTCTAGCTCTCCCAGGGTTGAGTCACTGCTTTTTAAGTGGTATTAAACCTCACTGATTATAAAAGCTGATGATGTTAATCACCTCTGGCTTTCAAAGCCAAATGTTATGAGGATTCATCTTCCCAGTGCACATCCCCTGTGCCTGGGGTGACTGAGGTGGGGTCTGCTCTTTCTCTTCTCCATGCTTGCTGTGGACACTGTGGACAGTATGGCAAGTCAGTTTTGTTCCTAACTGCGTCTCCACCCTTCCTAGCATTTTTGATGTGGCCTCTTCTCTACATTTAGCTATTCAGAGTCTATTCTGCCAGTCTTTGGGTCATTTTCTGAGTTATTTACACTGAGGTGGGTGCTATCTGGGTGTATCTGTGGGAGGAGGTGAACTTAGGGTCCTCCTACTCCACCATCCTCCCCAGAAGTTCTATTAGCTTTTATTCTTTAAAAAGACACTTTTAATCATAAATTAATTGAATCCCTCATGGTACAGAAAATTACAAAAACAAAATAAATGCTTAATTCTATTTTATTTAGTAATAAAAGACACATATATACACATATAATACATAATAACTACACATGTGTAACATACATATATATATATATATATAGTAACTATATTAGAAATAAAATATATTGCTTAACATAGGGAACGAAGTACAGGATGAAGGAGCTGAAATAGAAGCTAGAGGTCCTGAGCTTAGCCAAATTTTGTAGATTTGATATGTAAGCACATAATTATTTCATATTCTTATAAAAGTAAATTATTAAATCAGTTCCTAAAAACAAAAACAAAACATAACCAACCTGAAATTATTTCAAATTTTTTTAAAGTATATATGTATTTCTTATAGTATATATTCTAAGGACAAAAAAACTTTTAAAAAAATATTTGTTAGAGTGATCATATTGTTGACAGTAGTTTTGATGTTATTCTGAGACAGCTGCAAATGTTATGTAAGACAAAACAATGAGTCATTATTTTGGTGTGCTTGGAGACCAGCATTTTCACTGTGGGAGAAAGGCTATATACAAATAAGATAAAGAGGTTAAATAAAAACCCCAAAATACTGAATTTAGATTGGAGTGTCCATAAATTTCATGATGTATGTTTATATTTATATTTATATTTATATTTATATCTATATTTATATCTATATTTATATCTATATTTATATTTATTTCTTACCACTGTCCACTAAAGTACCTAGAAGCAATGACAAGTCCGAAAGTCACAAACACTATCAGTGTCAGGTTGTACCCTACTTTCCCACCAGAAGTGTGGGGATTTCTTCACACAACAATATATGCTATTGAGAGATACATTCCTTCTTCCTTTTTAGGGCCATAGATTACTCCATTATATGACCCTACCCTGGTTTACTCAGGTTATCTTTTCATTGAAGTTTGGTTTCTTCTAGATTTGTGCTATCATAAATTGTGCCATAATAATAGACTCACTTTTTTCTAATGTTCTGTACTTTTGTGCTGCTTCATGTTCATGTATTATCTGTCCAACATCCTTTAAAAAGTTATGAGGAAAAAAAAAACAACTTTATCAACAACATTAACAAAACTAGGAGAGGGAGACCCAGGATTTGAAAGGAAGCAAGGACTGCATGTAAGAGGGACCTATGGCAATTCAGTTAAGACTACAGTGAACTGGAGAGAGACCCATGGAAATGACACCATAAGAGAGGAGAGGCGAGACCTGATTGGTATTTAGAAATAGAACTCCAGGAATTTGAAGACTGAAGAGATATGGGTATTAAAAGAGGAGATCTCTAAGCCAGACTCTTGTCTGTGGGAAGGTGATGATCACCAGCAGGGAAAACATGGTAAATCTCAAGGAAAAGATGGTGAATTCATTTTGGACACTTTACACGTGAAAGTCCTCTGGTACAGCAAGTAAAAATGTTGAGTTACCAGAAATGAGTAAAACTGCAGACTTGCAAATCTTTAGCACATGGGCTGTAGGCAAATCCATAAGAGTGGATGAATTTAAGCCAGAATTCTGAGAAAACACTCTATTTACATATGATATATATTTGCATGTTGCATATATGTATATGTGTGTGCATGTGCATACATGTTCAACTGTTTATTTTGGACACTTTCAACATACACAAAAGTGGAGATACAATGCACTTTCTAATATCTCTTACTCCGTTTCAATAATTACCAAAAATTTGCCATTCTTATTTCATTTGCCATGTATTTTTTAAGTATTTTAAGCCAAATCCCACAATTCATAATTTCACCTGTAAACACTACATTTTATATCTCTGATAGGGTCCATTTTTGTTACTCTTATAACCAAAAAGTCATTATTCCACCTAATGTTATTGTACTAGTTTGCTAGGACTGTCATAACAAAATACCAGATTTGGTGTGCTCATGTCTCTGGTGTCTCTCTATGTGTCATAACCTCTTTTTATAACAGTACCCATCATATTGGATTAGGGCCCATCTTAACAGCTTCATTTAATTTAACCACATCTTTAAAGACTCTATTTCCAAATACAGTCATGTTTTAAGGTACCAGGGGTTCAAGCTAGAGTATATGAATTTTCAGGGGACAGAATTCATTCTATAACAGTTAACATGGCCAGTGCACCTTCCATTTTCCTAGAGTGGTTATCACATTATGTACTGGATGGATTCTATTATCATGGTGTTACTTAACGTGTTACTCTGTGCCTCTTTTTTCAAGCAAACTGGTTGCTAGATCTGGAGGCTTCTTTAGATTTAGATTTAATTTCTGGTTTTGTGAAAATATTTCATTAGTAGTAACAATATGAAATGTATCACATCAGGAGGCACATAATACTTGATCATCTCACTTGTAGTACTGTTAAGATTGATCAAGTGTTGTCAGCCTGATTCATGTTTTATAAAGTTCCCTTTCAACCTTCCACCTAATGGTTATTTGGCAAATATTAGCTATTATTTCAGTCATGTCCAGTCTACTAATAGGCCCACCAAAGGCATTCACTTCTTTTACACATTTTTTTTGATCTCTAAGATTTACTTTTGGTTCTTTCTTAGGACTTTCATTTCTGTGCTTATATCGCCCATCTTCTCTTGCATGCTATTTCCTTATCTATCAGAGCCATCAGCATTTCTTTTTTAAAGATTTTATTTATTTATTCATGAGAGACACAGAGAAAGAGGCAGACACATAGGCAGAGGGAGAAGCAGGCTCCTCGCAGGACCGCCTGATATGGGACTTGATCCAGGGATTCTGGGATCACGCCCTGAGCCGAAGGCAGACTCAACTACTGAGCCACCCAGATGTCCCAAGCCCTCAGCATTTAATCATAGTTTTAAAGTCCCAGTCTGGTAATTCCAATACCCATGCTATGTCTGGTTCTGATGCTTGCTCTGCCTCTTCAAACTATATTTTTTGTCTTTTGGAATGTTTTGTATTTCCTTCTTGATAGCTAGACAATAAAAAGAACTGTTGTAAACAGACCTTTAGTAATGTAGTGGTGAGGTTTAGGGTAGATGAAGCATTCTACAGCCCCACAAGTGAGCCTATGCCTCTGAACTGTGAACTTCACAAATGCTTCTCAGCCTCCTCCCTCCTCCTCTCATATGCAGGACAGGATGGTTAGAGTGGGTTAGAGTTTTATTTCCTTCCCTGCAGATCATCTAAGCTCTGATAAAACCCCAACAAGTTAGACTCTGGTTAACTAGTTTCCTGAGGGCAAGCTTTACTAAGAGAACAGAGTTCTCTGGTTTGTTTTCAGATGGCTCCTTTCCTTTCTTCCTGTCTGAAGCACAAGATTTTTCTCTGATATTTACTGTGAAAAACTGGTAGAGTTCTTGGAAGTATATACAAGTGTGGGGGCTGCCTCATGACTGGTCCCCTGGAGTTTTTAAGTGTAGAATTGTCCACACTGAGCCTCCAACAATTCATCAATTGCAGTTCAGGTTTCCCTACCCCAGCACTGGCTCCAGGAGGTTGCTGCTCCAGTTCTATCTGGGGGGTAACTGTGTGCCCTATGACCTCACTTCCCTTGCAGATCTAAAAAGAGTTGTTGATTTTTCAGTTTTGTTCATTTTTTACTTATTGTTAGGATGCAGTAGCAACTTCTGAGCTCCTTACATATGGAATTGGACTTATTATTTCTTAGAAACATTTTCTTTTTATGGGTTGTAAAATGGTAATATTATTTCATTCCTCCCTCATTTATTCACTGGACTTCTTCTATAAAAAAGTTTTCTTCACAGTCAATTTGGTTGCCCTATATTTCAGTTTATGTAGGAAAAGCAGGGTAATTGTTTTGGTTTTTTAACTTTTATTTATCAATTTCAGAATAATGAATTGGTATGTAGCAATCCGTATGTTTTTTCATGAGTTTTTTAAAGAAATGCTAAATATTCATGTATTTAAACATATTTAATGTGTTTCAATCCACTGCAGTCAAAAAATTTTTTATTTGTCCTTCGTGCCCCATGTATTGCTTCTTTTGCCAGTAGGAGCCATTTCAAGCTGGACACTATATCATTGCCTACAAACACACACACACACACACACACACACACAGCCAAAGGATTCAGAATATACATGTCTTTCCCTTCTCTCCACGATCCCATCTAGTTTCCTAACTAATGGACATATGTTACATCCACTTATATTCTATTGGCCAAAGCAAGTCATATGGAAAAATGCAGTCACTAGGGTGGGGGAAATAGATCCTACCCAAGCTGAAGACATGAGAAAAGTGAAATTTTTTTATTTAAAAAATTGTGAACTAATAAAACTACCTCTCTGGTTGTGATGGTTTTATGTGTCAACTTTGCTACCCACCTATTTAATCAAACACTAATCCAGGTGTTACTGGGAAAGAATTCTGTAGATGTGTTACTCATCTACAATTGATGGATTCTAAGTAAAGGATATTACTCTTAATGATATGGGTGGGCATTTTTCAATCAACCTTGGTAATATACAAAGGTCTTTACAGCAAAATCTAAGGTTTCTTGCAGAAGAACAAATTGTCTCAAGGCTGCAACATTAAGTCCCGCCTTAGTTTTCAGCCTCCTACCCTGCCCTACAAACACAGACTTGCCAGCTTCAACAACAACTGAATAAGCCGATTCCTTAAAATGAAAGAATGACCCTAGACAAAGCAATCAGACAAGGGAAAGAAATAAAAAGCATCCAGATTGTAAGGAAGAAATAAAACTATTTCAATTAACAGATGCTATGATCCTATATACAGAAACTCTAAAGAACATAAACACACACACACAACTATTAGAGCTAATTAAACAAATTTGGCAAATTTGCAGAGTACAAGATCAACACTCAGAAACATGTTTTTTTTTAATACAATGAATAATCTAAAAAGGAAATTGGTAATTCCATTTATAATACCATCTGCTATGGACTAAATAATATCCCCCTAAAATCCATATGTTGAAGCTCTAATCTCCAATGTGATTGTTTTTGGAAATAGAGCCTATAAAGAAGTAATTTATGTCTAAATGAGGTCATGAGGGTAGGGCTCTAATCTGATAGATTAGTATCCTTATAAGAATAGATACCAGAAGGGCACCTGTGTAGCTCAATCCTTAAGCATCTGCCTTCAGTTCACGTCATGATCCCAGGGTCCTGGGATTGAGCCCCCTGCAGGGAGCCTGCTTCTCCCTCTCTTTTCACTTGTTCCCCTGCTTGCATTCTTTCTCTCTCTGTCAAATCAAATAAATAAATTAAATAAATAAATAAATAAATAAATAAATAAATAAATAAATAAATAAATAAAATCTTTATTAAAAAAAAAAAAAGGATAGGGATGCCTGGGTGGCTCACTGGTTTAGTGCCTGCCTTCCGCTCAGGGCGTGATCCTGGAGTCCTGGGATCAGGTCCCACACTGGGCTCCCTGCATGGAGCCTGCTTCTCCCTCTGCCTGTGTCTCTGCCTCTCTCTCTCATGAATAAATAAAATCCTTTTTTTTTTTTTTTTTTTAAGAAAAAAGGAGACTCTGTCTCCCTTTCTTTCTCTCCTTTCCCACTAAGGAAGGACAAAGTGAGAAGGCAACTATCTACAAGCCAGGAAGAAACCTCATACCAGAAACCAAACTGGTCAGCACCTTGGTCTTGGATTCCCAGTCTCCAGAGCTATAAGAAAGAAATTTCTGTTGTTTAAGACAACCAGTGTGTGGTGTTGTTATAGTAACATAAGCAGACTAAGATAGCATGTAAGAAGATGAAACACTTAGGAATGAATTTAACTAAGGAGGTGAAAAATTTGTGTACTGAAAACCACAAAACATTGCTGGAGGAAATTAAAGATCTAAAGAAATGAAAAGACATCATGCTCATGAATTGGAACACTGAATAATTTCACACAGCAATACTTGTTAAAGTGGTCTACTGATTCAGTCCCTTTCAAAATCCTTGCGATCAGGGATCCCTGAGTAGCGCAGCGGTTTGGTGCCTGCCTTTGGCCCAGGGTGTGATCCTGGAGACCCGGGATCGAATCCCACATCGGGCTCCCGGTGCATGGAGCCTGCTTCTCCCTCTGCCTGTGTCTCTGCCTCTCTCTCTCTCTCTCTCTCTCTCTCTCTGTGACTATCATAAATAAAAATGAAAAAAAAATTAAAAAAAAAAAAAACAAAACAAAATCCTTGCGATCTATTTGTAAAAATGGAAAAGATGAATCTCAAATTCATATAAAGCTGCAAGACAGCCAAAACAATATTAGAAAAGAACAACAAAATTAGAAAACTTACACTTCCCCATTTCAAAACTTACTCCAAAGGTATAGTAATGAAAACTGTGGTACAGATTTCTTCCTGCTATCCAAAAATAGAGCTCCTATGAAAACTTTTATAAACTGAAATGGCATAGAGTGAAGAAGTAATTAACATTAATTTACATGGAAATTTTTAAAAACATTCTCAGACCCGTAAAATAATCTTTCTCAGGTTTTTCCAATACTTTTAAGACACATCTTGCTAATGGATGCACAACATAAATCAAGATTAAGCACAGATGCTCACAGACCGTGTAAAGCTACAGTAGCTTGTTACCAAGATGTAGTTGCCAATGTTGTTCCACCCTTGAGGCTCAGGGTGCATGCTGTCTCTCTAAAGGGTCACTATAAAACAAATGCTGAACACTTTTTTGTCTTTTAACCTTTTGTTGTAAAAGCAAAAATCCTTTTCAGATTTCTTTCAATTAATGAAAGCAGGTACTAATGTAGGCCTTTTATAAAAGCAAAGTGGCATAACACAAACTTTGATACAGAACAGACATATAGACCAATGGATTAGAATTAAGAGTCCAGAAACAAACCCATACGTGTATGGCAAATTGATTTTTGCTATGGAGATCAAGACAATTCATCGGGAGTAAGAATAGTGTTTTCAACAAATGGTTCTGGGACAACATGCAAAAGAATGAAATGAATCCCTAATACACAACATATACAAAAACTAACTCAAAGTGAATCAATGACAAGCTCTCTCCATGACTCTAGTCCACCTTGTGGGACATTTATCAACCAGTTGTAGCAAGAAACCTAAGTCCATTTACAGAGAACTGTGTATCTGGATCCACTTGGATATCTGATCACCTTCCATATCTGATCAAACTCTTAGTCGCCACCCTTGGTGTCTGATCACCCTGATCTGCCTTCAGTCAGAATCCCATCAAGTCAGTTTAGCCAGATGTTAAGAAACTTCCATCCACTTACCCTCCACCTCTCTTCCTTGGCTATAAATCACTACTTGTTCATGCTGTGTACTTGGAATTGAGCCCAGTTCTATACAGAGCCTCTTGCCTTCTTTTGCAATAGTTCCTAAATAAAATCTGTTTTTACCACTTGAACTATGTCAGGCTCTGGTTGTCTTTTACAGTATATTACCCTTCCCCCAAATTAAAAACAGGCACTAAATACTTCCAAACAAATATTCACAGCAGCACTATACACAATAGTTCAATTGTGTAAATAACCCAAATGGCCATCAATGGACCAACACAAAAAACCGTGTGGTATACACACAGAATATAACACATAAAACTGTGGTATATACACAGAATGCAACAGAATATAGGGCATAAAACGAAATGAAGTACTGATACTTACCATAAGGTGGATAGACCTGGAAAACATTATGCTAAGTGTGAGAGAACATAGACCAAAAAAGGCCACATATTCCATGTTTTGTGAAATATCCACATCGTGTAAAGTATTAGATGAAAGTATTAGATGTCTACTAAGGCCTAAGAGTGGGAAAAATGGAGACTAAATGCTTAATGATAAAAATGTTCTGGAATTAAGAGTTGGAATTTGCACATCTTGAATGTACTAAATGCTACTGAATTAGACTCTTAAAGTGTTTCATTTTCTGTTCTGTGAATTTCACCTCAATAGGAATAAAGTTTACACCCAACCAACAACCAAAGTTGTTTAAAGGTGCAGAACGACAATTAGACATTGTAATATCGGCTAGTTATTCCCTTTCTGAATTGTTAGAACTCTTGAGTGAGGTTGCTTCTATTTGTTTTTTGGGATTTGTTACACATTAAACCCACTGCCGTGTGAACATACTACGGGGGGCTGAAAGGCTTGGACTAGTAACTGAAGGAATGGCGACGTTCCCTTTCCATTCGATGGGCTGTGCAACAAACAAACGCTCGTTCCAAGTTTCTTTCACCCTAGAAATTCAAAAGGGCACCCTACACACCACATAGCCACGTCCTACCTCGCATTCTACGGAGCTGGAGGCCCTGCCAGCGAAGGAGCCTGTGGGCGCCGCCCCCCCTTCCGGGCACGAGTCCCCCAGGGCTTTGAGGGGGACCCGCCCCGGCGACGCCAGCCGCCGGCTCGGATTCCTCAGGGCCGCCCGGCCCCCTCAGCTCCTCCTCTTCCGCCCTCAGGCCCCAACTCGCCCCGCCCAGCGCGCCAGGCGGAAGTGCAGGCGCGGAGCAGGCCGTCGGTTGAGCTGCGACACGCCCGCGAGGGGGCGTGCGGGGCGAGCGTGCGGCTTGCAGCGCGGGGCCACTGGCCGCACGTCGCGTCCCGGCCGAGCCAGCGGCGCGGTCCTGAGACCCAGCGCGGCTGCGTCCCGCCCAGGTGGGCGGGGGGCGGGGGCCGGGGGGAGGAGGGGAGAGTGGCGTGCCCGCCGCGGACTGGTAGGCGCGCGAGATCTTGGCCGGGTCGGAGGTGAGCGAGCGGCTTCCGGAGCGGCTTTTCGCGGCTTGCCAGAGCCGCAGCGCCGCGGGGGGAGGTGTTCCCAGAGACCGGGGGGCTGGGCCGGGCCGGGCTGAGCCCTCGCGTCGCCTGGGAGTCGCCTCGGTCACCTCTCCCAGTGTTTTGAAGCTACCCTTTCCGTTGTAATTTTGACTTGTGGATTCCAGGTACAGGTATTTCCGAAAATTCCCAAGAATTTCGCCTAGCGCTTCTTTGGGGGCGGGTTTCTTGGTATCCATATTGTGACAAGGCTGTGGGCCCGGTTGGTTAGTTGTGGCGCTACGCTGGTAAAGCCTAAGTTGATTAAAAGAACAAAGACAAAAACTTGTGAACAGTTGAAGAGTCAGGTCGGTCAGGAAAAGCAGTGGATTCGATTGCGACTTCTACGGCCGGATTAATTGCTGGTCCTCGCCGTGGTTCCCGGGATTTCAGGAATTAACTTAATAGCAAGCTATTCTGGAGGGCATCTCTTGGAACCGCCGCTCAGTAGGGGCTGCGTTTTCCTGAGTTCCGTACGTTAAAGGCCCTGGCAAGAAAATAGACCGTGATTAGCAAGATTTTCGGGGTTAGATTGAGGACAGTGTGTGAAGGTTGAGAAGCATGATAGCAAGGTAGATCGAAATTAAGAGAAAGAAAAGATGTACATTAGTCTAGGCAAAATCGGGTCTTTATTAGCTTTGCTTTTTAAGATCTAAAAACGAGGGCTGGTTCGATGGCCTGGAGGTCGTAAGTTTTAGTACAGAGAACCTAAGATCAAAAATCGAGAGAGGTCTGGATTCCAGGCTGTTGTGTGATCTTGGGAAAGCCCTTCATTTTGAGTGCCTCAGTTTGTAAAATGGAGACGGTAATTACAGTGTTTTCACAGAGTTCTGGTAAATCCTATGTAAAGTCATAAAGTTGGGTTTGTAAGTTGTATACGTAGTCAATGGTTTTTGTCTGTAATATTTAAAGTTGCTAAGCCTTCCTTCCTCTTTCTGTTTCCCCCAAATTAGTGACAGATCTAATTTTAAAGTCATGACATTTTGCCTGTTACCTGCTTTACCTTCATCTTTAGATTCAATGATCAGGAATTTTCACCTTAATTTAAACTCATAATAAATCCACAAACTGTTGAAAGGTAGGATTAATGTCTTACTCACTTTTTAAATTATTATTCCTGGAACTTGTATGGTGCCTGTCATTTTTTGTTTGTTTCTTAAACCCAAACTGGCAAAACCTAAGCTTTGGGGGCCCCTAAAAAGCCAAAACAATTTCACATGGAAAATACTGTTTTCTGTCCCTTGAGGAAGTGCTTTTTAGAGCGTAGTTGTGGAGACATACAAGTTAGAGGGAGTTAGCCTTTGAATCCCCTGGAGGAGATTCAAAAAATGTTGATCCCTAAGCCCTACTCCAGACCAGTTGATCAGAAAGTAGGGCATGAGTGTGCCACTTTTTTTTTTTTTAAATATTTTTAAAGATTTTATTTATTCATGAGAGACACAGAGAGAAAGAGAGGCAGAGACGCAGGCGGAGGGAGAAGCAGGCTCCATGCAGGTAACCCAACGTGGCACTCGATCCCGCGTCTCCAGGATCACACCCCGGGCTGACAGCGGCGCTAAACCACTAAGCCACCGGGGCTACCTGAGTGTGCCACTTTTTAAAGCTCCTCAGGTTATTCTGTTGTGCTGCCAGGGTGAGAACCCATGTGTTAGAGGAATGAGATTCTTCAGTGTATCCAGTTTGCTTGAGGAGGGCAAGTGCTGGAGGGGCTGGAACTGTATCTGCAAAATGGAGCTTGGGATGTTTGGGGGAATATCTTGAAAGGATTTTTATCTGCAGGTATGATAAAATGCATGATTTGTAAAGTGAACTGTATAGTGATGAAGGTTAGTGGATAGATTATTACAATAATCCAAGAGGCACAATGAGAACAGCAACAGTGGTGAAGGAGAGAAATTTGAAAGCATTTATTCTTTTCTATCCTGGATGTTAAATATTTTGAAGAAAACGAGTAATGCAAACTTTATTTTACTCTATCTAGTTAAAGCTGTACTTTTCAACAATTGGAAAGATTGTGATAGGTGATTTTTATAGTTGCTGATTATTTAAAAAAGCGTTCATAAGTTTCTATTTCTCAGGTCATTTTCCTTAATAATGAAATAATCTCATTTTTCTTAATAGGTTTATGTTAATGTGGGGGTTTTATTGTTTTTGCTTTTTTAGCACCATAAAGATTTATATTAAAGACATGGTTTTCACCCCTCTTCATCAACGCACATAAGTTTTCTCTTCTTTCTGGACCCCTATTTTATACCACAATGGTAAGCTATAGCTCATTATGTTCTTATTTGTGTTTTAGAATGTTCTCTTCCTTTATCTCTATAAAAATAGTAGTGTTACATGTACAGAAATAGTCATGTATGCCCAAGTGAACCCTCCCTGGGAAATTACTTAGCAATCACCTGCAAAATCTTCTCTAGAAAATAAGGGGCTCATCTCTCAATTCAGTGTTATAATTATGTCTGACTCAAAAAAGATAATTTATCTGTCCTTATGTTTGTGAAGCATTAAAAAAATACTTCAGTCTGCCATAGTCAAATCACTGGCAAGGAGGATGGGTATAAATACAAATGACTTGGGGGGGGGGTTGCCCAGGTTTCTCATATTTTAAAGTTCCTCATAATTTTAGATTTTTTTTTTTTGGTCTAAAAACAAATGTAACCTGCTTACTACAAATAACATTTTAAGCAGCATCAGTGTTAGCTCCTCCCCCCTTTATAAGATTTTATTTATTTATTCATGAGAGAGGCAGAGGGAGAAGCAGGCTCTCCGTGGGGAGCACAGTGAGGAACTCAATCCCCAGACCCTGGCATCACGCCCTGAGCCGAAGGTAGACCTGAGCCAAAGGTAGATGCTCAACCACTGAGCCACCCAGGCATCCCCAGTGTTTGCCTTCTAATCGCACATTTTTGTTCACTGACTTAGAATCATTAAAAATACTTGGGGCAAGGCATTTTCCTTTTGCCATTAAAAATTTTAAAGACAAAGGGGGAAAAATCACTTTATTGTGTTTGAAAGAAACAGTAATAAACACTGACCGCAGTGTTGAATAAACCTTTGAAAACATTTATATATATACTCTTCTGATCTTGTGTTTCCACCACTGCCCTGTTAGAGAAAATTAGAACTGTTGCAACGAGGTGCTGACTTCCACTTAGATTTAGATTTTTCATTCATATTAGCTGTTACTTTCCTCTTAAGTGTTAGAAGGAGATGATGAATAAATGATGCTTACAAATACAAGCAGTTATATCTCACTAGAGCTTTTGAAGTTTTGATTTCACAAGATGAGTTTGCTTGAGAAGATTAACAATAGTCACTTGCTCTAGAGTATATATTTGTGTTTATTCTCATTTTTTTATATAAACTTACTTTAAGATTTTAAGACCAAAACAATTAAAAGAACCTTATATATTTGTTGAGAGGGAATATCAAGGGTTATGGTTTTGTGGTGGAAAATGGTTTACATTCAAGAATCTCCTCTTGAAACCTGGGAACCAATTTCACTAGGAATTTGCTGCTTACAAGATTTTTTTCATAAAAAAATATAAATTTATTTTAACTGAACTTTTTGAAATGATGGCATATTTCAGACTTTTTTCACTTTTTCATTTTAGATGTTTAGTAATGTAAGTATTCTTTTTTTTCTTTTTTTTTTAAATTGCAGTCTAAAAAGACCAGCTATTTTGTAATCATGAATTCTCCATTCCTAGGACTAGGGTAGCAGGGCCACTTAAACCTTTACATGATTTCCAAAGGTTGGCAGTATTTATTTTTCCTTTTGCTTTATTGGGATTTTGGTGGATGCTAGTTTTTATCCCATGGAATTTAGTAGGTTGAATTACTAGAGTCTACAAAATAAAACAAAAATTTAGGCCCTTGTAAATAAAAAATGAAAAGTTCTCTGCCTCTCAATGGAACTAATTATAAAGAAGATGTGGTGTATTACTCACATGAGTGGAATATTACTCAGCTATCAGAAAAGATGAATACCCACCATTTGCTTTGACATGGATGGAACTGGAGGGTATTATGCTGAGTGAAATAAGTCAATCGGAGAAGGACAATCATGTGGTTTCACTAATACTTGGAATATAAGAAATAGTGAAAGAGATTATAAGGGAAAGGAGGGTAACTGAGTGAGAAAAATTAGAGACAAACCATGAGAGTCTCCTAACTAGGAAACAGGGTTGTGGAAGGGAAGGTGGGTGGGGGGATGGGGTAACTGGGTGATTGGCACTAAGAAGGGCACTTGATGGCATGAGCACTGGGTGTTATTACTGTATGTTGGCATTGAATTTAAATAAGAAAGAAAATGAATTAAAGAGGACTATCAGGCACTTGGATGGCTCAGTTAAGCATCTGCCTTCTACTCAGGTCATGATCTCAGGTGGGGTCCTGAGATATAGCCCCTCTACCTGCTTCTCCCCCTCCTACTGACCCCCCACTTGGGCTTGCTCTGCCTCTCTAATGCTCTCTCACTCTTTCTCAAATATATAAATAATTGTTTTTAAAAAGACTATCGTTGTTACTGAAAAATACTGTAATCCTGTATGGTACCCAAACCACTTCTTCTAGAGATATCATTGGTGTTAAACTTGCTTATTTAAAACTAATACTTTTTATTCTTAGATGTCATTACAAAACAAAGTTTTATAAATGAAGGGAGAACTTCCCTTCTTTCTCTAGCCTTGATAAAAGAGTCTCAAAGAAATGGATGAAGGGTGGGAATCTTTAAGTTCTCAAACCCTACATGCAGGAATAAAACTATTATTTCATTCTAGATGCATTTCCTTTTACATTTTAATGTTACTGAGTCTATGATCAAGGGCATCTTACAATTATAATTGGCTGCATTTTTTTCTTAATATTACTTAGGATACTGATGCATACTTACAGTTGATGATATCTTAAGTCATTGAAACATGGTAATGATAGTTATCATTTTATTGCATTTCTGTTGGGCACTGATTGTCTGCATTAAGGAATTAGGAATTTCTAAATTGGTGTTAGATACCAGTATGTCAGCACCCTCAATTTTCAGCATTCCTAGTGGATTAGGAGACTTTATCTTTGGTTCACTTTAATTGCATACTTGATGGCCATATATTTTAATACTTGAATGGTGCTCTTAATATTGAAGAACTTGAAGTTTATAAAGTGGTAGTAGTTCCTATCTACAACCTTTGCTCTGTATCAGCCATAAGCACTAGCCAGAAAAAAACCTTTTAGCATTTCTTGTATAATTTATTGTCATGATTAGGTACCCGAGAATGACATGTTTTTTCTTTGTAATATATCTTGAACATACAGTGGGGTGGGTTGAGGATATCAAATAAAGGAAAATATGTTAGATGTGCTTTAGAAAATAAAATCTATTTAAACATTTAATTTAAAATATTACATGTATATTAAATTACTTTTTGTAAGAATAATACGAGATAAACTGTTTACTTTTTACAGCAACAAGCTTTAGAACTAGCTTTGGATCGTGCTGAGGTGAGATATGATTAAGTTACATATTAAGTAGTGTTTATGTCTTAATTAACAAAACTATTCTAAGAGATTTTTCTTTGTGGTTGTCAAAGGAGTACATTAACAGAATTTTAGGGTAAGTATGCATATAATTTAGTTATAAATATATAGAAATACTTTGTGATGATGTTTGGGTCATCTGTTATTTGGAATTCTTGGATAATGTGGAATAAAAATTATTGAACAAAGACATAGAAATTTTAAAATTGTTTTCCTGTTTTGATAAGTTTTCTAATTGTTCAATTAAAGGGAAAGATAGTCCAAGAATATGGAGAGTTCTTGCAGTTAGATATGCTAGGCATATTCTAAACAACCATAAAACATTTTGAGAATAATTCTGACCTGTGAAATCATAGTCCTGAAACTGTATGATTTTGCTTGTAACACAGTGAAATACTGTGCTAAATTTTAGTGCAGTTTAAATTTCACTTGCTCATAACGTATATCTAGAAATTAAGTAGTTTTTCCCACAAGGTATAATTTAATGTGAATCAGAGACTTGAGTGACTGATTTTCTTAGTCTTAACACGTTTTAAGTATACTTAAAATATAGCTGTTTATGCACTAAGCAAAAGGCAAACTGTTTTCATAAACCTTTTTTTTTTTTTTTTTTTTAGTATGTCATTGAAAGTGCCCGACAGAGACCTCCTAAAAGGAAATACCTGTCTAGTGGAAGGTATAAATACTTGATTGATATCTTAGATTATTGAAAGTATGATGATAGCTACCATTTATTGCATTCCCTCTGGGCACTGTGCCAGAAATGTTATAGGTACTTTATATGTATTAGAAATTTCTAAATTGATAATAGCTACTATATCCAATCCAACTTCACTCCCAATTTGGGGGAAATTGGGGGGGGGGGAATTAGAGAAAAATCCAAATTAACATTTCATTTTGTGATAATTATAATAATCACATTATTTTGTTTCATTAAATTTTAGAAAATCTGTATTTCAAAAACTTTATGACTTATATATTGAAGAATGTGAAAAAGAGCCCGAGGTTAAGGTAAGTATAAATGTTTTATGTTATTGTTTTTGAACTGTAAAGGAAGATGGACATTTGAAGCAGATCATGATCTATACTTTTGTGAGTAGACTAACATCTTTTCTAGCTACACGGTAGCCTATTCTGTAGCTGACCCACAGCCTTGGCTAATCTGGCACCAGGTATGGATTATCTACTTGGGTAAGAGAGATGAATAGTGCTTGCTGAATAATGGAAAATATTTCCTTGAGAAGCCCAAAGAAGCAAAGCTACCCTGTATATTATCTTTTGCTCTGCCCACCCCCAAGTGATTTGTAGACTGAAGACAGGAGGAAAAAAGTAGCCTTTTTCCTCATGATGATTTGTACTGGAAAGTTAAAGCTATTACAAGGATGTGTAGGAAATTCAGGTGTGATAATAGAAGATGAATTTGGTCACAAAAATTCATTCTGGCCCAGGTTAACTTAACTCATTTTTATTTAGTATAAAAGTATGAGCAATATAATGTAACAAATTGATTTTTTGATATCTTTTGCATTCTTGAGTAATAAGAGCCTTAAAAGACTCTATGACTTCTCTAAATATGAATACCATTGTGTTGTTTCTGCAGCACATACACTAAAAATGAATCCATTTGGGGCTTGGGTGGCTCAGTCAGATAAGCATCCAACTCTTGATTTTTGCTCAGGTCATGATCTTGGTCCTGAGATCAAGCCCCCATGTTAGGCTCCATGCTGAGTGTGGAGGCTGCTTAAGATTCCCTCGGAGAATCTGCCCCTTGTGCACTCTCTTTTTAAAAAATTATATATATATATATATGTATATGTATATGTATATGTGTGTGTGTGTGTGTAGTATATATATATGTAGTATATATATACACTATTTTACATTTTTACTAGTATATATATATATACACACACTATTTTAGTTTTAGGCAGAAAATAAGTGGAATGCCAGTAATATCTAGCTTTTAAAATCTTAACATAGGGAAAGATGATAGATAATTACTGAATAAACCTTATGATATGTTTCTTACAAGTTTTGTTGAAGTATATTTGATATACAATAAATTACATGTGTTTAAAGTTTATATTTTCTAAGTTTTGACATAGTCACCGTGAAACTGTCACCACAATCAATATAACAAACACATCTGTCATCTTAGGGACACAGCTAAGACAGGATACATAAAGATTCTAAATTGAGGTTGGCAGCCATTATCTATCTGCCAGCTGAATCTAGCCCACTGCATGTTTTTGTAAATTTTTTTTTAATGATATTTTTTTTATTCATGAGAGACCGAGAAAGTCAGAGACATAGGCAGAGGGAGAAGCAGGCTTCCTGCAGGGAGCCACTGTGGGATTCAGTCCCCATACCTAGGATCATGCCCTTAGCCGAAGGTAGACACTCAACTACTGAGCCCCCCAGGCGTCCCTGTTTTTGTAAATTTTTATTGGAATCCAGCCACAACCATTCATTTATGTCTTGTCTGTCGCTGATTTCCGGGTACAATAGCAGAGTTACATATTTGTAACACAGACCTGATAGCCCACAGGCCTAAAACTGTCTAGCCCTTTAACAAGAAATTTTCTGACCTGTTATTTTACTCACCCCAGAAGTAAGTGGGGAGAGATACTCAATGCTGTCACAATTGATCTGACTGTTCTGTCTTATTAGGTTTTCTCTACACTTGAAAATACTTAAAAATTTTAGTCTCTCTCTGTTAATCTTTTTTTTTTAAGATTTATTTATTTATTTGAGAGAGAGCATGTAGTGGGGAGAGGTAAAAGGAGAGGGGAAGAGAATCTCAAGCAGACTTCTCACTGAGCACAGAGCCCGATTTGAGGCTTGAGCTTATGAAGCTGAGATGGTGACCTTAGCCAAAACCAAGAGTCAGACACTTAACCAACTCTACCATCCAGGCACCCTTCTACTAATTTTTTTTAAATAGTTAAATTGTTAATTTGCTAATCATTTTTTTAATTTTCAAAATGCTGGGGAGGTTTTATTCCATGGTTACAATAAATCAATTTATCATTTATTTCTGCATGTGACTGTATATATACATGTTTAATATAAAATACTCAAGTGTATTTTTGAGATCCTGCAAAAATATTCATGGACTCAATTTTTTTATAAGTAAAATTTGATGAAATGAATTTTAACAGCTATATATGTGAGGTTCATTTTAAAATGTGTGTTTCTAAAATAATGGACTTTTAGGTATGTGTACTGTATTTCCTGATGATTTTCTTAACAAAATGGTTTGTAAAGAGCTATTATATTGAATTTATATAGGAAATCACTTAAATTCCTTATTTCCCCTTACCAGCTAGGTATCTTTGAGCCTAGCATTACAACTAACTAGAGCTGTTGAATTTTATGATCTATTTTATGCCAGAAAATATTTTAAAAAGTACAATAACGGTACAACTTAAGATAATACCACAAGTTCTTTATGTGTAGATTTATACTTAACAGTAAGTATATGGTGTCTGTGCTTTATATATTTGCGCTTAATGGTTTTATATTTTACTCATTTAAATATTTTTGTTATATTCTGCTTATGTATGCAAAGATACGTATTTTATATATTTTTTTATTTTTTTATAGATTGCTTTTTGTGGTATGAATTAATTTGTAGAAAACATAGTAATTAGATCAAAATTGAGTTTACTTAGGCATCCTGTATTTGATGGCTGTCATGTTTGTGAATCTTCCCCATATATTCAGGATCATATGTGGAAGGAGCACAAAAGATTAATTCAGATCTGATTTTGTTAGACCATAGCATTTTTGTTAAGGTTATGCTGGATTATTTTCATGAGCTCTGCCTCTTTTTAAAGCAGAAATTAAGAAGAAATGTGAATTTATTAGAGAAGCTTGTTATGCAAGAGACCTTATCCTGTTTAGTGGTCAACCTATACCCAGGAAATGAGGGATATTCTCTGATGCTCAGGGGGAAAAATGGATCAGGTAAGAACCTGCAGAGAGCTGTAGCCACAAAAAATCCATCTGCAAGGCAGGATGTGCTATCTTTTAGAAGTAGTTTTTCAACCTACTAGGTGGTCTGTCCCTCAGATCAGTGATGATAAAAGAAGATGTGAGTCCAAATTTTCCTTTTTACAACGTGTCTTATTAGAAAATATCTGTAAGATGATTACCTTTGTGAATGTGCAGTTGAATTACAACTGCGGTAGGTCTTGGAAGTTAAATTATAAAAGACCTAACATTTAAATAATTGTCACAATTTTCTGTCTATTACTATTTTACATTTTAAGGTAGCATACGGTGTTTTATGTTTTTCTTCTTTATTTTGAGTAGACTCTGAGTCTGAAATTAAGCAGACTCACTGCCTTTTGAATAATTTTCTTATTTGGTAAGATTTATTTCTATTAATGTAAACTTGAAAATGGAGTTTTGAAATATAAGTATTTTTAGATTTTATCAAAGAGACATCTAGAAATTTGATATGGTGATGATATGGGTTCTATAAGGCAGTCATCCAGTTAAGGATTTTTTTGTGTTGTTGATAGTTATAAAATGTAACAGAGAATTTTGTTCTGTAAGTGACCATTTTTCAGATGAGGTAGCAAATTATCGTACTGATTTTTAGATTAGATTTGTAGTCTTCAAGGGACTTTCAGTTACCAGGGTTGGAATTTTATCATATTCTGATTATTGTACTGCTGGCTGTGGTTTGCATTTTGTTGTTACGCCAGATTCTTTTCCATGGTGTGTTGGGGATTTTCTCCTTTCTGACCTAAAATTGTATACAGTTGGTAAAGCCTTTTAGCAGTACATGAAGTGATTCATTTATAAGGCTTAAATAAAGGATTTTAGAAAAGTTTTGGAGATTTATTCTCATTTTTTATGGAACTTCATTTAAATTATGTATGTAAGGTTTGCAGTGAGCCTGATCATTTTTCAGAAACTTTGTTTTAATATTAAGATTCTGAGACCATTCGACTGCCTTATGAAGAAGGGGAATTGCTTGAATACTTGGATGCAGAAGAATTACCTCCTATTTTGGTTGATCTCCTAGAAAAATCTCAGGTACAAAATCTTTTTCTTTAAAATGTCATTTTCTTTAAAATGTCATTAGAGGGTTATCTGGGTGACTCAGTCAGTTAAACATCTGTCTTTGGCTGAGGTCATGATCCCAGGGTCCTGGAATCAACCCTGTGTCAGGCTCCCTGCTTAGCTGCTCTCCCAGCTTGTGCTGTTTCTCTCTCTCGGATAAATAAAATCTTGAATAAATGTATAATGTCATTAAATTTGTCAACTCTATGGTCTTTGTTATAAGTGATAATTATGTTCTCAATGGTGATTAGAACATGAAATGAGACATTATATATATAGTTAAATGGTAACCCATTTTACCGTGGGATACTCATCCTTTAGGCTGTACTGAAATGTGTAGATTTAGTTGATTCTTCTAAAATTGCTTTAACAGTTCATTTGTCACACATATCCCTATACCTGCAATCAAGATTATGGGAGAAACTACTTCTTGGCTTTACTTCAGCAGTACTAGGTACTTAGAAAAAGAAGCCATCTGATGGAATTTTCGATTTTCTCCTAGTCCTAGTCAACTAGCATCCACAGCTGTGTTGATACTATCTGCCTGCTTTTCTGTTAAAATGAAGTCTGCTGTTCCTAAGAAATTCTCTCTACTTGTATTCTGGATTCTCTTCCTTCTCAATTTGCATCTATGACCCCTCTCTCTTTTAGCATCTGTTTACTCCCTTTTTACTAGATAAAGAATACAAGTGGGTTGTACTATATCTCAACTTAATCCTCTCTTGACCCCATGTCCTTTTGCAGTTGCTGTTCTATAATTCTGCTTTTCTTGACAATAGAGTTACTCACAAAGTTGTCTGTTATCATTCTATTTTATCTCATCCAGTTCTTTTCACTACCTACCTCTTTCAGCATTTATAACATCACCATTCTACAGAGGTGACTTTGTCAAGGTCACCAGTAACGTCCATGGCACAAAGTCAATTGGTCACTTTTCTGTTCTCATTTTAATTGGTCTCAGCAAAATTCAGTGCAAATGACTGCTTCCTCCTTGAAACATTCTTTTGGCTTCTGAGACCTCACATTCTGGTTTTCCTCTTCTCTCTATTCCTTCCATCTTCTTTACTGTCATCTCTATTCCACTCATAAATGTGTGAGGTTTTCAGGGTTCAATCCTACCCCCCCCCCCCCATTCTTTAGTAACACTCTGTCCCCGGAGGATGTCAATCAGTGTCATGGGTTTTAAAATGACATTTAATTTGTTGCTTATATCTCTCTGCATGACTGTTCATTCCGTCAAGGTCCAAACTTCTATTTACTGGGGTATGTAATAGATTCCTCAAACTTACCATGACAAGAATAAAGCTTTCATACCAGTTTCAATCTCTGTAATCTCGCTTTCACCTTTCACGTTCAGTCCATCAGCAAATGTCAGCTGTACCTTCAAAATATTTATGGTCATGACCTGTTGTAGTTACCTTGCTGAACTTTTTGCTTTCATTCTAGAACCCCAGAAATCAATTCTCCATGGAGAGTTAGATAAGCTTACAAAACAAAAATTGGAAAAAAAAAAACAAAAAACAAAAAAAGGTTCCTAGCTTAAAATTGTCTAATGTCTTCTCATTGTACAAAACCCCTGCCTTCTCTTCTTCATCTCCTGATTCTTATCTTTACTCGCTACACTGCAGACATCTATGATTCTTTACATATTAAAACACACCAAGTTTATTCCTACCTTAAGACTTTTTATCTGCTGTTCCTTCTGTTTGGATGATCTGTGCCGATTTCTGGCCCTTTGTTATGATTCAGGCCTCAGCCAGAAAGTCACTCCCTCAAAGAGTTTTTTATTTGATCACACAATCTAAGTTAGCTCCTCTCTATTTTATTTCCTTTCTAGCATTTATCATCATCTAAGATTATCTTGTTTATTTCTGTACGTGTTTATTCCCTGTCTTCCCATATTAAATGTCATCCCACCACCACCATCTCTGTATCTGTGAAGCTTCTTGGATTGTGCCTGGCATATAGTTCACATTGTCGTTTTCAATAAATACTCGTTTAAAAGAATGAGCATAATAACAACTCCTAGCATAGAAAGTCACAGTTCCCAGTAAAAGTTCTGAAAGAGTGAAAAAAACCTAGTACTATAAGTGCCTATAGCAGGTTGTATTTAGCAAGACTTAAGTGATAAATGTTCTTACCTTTGGCCTGGAAAATGGTATGTTTAGCTGAAAATTATTATTTATATTTTTAGTTAGCTTCTTTTGTTAGTAAAGACAGTCATATTTCTGAAAATCAGAAGCCGAAACTCTGGCAGATTTGATTGACAGTGTATAACAAAGACAAACTATAACAATGACAGAGTTAGCAAATTATAACAGTGGGCCAGTGAACATCAAGAACAGCATTTCCAGTGATTTATAACATTAATAGAATATAAATGCCAAAACTCAAATCTATAATTAGAAGCCATTAAATGATTTTAAACTGCTTCTTGAGTCATAGTGATGACCATAAAATAATTCCTTGGAAAAGTTTATATAGTGGTAAATCCACCAGTAAGGAAGTCCACTTAAGATTATGTGAGTGGTCAGAAGCATTGCATAAGCATGTAAAGAACCTGAACATTGAATGTAAAAATACTTATGTAGTCTTTTAAAAAAGACAATTAAATATTTTCACTTAAAACAGGTTAATATTTTTCATTGTGGATGTGTCATAGCAGAAATACGTGACTACAGGCAGTCCAGTAATATGAAATCTCCTGGTTACCAAAGTAGGCATATTCTCTTACGACCAACAATGCAGGTAAGGAATGTTTAATTATTTTACGGGTGCCTGGCTAGCTCAGTCAGTGGAGCTGTTGACTTTTTTAATCTCAGAGTTGTAAGTTCAGGCCCCACTTTGGAAGTAGAGATTACCTAAAAACAAAACTTTAAAAAAAGGGAATTTTAAGTTTTACTTAAAGTTTTATTTATTAAATATTTTCATATGTTTGCATGTCTACATATTAATGTATTTCTTAAATTTTATATTTTTTTAGACTTTAATCTGTGATGTACATTCAATAACAAGCGATAACCATAAATGGACCCAGGTTAGTTGTTTTTTAATCCCAAACAGGCAAAATAAAGGGTAGAACAGTACTTACCATTAAGTTAAGCAAAAGATATTTTACTCATAATTTTATTCATGAGTAAGTTTTAGGATTCCTTTATGAGCTTTAGAAGTCAGGGGTCTCTTCATCCATGCAGTAATTGCTCAGGGAACTAAATAGTTCAGTCCCATTTGCTTTAGGACCATGGTGAAACAGGGTCAGAATGCCTTCATCTGCACAACGTGTGAAACTTAATTTTTTTTAATCCCCATTCAAATAGAAGAAAAATATTTGTTTTTATACCATGGATACAATAGATGCTGCTTTTTTATTATCTAGGATGCTAAAGCAGGTCTAGCCTATCTTTTTGCCATTCATGCCTGTTATTAGGCAAAAAGCCTAGCCAATTAACTCTCCAGTGCTGGCTCAGTGTATATTAGGTACCACTCTGCTGCTATAGAGGAGAAGAGTTACTAAACCCAAGAAAATATCAATAATGAAAATTATCTGCAAAATGTGGTTATGAATAAGATGCAATCATCAGTAACTGTCAAGTGTTGTGTTTTAGTTTAGGCTATAATCTTCACCTGCAAGGTTAAAAGCTATTGAAAGAACATTAAAAACCAAAAAAAAAAAAAAAAAAAAAAAAACCAACCCTTATTGGTCAGCATAAGAAGTTGCTAGGATATCAGTTTCTTATTTTGAATGTTGATGAATAAAGGGAGAGATTGTAGCATTTTTATTCTGCCTTTCCTGTATGAACTCTATGTTAGATAGCCAATCAGTGATTAGGAGAAAATTATTTAGAAAAACTAGATCTTAAAATTTTTCTCCACAAGAAGAATAACTTTTGTAGCTGTATGTAGTAATACTTGTTACCTAGGCTTAATGTGGTCATTTTGCAGTGTATACAAATATCAAATCATTCCTGCACCTAAAAATAGTGTGTCAGTTACATCTCAGTAGAAAAGAGGGAGAACATACAGAATTATCTTGATACAAAGTAAATGTTAGTAGAGGACATTTCTTACAGGCAGATGCATAGTTTCTGTCTTTGAAAACTACTACCTGGGGATGCCTAGGTGGCTCAGCTGTTGACCGCCTGCCTTCAGCCCAGGACATGATCCTAGAGTTCCGGGATCGAGTCCCACATCAGGCTCCCTGCATGGAACCTGCTTCTTTCTCTCTGCCTATGTCTCACAAGTAAATAAATAAGATCTCAAAATAAAACAAACAAAAAAATACTACCTGCATCTTTACACAAAAGTTTATTTTCTAAATTTGCATTCATATAAACATGGATTTAGACTTAACTTTTGAGAGTATAATACATTCAAATATTGCTTTATTAACGATTTTAAAAGGTTCCAGTAAGAATCAGGAAGTATAGAAGACCACTTGCATTTCCGATATTGGAGAGTATTTGAATTTCTTTGAATGAGATGCATTCTAAATGGTGCTTTTGTAATTAAGGATTCCAAATTGCAAAAATTTTGTTGTGATTTCACATATTATAGATATTAATAGTATCTCAACTTAATTTTCCTTGAATTTTATACCATTAAATGTTGATGTAAGCTCCATAACATTCCTGCCTGATGGGTAATCTTACCACAATTGAAAAGCTGACACTCACAACTACTTAGCACATATTATACATAGCCTCAAGGAGGGCTGGGGGTAATAATTACAGCTAATAGGTACAAAAGAAATAAATGGATTTTTTAAAACATCAATTTAGAAGTATTAATCTAGACAACTAGAATTCTTAGGTATATAAACCATTAGATCATAGGTTCATAGTATTTATAATGCAGAGATCTGACTAACCCCACTGGTGTAAAAGGGGGACAGTCATTCATTGTGTTTCTCCTGGTGTGATGCAAGAGAAAGTACAGATAGTGCCTATTAGACAAGAATTACTGTCTTAAAAGGCAGAACAAGAATTAAATTAAGCTTCTAGATCTAGTAGTTTACTAGGAATTCAGGAAGTAAAAGAAACTATTAAATGACAAAGTGAGGAAGCAATCAGTCAGATCCAGTTAAAGTCCACAGGGAAAGAGTTGGTCAGATCCAATAAACAACTGCATGAGAAAAGGGGAAAAAAATGAGAAAGAGGTGATCATTACAGAATTTTAAAAAGATGTTTAAGAGATAAAAACCAAATATAACTATAGACTTTGAGCTGAAATTTTAACAAACCAACTAAAAATACACTGGAGATAATGGGAAATTTAAAGCCAGACTGGATGTTAGAGCTCCTATCAATTAGCAATGCATGCTTAAGTTTTTTCAGATAAAATAATATAACCTATTTTAAATTACTCCAGCTAAACAAATATGTTACAGGGGCAGTTGTTAAATGAAATGAATGTTGGTACATGGGTGTCACTATACTTCTGTCTTTTTTTGTGTATGTTTGAAAATAGCCATAATAAAAAGTTGAACTGTTGAAAGAAGCAGTGTTTCTTTGTTTGCAAAAATTCTTATTCAGCAATAGTATTAATTGACTCATTGACCATAAAAAATTTAGTTGTTGCTATTAAAATAACTTAATCATTAAGCAACAAAAAATGGAATGCAGTAAAGCAATACCAGTAAAACACTTGTATACAATTTGAAATTGGGCATATAGAGTGTATACAGTGTTAGTGTGTTCATTTTTATTTTTGTAATGAAGTTAAGCTAAGTATAGAATGGGAGTGTTAATCTCTGTGTTAATGAAAATTCTATGATCCATCATGAATCTGTAAGCTTTGTGGAAGCAGATTTATCTGTTTTGTTCACTACTTAATCCTCAATGCTTAGAATAGGCCCTAACACATTAGGTGCTCAGCAAATATTTGTTGAATTAATGAATAGGCACTCTTACAACTTGACCATTTTGGACAAATTACTGAATTTTGAAAAATTTGTATCTGTTATTGACGTTTGCTCTTAATACATTCTAGGAAGATAAACTGTTGCTTGAGAGCCAACTGATCCTCGCTACAGCTGAACCACTGTGTCTTGATCCTTCTATAGCAGTAACCTGCACTGCAAACAGACTGCTTTATAACAAGCAAAAGATGAATACACGCCCAATGAAACGGTAATTGCCTTTGTAGATAGGTAAACCAAAGGATGCTCCTAGGCAAGTAGCTTTAAACTTCCCTATTTATGGCATCTTTTCCCTCCAAAGTATTTAAGTGCTCTGATTTTTTTTTAAATAGGAATTTAATGGCCTTATTACTTTTTTTGTGTATTACGGTTTTTAAATACTGTCTGCTTTATATTGAAATGGTACATTCTCTGCATTTTGTGAAAGAATAAACTTCTAAAGTTTAGAGTGTTTACCAAAGAGAGGCTGAGAGAGACAAGTATAAACAAAGAATAATTTCTTTATTAATTACTAATAACCAATAACCTGTTTGTTTTGATAATATTGCTTTTCAAGAAATGATGTGGGGGTGCCTGGGTGGCTCATTTGGTTAAGCATCTGCCTTTGGCTTAAGTTATAATCCAGGGGTTCTGGGATAGAGACCCTAGTCGGGCTCCCTGCTTAGCAGGGAGTCTGCTTCTCCTCCTCCTCCTCCCCACTTGTGCTCTCTCTCCCTCTCTCAAGTAAATAAAATTGTGGAAAGAAAGAAACAATTTGAATTTATTTTTGAGATCTGGTAAAATATCACAGCCTGGCAAGTTAGTTTATAAGCAGATGCCCCTTTTATAACGTTGTAATTTGTCTTTAAATGTCTTAGCTATCTCCTCTACTTACATTAATTTGGGCTACAGTTATAATTCGTTCGTCATTAAGTACTCTTGACATAATTGTTTGAATTGCTCACTTTGGATAATCTTCAAGTTTGAAGGATTTCAAAAACCCAATTTCTAAATTCCTAAATTTATTGTGTAAACAGTGTATGCTAAAGAAAAGATACAATTTCAGAAATAGTGAAATAAGTCCATATAAGATCAGTCAGCAGTTCTTATAAAATCTCTCTTTCTCTCCACATCTCCATGCCCACTGCTAAATCTTTTTGTTAAAGTCACCGTCATCTTCATCTTGACTTCTGCAGTAAATTTCTATTCAACCGATCTTCCCGCTACTTATCTTTGCTCCCTTCTGGTCTATTTGCCAGGTCAGCAAACCTTAATATCTTTTAAAAACCTCAAAGGAGATTATGCCACTGCTTGCTTAAATTTCCCTAAAAGCTTCTCATTGTACTTCACATTAAATCAAAACACTTCACCATTGATCTGTAAGGCCCGTTCCTCATTCTCTGACCTCATCTATTTAATGTGGCCACATCTATTTTCTGTCTTTAAAACAGATTAAGTTAATTCTTTTTTAGTTTTTACGTTTTTCTCTGTACTTCAGATACTCATTCCCAGATCTTGTCTTTTTTGTTTGTTTGTTTGTTTTTAGATTTTACCTGTTTGCTAGTGAGAGAGAGCATGAGCAGGGGATGCAGGGGTGGGTGGAGGCAGAGGGAGAGGGCAAAGCAGACTCCTTACCAAGCAGGGAGCCCAATGCAAGGCTTGATCCTAGGTCCTTGAGATCATGACCTGAGCAGAAGGCAGACGCCCAACCAATGAACCACACAGGTGCCCTCCATGATCTTTTCATAGCCAATTCCTTCTTGCCATTCATGTCTCAGCTCACACATCATTTCTTCAGTCAGTCCTTCCTTTATCTTACCTAATGTTGCCCTCTCTATCTCTGACTCACCACAGTACCCTGGTTTTCTTTTGTTTTGTTTTTCCTCCTACTGATCAGTGCTCTCTGAAATGATCTTACCTGTTTACATATGAATGTTTTTTTTTTCCCTCTGGACTTCTTAGTTCCATGGTGGCAGGAATTTTGTTGGTCTTGTTCATTTTTGTTTTACCATTGCCTGGGACTTTGCTTGGCAAGAGGTAGTGTTCTACAGATATCTGTGATTTATATATATAATGCTTACTGATCTAAATAGAGATTTTTTATTTCTTTAATTTTGTTAGTTTGACTCTTAATATTTCAGATGTTTCAAGAGGTATTCCAGGTCGTCTCTGAATCGGCAACAGGATCTGTCTCATTGTCCACCTCCTCCACAGCTAAAATTACTTGATTTCTTACAAAAAAGGAAGGAAAGAAAGGCAGGTCAACATTATGATCTCAAGATATCTAAAGCAGGAAATGTAAGTATGTGTTTTTTTAAATGAAGCTTATTATTATGTCAGAGCTCTGCTCACTTTGAACTTTCAGCGTATTAATACTGTTTTTAATTTTCAGTGTGTAGATATGTGGAAGCGGAGTCCCTGTAATTTGGCCATACCTTCTGAAGTGGATGTAAGTCAGTTCATGAATTGCACTTATTTTCTTTTTTTTTTTTTTTAATTTTTATTTATGATAGGCACACAGTGAGAGAGAGAGGCAGAGACACAGGCAGAGGGAGAAGCAGAGGGAGAAGCAGGCTCCATGCACCGGAAGCCCGACGTGGGATTCGATCCTGGGTCTCTAGGATCGCGCCCTGGGCCAAAGGCAGGTGCTAAACCGCTGCGCCACCCAGGGATCCCTGCACTTATTTTCATATAAGGTTCCTAAATTTAACTAGTAGCAGCTTATACTCTAGGAAAACAAACACTTAACTTACAAAGTAATGATTTTTTTTTAATCAGTAACTCATTTTTAGAATATTTTAAGAATATTCTTTCACATTAACTTGTGTAAGAATAACTGCTTAATACATTTGTATTGCTGTAAAAAGTCTGTTTAGAGTAGGAATAATAACCAAGGAATTTTTAAATATAGAAAAAGATGGTAATATTACATAATACGTATAAGATGTATTCTTTTTTCATAGTATTTCATTATAATTTCCTGGTAATGCTACTTTTCTTGAATTAGTTAAATGTAAAAATTAACAATATTAGAGCAGTGGCCAAAATTAGAAACTTTGATGTTATTTTCTGCTGATCCATAATATTCATGACCTATAAATGATCAAAAACATGAAAGAGACCTTTTGATGACCTGTCCCTTATTTCTTTTACTTTCCTATTTCTCCTGTGTTCCATTTTGTTCTTTGCTCAACTCTTTAAAATTGGTTTGTTATTTTAATGGATGTTTGCTTTTCTTTTGCATCCTTCCTAAGCTAGCAAATGTACTATTCTTATTTTCTGGAAATTAAAAAAAAAATTGTGAAAAGTACAAATCCAAAACCATCAGAAGTACACTATATATATGACTAAAGGAAGTAAACTATATTATTTTTTGATAATTTAGGTGTTTCTGGAGGAACACAGCTTGAGAAGAGATGTTAGTATAAATACCAAAGAGTGGGATTTAGCTTTGGAAAGTAGACTGGATATCCAAAGCATTGCTTCCCAAACTTTAATGTGTATCCTAATCACCTTGGCTTGCTTGATAAAATGCAGATTTTAATTCAGGAAATCTGAGCTAGCACTTGAGATGCTGCAGTTTTGCCAGTCTCCCAGGTTGCATGGTACTAGGGGGAGGTGGTGGAGGGTGCTGGGTTCACAGCTTACACTTTGAGTAGCAAAACTAATACAAAGTTTCTCAGTCTGAATCTATCAGAAGAATCATCTAGAATGCCAAATAAATATAGGTTTCAGGCCCCAGATCTTCTAATTTAGTCAGGTCTCCAGGGGAAGGACATGGAAATCTGTATCTTTACCAAGTTCCCAGGTGAATCTGATTTACTCTTAAGGTCATGGTTGCCAGAAAGATGAGAATATTTGATTCACATGGGCTAGTAGGAGATGATGCAGAATATACGGTCCATGTCCGATTAAAAAATGGAAAACATTAACAAAAATTTTATCCACTTCAATATAAATTCCCTAGACTTCCCCCAGTTTTGTCACCACTCTTAAGAGAACTCTTGTTCCATGAAAACCCAGCTGAAGGAAAAGATCCTGGTCCTGATTCTCTTTTTGACTTTCTAGCTTTCCTAAAGGATAAATGTGATGATATCAACTTACGGGATAAAAGAAGAGGAACTGCCCAAAAAAAAGCATCTGTGTTTACTACACCTATTTAATGACAAAAGAGATTCTAATTTGTTATTAAAGCCAAATAGTGAAATTAATGTATCAGGAGAGTTTTAAACTAGAGTTTAAATAATGTTATCAGTAATTTAAGAATTTTTGTGCTTGAAACTGTATTGTATTGTTGAGTGATTTAGGTCTTTCCCTTTGTTCACAATACTGATTCCATTACATCTGCTGTCTCTTGATTTGATTACTTAGGTGGAGAAATATGCTAAAGTGGAAAAGTCCATCAAATCTGATGACTCACAACCCACAGTCTGGCCAGCCCATGTAAGTCCATCATTGCAGTCTCCTTTCTGATGAGGCTGTTTCTGAATTTATTAAACATAAAGTGCTTTTACTTGAAGTTTTTTGTTTTTTATTTTTTGTTTTTTTATATAAAGTACATCCTGGGGGTTTGGTGAATTAAAGGAAAGAAAAATTGTTTTGTTTTTCATAAAGTATAGTTTTCATTGTAAAGGGCAGTTGTGTAACTGCATTTTTCTGTTTCAGAAGCATATTGGTAGTTCTGATTTGTTTTCTGTTTCTAATTAGTAACTTATTCTAACAGTGATTTTGAATGTTCTGTGTAATTTTCCCTAAGTGCAGTAATAATTCTTTATATGTGACAAACAGAAGTAGTTCTGTCTCCAAACTTTTACCCCTTTAATATTTAGTATTTGCATTTGTATGTACAGTATATGCAATTCTGCTATTATTTCTCTTGGGCTTGGTTAACTACTCTATTGGAACTCTCATCCTGAAAAGTGCTATGTAAAAAAGAATCCTGGACTTTATTTTCTTAGATGGGCTTAAACAAGTCTATAGTCAAAATGTGATCTGTCTTATTGCCAGTTACAAGTTAATGTGTTGTTTGTTAACTTTGTGTATTGACTGAAGAAAGTATCTGGGACACTGTCTTTTCCAGGATGTAAAAGATGATTATGTATTTGAATGTGAAGCTGGTAATCAGTATCAGAAAACAAAGCTGACCATTTTGCAGTCACTTGGTGATCCACTTTACTATGGTAAAATACAGCCGTGTAAAGAAGATGAAGAAAATGACAGCCAGATGTCTCCATCCCAGTGAGTTCTGTTAAATGCATGTAGTTGACAAAATGAGACCTCAGAATTTATCTAGCAACCACCAATGAATAAAAATTTCCCTTTGGGGATTCATTTGTTATTAAAGTACTCCAATTTAGATTTGTCAGTGGATATAAGTAGACCTAAATTACAATTACCATGTTGTCAAAAAAAACAAAAAACAAAAACAAAAAAACTACAACAATTACCAGGCTGTCCAGGAGTTATTTAAAATAATAATAATAATACCTTTTTAAAAATCTATAGTATAATTCCTTACTTGCTTTGAAGGACATTTCCTTGTTATAGTTATGTGTGGATGTGACTTCAACCTGTGAGCATGAAGTTGAAGCATTTCTGAGAAGTAGTTTGTTTAAATGGGTAACAAGCTTACTGTAAATGAAAAGATCCTTGGTATTGCACCACTGCTTGTAAGGACAAAGACTCGGTGCTTAATGTGGTTTTTGGCTCTGAAAAAATAATACACATTTGATCTTCCAAAACTTACGGACTATGCTTATTCAGTACAAGGTAACAGTATTTTGTTTTCATTGTTAGTTTATTTTGTTTTTCAATCAGGTTGCTCTTTCAAATAGAAGAGACTACAGAAAGGAGCTTAAAAGAAAAAAGGCAGGGGTCAGGCTTATGTTAAATTGTTTATGAAGTCTTTACTTAACATAAAATATGAATTGAAACTATAGCAGAAATGGATTTTAAAGAACAACCTCACCAGTATCTAAGTTAAAGTCAGTGGGAAGAAATAGTTTTATTTGGGGAATCACTAAGTTATTTTTTCACATTAACAGTTCCTAGTGTTGAATACCACATAGATCAGATATTTTGATTACCATTATTTTTAGAAATCTCCCCTTTCTAGACAGACATTGGTCATTTTAAATCATAAACTTTCCTCAAACACAAAGAGATAATATTAATTCTTCTCATTAAAAAAAAATCAGTTCAAATGCCAATTGAGTAGCGGTAACAAGAGAATTGAATTTTTTGCCTTCACATCAGGGAGATGCTGAAAAATGCTGCATGATTTGTTACTTCCAGTCATTCCTCCATATTCATAAATTACTTGAGTTAATAACTATGAAATTAAAGTTTGAGCTGCATTAACCAAGTTTTTTCTTTTTTTTACATTTTATATTTCAGCTCCTCCACAGATGATCATTCAAATTGGTAATTAAAAAATAAACAAATTCACTATTTTAATCTGTTAAGAAATCATATAAATGTCAAATTCTTTAAAAAGATTTGGTAAAGACATTTTATTGAATTGGCAACAAACTACCTTCCTTGTCTAAAATATATTCTAAGATCTGCTCTGTAGACATTAATGACTTCAAAAATCAAAGGTTAAAGTGAGAGGAAAGCCAAAGGCATTGGACACAGTAGTTCAGTGAATTTTGCTGTAGGGCAGACACTTGCAAGTATATATAGCACTTGGTAACTTTCAGCCCAGATTTTGTTTTTATACATCAGTTTTGTGCCAAAATACATCTCCCTTAAATCAGCCAAATTATCCACAGAATTATTTTATAATGCATGCAAAACTTGGTCATTGCTTCATAAGTTTAAATGTATTTAATAATTTTTTTTGTAATATCTCTGTAGATTGACTCATTTTATAAAACTACAGTCACTAAAATATGGAAGCCTTCAAAAGTATCCCAGGGCTCCTTAAGACAACTCTTAACATAATACTTTTCTCTCTTTTAAACACTTCAGGTTTGTTATTGGATCGAAGACTGATGCTGAGAGGTAAAAATATTTGCATTTTTATCTTTAATCTGGATGGATATTAAAAGCTTCACTTTTAAAGGATTTCTTATGGAATTAGGAAAATAACACAAGAATAATGTTTAAAATACAGTGTATTTTGAATAAGAAAGCATAGATAAAATATCTATGGTAGCTCAGGAGGATAATTTCTAAGTATATAATCAGAATGTGAGTGAAAGTCAGTGGGTAATTTCTTTAGCTGCTAATTGGTTAAATAATCCCTGTAATTCCTGTATTAGAAGGAAGATACTATATGTTTATCTTTAGATTGTTTATTAGCAAAATGTTTTGAGTAGCTTGTTGAAAAGACTAGAAGAATGTACCTTTGGTGCAAAGATAAATTGTCTAGTTTGAATCTTTGTGTTAATTTTGGTGGAATTTTTTTGTTAACAGTTATTTATTTCCTATAAATTTGTGTTTAGAACAGAGTTAGCTAATCTTTACTCATTTACTCTTCATATTCCAGGGTAGTCAATCAGTACCAGGAATTGGTCCAGAATGAAGCCAAATGTCCAGTCAAAATGTCACACAGCTCCAGTGGCTCTGCCAGCTTGAGCCAGCTTTCTCCAGGGAAAGAAACAGAAGTGTGTTGGATGACTCTTTTGTCCTTATTTGTTTTTCAAAGAATCTAAGAAATGTTAAAGACTTTTTTTCAAGGGATGGGGGTATTGTGTAGTATTTAACTTTTTATTTTTTTTTATTTATTTTTTTGTGTACTTTTTTTATTGGAGTTCGATTTGCCAACATATAGAATAACACCCAGTGCTCATCCGATAAAGTGCCCCCCTCAGTGCCCGTCACCCAGTCACCCCTACCCCCCGCCCACCTCCCTTTCCACCACCCCTTGTTCGTTTCCCAGAGTAAGGAGTCTCTCATGTTCTGTCTCCCTTTCTGATATTTCCCACTCATTTTTTCTCCTTTCCCTTTTATTCCCTTTCACTATTTTTTATATTCCCCAAATGAATGAGACCATATAATGTTTGTCCTTCTCCTATTGACTTACTTCACTCAGAGTAATACCCTCCAGTTCCATCCACATCGAAGCAAATGGTGGGTATTTGTCGTTTCCAAAGGCTGAGTAATATTCCATTGTATACATAGACCACATCTTCTTTATCCATTCATTTTTCCTTGGGCACCAAAGCTCCTTCCACGGTTTGACTATTGTGGACATTGCTGCTATAAACATTGGGGTGCAGGTGTCCTGCCGTTTCACTGCATCTGTATCTTTGGGGTAAATCCCCAGTGGTGCAATTGCTGGGTCGTAGGGCAGATCTATTTTTAACTCTTTGAGGAACCTCCACACAGTTTTCCAGAGTGGCTATACCAGTTCAAGTATTTAACTTTTTATAATGTAAACTTTCAAGTATACACAAAGGTAGAAGGGTATAATGAACATCTATCTGTGCATATTAATCACCTGGCTTCAACAATTTACTATTTTCCCTGGAAAGATTTAAGAGTGGAAGCTTTGCTTTAGAGTGGAAGTTTACCTATCTGACCTTCCTCAAACTGTCTGCCCACCTTACTATCTAGAAATCTTCATTTTTTATATATACTATAATTTATTTCATGGATCTTCTTATGTGAAATTATGTATTTTTTTAACTCTCACACCCAATCTATAACAATAAGAGTACTTTGCAGAGTTTTAAACTGTGTGTTCTCATCTAGAAGCTATAGTGGCATTAATTTATGAATTTCTGATTTGAGCTTAATTTAATTTTAACAAGTATATTTAATGTCCCTGTCTCTTAGCAGCCTGAGACTGTGTCAGTTCAGTCTTCAGTATTGGGAAAGGGAGTAAAACATCGACCTCCACCCATCAAACTTCCCTCAAGCTCAGGAAATAGTTCTTCAGGTATTAAATTCTTTGTTGTCTGTAATCTGGAGTAAAACATGTCACACAGTCAAAATCTGTTTTTAAAACTTCATATAATGACTTAGTTAACAGAATTTTGAATTGTAAGTGTAGAAAATAACTTTTATATTCTTCTAGGTAACTATTTTACACCACAACAGGCCAGCAGCTTTCTAAAATCTCCAACTCCTCCTCCTGCTTCCAAGCCACCAAGTCTTTCTCGGAAGTCATCTGTGGATCTCAATCAAGTTAGCATGCTTTCTCCAGCTGCCCTGTCACCTGCCAGCTCATCACAAAGTGAGTTATAACTTAAATTCCTCATAAGCTCTTCATTAGCTTTTTGTACTTAGTGTTTCTTAAAACAGCTATTTTTTTTTGACCAGTAAAATTGAAATCTAAATGTACTATGTACCCAAAATGTATAAATTTTGAGAAGCTTCAGGCAAATCTCTTGTTGATTGTATGTATTTTGTGTTTATTGTAATTGTATTTGTTTTTCTGTATCTGTGTATGCACTGTGTGTATACCTTATAGACTTACAACCTACACATATCCTTAAAAAGATGTTAGCCAAATGTGGCAATAAGATTCCAAAATACTTTTTATTCCAGTGTACCCTAGGATCATGTTACATTTTATGTAAATTATATAGCTGATATGAAAGGAAAAATGTCATACGAGTTGTTGCTGCAGTCCTATTTGTGTATGTAAGAAACCAACTAGTTCCAAGGTGGTGATAGAATAAACTGAAAGCTGATTTTTCAGAAACACTCCTACACTCTTAAAAATTGTAATCAGTTACTAAAATGTGGTAATCATAAAGCATTATTCTGAAAATATTAAAATGTAATTTTTACTACTGAATACTTTTTTTTTTAACATCAAGAAGACTTATGCAAGAATTCTAGCATTCAATTGGGAAGATTTCTTCAAATTAGAGATTTCTGAGATATTTAGGTATCAATTTGAAAAAAAGCATTCCAGTTTTTTAGATTTTTTTATAGATAACTAAAGTGTGCTGAAAGTTTTATACACTGCACAGTGATAGAGTGGTCTTCGCCTTAGATATAAACATCTTCATCTTGATAGCTCAAAAGGTGTAATTTTTCTGCCTTCTTGTTTTGCACAAAGAAAAATTTATAAATTTCCTGGAAGTCTTATTCACACTTCTTATGTTGTGGGTATGGATTATGTTAATCTACTGCACACAGTTGTTACTTTAAGTAAGGGTTGAGTGACAGCTTCTGGACATTCACATTTCTTTCCTTTCTTTCTGCAGGACATGAAAGCTAAAAAAGAAAACACCTCAAGAGCTTTTGGTTTTATTTTTTTGGTTTTTGTTTTTTGTTTTTGTTTTTTTTTTAAAAAGTTGATAAACTGTGCATACTTCATTCACAACAGATTTTCTATACATTCTTACATTTAAACAGAAGTACACAGTTACTGTTAAAGATGCAGTATTATCTATCAAATATTTGCTTTATTACTGCGTTTTGTAAATTTGTTTGTCAGGATAAACTTGATGTGTTAGGAATTAAACATGTACATTTAGGTGCCAATTATGATTGTTAACCATATGTAATTTATTAAGTATGTTCAGAGTTTATCTCAGACTGTTACAGAAAAGAAGCAATATTTTTAAGTGAAGTTCTAAATTAGTGAAATCGTAAATAACAAAAATTAATTTGAATTCCTCTTAAAGTTTTTAGGCCAAAGGTAGCATGTAGGAAATTAACTTTTAAATGGGTATTGTGGTAGAATACAAATGTATATTTTTACTGTTACTGTAATAGCATCTCTGATGGAATTTTTAGGTGATATACTGCATCCTTAATTGTAATTGAGTGTAGCAACACTCATGTATCATGTGTAGAAATTAACACTTGCAGTTAACTGCTTAAAAAAAAAAAACTGGAACAAATTGTCAGTGCTAAGTAAGATTCCATTAACCTTATTTTAAAAAGGACTGGCCATTTATAACAAACTAGCAATTTTTATTTTTCTCAATGAGCAGGATCTGGAACTCCTAAGCCATCTACTCCTACACCAACCCCTTCATCGACCCCACACCCTCCTGATGCTCAGAGCTCAACTCCTATTACCCCTTCAGCCACCCTTACTCCCCAAGATTCAGGCTTCACCCCTCAGCCCACTTTGTTAACTCAGTTTGCTCAGCAGCAAAGGTCTCTGAGCCAGGCAATGCCTGTAACGACCATTCCTCTTTCCACCATGGTAACATCCATAACTACAGGAACCACGGCCACCCAGGTCATGGCAAACTCTGCTGGACTTAACTTCATCAATGTAGTGGGCTCTGTTTGGTAAGTTTGCATTGATGCCCTGGTTTTGTTTCTTTGCTTTGTTTTTTGTTTTTTGTTTGTTTGTTTGTTTGTTTGTTTGTTTTTTAAGATACTCTCACTGTGATGTAAAGAAATTTTTGTGAAATTAACAAATTGCATATTTCTGAAACTGAAAAATAGTTTACATGTGGATAGAAACTATCTCAACAAATCTGTTTTAGTTTTAGGTAATACATGTATTACATGCACTAACCTAATATTACACATTGACAGCAGCATAGATTTTCCTGTTTATCCTCAGCATTGCCATCTTTTAATCCCTTGATTAATGCTTTTATTCTTTCAAATTATCTTTTCAACCCTGGTAAATATACAGTACTTAATTTTAGATAATCTTGCTGTAACTATCTAGCATAAAAATGAAACAGAACCCCAAAACTGATGTTTAAAACCAAGATACCTAATTGTGTTTGTGTAGTAGTTTGTTTTTTAATCCAAGGAATTATTATGTGACTGTAGTTTTTCTTTTGTAGTGCAGGTTTAATGCTTTATCTTATTCTTCTGCAGTGGAGCTCAGGCTTTGATGAGTGGTTCAAATCCTATGCTGGGCTGTAACACTGGTGCCATAACTCCTGCAGGAATAAACCTGAGTGGCCTTCTACCCTCAGGAGGTCTGCTACCAAATGCATTGCCCAGTGCAATGCAGGCAGCTTCTCAAGCAGGTCAGAATATTGGAAATCATAATCTCTAAAAAATTAAAGTATATGCTAGTATAAAAATGTCATTTTAAGCATATTATATGCGCTTAACATCCTTATTTCTTGAAGCATTATGTCACAGGTATTTTGTTTATAAAACCCTTGAAGTTCCAATATTTGAATTAAAAAAGCATTTAGTAATTAACTTCTATGAAGAAACTTAGTAAGTTTCTGCAAATTATATCTGCCTTCCAAACATAATAAATTAATTTTGATAGCCTTATTGTCAGTGTAGCCCTATTCCAGGTTAAAGAAATACATTTTGGAAACAGGTTGTATAAGAAAGGTAACATAGAATGGCAGTAAAAGGACTAGGCTCTGGAGCCAGACTGCTTGAGTTTGAATCACAGTTGTGCAACTTACTGAACAGTACAATCATGGGAAAGTCACCTCACTTTCCTTGTCTGTTAGATAGGGAATAATAATAATGCTTTGCCTCATAGTTGTGAAGATTGAGTAAACATAAATGATGTACTTTAAATTGAGACGTAATAAGCATTCAAAAAAATTTGCTGTACTCATCATAATTAGTAATAGTTTTAGTGCAATAGTTATTTATTACTACATATATTGGAGAAGAGTTCTAATAACTTACACAACTTTTTAATGCTGTTTAAAATAATGTTTTATAACATCTTGGATAATTGTTTTCCTGAGAAAATAATTAGCAGGGAAACAAACTTAGCATAGAAAAATTTATCAAAAAATTTCTGAATTACAAGAGATCAAACACAAAGAGTATAATTTAAACATGTAACATATTGCTGTGATTTCCTAAATCTGATGATCTCAATTTTAATAAAAGTTAGTGACAGAAGCCCTGGAAAATGGAATCAGGTGTTGAATTTAGGATGCTTGCTTATATTTGCATATACCTCTGCTAGTTAGTTGCATATGGCTCCAGATGTTCAGTGTGGGGCCCAAAAGAAGTCACTTATTTTTTCTCCCTAGCCTCAGTTTCATCTGCTCAAAAATGGGAGTAAAAATATCTTAACTTCAGATGGTACTTAGGAGACATTAATGAAGTGATTTGGAAGTGCCTTTGGTAAGCTACAAGCATTATATAGATGTCATCCATTTTTAAAGGGAGTTATAGCTTTCCATGAGAATTTTTCCTGAAGGGGATAAATCAGTACTGTAATATTTTAGTGTGTTTATGCTTTTTTTATTTTCTTTCACAAGGCTTTGATATCATCACCTGTAAAAGTTCTGCTTTTTATCCTTTTTTTATTGAACTATATGCTTAGAGGACCAGATACATTTTAATTAGTGTTCAGATCGGTATATTTTGTTTATGTGGACTTTGAGGCCATGGTCAGCAAAGTGCAAGAATGGTTATCTTTTTTTAAAGGTTTGTCTTAAAAAAAAAAAAAAAAAAAGGCAAGAGGAAGAATATGCCAGAGAGGCCATATGTGGCCCACAGGGCCTACTGAAAAAGTTTGCCAATCCTTATATTATGATGCACTCTAAAGATTTTGGGGATTATGTTCAGAAATAATAGCAATGTTTCCTGACTTTCAGTTTTGACCCTGAAGCACAAAATTCAGTGTTTTTTTAAACATTATTAATATTACAATTTTGTACTTGAAAAAATAGCAAACAGTACATGGATTCTTGGAGATATGATTCTTATTGTATGCTCCTTAACCTTTGAGAAATTTAAATAGATGTCACTACCTGAAATATGTTTTCACAACAATGTAGTTTTATTACATTCATGGTGTCTGCATACTTCTTGATTTCTTTCTCTAGCCAAAAATCAAAATAGTGATAAAAGAGGTTATCATTTCTGAAATAATAGAATACAGGCATTCCTTGCTTTATTGCACTTTGAAGGTACTGCATTTTCTTCGATGAATTGAAGATTTGTGGCAACCCTGCATGAAGCAAGGCATCAATAGATGCCATTTTTCCAATAACTTTTCCTCATTTCATATCTCTGGGTCACATTTTGGCAATTCTTGTAGTATTTCAAATCTTCTCATTATTATTACATTTGTTATAGTTCTCTGCAATAGTGATTATAACTCGTTGAAAATTCAGTTGATTTTTTTTTAAGGTTTTTTATTTATTCATGAAAGAGAGAGAGAGAGAGAGGCAGAGGCAGAGAGAGAAGCAGGCTCCATGCGGGGAGCCCGACGTGGGACTCGATCCAGGGTCTCCAGGACCTGGCCCTGGGCTGAAGGCAGAGCTAAACCACTGAGCCACCCGGGCTGCCCCAGTTGATGTATTTTTTAACAAGATATTTTAATTAAGGTTTATACATTTTGTTTTTAGACATAATGCTAATGCACACATAATAGACAACAGTATAATGTAAACATATTCACTGGGAAATCAAAAAATTCATTTGACTTGCTTTATTGTAATATTCACTTTATTTGCTGTGGTCTGGAACCCACAATACCTCTGAGGTATGCCTATAAAATGCACATCTGGTGCACCACATCTTTGAGTAAGATAATAGTGTTAAAATAGGTGCTGATGAATTTTTTTTTGTTTTAAAGGTATAGAAAAAATAAACACATCTATGCAAAAAGTACTTAAAATGTATTTATATATGCTAAAATATAAAATATTTTGAAGTGTAATAAAATTTTAATTCTCTGTTATAACCATGAGTTTTATTTAACAGGTGTTCCTTTTGGATTAAAAAATACTTCAAGTCTCAGGCCTTTAAATCTACTCCAGGTAATGAGAAATACTGCTTTTGATTGAAGTTTTTATGCTTGGTATGCTTGGTATGCTTTTTTAATGATGTATATCTGATCATATATATAAGCATTTGAAATTTTGAAGTCTGTTCAAAATCTTCTAAGGATGTGGTTCATTATTACTTCCTTTGTGTGATCACATGGAAGGTGAATAAGGAGAAGAATTTGTATCCTATAAACCGCACTCATTAGCTCCAACACCCTGCCTAACCAAGCACTGGCTGCTCCAATGGGGAGAATTGACAACTACAAAGGACTACACTTGCCTACAATAGCATTGATAAATATACTTAGAAAAGAATTCCTCTTTCAATAGACATTTAATGTATACATGGTATGTAATACTCTTTGCTTAAATATTTTAAAAATAGGTAGGTGTTCTTTTCCTAAGAGAATATGATTTCTTAACAAAATGCCACGCTCCTAGTCATTCAATAAATGTCAGTTTATAGTTTGTGTCTAATGATGTATCTTTACTTATGTGTTATCAGTGTCAACATACAAAAAGAGATTAGAAGTGGGAAATTTAGTACATGTTGTGAACTGACAATATTCTGGGTGTTATGCTAGGTCCTTTAATTTAAGGATGAAATCCAGTATGACGCTGCCTATTTGGAAAATGGGTGGTATTGTCTACAGAGAACTTTAAGAAAAAGGTAGACTTGAATGTCTGGACACAAAATGGCAGAGCTTTGGATTATTGGGAAAAAGCAGTAGTACCAGACTGATCAACCTGGTTTCAGGAGTAACAAACTAGGAAACGTATTTTAAGCCAAAACTTAAACATTTCTTATATAAGATGTAAACAGTATCTATACTTAATAGAATGTAATCACAGAACAGTCCACTTATAATATGGATAGACCACAGGTCACATTGGTTTATTTAGCCAACTTTTCTGCAGATTGCTGTTGGAAAAGAGTGGAATTCTTAATAGCACTAATCATAAGGCTACCTTATAAATTATATTTTGCTACACTTATTATCTAACTGATTGAGGAAGGAACAGTTGACCTCTGCTAAGTCCAAACAATGAGGTTTAGAGATACTGACCTAAGAACACTTTTTTACTTATTTGTTTGTTTTTTTGTTTGTTTATGGCTATGCAGAGTTCTGTAGTTGGGTATTTATTTGCTTGGACTTTCTCTTAAAGTTTTCAAAGTGCTTATACAGTAGTCCCCCATTATTTGCAGAGGATACATTTCAAGATACTCAGTAGATGCCTAAAACATGGATGGTACCAAAACCCTGTATAACATACTGTTTTTTCCTCTGCGTACATACTGTTAACCTTAAAAATAAAATTGTCGGTTATTTTACCAGCAAAGTAGATTTATTTGGGAATTTCAGAGAATTGCTATTTGGGCCAAGCGAGCTATGACAAAACCATAGGCAAGTTCAACAAAAAGAAGAGAAGAATATTTTCCTACAATAAAGTATAATTTGTGAATTAGACACAGTAAGAGATTAACAATGATTAATAAAATAGAACACTGATAACTACACTGTAATAAAAGTTATGTTAATATGATCTCTCTCTCAAAATATCTTTTGTACTGTACTCACCCTTCTCTTGATGTGAGTTGATAAAATGTGTACATGATAAGATGATGTGAGGTGAATGTCGTAAACATTGTGACATAGCATTAGCTACTCTTGACCTGACCGTGTCAGGGGGATCATCTGCTTCTGAGCTGCAGTTGACTGTAGTAATTGAAACCAGAGAAAGCAAAACCATGCATGAAGGGAGATTACTATAACTTAAACCCATATAGAATAAATGGAAAAGCCATTTATTTTCTGATGCATTTAGAAACCAAAGTTTTAATTTTTAACATGGAGCTTTCTGGGTGCTTTAAAAAGTTTTGGGTTGTTTTGTTTGTTTTTTTTTTTTTTTTGAAGTAATTTAGGTACAGAATGACAGAGCAGCAAGTAGTACCCTTAAATTAAACATATGGATAGCTACTGTATTTCCGTTACAGCATTGGAATTCCTTACTGTGTTATATAAAAACCCATGCATTTCGGGTCTTTGTAAAGCTGTGTAAAGCTGGAACAAATTAAATAAGTTTTCTTAATTGTATCTGACTATCGTTAGTTTCTTTGGGGATGTCTGGGTTGCTCAGTGGTTGAGCATCTGCTTTCGTCTCAGTGTGTGATCCCAGGATCTTGGGATGGAGTCTCGCATCAGGCTCCTTTCAGGGAGCCTGCTCTTCCCTCTGTCTGTGCCTCTGCCTGTGTCTCTCATGAATAAATATTTTTTTTAAAAAAATGCTATTTTGTATTTATTGATGTGTAAGAAAGGTTTAAATAAAAGCCATATGTATATTTGGATAGCTATTAAGCAAAAAGATATATGTTTGGGATTACCTACATATTTGAGAACCCGAAATAATAGCAATTAAGAACTTTTTTTAAGTAAATTTTTTTTTAAGGTCATGGATATTGGTTTGGTTTACCTGTTTCCTCAATCCACAGAAGAATGTCTGATACATAGTGAATATTCTAAAAGTATTTATGGAATAAAGAAATTTCTAAAATGTGAGATGGGTTAATTAGCTCTTCTTTAATAGCTTCCAGGTGGCTCACTCATTTTTAACACTCTGCAGCAGCAGCAACAGCAGCTCTCTCAATTTACACCACAGCAGCCTCAGCAACCCACAACTTCTAGTCCTCAACAACCAGGGGAGCAGGTATGTGCTTTCCAGCTCCCTACCTGCTTTACATTATAGAATTGTAACTTTTTTTCATATGTTTAAAGTATATTTGACATGGTTTTAGTTTGTTCATACAGGTAGTAGTTCCTGTTCTGCTTTTATTAACAGTAGTAGTGATCAGTTATTGGGTGCCTATTTCAAATTCTTTTTCTGCCCCTATAGCCTATGCATTTTTTGTCCAGTCATTATCCTTCTGTTTGCAGTGTTCTGTGTCTTTTGGAATAGAGATGTCCTTACTATTATTAAGCTTAGGGGAGAGGGAAGATTGACAAAAATATTTGTAGGTTGTTGAACAGAATAAAATTGAAAAAGAACTGCAGTAAATTAAAGTAGAAGGAACTACAACTTTTTCTGAATCTTTGTTACACTTTGGAATCATTCAGGAACTAAAAATACTTATTCTCAGGTCCCAACCCAAGTTTCTCTTAGCTCACAAAGATTCCCCAGGTAAGTGTTGGTTGGGTAAAGCTCATCTGCCAGTAGTTTCTCAGGAAGGGCACATTCAAAACTATTTTTTTATTCTTTAACATATGAAGGATTACTTGGCTAGATATAAAATTGATTTGTACTTTTTTTAATTTTGTAAAGTATACATATAATTTGTTATCTTCATCATTTTAAGTGTGTATTTTAAATCATGTTACATATATTCATATTGTTAGGCATCCAATCTCCAGAGCATTTTCATCTTGCAAAACTGAAATTGTATACCCATTAAACTGTACCAAGTAATTCCCTACCTATTTCCCTCTCCTGCTAGCCCTGACAGCTATCATTCTGCTTTATATTTCTCTGCATTTGACTACTGTAGGCAATATCTGTCTTTCTCTGACTGGTTTACTTCACTTAGTGTAATGTCTTCAAGTTCATCCATGTTGTAGTGTATGTCAGAATTTCCTTACCTTTTAAGCCTGAATAATACTCCATTGTATGTGTATTCCACATTTATCTGTTCCTCTGTTGATGGACATTTGGATTGCTTCCATCTTTTGGCTATGATAAACAATGCTGCTATGAACATGGGTATACAAACAGCTCTTTTCCAAATCCCTGCTTTTCTTTTTTTTTTTTTTTTTTTTTTGGATAATACCCAGGAGTGAGATTTTCAATTTTTTAAGGGACTTACGTACTGTTTTCTATATAGCTATACTATTTTACATTCTCCCTAGTGTACAGGGTTTCTGTTTCTCAATATCCTGACAAGTTTTGACACTTGTTATTTTCTGGGTCTTTTTTTTAATAGTAACCATTTTCTCCTTCTAATAATTGTACACCTTTTCATTTACATCTGTGATCCATTTCTAGTTAATTTTTGTATAAGGTGTAAGACTTAGGTCAGAGTTCTTTGGCGGTGGGCAAAAGGGATTGTTGTCCAATTGCTGCAGCACTAGTTGTTGAAAAAGCCATCTTTAATCAATTGAGTCTCTTGAACCTTTGGCAAGATGTATTTGCATGGCTCTCTCTGTTTTCTGTTCTCTTCCACTTTTCTATGTACTTATCCTTGTGTTGGTACCACACTGCCTTGATTAGTGTCAACTATAGAATAAGTCTTAATATCAGACAATATCCTCCCATTTTATTTTTCAAAACTGTTTAGCTGTTCTAGATCTTTTGCTTTTCCAACTAAATTTTAGAATTGTCTATAGAAACAGAGAAAAAAAGAACCTGTCAGGGTTTTTAAGGGAAATGAGTTAAATCTGTAGGTCAGTTTGAGAGTGACTTTACCATCTTTAATATGTGAATATTCCAGTCCATGAACGCAGAATGTCTCTACCTAAGCCAAAAAAAGCAATTTTTCACCACAAAAATCCTATATATGTTTTGTAGTTTACACATAAGTGTTCTTTCCTTTTTTGGAATTATAAATGGGGTAGGTACTGTTTTAATTTTCAGGTTTCTGCATGTTCACTGATAGCATATAGAATTGATTTTTGTGGTTGATCTTATAGTCCGCAATCTTACTGAACTTGTTTATTAGTTTTAGGAGCTTTTTTGTAGATTCCTCAATATTTTCGAGTCATGCCATTTGCATATAAGAACAGGTTTTTTCTTTGTATGCTTATTAATTTGTTTTTTATTGCTAATTGTAATCATTAGAAATTCTAGTGCTATGTTGCTAGTGTTTTAAGCTTTAAAAAAATGGTTTTGATAAAGCTTTATAGAAGCCTTAAGGATTATTAATATATCATCAAACAATAAACCAATACAGAATTAGTTCTAAAAAATTAGGTTTTATTTTCTTGGTTTCAAAATACAATATACTGAGATGCCTGGGCTGGCTTAGGTAATAGAGTGTACAACTCTTTTTTTTTTTTAAAGGGTTTTTCTTCTTTTTTTTAAATTTTTATTTATTTACGATAGTTACACAGAGAGAGAGCTAGAGAGAGGCAGAGACACAGGCAGAGGGAGAAGCAGGCTCCATGCACCGGGAGCCCGACGTGGGATTCGATCCCGGGTCTCCAGGATCGCGCCCTGGGCCAAAGGCAGGCGCTAAACCACTGCGCCACCCAGGGATCCCAAGTGTACAACTCTTTATCGTGGGGTTGTGATTTCAAGCCTCACGTTGGGTGTAGAGCTTACTTAAAAGATAAACGCAAAATACCACATACTTATTCTTGCTAATTCTACATAGCTTTAAATATTTTCTTTATTCTTTTTACAAGACCTAATCTGATGTTGGTATTTTACCTCATACAGGAAAAAAAAAAAAATAACAAATCAAAATTGTTTTTCTTTCTGTACAAGTCATGTATCATTTTTTTATTTAGGGTTCTGAACAAGGTTCAACCAGTCAAGAACAGGCCTTATCTGCTCAGCACGCTGCTGTTATTAACCTTGCTGGAGTAGGAAGTTTTATGCAGTCACAGGCAGCTGGTTGGTATCTTTATACCTTCATATGTTACTAAAAATAACTGATCATTTAGAGATCTCAGTGTTATTTCTTTTCCTTCTCTTGCAGGCAGTAGCAGGAAAAAATATGGTTCTATTTAATGCATGCACTATTGATTTTGATGGCCCTAAGATTTTTTGTTGTTGTTGTTAATTTGACAGTTGATTAAAAGGGTTTTTACTTTCATATAAATAGTGGTTGGGTTTTCTCACATTACAGTTGGCAGAATTTTATACAATTATCCAGCTTACTACAAAGCTACAAAGCTATTAAATCTTCAGTTCTCCTGGGTTGAGACTGCCTTTTTCTTGATTCCATAATCTTTTATCTCATTCTGGTAGCTTGCATTTGCATGAATCAAGACTTACTGGTCAGCTTAACTTTTATAACCCACTTTTATCATTTGTAATATATATATATATATATATGCTAAATGCTCACCACTTCCAGCAGTAAGTGGTGAGCCAAAGAATTACCTTTAATGAAGGTATCTTGTCATTTAAAAACAGTAATTATAACTTAATATTTAATTAAAGTCACTAACCACGTGTATAAGTAAGTCATGATAGTTTGAAGATTGAGTGGACAATGTCAACATTTTGAATTATCACTGGACTTACTGTCCTAAACAACTCCCAGTGTCTGAATTTAGAATAAGCAGGGTCTTGCATAATGCCGTATTTAGAGCTGGTGAATTTCCAAATATAAATTTGTGATCATGAACCTTTACCACTGGAGCTATAAAATCTCCTAAAATGGCTGTTGTATATTTTAGTGGAAATTCTAGGCTAAAAAGTAATGAGAATGTTTCTAGCTCTAGACCTGCTAATAATAATTCTTTTGAGTGTGTCATTCAGACCATCTCTGGCCTTTGCCTGAAATTTTTTTCATCTGTATGTTGAGAAGGTTAAACTGATTACTCTGGTCCCCTTCAGCTCGAAAAGAAATGGAATATTGCAGTTTCATTTTACTACCATTGTTGGCTAGTAGTAGTCTAGTTTGGAACTCATCACAGTATCTTTTGTTTAAAGCACTTGTCTACCAGTTTTGTCATTATGGTAGAATGGACTTCTCCCACTTTTCCTTACTTCATTGATTATATTTTAAAGCATCATGCTGTTGTTTACATTTTGCCAGAAAACCTTCTCAGCAAAATAGCGAATTTCATTATAATGCAAGGAGGAGGGATACAGTGCTTTGGTACACAGGCACTCCCTTCCCTTTCATATTCAGGAGGTTCAATCATCAGTGGTACCCTCAACTAACAGGAGACTATACTAAATTTATCCTGAAATGTCTGTGATTTGATACTTAAGATTAATCATACTGATAACTTTTCTATTATTTCATTTTCTGTGTTGTCCTTTTCTAACCCTGGTAGCCTTCAAACTTTTTGACTGGCCTGCTTTCCCCTTCTCCTCTCTGTAGTGTTGTCTCAGCTTGGCTCTGGCGAGAACAGACCTGAGCAAAGCCTTCCTCAGCAGAGATTCCAGCTCTCCTCTGCCTTTCAACAGCAGCAGCAACAGATACAAGTAATCCAGCAACTTCACTCTGATTACATTTTTAAAGATACTCTGCTCCAAAAGTAGTTCAACATACCTTACTCTAGTTTTATTTTACTGTCCTTTAAGACTATATAGTAGTAGGTAAATAATTTAGCAAGTTTTACTTAAAAGTCTGACATTTTAGCCAGTCATCTTGGAGCACTGAACATATTTTGTACATTTAAGCCATACTCTTCCCTAATTTAAAATCTTACATGAAGTGCTGGTGGCACATTAACATACATTTTTCAGTTTCCAGTTATTTTTTGAAACAGATAGTTTTAAGTGCCAATGGTTAGCTTTTTGATATTGTACTGCAGATAAAGGCAAGTATATTAGTGTTCCTATTAGTAAATGTCATACCGGTTTTAGAAAAATGTTATTCCATCATTGTAGGAAGTCAGCATTTTATGGTTGACTATCTTTGATATGCAGGGTGGTTTTATATTGCTATAAACTATCATACAACAAATAGTAACTGAAGTTGCTGAGTTACTACAATATAGATTGGCAGGGCAAAGTAACAACTATTTTTGAAGTTCACCAAGAACCCATTTTTAAAGCCCTTAGCAGGCTTCTGTGCCACTGGTGCTGTTTGACTGTGCGTTGTCTCAGTGTGGTATAGTCCCTTTTTGTTATCTTGGTGCTTTCTCCCTTTCAGTTTTGTTGTTTTCATCTCTCAGGAAAAGCACCCTTCCATACCTGCCTACAATTAATGTAACCTTGACTTTTCCCCCCCTCCCTTTTGCAGCAGTTGCGATTCTTACAGCATCAAATGGCTATGGCAGCAGCAGCAGCACAAACAGCTCAGCTACATCGGCATCGGCATACAGGCAGCCAGTCAAAAAGTAAAATGAAGAGAGGCACGCCAACCACTCCAAAATTCTGAGTCTTGCTTATTTTTTTTTCCTCTTTTTTAAAACCATAAGAGCATTGAATCAAAGGATTCTTGAGTTTCTACTTCATTTTTTTTTAAATGTCAGTATTTTACATTGTGAAATGTACAAACTTTATACAGAAGCACAACCCTATGATTTTTAATTAAAAACAGGGAAATGGTCTAACAAACCATTAGGGTTGGTTTGCCTAAGTCATTGCTTTTTAAAAAGTGGTCTCACTGTACATACTACATATGGAAGTGACCTAAGAAAAATACTAGAAACATCTTTCTGAAGAATGTAGTTTGATATTTATTTAGTATAAAAGGTTTGTGCACAGTGTAAGAAATACAGTTTTTACAAATCCGTTTTGAAAATGTGGTGGTTGTTTATTTGGGTTTCATACTCTTAATTACTTCATCCATCAGTTTTTTTACTTCTTTGTGTCTGGTAACTGCTCGGCTCATACAATCCTGAAGTTTAGCTCCAGTCAGGCCACTTCCACCTGAAAGATTATTGACAACACTTTTCATGTTATTTTTACTTGTAAAATAAATAAACCAACACCAAGTTATAAAACAAAAAATTCAATAATGTAAGCCAGTGAGACTGTCTCAAGATTTGCAAGTTCTTTTTTTAACAAGCCCTCAAGTGATTCTAATGCATACCGTAAGTTTAAGAACCACTGGTAGACAATATAGAAAAGTAAGGAATTTGAGATGATAAACTGCAGTAAACTTGTATTAGGTAAATAATAAAACCTCACATTCTATTTGGCCTTTCCTAATACAAAGAAGCTCACAATGAGTTTTTAATTTTACATGTATAGGGTTAAAATGAAAGGAACATGCCTGGTTTGTGAAGACAACATAGCTTGCCTTCCTCATCCATTACTACTGTTAAGGTTCCAGTTGCCAGATGTTCCTCCTCTCCAGTAGGATCAACTATGAGCAGAGTGCTATTTAAAATACAAGAAAAACATAAATTACCAATCTATGAAACAAATTTTATTTACAAAGAATAAAAACTGTGGCCTAGTATTAGATGTCAGATTAACTTAGTGTTGATGACAGACTAGAACTGGTGGGAAACCAGAAAAGTTAATAGCAACTTAACATTCTACTACTTGTTCTTACAAGTAGGGCAAATCTTCTTTGCCCTTCGATTTATGACTATATTAAAGTCCTTGGCAAATCAGAAGATAGCTTAAGGTAAATCTGTGAAATATTGAAGATTAACATTAGGCAGGAATAAGAAAAACTGGGAAAATACAAAAATTCATCATAAAGTTAGGACAGTTTTGAAAGTATAAGGGTTAGCTAATAATAACTGCAGGGACAACAGTTATAAACCTAGATGTCCAGGGCAAACTAGGATGTATGGTTACCTTAAGCATGTACTGAAAAGTAAGAAAGCAGAGTAATAACAATCCAAACTAGGATGTATGGTTACCTTAAGCATTTACTGAAAAGTAAGAAAGCAGAGTAACAATCCATTACCTTAATTACGTAATTTTTTAAATACATTTGATTAACTTACTCATCAAATACAGCAAAGGAAGTTGCAACTGGATGAGTTCTAATATTCAAGTAACTTTTCTTCTTTAAATTAACTTCTGCTAAACCAGTTTCTTCATTTATAGTAACTTCGGGCAGCTGTGCTAGAAAGGCAAACATGAAATAAGTCTCACTCTAAACAAATACAGGTTTCTATGCTTTAAACTTTTCTCTGCTTACATTGTTTAGAAGTATTTTTTTTTAATTATCTTAGGATAATTAAGGTAAATTTAGTGGCTATAAACATTCTTTTTCTTTAATTTAGAATTTCATGAATGATCGATCACTATTAACTAAAACTTTAAAAAGTGTATTGATAAAGTTTAGCAAACAATCTTAAGGTTGCTTACCATTTTTTAAAGCTGCTAACAAAGCAAATGTACAGGCATCCAAGATGTTCCCATCATAGTCAAGGCAAATGATATCACAGTACAGAACCCAAGAAAGCTAGAACAGAATTTATACAAAATACGAATTAAAGCCTTCTGATGGGTAGAACATGGTAACCGTTTAAGCCTACAAACCGCAGAATCCTTGGTTAGACAAGCATGATACCTTCAGAGCTCAAAAACTTAAAAGCTACCCTTATTTATAAAGTATATAACCAACAAAGCAGGTTTGGTTTTTAAAAACTTTGGCTTTTTTTTTTTTAATTTCCAAGCTGATAAATAACTTCTAGATTTCCATCGATAGCTATAGAAGTATAAACAATTTCCATTCTTGCTAAGTTTGCAGTAAAAGAAATGCTTTTGGAAGTCCTAAATGAAGTCCAAAATGTACTTTCCCACGAAAACCTTAATATATGATATGGCTAAGCTTTACAATGCTAATAAATCTGTATATAATGAAACCGGGAAAGCTTCTAAGTCCTAGTTAACTTAGTTCTAAATTTTAGATGTGAAACTAACAGACTAGAAATGTATACTGTGGATTTACCCTAAACACATCAGCTGATCAGATACTAATCTATACAGAATAAACAAATGGCTGAATTACTGTAAAAGAGGGAAAAAAGTTACCTCAGCTTTATTTTTTTTTATTATTTTTTCCTCAGCTTTAAAGTCAAAAAACTTTTTCTATGAACTACATGGTTCATTTTAGATAGTTACAGAGTAAGCTGGATTTTTTAACTAAATTCCATCTTTCTTAGGACGTTCATATTTAAGCCCACTGTGGCTTATTCTTTGTTTCCCTGTTGTCTTTCCATAAAAAACAATTCAGAGTTAATAAAACCTCATAGCTTCCTTATTCATCTTACCTTTCCTGGAGAAATGCATAAGTCCTCTTTCTGAATTATCTGTGAACTTGATTTAATAATAAAGCACAATAAATTAAAGGTCAAAAGCTATCTAAAAATAAATGACAGTCAAATGTTATCAGGATGATCTTACTTTTCAATGACATCTGCAATGAACTGGCTAGCCACCTGGGCCTCTTCTCCAGGAGGTCCAGATCGAAATCTCGATGAACACAGAGGTGGTAGATCCACATTAGGAACTGAAAGAAACACTCTGCAGCTATGAACTAAACTTTACCTCTGGTTTGTGGAAGTCTTAAAGATATTCTCAATCCACTGCAAAGGTGATTATAGCCATAGACAGGATTTCCAAAGGTTGTAAAATCAATTTTTTCTTTTTTTGGTCTTTGTAAGACTCACAGGCTTAGATAAAATATACATTTTCCTTTTTTTTCCCCACAGAAATGCCAAAAAAAAATAAGCATCTATTAAGGAAGGCCTCAATCCTAAATCCTTCAGAAAAATAAGATTTCTTCCAAAATACCTCAATCTGTATCAGTAGATAGCCTCTTAAATCCACCTGCCTGCATTTTTAAAATGTTGGTACCTACTATAAACAACAGATGGTCTGCAGCAAGAAGAATATTCCATAGTGGTATAAATGAGGAATATTTATGGAAATATAAAAGTTTAGGATTACAACACTTTCCTAAGAGATTCTATTTTCTTGTTTGATGACCTCTGAATGTATAAACAACTGATCAAAGCTGAAAAATTTGTAAAATTCTCTATTGTGCTATTAGTCTTACATTCTAACAAAATGTTTCAAGAATGTATTATGCTTCACTCCTAGGTATTTCTGAATCTTTTACATTTTCTTCAACTCAACTACTAGGACTGAACTACAGTATCATTAAATGTGTTTGAAGTATTTGTATTAAAATAACAGAACCATTTAACTTACCAACATATCCTTTATCGGGGGCATCTGTTGGTGGTGCTGCAAATTCCTATAGAAACAAATATGTTCTATGAAAGAAGCTACTCGATATTTGTGAAGAGAGCTTAGCAATTAGTTATAGAAGCCTTCAGCAAAGACCATCTTAGCTAATTACATCAAGAGCATCTAATATGCGTAGGGAGTCCCATCAGACTGTATACGGACATTGGCTAGGTCTGGTCTGCAAAGTAAAAAGGCAGCATAGCTCAGTTGCCTACATTCTAGTGCTACTAACCAAAATTACGTGGGGGCTCTTTAAAAAAAAAAAAATGCATTTTCTTTCTCTCTTCCTCTCAGTAACAAGCTTGAATTTAAACTTAATGTTAATCCTTAGCAAGATTTAGGAAGTGATAATGTGGTCAAGAGCAAAAGTCTAGGAATCACTGACCTGGTTCAAATGTCAGGCCCACACTTTTTGGCTGAGGAACTTTAGTCAAATCAACTAAACTCTTACCACTCAACTTTCTCATCTGTAAAATGAGAAGTTAATATGACCTACTTCTAGGGACTCTCAATAAGGGTCAAATGAGATATGTCCCCAGCATAAAAGCTGGCAACAATTAAGTGCTCAGATGTCAATATCACCCCAGCTTTATCACCCTGAGAAAGAATCTGAACTTAGGTTAAGTAATTCACAGTGTGACATACTGAAAAAAGCACAAGCTGGAGTCAAAGTTATATATCCAAGTTCTAGTTATGGTATATTCCTGGACAAGTTACTGAACCTCATTTAAAACAGAAGGCAGAAAAATTCTACCTCAAATGATTGTTCTCATGATTAAACTGGTAATTCTGTAATAAAGCACCCAATTTAAGGTTCTTGGGCCATAAAAGGTACTCAGTAAACAGTGGCTATTATTCCCTCAAACTCTTTTGAGCAATCTCAATTTTCTACATTATTTGGACTGATTAAATGTTATCACTGGATAAGAGGATATAAAAAATCTTTCTCAAATAACAAGTTCTTAAAAACTTAAAAGTAGTGAGGATTTTAAAAACTTTCATTTCAGCACGTTTGATGCATGTTGACAAGAGTCTTTAGATTTGGGTTTTTAATCTACTTTGGGTGTTCTCTACTCAAAGGTGAAAGCTCTTAGGAAATGAAAAACACTAAAAAAACTGACACATGGCTGCCTAATCAACAGAATTCTAGGTGTAAGTTATAATAAGTACATGAAAATAATTTGGCAAATCAAATCTTGGTAAGACATATATTAAACCTACCGCTTTAATTCCACAAATTACTGTAGTATTTCCCAGCTTCACTAAAGCGGAACCATCTGCAGTACTAATTGAACCTGAAAAGATAAAAGCAAAATAAACAATACATGGAAAGTTTTCATTTTCTACACATGATTTTATCTTGCTATATATCTCAGTAGCCTATGAAAATTTAATTCTCTTTTTTAAATGATGTAACTATTTAAAAATTAGTGTTTTAGGAATTATTCACCTGTCCTTGAATTTGAGTTAGTCATTTTCATTCAGTCACAGAACTGTTCTACAGATAACAATCTCTTGACAAAACATTACTGGATTCCTTTAGATATAGTAGAATTTGGCTGAAATATGTTTCAATGGCTCAGGCTAAAACTCAGGAATGTCATACAAGTTAAACTGGAAAATTCTGTGTTTCGAACAGAAAGTTTAATAAGACATAAAAAAAACGTATCTTGGAGGCTTTGAAGAAAGAAGGGATAAAACACTACTGTTACTTCAAAATTTAAAAGAAGAACATTGACACAATTGACACAACAGTGAGTTTTAAAAACCACCAAAAAGAATACTTCTATTTAAAAAAAAAAAAAAGAGGGATGCCTGGTTGGCTTCGTAGTTGAGCGTCTGCCTTTGGCTCAGGGCGTGATCCTGAGGTTCTGGGATGGAGTTCTGAGGTGGGCTCCCAAGCAGGGAGCCGGCGTCTCCCTCTGCCTATGTCAACTGCCTGCCTCTCTATGTCTCATGAATAAATAAAAGCTTTAAAAACAGAAAAATTCTGAAGCAACTTCAATAACCTATTTTAGAACTCAAAATATCCTTACCTATGTTGACAGTTGTGGTTCTGAATTCACCAAGTTCTCTTCCATCAGGACGGCAGTTCTCTTTCTAAATAGACATTTACATGAAAATGGATTACATTTATACTTTACACACACCAGAGAAAAACACATTAAACCTCGTTAATTCACATAATTTGAAAAGATGCACATGATACTGTTATCAAAAGGTACAACACACATAACCTTTACTCACCAAAAATCTCCTGTAATACTCCAGAGGTTCCACAGTCCTGAAACATGTTAAAAACGTATCTGAGGTAAGTTAGTACATCTTAACATAAATCCAGAAACTGGCAAAGATCTTAGGAGTGTGAGGATGCAGCATAAATTTCCCCAATTTGTAACTTCCTTTCATGAATTCTGATGTTTATGCTGCCCCATACAACTATTAAAAGGTGCTCTTGCAGTCGTAATCAGACTCAACTGCTGTCCTTAACGCTACCTTAAACAAACACAGGCTGGAGCCCGAGCCTTTGGACATCTTTGGAAGAATTAATCCAATTATTACAAAATAATGATGTCACTTTGCTCTGAAGCAGGGATTATCTCAACATGAGGAAAAATTACATCTTTATTTTCAGTGTCCTGTAACTGAAACTTAGCATATTCTTTAATTATGACCAAGGAAAGGAGCCTTTATATTAGTACCTGCAACTTAACAACCACAGAGGTTAAATGTTTTCGTTTTTACTTTATAGTTGTCGAAGGTCACGTGCAGACGCGTTACTCTGGAATTCAGGAGTTCCTAGACTCCCCACTAGCTAGAGCTTGTTTAAGAATGCTAATTTTTAAAGGAGCACATATATATCACTGTATCAATAACTCGAGAGTTTCTGCAAATAGATAACTGCGTCAATACGACGGTCTTCCTGTGGAATCTTATGTAGTTTACCCAATGAAAAATTTGTGAGGACAAAAATTTACGGGCTTCCCCAGAGTGACACCAAAAAAAGGCTCAAGTAAAACCTTCCCAACAAGGCACAATCCTTTTAGAAGGACGTCAGGGAGAGGGAGAACAGAGCGGCACGTGGTTCTGCCAGAACACCTATGAGAAGGCTACGACGCGGGCTCCTGGGGCCGCACGGCCGCCACACACGCCAGCGGCGCTCGCCTCGGCCCCGAGCTCCGCACACGGTCCCTTCCATCTTCCGTCGGACTGCGGAGAAAAAGCCCCCGTTCCTTTCGCCACGACCACCTCCAGGTCCTTCTGCCCGTCGCCTACTGCCGTGACGGAAACAAACCGGAATCTGGCAGGGTGGCCTCCAGGTGAAAAAAAATCCCAGCGAAGGGTTAAAGGGAGCCTCCAACCGCCAGAGTACAAACACGCGCCCGCCGGCCGCCCACACTCACTTGAACCCGGCCGCCATCTTCCCGCCCGCGCGCGTGCGCCTGCGCCAGGCGAGGCCGCGCCCCCGGGCCGCGCGCCTACCCCGCCTCCAAACTTTCGACAGACGCGCCTGCGCCCTTCGTCCGCTGCTGCAGAGGCCGAGGGCTGGTGGCCGCGAGGGGGTTCTCGTTCCGCCTCCGCTCGGAGGAGCCCAGCGCGCCTCTAGGCTTCTTGGCCTCGGACGCGTTTTGTCGAATCTGCTATTGGGAAAGAGACGGGTGTGTCTCTTTAGAAAAACGGTATGCTAGCTCAGGAGTTTAAGGGAAAGCCGACCTTATTGCCAGGAATTGAGTGAGTATTAAGTGTGGGGCATTATTCCAGAGCTCCTGCGTCCTTTCCCGCCTCTGTCTCAGGCTGGGCCCTGGGCGTGCCTCACCCCAAGGGAAGGGCTCCCTGGAGCTCCAGTTGCTGAGCAATCACGTAAACTCTGTGCGCGCTGGTGATCGCCCCGCGGTACACTCTGCGGGCCCCCGGAGGGGCTCCTGAGGAGCAGCTTGTGCCGTGGGCTGCGTTTGTTCTCAAAGCCGTCACCTCCCTCCTAGGTAGGTTTGCCAGACGGAATACAGAACATCCAATTAATTTTTAATGTCAGATACACAAGCTAATTTTTCCCCACTATGAGTATACCCCAAATAGTACATGTTATTAGTTGTTACGGGGCGGGGGGCGGGGGCGGCTGGGAGCGAAGAATGTTTTAGAAATAGATAATGGGTGCAGGAAATTGTGAATGTAACCAATACCACCGTATCGTACCCTTAAAATGGTTAAAATGGCAAATTTTATGCTGTCTCCGTTTTTAAAGACTCATGGAATACAATAAAACCTTTTTAATGGGTGGATTGCACGGTGCGTGAGTGCTGTCTTAAGACGGCTGTCGAACAGCCGCTCACTGCCTACCTGAAATTCCGACTGGGTGGAATCCTGTGTGGGCCTGCGGGTTCTGTCAGCCCTGCGGGGAACCCGGCGCCCGCCTCTGCGCGCGAGCCTGGCCGCCAGGGACGGCGTGTGCGCCGCCTGGCCGCGAGGGGCGCTGTGGGCGGCGGGCGGCGGGCGGCGGGCGGGCTCGGCCGCTCTGCCGGCGGGAGGCGGAGCTGCGCGGCGGCGCTTCCGCGTGTGTGTAGGCGCTGGGGAGGGCGCGCGGCAGCCGGGTATGGACGATGATTGCGCTCCTGCTGCAGCTGGCTGTGCTCGGCGTGGCGCTGGCGGCCGCCGCCCTGACGCTGGTGAGCAGAGGGCTGGGGACCGACGCGGGCCTGGGCTCCGTCCTCTCAGAGACTCGGCCGCCACGCAGCCTGTCCTCTGCCCCGCACGCTTCGACGCGTCCCTTTCCCCCCACGCTCTCCCCCGAAACTTGACCAGGATTTCCTTTCCTAGAACTTCACAGCCCCTTTCTTCCCTTCTTTGTCTTTATTTTGGAGCGTTACCTCCCTCTGCGGCCAGGCCCTTGTAACGTTGGTTCCCCGGGGGACGTGCGCCCCCGTCAGCCTCCACCGGCCCCGCCGCCCCCGACCTCTGCCCTGTCAGTCCCGACCTCTCCACCCCTTCCTCCTGCATCTGCAGCCTGTGCAGTTCCGGCTGCACCCGGGAAGGTCTCGAGCCCCCCCAGGAGGTTTGCGCTCCCTGGACTGACCCTCCTGATGCGGGGAAGCAACTAGAAGGTGGTGACAGCTTTGACGAGAGCCATCTGCTAGAGATTGGGGTGAATCAGTGGATCAAGAAGACCCAGGAGGGACACAGTAAGGCCGAGGCACGCAGGCCTGCTGTTACCGTTGTCTGGCAGTCCCTATGACCCAGGATTAAACACCCTAAATTCGCTGCCTCTAAAGGAGGGCACAGTAGAATTGAGACTCGGATTTTCTTTGCCATCACTCTGGAAACAAACATTGTAAGCACTTGCTGATTCATTAGTAATGGTTTGCCAAGTGAGCTTTCTCCCTTATAATTTGGAACGAGCCTGCCATCCAGTTAGTACGTGGAGAGGTTCCAGCTTCCTTGACACCCAGATTAGCCCCCCTGACAGCACTGCTGGGAAGGCCGTTCTTCCGCCTTGCCGGGTTTGCACACTTCACAGTTTAGAAATAACTTATAGAGAAAAAGCAACGTGTCCTGACTTCTTCGGTGATTTGTGTCGGGGTCAGAAAGGAGTCCTCTCTCTCCGTTAGGGGTAGATGGAGATTTCAAGGTTTTCTCAGGTTTTTGGTGGGGGCAGAGTTTTGACAGAATCCTAAATTGACTCTGTTTATTTGATCTATCTGTTTTATAGAATTAAATGGGTGCATTTTGAGGATGAACTGGAAGTATTTGATCCTACCAGCTTGTGATTATAAGAGCTACTATTTAGGGCACCTGGGTGGTTCAGCAGTTGAGCATCTGTCTTGGGCTCAGGTCGTGATCTCGGGGTCCTGGGATCGAGTCCCACATTGGGCTTCCCGCAGGGAGGCAGCTTCTCCCTCTGCTTATGTCTCTCTGCCTTTCTCTTTGTCTCATGAATAAATGAAAATAAAATAATTTTTTAAAAAGCTAACATTTATAGAGGACTTATAATTTGGGGGTATTGTATTCAATGTTTTATGTTGTGCGATCTTTAAAACAATGCTAAATGAATGTTGTCATCATTAGCCAGGGGTTGGAGATTCAGGGCATCTTAAAATGGATTGCACTTCTCTGGTGACTATTCCCTATTAAATCTGGGATGACAGAGGCCTAGGGATGACAGGTGGGAAGACACAGCTCCTAAGGCATTAGTTCCTACCAATGGAAGAAGGACAATTATTAGTTCATAAGTAAGGGATTTGAATTTGGTGTCACCTCCAGACCATTCTTAATGGACTAAAAACTGAGAGTGAACATTTAACAACAACAATAAAAATCACATAAATGATGTAATCTTACATAATATAGTTTCTTGTTAACATACCTACTTTTAGATTTCCTTTGTTGCATTTATAACTGCTACAAAAATGCCACATCTCCATCAACATGAAGAGGAGAAGTTCTTCTTAAATGCCAAAGGACAGAAGGAAACTTTGCCCAGCGTATGGGACTCGCCTACCAAACAGCTCTCCGTTGTTGTGCCTTCATACAATGAAGAAAAACGGTGTAAGCCCAATATCATTTTTGGGATATGGGGCCATTGGGAAGAAAAGGAAATTTAAAGTATGAACTTTACTATCTTTGTGAGAACATTAGTAGATGTGGGCTCTGATGAGTGCATAGTTGGTAGTTGTAGTTCATGAGAGCGGAAACAAATGCCAGCTATAAAGAATACGGTCAGCATCATGAAGTCATAGGACTGAAGTGTTCTAGAGAGACATTAAGCTAGTTGTGGACAGAAAACAGGCCTTCTAGTTGGGAAGGGCCGCTGGAAGAGGTCCGAGAGGGCTCTGTTAGACTATTCAGACTTTTTCCATATGTAAACTGAGTGGGGGCTTGGCAAATCATTTTCGAAAACAATTTTTCAGAGATGTATTTTTTTTTCTTTAAGTGCCTGTAATGATGGATGAAGCTTTGGGCTATCTGGAAAAGAGACAGGTACCATATTTCTCTTTCAATATGATGTCCCTAGTTAAAACTAGACTAAATCACCAATTTAGAGATCCCAGGCTAGATCTGTTGAGAGAGGCAGTGCCAGCCATGCCCAAGCCGTCGAGGTCACCGGGCCTCTTGTGCTCAGCTTGTCCCCTTCCATCACGGGTTAGCATGCAAGCCCAGCACATGACACGCTACCTCCAGACGCACGCAGGTGGGTGAACCCAGAACAAACGGAAAGCAGAAATTTCTTATGTACCCTCCCAACCACTTTGTATGCTCTTGCCTGATGATATATTTAAAATTAAGTATGTCTGCAGACTGTGTGGCAACACGATGCTGTTTTTACTTTAGTGACTTTTTAAAACATTTACTTGAAAAAGACTTAGAGTGAAATTGTTTTTCTTTATTATTCAGAGGAGTTCCGCTCATTTATTTTCTCTACTTTCCCTGAATAAATAGAAGAAAAATAGTATGTGTCCTTGTTTTGTATCATCAGCTGCTGCTGGAATCTTCTTGGAGAGTTTAAGGAAACAAAATGAGCTTTGTGGCTGGTCCGTTTTTTTTTTTTTTTTTTTTTTTTTTTTGGTCTGGCGGGGGTTTTTAAATGAGAAAACAGGCTAAAACTCTAACTCATCCAATATCATAAGGTTAGAAATAGTGTGGCCAGATTAGCATTGCACATTCTAACCTCATGGGCTTTTTTTCTCATACATATTTGTATCCTCTCTCATAAGTGCTCAGCACCACAAGCACCTGGCTACTCCACAGATTCGGTGTGGGTAGGCAGTCAAGGGGGGAGCAAGAGTCGGTGTTTGCCCTCTCCTCCTGTCCCACCACTCTCCTCCTTTTAGTTGTTGGCCTTTTTATTTTATGTGGTTTGCATACTTATTTATATTCATGTTAATATGCATCACACTAAAACAATTTTTATTTAAACTCCTTACAATTTTATCAGAATTCTTGATGCCACTTATGCCAAATTGTGGTGTTTTATTTTTGTTTCTTGCAGAAGCAAGATCCTACGTTCACTTATGAGGTGATAGTAGTTGATGATGGCAGCAAAGACCAGACTTCAAAAGTAAGTAAACTTGCTTTTAGGATTGCTACTAGGTAGAAAAGAAATAGAATAATTTGCAGTTGTTAAGTCTTACTTCAACTCATCAGAGAATGCTAAAGCTGTTGTCAGCACCCTCTACTTTACAGCATGAGTAGCCAAAACAGAAATTTCATCAATGGAAAGCTGGAAAATATACCTGCTGTTTCCTCACTCCTTAAGACCAGGGAAGCTTTGAAGATCACCAAGTCAGGAGAAAACATGCACAACAATTCACCATGGCCACTGGGAACCTTCTTTGCCTATCAATATTTGGTTCCTTTTTCCTAAACACAATTTTTTTTCTTTATGCTCCACCTTGCCTTACAGTTTCTAAAGTAATATGCAAATATAGGATGTCTTCATATCTGGCACTGGGTATCAGATATGTCCTTTAGCATACTTCCATCCAGATTTACCTATGGAAGGTAACAAGTGTCTTAGAGTATCATCCTCTCACATTCTTGCGTTCTTAGACCTATAGCTACTGAGCTGCTAGAAAAAAATAAAAGCTAGTCTGTCAGGAATGCAAACACCAGATGAGAATAATGTCACATTCCCTATGGAAATTAGGGTCCAAAGGAGAAAGTTATTGGGTGCCTGGCTGCCTCAGTCAGCAGAGCATGTGACTCTTGATCTTAGAGTGTGAGTTTAAGCCCCACATTGAGCATGGGGCCTACTTAAAAAAAAAGGGGGGGGGGGCGGGTAGGACGCCTGGGTCGCTCAGTTGGTTAAGCATCCAGCTCTTGATCTCAGTTCAGGTCTTGATCTCAGGGTTGTGAGTTCAAGCCCCATGTTGGGCTCCACACTGGGTGTGGAACCTACATCAAAATAAAATAAAATAAAAAATAAAGAGGGTGCTGTTGATGAAGAGAGATAATATAGAAAAGCAATGTGGAAAAGCAAAGGGTATGGACCATAGTACAGTGGACTGATGACTGAAGAGATGAACACAGCAAATACGTATCACTGTTTCATGGCTTTGAGTATAAATCAAAAAGTACTGGCAGAGATGCCTGGGTGTCTCTGTGGGTTAAGCATCTGACTTGGTTTCAGCTCAGGTCATGATCTCGGGGTCGTGAGATGGAGACCCACATCAGTATATATACTCAATGGAAAGTCTGCTTCCTCTCTCCCTCTGCTCCTCCCCCCTGTTCACACACTGTCTCTCAAATAATCAACTGATTCTTTTTTTTTTTTTTTTTTTTTTTTTTAAGATTTTAGTGATTTATTTGACAGAGCGCACAAGCAGGGAGTGCAGCAGAGGGAGAGGGAAAAGCAGGCTCCCCACTGAACCCTGGGATCATGACCTGAGCCAAAGGTAGATGCTTAGTGGACTGAGCCATGTAGGCATCCCCAAATAATCTTAAATAATAATAATAATAATAATGGCAGTTGAGTGAAAAGATTTGGGGAAAATGGTCTAAGATATGAACAACTCTGGGGAGTAAGATCAGTTGCTGACAAATAAGCAGGTGGCAATCACAAGTGTGTATCTGTCAGCGCATGGATTTTATTTTCTCTAGCAACTCATTAGCTTAAATAAAAGAGTCAGAATAAGACAGAGCCACTGCCTATTCTGGTTGGGACCTCTACAGGGAAATGAATTGTGATTTCAACTTGGAGGGTCATTGTTGGTTCTTGACACCAGGAATTCAACAACTCTGGACACTAAAATGTACAGTAAGTATAATCTAGTCACAAGAAGAAGGCAACTGAAATAGCAATATTTAAGTCAAACTCAGAAACCCAGTTTATGTTACTGTCTTGGAATCCAAGTTAATATTATTCTGACTTTTATATAATTTGACAGGTAGCTTTTAAATATTGCCAGAAGTATGGAAGTGACAAGGTACGAGTGATAACACTGGTGAAGAATCGTGGGAAAGGCGGAGCTATTAAGATGGTAATGCATAATTTTGACATTTTTATCTAAAATATAAACATTTTGGGGGATCCCTGGGTGGCTCAGTGGTTTAGTGTCTGCCTTCAGCCCAGGGCATGGTCCTGGAGTCCCGGGATTGAGTCCCGCATCGGGATTGGGCTCCCTGCATGGAGCCTGCTTCTCCCTCTGCCTGTCTCTCTCTCTCTCTCTCTCTCTCTCTCTCTCTGTGTGTGTGTGTGTGTGTATCTTTCATGAATAAATAAATTAAAAAAAAAAAAAAACCTTAAAATATGAACATTTTTTAATGACTTCTTTTGCAGACTATAGTACATTTGTATTCTATAGCTGGCTAGTTGAATACTACCCTTTGAAGTTAGTGGTAAATTAGTTTTAATAAGAACTTCATACACTTATGTATATATAACATCAAATCTTAAAAACTATACCATATTTATAACATACTGGGTAATTCAGGAGAATATGCTTATCTAAATCAAAGTTTAAAATGTTACCATGTGCCTTTGTGTGTCTTTGATATAGTCACTGGATAATAAGGTTAAATGATTTTTTTGGCAGTTTATAAAATCTGATGTGGGTCTATCCTGATGAAATTTGTGGTCTACTAGAAAAAATGATTGTACTTATAAAAAGTACATATGAAGTGCTATAGAAATTCCAAAAGGAATAGATTACTTTCAGAGTCAAGATACTTGGAAGAAAAACCACAAATCAAGATAGTTAATGTGAAAGAAAATACAAAGAGTGTCTTACATGATTTAGAGGTTTATTTTATGCCCTCCACCCCCACCCCCGCCCTACCCCCATTTGAAGAAAGTCTAAGTATTGGCAGCCCAGGCCTTGTTCAGCAATTCCATGGTGTTACCAGAAACCCTGCTGCCTAACTTTGCACTTCTTCTTCCTCATGCATACAGGATGACTCCTGGAGTGTCCGCATTCCAGACAGGAAGGAGCAGGACAGAGGCAGAAGATCTATGCTGGCTGATTTGGCTCCTTTAAGAGAGCTTTCCTAGAAGCTCTACCCAATGACTTAATTCTCATTGGCCAGAATAATGTCACAAGGCCACCCCTATTTCCAAGGGTGGCTGAGAAATGTTTCTTCTAACATTTCCATTCCTGACCTAATCAGAGATCCATTAATAAAAAAGAAGGAAAGAATAGATATTGAGTAAGTAACTAGCAGTCTCAGGCCTGTGTTAGCAGACTTAACAAAGTAGAAATCACTGAAGTCAAGCCTCCCACAGTGATGAACACTGGCTTCCACTTGGTTATTCCACTCAGTTGGTTATTTTGAGTCAATTAACCACTTCAGCATAATTATCACATTTAATCCATCCTCATGTTGTCTCGTGAGTTAGGTCCTATTATTTCAATTACTGGATGAGGGAAGTGATGTTTAGGTAGGTAAAGTAACTTACCCAAGGTCACATAGTTACTAATAATAGGTAGAATGAAGATTTAGATTAGGTTAGTATCTTGAAATCCATGCTCTTAAATGAATCTTGCTGATAGTTTGCGGGAAAAGTTGAGAGAAGAGCATGCCAAAGTAAGAAAAGACAGAAGTCAGAACTCTTAGAGTATGTATCAGGAGCAGTGAGTTTGCTTTGACTGGAGCATAGGATATGCAAAAAGGAGAAAAAGAAAATAGATGCAGTATCATGATGGCCTTTGAATCCATCCATTCACTTAATTCAGCCTAATATAAGTGTCTACAACTTTATTAGAGATACTTAGATGAAGAATAACCAGAGCACCTAGGTGGCTTAGCCAGTTGAGTGTCCAACTCTTGGTTTTGGCTCAGGTCGTGATCTCATCGGTCTTGAATTGAGACCCACATTAAGCCCCACATGGGGCTCCTCACTCAGGAGGCTTGAAGATTGCTTTCTCTGCCCCTATCCCCACTTGCATGTGCATATTCTTTTTCTCTTTCTCTATCTCTCTCGCAAATAAATAAATGAAAGACAGATAACCATCCTATCCTTAAGGATATCATAGTTTAGTAGTGTTGTAAATGTTGTAATAGAAGTATATGCAGAATATTGGCACCACCTTCCGTCTGGGAGGAGCAGCAGCAGAGACTTCCCATAAGAGGTAAATTCTCCGCTGGATCTTCAAGGAAGACTAGGAATTACCCAGGCAAAAGTTGGGGTAGGGAGCTTGCAGAGGAGGGACATGACCAAAGATAGGAAAGAAAGTGTCACAATGAGGAACTGTTAGTGGTACATGTGGTTGGCTTTATAGGGAAAAGGTCAGAGGGTTAGGTGGGTTCAGATCCTGAACTTTTAGGTTAGGAACTTTCAGACTTTTGACAGAGTGACAGCAGCCAGTGCAGTAGCATAAGCAAGGTACAGTAAATTATTATTTGGATCATGATGGTGACACAGCAGAAGAGGAGAGGACAAATGTGGAGGGGAAGTGGATTAAAAATGAGGTAGAATTGTATCAGGTGCTCAGGGAGAGGAATAATTTATGGCCTTGGGTGACTGAGAGGAGGAGGATGTCATTTATAGAAGGAATGAAACACTGCAGAAGGAGCTGGTTTAAAAGACAGTATCTTTGGGGAGCCAGAGTGGCTCGGAAAGTTAAATGTCTGCCTCGGGCTCAGGTCGTGATCCCAGGATCCTGGGATCCAGCTCCATGTCAGGCTCCCTGCTCTGTGGTGAGCCTGCTTCTCCCTGTCCTTCTGCCTGCCACTTCCCCTGCTTGAGCACTCTCTCTCTCTCTCTCTGTCAAATAAATAAAATCTTAAATAAAAGACAGTATCTTTAATTGAGGTTGAGCCATATTAAGTTTGAGATACCAACTATCCAGAGTAGCCTGGTAGTGAGTGTGAGTGAATAATCCACGTGCATCAGATGATAGTTGAACCATTAGGTTGGCAAGGAAAAAGGTAGAGAGAAAAAAGACAGCCAGAAACCAAGCTTTGGGCAAATGAAGCACATAAGGAAGAACAGTCCAAGCAGTGAGAGAGGATAGGGTGTGATTGAATGGATAAAGATGGGAGGCATTAACATAGACTGTTTTCAACAAGTTTGGCAGTGAAGTGAAGGCCATCATTGGTAGAATGGAGAGCAGTCATTAAAGACCCTCCTTTAAAAATAATAATAAAGTGGCTTAAGTAAGATCAAAAGCGAAAGGCATTTTTCCATAATGCTAAGTAATTAACCTCCAGCTCACCCTCAACATGTATCACTGAAATAATCCTTTGGTTTTTAGGGTTTTGGTTTTTGGTTTTTGAGGGTTTTTTTGGCTTTTTGTCTAGATGTTAAATAAAACATTTTTATTCTGCCTTTTTTACCTGCATTCTAATTGATATGATTTAAAAAATTACAGAAACTAATTAGCGGGTTTATCCCTTAGAATAAATGATTAAAGTTTTGTCTACATTTGTATATATCTTATCTATATTCATACTGTTAAGTGACATCACGAACTGTATTCTCTATCAAACCATACATATATTTATACTTAAGAAACAATGAATTCACTCAAATGGACCATGAATTAAGAGTTGATATATAATTTATTACCATGTAAAATACACACTCGTAGAGCCCGATTTTGTACAAAAGACCAGGGAAAAAGTTCAATATTGAGAGGCGTAATTTTGCTAAGTATCAGATTCCTCAAATAAAATAAAATAGTATTTGGATATATCCACATTTCCCAAATTTTAGTGACATTCCATTTTTCCTTATTTAGTAATTATTTTAAACTACTTTAGATTCCAGGGATGCCTGAGTAGCTTAGTCTGTTAAATGTCTGCCTTTGGCTCAAGTCATGATCTCAGGGTCCTGGGATTGAGCCCCACATTGGGCTCCCTGCTCAGCACAGAATCTGCTTCTCCCTCTGCCCCTCCCCCCTGCTCATGCTCGCTCGCTTGCTCTCTCAAATAAATAAATAAAATCTTAAAAAAAACTAATTTCCATATAAACAAATACTAAAGATCTATCATCTTAGGATGTGTTTCACAGCAAATTTGTATATGTTTGTGCAACCCACCCATAAATATGTTCTTCAGATGCTGCCCTAAAATAGATACATAGACAATACATATATAATATATATTTTATGGTTTTTGTTCTTATTGATGTAGGATATCTTTTATTTGTCCAAATCTATTTTCTTAGCATATTTTACAAAGTATTAGTGGTATTATCTCACAGTTTTTAAAATCATTAAATAGGCATTAGATGCATTTGGAAGAATCTTATCAATATAATGGGTTTCCAAGGAACTTTGGTCTCCTTAGGCCATTTCACACCTAATATTAGGTATTAGACTGTCTAACATTAGCTATTTTAAGTAAAGCAAAACAAATTTAACCTTAATTTTAAGTGACTTTCTTTTAATTGAAATGTTTAAATACAGGGTATATTCAGTTCTCGAGGAGAAAAGATCCTTATGGCAGATGCTGATGGAGCCACACAGTTTCCAGATATTGAGAAATTAGAAAAGGGACTGAATGATCTACAGCCTTGGCCTGTGAGTATAAGATATAGATTAAATGATCTTCAATCAAGAAAACAGGTAGTCTTAACATGAAAATGGGATTTGCATACAAGTTTAAAAAATTGGTGCTTTTTTGGTGTGAAATTCCTGTACAGAAATTCCTCCACAGAAAAGCTAATCATTTTATTATAAGCACTTACTGATGATCTGAGATTTACTTGACAATTATTTATTTAACATTCTAGCTAGCCATCTCTCTCAATTTTCAATCACTTCTACCAGAGTTTTAATGTTTATTATATATATTCAGCTTAGGCTTTTATTTAAAAGCATAGACCGGACCTCCCAAGTAAAGGTGTGAAATGAAACTGGATCACACTATGCTTGTTTGTGATGAAACAAACCCAAGCACCAACCACTCAGAAAAGATTATATGCAACTTCATGCAATAATTTCAGAAAATGGAGATTGACTTTGACTCAGCATAATGCATTTGAGATTCATCCATACTGCTGTCTTTGTATGAGAGTATGACAGTTTGTTTATCCATTCAATGTTGAAGGGCATTCAGGTTATTTCCAGGATTGGACAATTAGGCATAAAGTCTATATCAACATTTTTCTTTAAAAAAAAATTTTTTTTTTTTTTTAAGATTTTATTTATTTATTCATGAGAGACACAGGCAGAGGGAGAAACAGGCTCCATGCAGGGAGCCTGATGTGGGACTCAATCCTGGGTCTCCAGGATCAGGCCCTGAGCTGAAGGCAGCGCCAAACTGCTGAGCCACCTGGGCTGCCTGCCATTTCCACTTTTTAAAGGCCATTTAGGGGATCCCTGGGTGGCGCAGCGGTTTGGCGCCTGCCTTTGGCCCAGGGCGCAATCCTGGAGACCCGGGATCGAATCCCACATCAGGCTCCTGGTGCATGGAGCCTGCTTCTCCCTCTGCCTGTGTCTCTGCCTCTCTCTCTCTCTCTGTGACTATCATAAATAAATAAAAATTAAAAAATAAATAAATAAATAAAGGCCATTTAGAATAGACAAATTTACCAGATTCTGAGCTTTTTACCAAATAATTCCAACCTGGAGAGTATCAGACTAAGAGAATGAGTAAGCACCATTGGAGAACATTAAATATTACACCTACCTATCATCACATAGTATTTCAGAATTTCAACAGAAGCAAGAAAAATTGCTAGAGCTTGCTATTTTCAGGGCTTCAGGCTAAGTTTAGGGCACAGATCCATGTTGATTAAATCTATTCTCAGTGACATGTATCCTTGTATAGGACATGACAAAATCTCACAACAGCAAGGAACCCAAATACCCCAACAAAGCTTTATTGAACTTTAGATGTGCTCCCTCCTTCCCCCAGGTATAATATTCAGGCCTTGAATCTCTAGTTCAGAGAGGACAAACAGGGTCTACAAAAGGTAAAAGTTCAAGTTACCCCTGCTATCCAAAAGTAGAACATTCTCATTCCTAAACCAAATGGCATAAAGCAAAGAAGCAATTGCCATCAATTTACATGGCAAGTTCTTTGAGTGTTCCCAGACCCAAAAAATAACCTCTCTCAGGCTTTTCTGACACCTTAAGACACATCTTGCTAACAGATACACAAAGTAAATCAAGATAAAGCAGACATGGGCAGCCCCGGTGGCCCAGCCGTTTGGCGCCGCCTTCGGCCTGGGGTGTGATCCTGGAGACGCGGGATAGAGTCCCACGTTGGGCTCCCTGCATGGAGCCTGCTTCTCCCTCGCCTGTGTCTCTGCCTCTCTCTCTCTCTCTGTCTCTCATGAATAAATAAATAAATCTTAAAAAAAAAAAAAAGATAAAGTAGACATGCTTACACCATTCAAAGCAGTGGCAGCTTGCTGCTGAAATGCTGAGTGTAGTTCTGGGAAGGGAGCTTACCAGGGTGGCTCTCACTGCTCAGTGCACTGCCTGTCTAACAGTTTGCCACAAAGCAAATGTGGAACACTATTTGTGCTTTCTGGTGTTTGTTTTTGTAAAAGCAAAAATCCTCTTTATATCTCTTTCATTTAGCAAGAGCAGGTACTAATGTTGGTCTTTTGTAAAAGCTGTGTGGCCTAACGTGAATTTTTGAAGACTAGGGGATACCTGTATATCAAGGAGAATTCCTTCTATTGTACAAGAGCCACCTATGTTAGTCACAACAAAACACTGACCTGTTACCGTAGAAAAAGAACTGAAGTTTCATACAAAAGAAAGACTCCAAATGAAACCCAATATAATCCAAGAAACAGTATAAAATTGTATGAAAGTATTTTTGCTGAAGAAATAATGAAGATAATTCAACAGAGGCATTTGAAGGAGGGATGACAGAACAACAGAATGGTATTAAAAGAGAAATTACAGAAGCCAAGAAACAAATTGAAGGCCAACATAAGGTCAATGAATAGGACTATCCATGAATGAAATAGTTATTCATGAATAATTTAGAACTAATTATTGTTAGATTTGTTAAAATAATACCTATTTATTATAGCAAAAACTGAGCAATAAAAAAAGCAAAACACCCAAAAGCAGAAAATTTAATAATTAAAAAAACCTCATCTCCTTCCTAAAAATAATCATATATTTATTTAATTTCATGGCTTTTTACAAGTGTTCCCTTTCTCTTTCTACCACCACCCACCTCTCTTTTCTGTCTAGCAGTTTTTCTTTAAAGACACTAAATGGGGCACCTGGGTGGCTCATTCAGTTCAACATCTGCCTTTGGCTCAGGTTATGATCCCAGGGTCTTGGGATTAAGCCCCACATCTGGCTCCCTGCTCAATGGAGAGCCTGCTTCTCCTCCCTCGGCCCGCACCTTTGCGCGCATGCACGCACTCTCCCTCTTCAGTCCCTCTCAAATAAATAAAATCTTTAAAAAAAAAAAAAAGACACTAAATGAATTAACTAATATAATTCTTAAAAGAATTCTCTCTGAAAATATCCCTTTTACCCGCACTCTTCAAAGCAGCGACTACCGGGGCACTTTGGTGGTTTAGTGGTTTAAGCGTCTACCTTAAGCTCAGGTCATGATCCCAGGGTCATGGGATCAAGCTCTGTGTCAGGCTCCCTCCTCATCAGGGAGTCTACTTCTCCTTCTCGCTCTTGCTCTCACTCTCTCTCAAATAAATAATCTTTAAAAAAAAAAAAAAAAAAAAAGTAGCTACCTGCCACATGGGGCTATTTAAATTAATCAAAATTAAATAAAATTTTAGTTCCTTACTAAATTTTAAATATTCTCGCTGGCCACATTTCAAATGCCTGTGGCTAGTAGCTGTCTTATTGGCTAACAGAGATATAAAGCATTTGCATCACCACAAAGGTATGTTGGACATTACTACTTTATATTATATAATATGAAGTTATTATTGGATATGTTACATATTCACTCTTACTAAAAAAATATTTCTTCTTCCACCTCTTAGTGAATCATGATATGCTAAAAGAAAATCTAACTAGTACAATTGTTGGGCTTGATATCCTAGTTCTTCCCAGAGAACCCACAAAGATTATCAATATTTCTTCTGCATTATGCCTCTGGCTTAGGGGAGCCATGAGTAGGAGGAGGGTGGACGGTGTCAGATTGTTTGCAGCTGACTTTATGTCAAGGGCAAAGAAAAATTAAATGATGTAGCCAAAGTTATAGGGTAAACCAAACAATAAACAGGAGAAAAATCTGAACTTTCTTGTGAATCTAATTTCCTTTATACAACTCTGTAAGGGAAAGAAGTTCTGATGCCATCTTTTTTCCTTATCATAATCTAATTTACTGCCTTTTACTGTAAATGTTGAGTTATAAAGAACTAAAGCATTTGATTATGATTAAACATCTAATTTACAGCCTTGGTCTACAGCACCTCAAGGTATGCCTAATTATTTAAGAGTATCATGACTCTTTTTATATGCATCTCACCTCTTTGAAGGAGGTGGGAAGGATGCACATAAGTGATAAAGTTACAAAATCCGTTGTGGATCAACTCAGTAATAATTATTTTTGAATTGGGACCACTGTCTACTCATCATCCTGACAAAGCCTTAAATAGCCAGTTATTGCTCTCAGAAGACTTGCACTACGAAGCTAACATTCACAGAGGAAATAGAAGAAATCTTCTTAATTATCTAATTCAGATAGTGGCAAATTTTTTCTGTAAAGGACCACAGAGTAAAGATTTTCATCTTTAAAGCCATATAGTCTCTTGCAACTACTCAAACCAGTTGTAGCACAAAAGCAGACAGATTATACATAACTGAATGACCATGCCTATGTTCCAATAAAAATTTATTCACAAAACCAAGCAGCAGGCCAGATTTGGGCCATGGGCTATAGATTACAGACCCTAATTCAATTATTTATCCAGTATTGGAAACTTTTTATAACTACCCAGTGATCTTTCAGTCTCTGTTTGCATAGCTGTAGTGGAACCCAAACAGCCCATCCATCTCAGTAACAAAGTTCCTCTTTACGGTAAATGCAAAAATGCCTCCTTTTAATCACTCCAGAACCCCTTTGGTTGGTTCTGTTTTTTAGAGCTATACAAAATGGTCTTGTACTTTTTTTGTAACGGCCCTTTAGACAGTTAAAACTGCTTTCCATGTGTCTTTATTTTAGGCTGTCAATAGTTCTTTCAGCTTATAAAGCAGCGTATTTCTTTTTCTTATCCTGATCATTTTTCCCTAAAGGTGCTTCAGTTAGTGTGGATCTGGTTAGCACATTTACATAGCTACCACATATGACCAACTCTTTTGGATGCATTGCCATTGCACCCTGTCTCCCCAGTCCTCCAGCTGGCACAAACACATCCTCAAACTATGTATCTTTTGCCTTGGTTTATTTAGGAATGGAAGTGTGACTGTATTAAACGTTACCATGGTCGATTTCCATTTCTCAAGGTGTAGGACTCTTTTTCTATCTTTTATGCAATTGCCATTCCGTTCTCAATTCATTTAAGTCACAAATTTGATAAGCATGGCTTATATATATTCCCTTAAGACCTAATAAAAGTTGATTAGAACCATTCTGAAAATAGTGAAACAACAACGTGGGTTTCTAGTAGTCAAGTTCTGTAATGACTACATGACTAACTCACTAGATGGCAGTAGTTAACTTTAACTTAAATATCTTTTACAGTAGTGTGTTGACTCTCCAGAAAGTTTGTAATGGTTTCTAATGTTTTCTCAGCTGACTTTATTTTTAAATGCAGCAAAAAGAAATGTACTCCTACTTTGTGCTTGTATTTTCACTTAGAGTTCTGGTCAGATTATTCTTATCGAATTTAGAAAAGTTGTTTGCAATTTCTTCTCTGAAGACCTTTTAAGGTTTTAAACTAAACATATGTAATTTAAGTAGAGATTTTATGACACACAAATAAAATAGGGATTTGTGTTTAGTTCTGAATATTGTTATCTGTGTCATCTTTTTTCTTTAAGTGGAAAACTTTTCTCCCAGCTTCCCAATTTCTTAACCAATACTTATGCTACCTCTTTTAATAAAATATGCTTAATTTTACAGTAATTTTTCTAAGCAAAATATATGATGATCACTTGTTTAGTGGCTTAACTATTCAAATAGAATTAAAATTCCCTAAACAGCAAAATAGCTGACAAGAAGTCTGCACTCCATAACCGTAGAGTAATTCCTCTGGCCGTGACTGGGATCTTGAATTCTCACTTAGACATAGTTCAGTAAACTTAGTTTTTAGGTTTTGAAGGCCACACATGATGAAAAGTAACATATATGGAGCAAAATTGCATTGAGAAAAACTATAGGAAATAAATACTAGCCACCCCACCTTCAACACACATACCCCTGAGTCTACAGTGATTGCTAGCTGACATCCCTGAATGTTCCTTTGTCTTCAGTATAGTAACCTTGGGCCAAGTGTGGTTTTGGTATACCAACACTTCATACACGTAGGAGTGGTTTATTTTTTCCATAAATGAGAATGTGACAATTTGCTGTTTCCCCTTTTCTTATGGACCATGGGCAGGTCTAAGAGCCAGGTATATTTGTGTCACCTTCTCAGATGGCCAAGCATCCAAAAAAAGATCCCTTGACTTTCCAAATCATTCGTTTTATAGACCTGGCAGTTACACAAGCATTTTGCTGAGCTCTCTATGAAAATCAAGGCAGAATACACAAATTAAGAAGATAGTCTTAAAAATGTAAAAAGAGGTAGATGATATTCAATGAAACTTTCAGGACAGTCTGTCTCAGCAGATCATGAAGTGTGTTTCCCGGATCTTTGAACAACACGAGCTGCCTACCAAGCATGTGTATAAAGCCAACAAACATGGTTTGAAAGTGGATATTTCTTAAGAACAGGGAAAGCAAACTTGTCTGAAGGGCCAGAGAGTAAATATTTTAGGCTCTGTGGACCACATATGGTCTCCACCCCACCCCCCCGCCTTTTTTTTAACAACACTTGAAAAACCATTCTTGCTCATAGGTCATTCAAAAAAAAAAGGCAGCAGGCAGGCTTTGGCCCACAGGCCATCATTTACAACCTTGTTATAGAAGATTGAAACCTTGATATGACCATGAAAATGTTCATAAATTTAATGTCCTCATAATTGTGAAGAGAAAACTCTTAATTTTAAAAGGCAGGGATCAACATCTGGGTGGCTCAGTCATTTGACTGTCAGAATTGATTTTGTCTCTAGTTGTGATCTCAGGGTCATGAGATCCAGCCTCTCATCAGTCTCCCTACTCAGGTGGGGAGGTCCACTTGAGGATTTTTTCCTTCTCCCTTTGCCCCTCCCTCCTGCCCATGCACACACATGCATGCAGGCTCTCTCATGCGTGCTCTCTCTCTTAAATAAATCATTAAAAAATAAAAATAAAAGGCAGGTAAATAATAAGGCATCTTTGATCAAATAAAAGGAAGAAAAAGTAAATGTTGCCAAATTTATCTGTTGAGTCTGTAGATTCATACAATATTTTTATAGAACAAGTTGAAAATAAGGTTTAATTCACATCCGTTGATCTAATAATACATATCCCTTAACCTGGCTTTGAGAAATTTTTCTTAAGGAAATAATTAAGAATGTATATAAAAGTAAATTTTCTTTTAATTTTTTTTTAAAGATTTTATTTATTCATGAGACAGAGAGAGGGGCAGAGACACAGGTAGAGGAAAAAGCAGGCTCCCTATGGGAAGCCTGATGCAGGACTCCATTCTGGGACTCCAGGATTATGCCATGCGTCCAAGGCAGATGCTCAATCACTGAACCACCCAGGTGTGTCCATTTTCAAGGATTTTTTGCTGCTTTCTTTTTTTTAATAGCAATGTTTTTTAGTAAAAGGAAAAAATTAGAAATCATTTGAAATTTTAAATACTCATTTACAAAGGTTAAATTCATTATTATATAAAATGCTATTCATTAAATATAATTAAGTGAAAAAATATTTTTTTTGGTGCTGCGTTTTATTTATTTTTTTTTATAAATTTATTTTTTATTGGTGTTCAATTTGCCAACATATAGAATAACACCCAGTGCTCATCCCATCAAGTGCCCCCCCCCAGTGCCCATCACCCAGTCACCCCCAGCCCCGCCCACCTACCCCTTCCACTACCCCTAGTTCATTTCCCAGAGTAGGAGTCTCTTATGTTCTGTCTCCCTTTCTGATATTTCCCACTCATTTTTTCTCCTTTCCCCTTTAGTCCCTTTCACTATGTTTTATATTCCCCAAATGAATGAGACCATATAATGTTTGTCCTTCTCCGATTGACTTAATTTCACTCAGCATAATACCCTCCAGTTCCATCCACATCGAAGCAAATGGTGGGTATTTGTCGTTTCTAATGGCTGAGTAATATTCCATTGTATACATAGACCACATCTTCTTTATACATTCATCTTTCAATGGACACCGAGCTCCTTCCACAGTTTGGCTATTGTGGACATTGCTGCTATAAACATCGGGGTGCAGGTGTCCTGGCGTTTCATTGCATCTGTATCTTTGGGGTAAATCCCCAGCAGTGCAATTGCTGGGTAGTAGGGCACATCTATTTTTAACTCTTTGAGGAACCTCCACTCTTTTAACTCTTTTTGGAAAACCTCCAGTTTTCCAGAGTGGCTGCACCATTTCACATTCTCACCAACAGTGTAAGAGGGTTCCCTTTTCTCCGCATCCTCTCCAACATTTGTGGTTTCCTGCCTTGTTAATTTTCCCCATTCTCACTGGTGTGAGGTGGTATCTCATTGTGGTTTTGATTTGTATTTCCCTGATGGCAAGTGATGCGGAGCATTTTCTCATGTGCTTGTTGGCCATGTGTATGTCTTCCTCTGTGAGACTTCTGTTCATGTCTTTTCCCATGATGGATTGTTTGTTTCTTTGCTGTTGAGTTTAATAAGTTCTTTATAGATCTTGGAAACTAGCCCTTTATCTGATAGGTCATTTGCAAATATCATGAATGAGAAAGGAGAGATCACTACCAACACCAAGGAAATACAAACGATTTTAAAAACATATTATGAACAGCTATACGCCAATAAATTAGGCAATCTAGAAGAAATGGATGCATTTCTGGAAAACCACAAACTACCAAAACTGGAACAGGAAGAAATAGAAAACCTGAACAGGCCAATAACCAGGGAGGAAATTGAAGCAGTCATCAAAAACCTCCCAAGACACAAGAGTCCAGGGTAGATGGCTTCCCTGGGGAATTCCATCAAACGTTTAAAGAAGAAACCATACGTATTCTACTAAAGCTGTTCGGAAAGATAGAAAGAGAGGGAATACTTCCAAACTCATTCTATGAGGCCAGCATCACCTTAATTCCAAAACCAGACAAAAACCCCACCAAAAAGGAGAATTATAGACCAATATCCCTGATGAACATGGATGAAAAATTCTCAACAAGATACTAGCCAATAGGATCCAACAATACATTAAGAAGATTATTCACCATGACCAAGTAGGATTTATCCCCTGGATGCAAGGCTGGTTCAACACTCGTAAAACAATCAGTGTGATTCATCACATCAGCAAGAGAAAAAACAAGACCCATATGATCCTCTCAATAGATGCAGAGAAAGCATTTGACAAAATACAGCATCCATTCCTGATCAAAACTCTCCAGAGTGTAGGGTTAGAGGGAAGATTCCTCAACATCTTAAAAGCCATCTACGAAAAGCCCACAGCAAATATCATTCTCAATGGGGAAGCACTGGGAGCCTTTCCCCTAAGATCAGGACCAACAGGGGTGTCCACTCTCACCACTGCTATTCAACATAGTACTGGAAGTCCTAGCCTCAGCAATCAGACAACAAAAAGAAATAAAAGGCATTCAAACTGGCAAAGAAGAAGTCAAACTCTCCCTCTTTGCCGATGACATGATACTCTATGTAGAAAACCCAAAAGACTCCACCCCAAGATTGCTAGAACTCATACAGCAATTTGGCAGTGTGGCAGGATACAAAATCAATACCCAGAAATCAGTGGCATTTCTATACACTAACAATGAGACTGAAGAAAGAGAAATTAAGGAGTCAATCTCATTTACAATTGCACCCGAAAGCATAAGATACCTAGGAATAAACCTAACCAAAGAGGTAAAGGATCTATACCCTAAAAACTACAGACCACTTCTGAAAGAAATTGAGGAAGACACAAAGAGATGGAAAAATATTCCATGCTCATGGATTGGCAGAATTAATATTGTGAAAATGTCCATGCTACCCAGGGCAATTTACACGTTTAATGCAATCCCTATCAAAATACCATGGACTTTCTTCAGAGAGTTGGAACAAATTATTTTAAGATTTGTGTGGAATCAGAAAAGACCCTGAATAGCCAGGGTACTATTGAAAAAGAAAACCAGAGCCGGGGGCATCACAATGCCAGATTTCAGGTTGTACTACAAAGCTGTGGTCATCAAGACAGTGTGGTACTGGCACAAAAACAGACACATAGATCAGTGGAACAGAATAAAGAATCCAGAAGTGGACCCTCAACTTTATGGTCAACTAATAATTGACAAAGGAGGAAAGACTATCCACTGGAAAAAAGACAGTCTCTTCAATAAATGATGCTGGGAAAATTGGACATCCACATGCAGAAGAATGAAATTAGACCACTCTCTTGCACCAAACACAAAGATAAACTCAAAATGGAAATGGATGAAAGATCTAAATGTGAGACAAGATTCCATCAAAATCCTAGAGGAGAACACAGTCAACACCCTTTTGAACTTGGCCACAGTAACTTCTTGCAAGAAAAAATAAATTTTAAACATCTAGATATATACAGATAGGTAGCTAGAGCTGTATCTAGTTATCTATGTATGAAATAATAACATCAGTTGTCTCTGGATTGTGGGACTGTGAATATCTTTTCAAATTTTTGTTTTTCTTTAATTGTTTCTTAAGTTATCTCTGCATCCGGGATGCCTGGGTGGCTCAGCAGTTGGGCGCCTGCCTTGGGCTCAGGTTGTGATTCCGGGATCCAGGATCAAGTCCCACATCAGGCTCCCTGCGAGGAGCCTGCTTCTCCCTCTGCCTTTGTCTCTGTCTCTGTCTCTCTTGCTCTCTCTCTCTCTGTCTCTCATAAATAAATAAATCTTTTTTTTAAAAAAAGTTATCTCTGTACCCAGCATGGGGCTCAAACTCATGAGACTAAGATCAGGAATTGCATGCTCTTCCAACTGAGCCAGCAAGGCATGCCTTGTTTGTTTTTAACTATGAATATTTATTGCTTTTGAGGAAAAAATGGGGATAAGATTTTTTTTAAGTCAAAACAATTTTTTAATAAAACTTTTTTTTTTAATTTTTATTTATTTATGATAGTCACAGAGAGAGAGAGAGAGAGAGAGGCAGAGACATAGGCAGAGGGAGAAGCAGGCTCCATGCACCGGGAGCCCGACGTGGGATTCGATCCCGGGTCTCCAGGATCGCGCCCTGGGCCAAAGGCAGGCGCTAAACTGCTGCGCCACCCAGGGATCCCATAAAACTTTTTCTTAATTCACTACTTCAGGGGATCCCTGGGTGGCTCAGTGGTTTAGCGCCTGCTTTTGGCCCAGGGCATGATCCTGGAGTCCCAGGATGGAGTCCCACATCAGGCTCCCTGACTAGAGCCTGCTTTTCCCTCTGCTTGTGTCTCTGCCTCTCTCTCTCTCTCTCTCTATCTCTCTCTCTCTCCGTCTCTCATGAACAAATAAATAAAATCTTAAAAAAAAAAAAAATTCACTACTTCACTTTATATTCTAAGTTTTCCATTTCTGCCCACATTGGCTAAATAGGACTAATTCCACTATCTGAGTATTCTTTTACCAATTTCTAAATTGTTGCAACTTTATATATCTACCTCATTTGGAGTCAGGTTTGCCTTATGGAGTACCTGTGTCAATTTCCATTTCCACTTCATTTATGTTTCTTAACTTTGGGTGTGGGGTTCAAATGCATCTAGGTTCAAATTGCATGTGACCTTGGGCAAGTTAATCCATCCACCTCATTTTCCTCATCACTGACATAGGGACAATGAGCCTAAGTTCATAATCCTGAGAGAATTATTAAAATGTTTTAAGATATGTGGTCAGGTGTTTAGCATGTGTTCAGCACTCAATAACCATTATCTCTAATTATTAACATTAGTCTTTGTGCTTGATTTTCAGAGAGGATTCTTATGTCATTGTTTGTAATTGTTCATATAAATTAGATCTACCTAGTTCTTCTAGTCCGTTCCTTCTCTCCCATGAATTGTGTGGAAATACTTAAATGGAGAAGTACTAGGTGAGAGAAATTCTGATTGAGCATTTCTTTCTAGAAGACAATACAGTACCACTTTTTGCCACTTTTAAAAGCTAGCTGTTGGGGATCCCTGGGTGGCTCAGCGGTTTAGCGCCTGCCTCTGGCCCAGGGCGTGATCCTTGAGGCCCGGGATTGAGTCCCACATCAGGCTCCCTACATGGAGCCTGCTGCTTCTCCCTCTGCATGTGTCTTTGCCTCTCTCTCTCTCTCTCTCTTTTAATTTTTTTTTAAGGATTTTATTTATTTATTCATGAGAGACACAGAGAGAGAGAGGAAGAGACACAGACAGAGGGAGAAGCAGGCTCCATGTAGGGAGCCCGACGTGGGACTCGATCCCAGGTCTCCAGGATCATGCCCTGAGCCGAAGGCAGATGCTCAACCACTGAGCCACCCAGGTGTCCCATCTCTCTCTCTTTCTCTCTCTCTCTCTCTCGAATAAATAAATAAAATCTTTAAAAAAAAAAATAAAAGCTGTCACAGTAATTGAAGTATTCATTTTTCAATACCCACAAAAAATTAGCAATACTCTAAAGCAGCTTAAAAGAGACTCCATGTTTACAAACATTTTCTAATATGAGCAATTTTAAAAACAAGAATATCTTTTCCTAAAGAACAGCTAACTAAAAAAAAAAAAAAAAAAAAAAAAAAACAAACAAAAAAAAACAGCTAACTGTTCTAAAAGCTATTTAGATGTATTCCTTGCAATATTGAGGACAGTACCAGGGATTCAATTCTTATATACGAACTGCAGAAATACAAACTTCTTCTAAAAGCTTTTAGGGACTTAGACTGAGAGAAAAAGATTTTAAATGAAAGCTTTCATTTGTTTGTTTTTAGTTTAATGAAGTGACACTTTATTTTTATATTTTAATTAAGTGACATTTTAATTCTACTCAGTGTCTGAAAGGTGGGAGGAGGTCCTTTATTTTTTTTTTTTTAATAGTAACATTACTGCTCTTTTTGGATTTAAAGTTGAATCTTATTTGCCATACACTGTCTGAACTTTTTACATGGTTCTTAAGAAAAGTATTCTCTCTCTTCCTGAGCAAAGTACCTCTGCCAGAAAAAGGGAAGAAATTATTCTACTACTAAATAGTAGGGAAAGTAGGTAACACATAATTTCCAAAAGAAAATATAATAGACACTAAAATTTCCCCAAAGTTTCTTTTTATTAAAAAGAAAAGGAAATGAGATCACATATGGTTATATTTTCCCCTTATAAAATTAGGAAATTGAAAATGAGAATAATTAGAACTGGCAAAGATTTGATGAAGTAGTCAATATTATGCCCATTTAATGGGAATATATAGAGCCTTTTAAAGAATAATTTGGCCATATACATTTAAAACATTCATGCTTTCAATTTAGTATTCTACTTCTATGACTTTTTCCAAAGAAGGAAATCCAAATAGAGTTTTATTATATTCAAAGATATTCTTTTGGGTACCTTTCTAAAATCATGAAATTAGAAATAGTAAACACAGACAAACTAGTGAAAATATGGTACATCTTTATGATGAAATATAATATTGCCCTGACCATTGACACAAAAAAGAAAGATAGACATGCAACACTGCTATGATAAGTTCTTGAAAAGTAAACCTGAATTTTATCAAGCTTCTAACAACCAGTTTACAGGAAATACAAGGGACAGAGAAGCATGGTAAATGTCACCAGGGTGGGTACAGTCAGCAAAATCCAAAGTCTAGGAAGGTTTACAAAACAAGTTACATAGTTTATTCAACAAATAGTTTATAAGAAAAAAAATAAACAGAAGTAGGGGGGAATCCACAGGTAAAAGAAACATCAGCCAACTTGTAAGAATTTTACTTGGTTTGATTCAAATAAACTGAATGCATTTAAGAGATAATTGGACAAATTTGAAAACTGTATCTGATGATATTAAAGAATTATTAATGTTTTAGTTTTGATGGTACTTTTGTGACTGACATATACAGCAATTTATAGTATGTGATGCCCAGAATTTGTTAGGTGGAATAGTGATGAGGGGCTTTAAAAGGAAGCAAGATTGGCCATGTATTGTTTTTATTTTTCATTTTATCTTTTTTTTAATCTATTGATAATTATTGAGCCAGACTATGGATACATGGGGGCTTCATTTTTCTATTCTCTCTGTTTTTTTTTTTTTTTTTTAAGATTTTATTTATTTATTCATCAGAGACAGAGAGGCAGAGACACAGGCAGATGGAGAAGCAGGCTCCATGCAGGAAGCCTGATGTGGGACTAGATCCCGGGTCTCCAGAATCACGCCCTAGGCTGAAGGTGGCGCTAAACCGCTGTGCTACCTGGGCAGCCCTTTTTCTGCTTTTATGTATTGTTTGAAAATACCCGTAATAAAAAGTTGAAAAACAATGAACTTGAATAAAGAAATTTTTAGATTATTTTAAGTGAAAAAGAGCTGATACGTAGGTGAATTTCAGCTACAGTTTTAAATGCAGAGGGGAAAAAACTCAAGGGAAAAATAAAATACTATCAGTGCCTTCTTTTAGGTAGGGAGATTATACGTGACTTTTTATAGTAAAGTTATATGCAAATTTAGATGCTTGCCTTTTTTTTTTTTTTACAGTATGCACTTTTTAATTTTGTTCATTTTGTTGAATAGTTCAAAAGTCAAATGGTACAAGAAGATAAACAGTGAAAGGAGGCAAGCCCTTCATTTCTGAATCACCCAATTACTCTCAGAAGTAACCAGTGTATTTATTTCTTGTGTATCCTTCTAGAAGATGTGTATTTGTATTCTTTATTTAAAAATGCAAATTGAGGGACGCCTGACTCTAACCATGGATGGCTCAGCAGTTGAGTGTCTGTTTTTGGCTCAGGGTGTGATCCTGGAGTCCTGTGATCAAGTTCCACATCGGGCTCCCTGCATGGAGCCTGCTTCTCCCTTTGCCTGTGTCTCTGCCTCTCTCTCTCTCTCTGTCTCTCATGAATAAATAAATAAAATCTTTTTAAAAAATGCAAATTGTAACACTATTTACTGTTCTATTGTTCCATTTAACAATGTACTCTTGGGACACTTGTTCAGTGTCTGCCTTTGGCTCGGGTCATGATCCCTGGGTCCTGGGATCAATGCTTGCATCAGGCTCCATGCTCAGTGGGGAGTCTGCTTCTCCCTTTGCCTATGTCTCTGCCTCTCTCTGTGTCTCTCATGAATAAATAAATTAAATCTTTAAAAAAAATGTAACATGGGGATTGAGTCATATTTATACAGCAAACTGCTTCCTCATTCTTTCACAGAGTCATAACTAATGCCTTTGGATAGATATACAGGTTTCCCACTTAAGACAACACTGAAATGATTAACCCTGTGTGAAAGTCCTTTCACACATCTCCCAAGTTTTTACCTGAAGAATTCCTAGTTGTGGAATTGCTGAGTCAGACCATAAGTATATTTGTAATTTTGATAGTTTTCACATTGCTGTCTGCAGAGTGTGTAGGCACCATATTGTAAACACTGATAGGTTTTATTTGCATTGCTTTTGGGATACATGTGATTAAGGATGTTTTCAGTTGTTTAAGAGCTATTTTCACTTCCTCTTTTATGAACACTCTGTTTATAAACTTTGCCTCTTTTCCAACTGAGTTCTCAGGGTACTTTTTAAATAATTCATAGGGGTACTTTAGCATTTTGGAAATTATCCTCTTGTCTGTAATATAAATTACCAGAATTACCCCCAATTTATATGTCTTTTAACTTTGAATGTGCTTGGATTTTTGTTTTGCCATGTAATTTTCAAAAAATTTATTATCAAATTGATTTACCTTTTCTTATAGATTTCATGTACTTATGTTGTCCTTGAGATCATTTTAAAAATCATTCCTGATATTTTACACTTAAATACTATTCAGTATGAGGCTCAGGTTCATAAAACTTAATTTGGTTTCCAAGAAGCTACCCAATGTCCCACAGCATTTATCAGTTCATCTTTTCCCCACTGATTGAAAATGTCATCTTTATTGTATCTAGTTATCCGTGTATGTGTGTGTGTGTGTGTGTGTGTGTTTCTAGTCTTTGCATACTATTCTGGTCCATGAATTTATCTATTAACATTCTAGTACTTTAGTTTTAATTATTATAGCTTATACTATATATTAAATCCCTTAAGGCTGGTCCTTCCTCATTATTAGATTTTTCCTGGCTCTTCTGATTCTTTATTTTTCAATATTAAGTCTTACAAATTGCTTATCTAGTTCAGTGAAAAATTATTTTGACATTTCTATTAGTATGGACTTAAATATTAATTTTAAGGAGAATTGATTTTTGATACCATCATCACATCTTCTCATTCATGATCATGGTATGCCTTTCTTTGTTCTGGATTCTTTTGTTTCTCTTGGTAGCATGTACATGTTTTCTTTACTTAAGATATTGCCACATTTTTGTAAAGTTTATTTCTAAGATTTTTCTTTCTTATGGATGTTACAAATACTGTCTCCATTATGTTTTCTGATTATTGTTTGTATATATGAAGACTAATTTTATATATATGTATATATATATATATATATTCATATATTCATTTTATGCCCACTCATCATCTTAAATTTCCTTAATGTTTGTAGTTTTTCAGTTGATAATCTTGGGTTTTCCAGAATGTAATGGTTATGTATAATCATACCATTTACAGATACCATTTTTCTTTCTTTTTTTTTTTTTTTATTTTTATTGGAGTTCAATTTGCCAACATATAGAATAACACCCAGTGCTCATCCGATAAAGTGCCCCCATCAGTGCCCGGCACCCAGTCACTCCACCCCCCCCCACCCCCCTCCCTTTCCACCACCCCTTGTTCGTTTCCCAGAGTTGGGAGTCTCTCATGCTCTGTCTCCCTCTCTGATATTTCCCACTCATTTTCTCTCCTTTCCCCTTTAGTCCCTTTCACTATTTTCTATATTCCCCAAATGAATGAGACTATATAATGTTTGTCCTTCTCCAATTGACTTATTTCACTCAGCATAATATCCTCCAGTTCCATCCACATCGAAGCAAATGGTGGGTATTTGTCGTTTCTAATGGCTGAGTAATATTCCATTGTATACGTAGACCACATCTTCTTTATCCATTCATCTTTTGATGGACACCGAGGCTCCTTCCACAGTTTGGCTATTGTGGACATTGCTGCTAGAAACATCGGGGTGCAGGTGTCCCGGCGTTTCACTGCATCTGTATCTTTGGAGTAAATCCCCAGCAGTGCAATTGCTGGGTTGTAGGGCAGATCTATGTTTAACTCTTTGAGGACCCTCCACACAGTTTTCCAGGTGGCTGCACCAGTTCACATTCCCACCAACAGTGCAAGAGGGTTCTGCTTTCTCTACAACTCTGGGAAATGTACCAAGGGTGGTAGAAAGGGAGGTGGGTGGGGGGTGGGGGTGACTGAGTGCCGGGCACTGATGGGGGCACTTTATTGGATGAGCACTGGGTGTTATTCTCTATGTTGGCAAATTGAACACCAATAAAAAATAAATTAAAAAAAAAACTTATTAAGTCAACACCCAAGAAAGATACCATTTTTCTAATACCACTACCTTTTCCTTCTAATGACCTTAATATATTTTTAATCAGAAAAATCATTTAAAAATATGAATTTTCAAGTAGTACATGTCCCTGATATTTAGCCCTGAATATTATCCTCTTATTAAGTATAATTGGCTTCTTGAAGCTGTACATACTCTGAACATCTAAGTAAACCTTGAAAGATTTTAATGTGGGATCCCTGGGTGGCTCAATGGTTTGGAGCCTGCTTCTCCCTCTGCCTGGGTCTCTGCCTCTCTCTCTCTCTCTGTCTCTCATGAATAGATTAATAAAAATCTTTTAAAAATAAATAAAGATTTTAATGTGACCTTAAAAAAATAGTATCTAAAAAATGAGATGACTTGGATTGAAAATATTTTTATTAATGATATTTAATACTGATATTCAAATACAATATTCAAATACTGAAAAATCATTTTATTTTTCTTCAGGAACAAATGGCTATTGCATGTGGATCTCGAGCTCATTTGGAAAAAGAATCAATTGCTCAGGTGAGGCTTTCACTAACTGGCATGGATCAGCAGATTATTTTTCTTTTCATACTTATTAGCAAAAAATAAGCTTTCATATTTAATCTTATAAAAATGAGTTTCCTTTCAAAGGAATTTTTTTATTGGAAAGTTTGTGAAAGATTAGCATGTTTAGGAATTGAGTTTTTGGGTTTTTTTAATAAGTATACAAAAAGTATGTAGACTTTGACTTCAGATGCAAACAGCTCTTTTATTTATTTATTTATTTATTTATTTTTTAAAATACAAGAGTCCCCATTCAGTTCTAATATAAAACAAACTTTTCTAAATGATGGATTTGTGAGCCATTCGACTTGCCTATAGTTTTTCTGACATTGGCATACTTCAAGTACTATATTTTGGGTTTCATTTAAAGTATTTTGTTATCTTTTTTTTTTTTTTTAACTTTATTCCTCTTAGAAAAGTGCTGTACTTTAAAACTAAAATTGTGACTACCTTCACCATAGGCCTTAAATTCTTCATTTTGTTATTTGTATATTAGGCTAGAAAAGCTGGAGTATATTGGGAGGAAAAAATATATTAAGGAATTATTATGTATAATTTTTAAAAAATTATTTTATTTATATTTTCACTTAAATATCTGGGTCCAGTGTGTCAAGCCCAGTAATTGTCCATTATATTCTTTTTTTTTTTTTTTTTACATATATATATATATATAACCACACCCAACTGGTTTGTTTTATTGGAGAAGGGCATGTGGAGTTAACAACATGAGGACAATTGGGACCTGAGGTCGGGGAAGAATAGCATCCCCTCCCCATACATGCCCACTGCCCCAAATAAAAAATAACCAACTATGGGAGAGCAGCTTAGACAGTGACTGAAGTTGGGGAAGGGAACAGGGAACCCAGGGGACAGCGGAAGAGACCATGCGTGTGCTGGGAGGGCCCAGAGGCAGCGGCGGTGTGAGTAACATGAGTACGAGTCTCTGTGTCTTCCACATAGGTCTATATAAATATATAGAGAGAAGTTGTTCACTTTCCCCTGCTCTCCCCTATGCTCCGTGGGACTTGCCGCCATCCCAGCTCCTCTTTCCACATGAGGGCGAAGAGAAGGGAATGATGAGCAAGTCATCACCGAATTGCAGTCAGACCCACATCCATCAGCTTCTGGATCTTCTGTGTTATTACAGGATTTTTTAAGTGTTCGCTGAGTGCCTGAGGGTCCTTCTGCATCTGCTCCAGGATAAGCCACATGGCCGGGTCACTCATTATCTGCTGCACCTCAGGGTCAGCCATGGCCCGTCGCTTCACGTCTTTGGGGCTCTTGTGGCGGTTGTACTGGGCCATCATACAGTGCTGGTAACTGTCTGCTGCTTCCTTACAGTTGGAGTCCAGATCTAACGCCTTCTGGTAGACATCCATGGCTTTTCTGTAGTCCTTCATTGCCTCCAGGGCAGCTGCTTTCCGAGTGTACCCCTTGATGAAGGCCGGCTCTAGCTGGATACATTCCTCACAGTCCTTGAGCGCCAGCTGAAACTCCAGGAGTTTGGTGTAGCAGGCAGCTCGATTGCTGTACAATTTGGCATCTTTTGGATTCCGTCTGATGGCTTCTGTATAATGCTTCATGGCCTGGGGATAGTCCCCTTTCTGAAAACATTCATTGCCTTTGTTCTTCTCCTTCAAGGCCAGATCTGGGTTTATGTAAGCCAGCCGCTCTTGCTCCTTCAGAATTTTCTCTGCCTGTTGGCATTTCTTGAGCACATCTGGGGTCCGGTGCTCTGCCAAAGACTTGTTATAGAAATGGATGGCAGACTTGTACTTTTCTTCCTTGAAGTAGGAGTTGCCAATTCGAGCATAAGCTTTGGCAATCTGTGATAGTCCCAGTTTTCTCGCCCCACTTCGATGGCCTTCTCACAAAGCTCCCCGCATTTACAGTAGTTGCCCTTCTCGAAGTACACAGCTACTTGATTGGTCATGTAAGTCATTTTGGTGGGGTCCAGGTTCTTGGTTCTGTCATAGTGCTTCAAGGCTGTGTCAAAGTCTTTCTTCTTGTAGGCTTCGTTCCCTAGCTCTTTCTCTTTCAGCGCCTGCTTCTTATTCTCTGGAAGATCTTCTTCCATTGGCTCTGGCTTGGTGTCCTTCCTGGGAGGAGGAGGTGGGGGAGGTGTTCCAACTTCCTCTTCCTCATCCATACTGCCCAGATCCACACCCAGCAGGACGCTCAGAGTAGTCTAGTCATAATCCGGGGATCTTGCAGTTTCGTGCCCAAGTCAGATGGCTTGTTTCGTAGTTGCTCTATCAGCTCCCAGTAGGTAGGATCAGCGAGCAGTGTCCTTGTCCTGCGATCACTCTCCAATTTCTGTTACAGATTGGGCATGTTGAAAGGGTTCATGAATTTCCATTCTGCCACCCGAGCCTCCATATTCTATAAGCCCTCTTTGAGCTGAGGATTATTTGCTTTTGCTTCATGTTTTAAACCCTCTTCGTAGATTTGCTTGGCTTCTTCAAATCGGTTCAAGAACTCAAGGGCTGCAGCCTTCCTCAAATAGCCCTTGCCCTAGTTGGGCCTTAAGTCCTCTGTTTTGCAGCCATCCTCATAAGCCTTCTGGTAGTCTCCTTTCTTGGCGTATGCTGCGGAGCGATTGCTACAGAGCACATGGTTTTGGGGATCTAACTTAATGGCCTCAGAGTAGCACTGCAGTGCGTCATCGATGTTGCCCACACTCAGGGCCTTATTGCCCTTCTCTTTCAGCTCATTTACTTGCTCCATAGCCCAGCCCGGAACCCCGTTGAATCGACTCCGTCCGCTACGCCTTCCCAACCTGTCCATTATATTTTTAATAGTTCATCTACTAGAGTGGTCAAATAGATAAAAAAAATAAGGCAGTATTTTTTAATGCAAGGTCAAAATTACCTGGGGAGTTTTGTTTAGTTTTAACATGCATATTTCTAGCCAGTCCTAGACACACTGAATCAGATTATAGGGATGAACCAGGAATCTATATTTTTAATAATTTCCCAGGCCAACCTTATGCATACCAGAGTTTGAGAACTAACAGAATAAAAGGCTAAATCTTTCCCTCAATGATTCTGAAATAAGATGTGAAGAAATTACAATTTTTTTTAACATACACTGATGGCAGGGTCATAGAACCTCTTAAGGATTATGCTCAAGTGTGGAAACCTAGACTCTTAAAAAATCAGTTATTTTAATGTCTTCTAATGTAATCCAGTGTTCTCTGCCTCTGTAGACTCTTAGTGATATTTGAAAAAGGTAAGCTATTAACCATAGAGAATATCATATTCCTAGAAATTTAAAATTGAAAGATTGCTTAGAGATTAGCTAGTCCAACTTCATCAGTTTGCTGATAAACAAGGGATAAGGAAAGGAAAAGTATATGTCCAAGATGTTTACATTATTTTGTAATTATAAAACAATAAACTATAAAATACTAAATTTTAAATATAGAAAATATAAATAGATATTTCTCCTGGATGGAATACCATGCAGCCAATAAAACAGATGACCGTGGAGACTATATAATAACATTGGTGTTTTTTTGTTGTTGTTGTTGTTGTTTTTTAAAGATTGATTGATTGATTGATTGATTGATGACAGACATAGAGAGAGAGGCAGAGACACAGGCAGAGGGAGAAGCAGGCTCCATGCAGGGAGCCCAACGCAGGACCCGATCCCGGGACTCCAGGATCGCGCCTTGGGCCAAAGACAGGCACTAAACCGCTGAGCCACCCAGGGATCCCCACATTGGGTTTTTTTAAATAAGTATACAAAAAGTATGTAGACTTTACTTTGACTTAAGATGCAAACAGCTCTTATTTATTTATTTTTTAAGATACTAGAGTCCCCATTCAGTTCTTAATATAAGACAAACTTTTCCAAATTATGCATTTGTGAACCATTCAACTTGCTGTTCAATACCCATTTAATACCCAAAATATTAAGTTGTATGAGAAAAAAAGAATAAATACAGCATAATTATTTATGCAAAAATATCTGTAAACAAAAACACTTAAGACTAGGCTGGTATTTAATGGTTTTATGAATAATTTTTTTTCTTTTAAAAAAACATAATAGGAGGAAAAAAGATAATATATTTGGTAAAGGAAAAAAAGGATACGGCAAAATAGGAAGCAAGAGAGTAATTAGAAAGTTAATGAAATAATCTCTAGGCAAGAGATAGCTGGGACCTATATTTAGGTTCCAAATATTTATATGGCGGCAGTAGAAAGGAACCACGTTTTTGGTTTTGTTTTTAATGGTGTAAATTCTTTTCACTTAGAACTTCCATTAGTTGAAAACTCTGAATTTTTCCTAGTGATAGTAGTTAAATAAGGCTGTGCTGTGGTCTAAATTTCCTTTTTATCTAGTGCTGCTTTTAGCTAGACCTCAAGGGAACTATCCCAGGATCTTTGTATTTATCATTTATTTTGTCATCCGTTCATCTGTTCCTCCATCTGTAAAACTTAGTGATTGATTTAGAGCCTTTGAAGCCCACAGAATCAGGGCAGCCCTGGTGGTGCAGTGGTTTAGCACCGCCTGCAGCCCAGGGCATGATCCTGGAGACCCTGGATCGAGTCCCACGTCAGGCTCTCTGTATGATGCCTGTTTCTCCCTCTGCCTGTATCTCTGCCTCTCTCTCTGTCTCTCTCTCTCTGAATAAATAAATAAAATCTTAAAAAAAAAAAAATCTTGAAGCCCACAGAATCAGCTGCTACACTATAGAAAGGAAGGAAAACTGATCCACTGGTGAGAAACCAGCAGTTGTCTACTGCAGATGTTACACATGACTGCTGCTCTGTAGGTTTGTAGTTCAAGTAGTCCTGCTTACTGTCATAGAACCCTGCCTACCTTAGAAAAGGTCATCTCCACCTGCCACATGTGGAAGAAAGTGCAGTATGGTGTTCTCTTCCTGAACCACTCCAGGTTTCTCTTAAGGTGCTATACACAGTATAAACCTTTGCATGGTGATTAGTCTGTGGACAGTGAGGAAATTATAAAAGAATTAATGAAGATAGTGAACAGCAACTTCAATAGCTTAATTGCATAGTTTTCAGATCTCTCTATCCTGAATACTTTTAGACATATTCTCTGTTAATCCTACCATCTGTTCTACTGCTCCCTTGGAAGACAAACATGATACAGCTTCTCTGGAGTCCTTACCATCTTCAGTGAATCTGTATGCCACATGTTCTTTATAACAGTTATACCAGGGATGTTTATATTGTCTGAGTATTCTTGCACTTATCATTTTTAAAGGATTCAGAATAGAATCCATTAGTGTTTATTTGATGTCTTCAGATTTTCTTTAAAGTCTTGGCTTAAGTCTTGGGACTTCTTTGAATTTATTTTAAGATATTGAAAGTACCAGTCAGCTTTAAATTTCACCTGAATTCCTTGTTTTCATTTTATCCACATCAGATTATTATTAATATTAAAGCAGTGAATTTTTTTCATATTTTTAAATGTCTACTTCAGAGGTTTATATAATATTACTCTATGACTTTGTTAGTTTTATTGAACTAAGTCTGTTCCATAATATATTTTAGATATCTTGTAAATTTTAAGATATTTTGCAAGGTTATAAAAAGTAAAGGGAGATCTTATTGTTTGTCGTTTACCTTGTTGTGCTTTCAATATGTTAGAAATCAAATAAGGTCCTCATGTGATCTCCATGTGTTTCTGATTTTTAAAAAATAACCATTATCCTAAAGCAAATAAAAATCTTCTATTAAGATCCAAGCAAAAGTAGTCATAGAATATTTTCATCTGGTAACTAGTAAGCACACCTAAATCGCATTAAAAATCATTCAAGAATAGTTTATAGGCATTATTTTTTCTACCTTTTAATTTTAATTTTTCTATCTTTCGATTTCAATTTTTCCTTTCCTAAGCATAAATGCTCTTTTGGAGGTTTAATCAGTCAACCAGCATTTATTGGAAATATTTTATATGGAAGGCACTGAGCAAGCTGTTGTGAGATTACCAAAGTATTTTAAGATGAGGTTTCTGCCCTATCTGCTTAGAGAGGTAAGACCTATTTATATCAGAACATAACTAATAATTCTAGGTGATAAATGAGAAGTGCTAGATCCTTCCAAAAAGTTTATTTTACAGTTTACAAACATTTTGCATAATTCTTCTCCAAAGTGATGATCAATTTATACTCCCACTAGTGGAGTATCCCCAACACTCCATATCCTAACAAAAGATTTAATGCTGTGATTCTTTATAGAGTTGGCCAGTTTGATTGGTATAATATGGTGTCATGCTGTAGTTAAAATTTGGTTTTATTGGTCACTAATGAGAATGACCATTGTTTAATATGTTTATAAGGCTACTTTTCTATGAGCTACTCTTAGGTTGTGTCCAGTCTGCTTTAGGATTGTACTCGTTTTTATTTTTTATTTCTAGAGAATTCTAAAATTTTATTTTTCTAACATAGAAAGAATGGATACTACTCATTTTCAGTTACATGTACTGCAGATATCTTGTTTCACTGTTATTTGACTTTTTCCTCTTTGATATGAAATATAATAAAAACATAGAGAAATACACACATGCTTAAAAACTGTGTTTCACATACCTTACAGATAATTATTTTATTTTTCCTTCCCTTCCTGCCCTATATAATGCACAAGTGAAATTGTGGTCAGGAGGTTAAAGTGAGCTTTCAAGCCTTCTTCCTTTATTAAAAACATTTATTGAGTTCCTGTTACTGTCTGTGCCAAACAGTTGGCTAAAGGCTTGAATATTATCTCATTTAATCTTTACAATAACATTGTGGGGTGGGCATTTTCTTTCCCATTTGATAGATGAGGAAAGTAGGCTGGAAAGAGTTGAAATAATTTGCTCAAGGTCACCCTGCTAAATATTATTGCAGCCAAGATTCAAATATAGACCTGAGGTCTGCTCAGGTCAGTAGCTTTCTCTGCTTTGTTGTGTTATCACTGGTTAGTCATGGTTCCATTTGATAATGATAGAAAAAGCCATATAAATGAAGAATGATACTAAAGATTACAGTTATAAAAAGCAAGAACCAAAAGAAGGAAGGGAAATAATAAAATGAAATGGTAAATGTTCTACATAGACTCTTATTAGGTTCCCAATGTGCATATATAGTATATCATTCCATGGATCTATTACATTATAGAAAATTTTAAGAGATCCTTTTAATCCTAACTAGGAGAGTCTTGAATACAATGATAATAATGATTCATTATTCTTAGTTTTAAAGTTTGCAATATTTAATAAATAATGGAATATTAAGTCATGCTACTACTCATAACAAAAGTAATTACTAATAATATGAACACTCAGGTAGAATTAAAGACTACTTAAGTTGAATATCCATTATCTATTTCTAGTTAGAAAGACTCGTTTCAGACTCCTTCTTACTCTGACTTTTGTGATATTCTGCTGCACTTCTTTGATCAGTATTCTCATTAACTAGGCATAGAACTCTAGGTTTAAATCATAGTGTTTCATTTTTCCAAGATGTTCCAGTAGGTGTCACCTTTTTTTCTTTTTTTTTTTTTTTTTTTTTTTTAAGTATTTATTTGAGAAAAAGCGAGCACTGGAGCATGAGTGAGGTGGGGCAGGGGTGGGCAGAGGGAGAGGGAGAAGCAGGCTCCCTGCTGAATGGGAAGCCCAGCCTGGTTCTCCATCCCAGGACCCTGAGATCATGACTTGAGCCTCAGGCACCCACTTAATTGAGTCACTCAGGTGTCCCAACTCTCTCTCTCACCGTTTTTGAAACTGAAATATATCCAAAGCACAAAGTATGTAGACAAATGAGATGCTCTCCGAGTTCTTAGCAGCCCAAAAGAGTTATGATAATCTCCTGGTAGATTAAAGCCCTGGCCTCTCACATGTACTGTGATTCTTCTTGTCTGTTTCTTCTTGAATCTTCGCAAAATGAATAGCTACTTCCCTGGTCCCTCTGCCCTGTGGTAAGGAGTAGGCATCCTCAGAGTTTCTTCACTATACTTTGCCAGTGAAGCTAATGAAACAGTGGTGTCATATGTAAGGTCTACACAGCCAATTAAATATTAAAATGCAGTTGTCTGCAGCCAGGTGTTTTCAATTGTCCTTTATAGATTAATGGAAAAGTCATTTATATTTTGGTTTTGTTTCAGCGTTCTTACTTCCGTACTCTGCTCATGTATGGGTTCCACTTTCTGGTATGGTTCCTTTGTGTCAAAGGAATCAGAGACACACAGTGTGGGTTCAAATTATTTACTCGAGAAGCAGCTTCACGGACGTTTTCATCTCTACACATTGAACGATGGTAAGTTCCTAACCAGATGTATTGGGCATGTCTTACACAGCAGCTATTCCAGGTCATAAGAAGCAGCCCTACATTCTCAGAAGGAACATTGAGGTTTAAACAAAATTGACACTTACATATGTAAAGTTAATCTATGCCTTTATTCTTTTCCTGAGTTGGATCTTGTTTTCAAAATCTCAAACTAAACACATGGTATAAAGTTAATTTATTCACTTTAATTGTGGACCGTATAGATCAAAAGGCCTGGAAACATCCTGTTTCCTTAGGCGTCTATATCTTCCTGTAAAGAAAAAAAAAGCCCATAAATATCAAAACAGAAGAGGGCACCTGTTTTCTTTTCATTCTTTCCTTTTTAGTAGTAAGTTCCTTCTCCTGCCTGTGACCAACCTCTGCATCCCCTTCTGCCTTCTTAAGAACTTCATCCTGTTCACTTACTTGTCTTGTCTTTTCCTGTCAACCATCTTTTCTTGTCTTTCCCATCCGTTTTCAAAACAAGCTTCAATTTCTCTTACCATTAAAAACAAACAAACAAAACCTCTCTCCATTGACCACCCGCTTAGTGCCCCTCCAGCTCCAGACCTCTTTTACAGCCAGCCTTTTATTGAAAGAGTGCCCTGTGTCTTCTGTTTTCTCTCTTCCCACTCATGTCTCACCCCACCTCAATATGGATTTTTCCCCATCCCTCCATCTTAGCATCTAGGGACCTCCTGTCATGAAACCGAGAGGTCATGTGATATGACCACTTACTGTCTTAATTAATCCATCAGCAGTGTTCCATACTTCTGAGCACTCTCTTGACATATCCTGGTCCTCCGGCCTATCTTTATCCCAGACCTCGCCTCAGCTCTCTGCCTGTTTAGTGAATAACACTGATACACAGAAGCTTGAAACCTTGCAGTCAGCTCTGACATTCCCCAGTTCATGGCCCAGGCCTCTTGATTTTAGCTTTTGTGTCCCTTTGTTTCTCTTCATCTTCCCCATCAGCATCCAGCACACCCATCATTGCCTATGCTGCCCAAGGAGTCTTTTCAAAACTTAAAAGTGATCAATCAAATGCACCTCTTTTCTTAAAATCCTTCCGTGCCTTCCTGTGGCCTTGAGAGATGCTGCATAATCCAGCCTACCTGTGTCTCCACATGGGACCCTTCCCTTCCCAACTTCTTCAGCTCTTCCTTAGAGCAACCAATCCTCTCTTTCCAAACAAATCAGACACCCCTAATTGTGTGCTGTTGCAGTACCATAGCCCTTCTTCACAGGTCACACCTGTAGTTTTCTTTTTATTTGCAGAATTTTCTTTTCCTCTATTAAAACAAGCTCCAAAAGGACAAGAATCCCATCTGATTTTGCTTGCTAGTATATCCCACTATCTAACAGTACCTGGCACATTACAGCTGCTCAATAAATATTGTTGGAAGAGTTAATACTTAGTATTACTCATTGGTTCTGTGGGAGTTGTGTTCATGGTGAGAATCTGAATAATTATTCCAATGGATGTTCACTTTTATAGTTTCTATAACTTTTGTGCATCTGTTTGCAAAGATCTATTATCTCCCTAGAAATAGGTGTCATATGACCACCCCCCCATAACTGTAAGAAACTATCATTTCAGAATTAAAATTCTCATACATGGTTTTTAATCTTTTTTTCATAGATTGAAAATTTTTAAGTAATGTATATTTGATCTTCAAATTCAGATACATGTTTCTGTTATGTTAAAAAATAAAATAGATTGATAGTTAATTGACTCCACAATCAGAGAATCTAATTGAAGAAGCCACTCTAGAAATAAAGCCCTCCCTCTACATTAGATATTTTTCAATCAGCTTTTGGGTCCAGAACTAGAGTCAAAGTACTAGGTTCTCTGTAGTTTGAAAGGAAGTTGGGGACTGAGGGTTGAGGACATTTAGGGTTAGAGTTGATAATTAGGGTTGATAACTTAAAAATCATGAAGTTTTTTTTTCTTTTTTTTTTTATTTTAAGGTTTTATTTATTTATTTGACGCAGAGGGAGCAGTAGAGGGAGAGGGAGAAGCATACAACCCACTAAGCAGAGAGCCTGATGCTGAGCTTGATCCGAGGACCCCGAGATTATGACCTGACCCGAAGGCAGATGCTTATTGAGCCACCCCGGCTCCCCTCATAAAGCTTCTCTTGTCAGAATTGTTCTAGCAATATAATGTCTGTTCTGTAATATAATGGCCATTATAATATAATCTGAGACATTTATATAATTTTAAATATTCTAGTAGCCACATTAAAAAAAATAAAAAGAAACACATGAAATTTATTTTAATAGTGTACTTTAACACAATATAAAAATGTCATTTCAGGGCACCTGAGTGGCTCAGTTGGTTAAGCATCTGCCTTTGGCTGAGGTCATGATCTCAGGTTCCTGGGATCCAGCCCTGTGTTGGGCTCCCTGTTCAACGGAGATTCTCCCTCTCAGATTCTCTGTGTTTCCCTTTCCCTCTGCCCCTCCCCATTGCTAATGTGTGCCTGGGCACACTCTCTCTCAAATAAGTAACTAAAATCTTTATAGAAAAAAAATGTCATTTTGGCATGCCCTCAGTATGAAAAAATAATCTGGTATTTCACATATTTTTCTTTGTACTATGTCTTCAAACTAAAGTACACCTCCAATCACACTAACCACATTTCAAGTGCTCACTCAGTAGCCACACTTGGCTACTGGTTACAGTATTGGATATCATAATTCTAGAGTTTTGGGGGTTTTTTAAGTTAAAGAACATGCTCATACTTTCTCTTTTAAATGTGATGTTTGGGGATCCCTGGGTGGCGCAGCGGTTTGGCGCCTGCCTTTGGCCCAGGGCGCGATCCTGGAGACCCGGGATCGAATCCCACATCGGGCTCCCGGTGCATGGAGCCTGCTTCTCCCTCTGCCTATGTCTCTGCCTCTCTCTCTCTCTCACTGTGTGCCTATCATAAATAAATAAAAAAAAATTTTTAAAAATAAAAAAATAAATGTGATGTTTGTGTGCATGCCTTTTTAATATTTATTTGGATTTGATTAACAATAGTATTGACCTAATTTAAAATTCAGCCTCTTACATCTCTCTTTGGGGTCCAAATATGTTTATTTTGTGTAATGAGAACCACCAAATATGCATATATCAACTTGATTAGCAGTATACCCTTCACTATATTAATGTTTCATCACTGACTTTTATTCAAGCATCTTTGTCCTGGACTTAGAATCAAGAAAGACTAAAGAACAAATGTATTTCTTTCTTATGCAGCATAACTTATAGAAAGCAAGTTGCACATCTCTTCTTTATCTCCATGTGTCACCTCAGACTGGCATTTTAAGGATTTATCCCAAAAATTCATTGTCATTTTTCTCATAACTTTCAGGAAATTCAAATCAAGTAGAGTTGCTAGGTATTAGAAAACATTAAGCTACAGTAGAAAGACTGGGCAGGCATCTCTGATTCAAAATAACAGACCTGAGTATGGGTTCTGGTAAACAATAAAGATATATGTAATGTTACATATAAGTATATATATAATCTCCATCCTCAGAACTGTATCCCATCTAAATTCTTTCCTTTTAATATTAAAGTATAATTGGACTGAATTTATGGTAATTTTAAAAATGGATTCCTTAAAATGTACTTTCTCTGATGAATGCTTTTTTATTTGTTTGTTTTATTGGAGTTCGATTTGCCAACATGTAGCATAACACCCAGTGCTCGTCCCATCAAGTGCCCTGCTCAGTGCCCGTCACCCCATCACCCCATCCCCCCCGCCCACCTCCCCTTCCACTACCCCTTGCTCATTTCCCAGAGTTAGGAGTCTCTCATGTTCTGTCATCCTCACTGATATTTCCCACTCATTTTCTCTCTTTTCCCCTTTAATCCCTTTCACTGTTTTTTATATTCCCCGAATGAATTAAACCCTACAATGTTTGTCCTTCTCCGATTGACTTACTTCACTCAGCTTAATACCCTCCAGTTCCATCCACATCGAAGCAAATGGTGGGTATTTGTCGTTTCTAATGGCTGAGGAATATTCCATTGTATACATAAACCACATCATCTTTATCCATTCATCTTTCGATGGACACTGAGGCTCCTTCCACAGTGTGGCTATGGTGGACATTGCTGCTATAAACATTGGGGTGCAGGTGTCCTGCCTTTTCACTGCATCTGTATCTTTGGAGTAAATCCCCAGCAGTACAATTGCTGGGTCATAGGGCAGTTCTATTTTTAACTCTTTGAGGAACCTCCACACAGTTTTCCAGAGTGGCTGCACCAGTTCACATTCCCACCAACAGTGCAAGAGGGTCCCCCTTTCTCCTCATCCTCTCCAACATTTGTTGTTTCCTGTCTTGTTAATTTTTGCCATTCTCACTGGTGTGAGGTGGGATCTCATTGTGGTTTTAATTTGTATTTCCCTGATGGCAAGTGATGCGGAGCATGTTCTCATGTGATTGTTGGCCATGTGTATGTCTTCTTTGGTGAAATTTCTGTTCATGTCTTTTGGCCATTTCATGATTGGATTGTTTCTTTGCTGTTGAGTTTAATAAGTTCTTTATAGATCTTGGATACTAGCCCTTTATCTGATAGGTCATTTGCAAATATCTTCTCCCATTCTGTAGGTTGTCTTGTAGTTTTGTTGACTCTTTCTTTTGCTGTGCAGAAGCTTTTTATGTTGATTAAGTCCCAATAGTTCATTTTTGCTTTTGTTTCCCTTGCCTTCATAGATGTATCTTGCAAGAAGTTGCTGTGGCCAAGTTCAAAAAGGGTGTTGCCTATGTTCTCCTCTAGGATTTTGATGGATTCTTCTCTCACATTTAGATCTTTCCACCATTTTGAGTTTATCTTTGTGTCTGGTGTAAGAGAATGGTCTAGTTTCATTCTTCTGCACATGGCTGTCCAATTTTCCTAGCACCATTTATTGAAGAGACTGTGCTTTTTCCGGTGGATATTCTTTCCTGCTTTGTCGAATATTAGTTGACCAAAGAGTTGAGGGCCCATTTCTGGGTTCTCTATTCCATTGCATTGATCTATGTGTCTGTTTTTGTGCCAGTACCACACTGTCTTGATGACCACAGCTTTGTAGTACAACCTGAAATCTGGCATTGTGATGCCCCCGGCTCTGGTTTTCTTTTTCAATAGTACCCTGGCTATTTGGGGTCTTTTCTGATTCCACACAAATCTTATGATTATTCGTTCCAAGAATGCTTTTTTTTTAAATCAGTGTTATGCATGTTAATAATTTAAAGTCAGTTCCATAAGGCTTATACTAAAAAAATCATTGTCCCTTCCCCCATCTCCCTTCTGTCCCCAGTTCCTTCTCCCTAACTACAGCCACTTTGAACTCTCCGCTGTTTCTTTGTGGAATTTGCTTTCATCTTCAGAATAATGGGTTTGCATAGTCCTGTCTCTCTTCAGTTTTAGATATTACCTTCCAAAATAAATCAACTGATAGATATGTAATTAGTTCTCTTAAACGCCTGTACACGCTCCACACCCTGCTAATACAGTTTCTAAATAATTTGTGGTTGGATCACTACTGATTGGTATAGCTGTGTAAAGATAATTCATATTTGAGACATACTGTGCAATATGATTATTGTACTTTCTGTTTTCCTGAAGATAATAAATATCTGGAGTTTCTATCCACTCCTTTACTATGGACATGTCACTTAGGCTCCCACTCTATGAGGAGTAGAAAATATCTCCCTATACGTTCTGATGCACCAGATTATGCATCAGTGTCACCTTTTTCTTGAAGACGTCTCGTCAGCTCTCACCTTTCTAGTTCTCTGGCCTGCTGCACAGTCCCTGTTCTTCCTTTTCCTTGGTTTGCACCCCATTGCAGTAGATTACATCCTCTGTTAAACTGCCAAAGCATTTAATAAGAAACCTGGAGATACTGTGTGTGAAACACACCTTTAGTCTTCCCTCACATTTGCCTAATAGTTAGCTGGAGAAAGCATTCTAGGTTGGAAATCATTTTTCTTCTGGATTTTGAAAGCATTGCTGTATTGTCTTTGGCACTCGGTGTTTCTGTGGAGAAGTCCAATTCCGACAATAATCTAAATCTCAGTTCTTTGTTTGGTGTTATTCCCATCCCCCTTTGGAAGCTTTTTCTCCACAGTGTTTCAAAATACCATGATTTTGGGGACTTAATGTGGCTCTTTATCATGCATCTTGTTAAGTTTGCAGTAGCCACTCTAAATCTGCAAGTCCATACTCTAGTTCTGGGAAATGTCCTTTAATCATTAAATATTTCTCTCTCTTTTTTCTCTTCCCTCTTATAAAACAGATGTGGAAACTCTATCCTGATTAAATTTGTATTTCTGTTATCAGAAATTATAATTTTCTACAACTCTTTTGTTTTCCAGTATTAATCTTTTAACCTGTTCTTGTTTCATGACAACAGCATCTTCCATTACTTAATGTATTATTTAAAACTTGGGACATTTTTTCTTTCTACATTGTTTCTGTTGCTCCAATTTTTTTTCCATATTTTCAATCATTAAAATCTATCCTCACATGTGTATAGTATAGTATAGCTTCATCAGAAGCAGTGTGCATGGTCAGAGAACTCTGATCAACTGGTAGATTTTACTGCAGACTAAGTAGTGGGGCCACTTTGTGCGGTAAAATCCCAACTATCATTATCTTTGGACTGGTTGTTTTCACTAAAGTGGATCTCTCGATTTCCTGCCAGGGAAGTATGAGCCCGGCTGCCAGCATTTACAGAACCAACTTGAGCAAAGGAAAATCTCATAGAGATTTTCTGTGGGCCCTCCCTTGTAATGCCCCACCTGCACCACTTGCAGACATCACTTGCAGAGAAGCTAGTGATGCCTAAGCCTTGAGGGGCACTCTGCAGTACCCATTCATCTGCTTCTAGGCTTCTCCCATTGTCACAATCTACTTTTCTTAGTTGCTGGTTGACCAACTACTTTCCAAGTTTCAGATTTTTTTTCCCAATTTTTTAAAATTATTTTCATTTCTTCTTTGTTCTTATGTGTTTATTCCATCACTGTTGTTTTAATTTTAGGGGGGTTTCAGGAGGGAGCAGTAGGATATGTGTATGTCTGCTATGTTTAACAGAGTATCAACACACTCTTTGTTCTTAAGGAATGTATCTGTGAGGTCACAGCTATACCAGGAACTGAGTAACAAAAGAAAACAGTGGCTCTGCCTTCCCCACATCTGCAAAAACACACAAAGGTTGAGACGCCTGGGTGGCTCAGTGGTTTAGCACCTGCCTTTGGCTCAGGGCGTGATCCTGTAGTCCTGGGATCAAGTCTCACATTGGGCTCCCTGCATGGAGCCTGCTTTTTCCTCTGCCTATGTCTGTATATCTCTCATGAATAAATAGATAAAATCTTTAAAAAAAAAACAAAACAAAACACTAAGGCATCTGATTTGGAAATTAACCCTTACACTGTTTCTGTACAATAGTATAAGGCTCTATGCAGAAATACTTGGTATGTTACTTATGTTTGCTTTGGTAACAGATTGGTCTCTTATAATATGATGTGAACGATACATTTTTTTTTAAGTAAACATCTTCATGTCTGTTTTAAAATGTTAAAAGAGGATAGAGTAAAAGTAATAGTAATAATAGTAGAAGGTGAATAGCCCTTTCAGTTTTTTGTTAATATAAATATAATATAATATAAATTCAATTAATTAGTGCTTTTCTTCCCCCACTCCTTGTGTTGTTTTACGTCTTTGATAAGTCACTCTATATGCTGATATCCTTAGAATACTTAATAATCTTGTTTAGATTATTGAATATCATTAGAACTAATTCAGCCTTTTAGGTATTGTTTTGTTTTGTGTTAAAGGAGAGGGTTAAGGGTTAACCAGGCTTAATATTCAAATAATTTCCTCCTTTCTTGAGTGTCCCATGCTAGTTAACAGAACTTATATGCAATCTTTTTAATAACACAAAGAAAGCTTTTGTAGATTGTTTTATCATCTTAAGTAAATATTTTATTAGGATAAGAAAAAGAATTAAGTGCTTTAAAAAAATAGTTTTCATAGTGAATTATATAAATACTTGGGATTTAAACTAGTCACAAAGTGCATAGTAGTAGTTTTGTGGCCAAGAAAACAAAGCTCCCAAATTCAAGTTTTCTGGGAGGAAAATCAAATAGAAATGGATTTTAGGTATTTTTTTGTTTGTGCTAATACTTTGAAACCAACCCCTGGAAGTCTGAAGTGTATTCCCTTGCAGTCTAGAAAGTGAGGGTTGGGGCTTGCTTAACGGGCACAAGATGAAAGCAAAACAGTAAAGGACCCCAGCGCTTTTGGTTTGAAGAGCATGAAGGAGATTTAACAGGTAGTGGGGCTTCTCTCCCTGAGCTCACTGCCAGTGAGAGAAAGAAACTGGCTTCAGAGAATTTGTAAGTGGAATCCAGGAGAACTTCTAAGTCAGGATTCAGAAACTTTAGGGGAAGCAGATTTCACCTAAACCAAGGGGTAACTGAGGAGGAGCTTTCAGAGCTTTCTACTGGGAGAAGGAAGGATGAACTGGGAATTCAGACTAGAAATTCTTTTAATGATTAAGTTAAAATGAGACAATATATCTATTCCCATGTATATATTTGCTTATACCCAAAGAGCATTTCAGACTAATCTAAGGTGGCTTTTCACTTTCCACAGCTGGCAGTACTGTCTTGCCCAGAATGGCATGGGGAAAGGAAAAGGAAAAGACAAGGCCCTAAGCAACCCTGTATTTAAAAAAGAATCCTTGATCCTTTGATGGTAGAGAATGTAATCAAGTTACTCTAAAGTGACTGACATTTCTCCAAGAGCTGCTTAGAGTTCTGTTTTATCAGCTCTCTAAATCAGTTGAAAATGCTATCAATTCTATACCTTCAGCTAGTTAAGCCTGGGATTGAAAACCATCAATCTTGAAAATTTGCATGATTAAATCTTCTCTTACAGCCCAATTTTACCCCTGGGAGCTTCTGAGTTATGATAGGGACACCATATTTCTCATTTAAATGTTATGCAGTGACACACTAAATTATTTACCTTGAAGCTCCTGAACTACTTAACCTTTTATTTGACCTTCTAAGAATCTGACTTTCAGTTTTACTATATAAGCTATATATCTGCTTTATAAGTTTCTTTAAAACATGTCCAGGTAGAGATTTAATTACATTCTATTACTCTTTTTAAGAATAAAAATCAATATATTTTCTGTTTCAGGGCTTTTGATGTAGAATTACTTTACATAGCACAATTCTTTAAAATTCCAATAGCAGAGATTGCTGTGAACTGGACTGAAATTGAAGGTGAGTATATTTGTTCATGTGGCAGCTGATACTAAGTGGTGGTGGAGGTAGGTAACAATACAGTTGTAAAGTTAGCTGGCTGCCCCCATCAGGGCCTACTCAACTGACTTGACTGAGAAGGGGCAGTTCCATAGAGAGTTCTGCCTCCTAATCCCCTCCATCCTCTAGATGGCATCCTGCCTTCTCTATCCATGCAGTCTCTTCCTGGGGTCTTCAATAGGCCTCCTACCCGGCCCATGAAATTCAGTAAAACTTCTACAACGGACAGGATCATGGCAATCTGAGGCTAGAAACAAGCTTGATTAAGTCTTTTGAGATAAATTTTGTTTGTATCACCTTTCATTTATTGTCTTATTTCATTACTCAGTAGGTATTGAGTACCTATAAGCCACCATGCAGAGCAAAATAAGGAATTATAGTTGTTTTTACTCCAAATGTCCATAGTCTGTTCAGAGCCAATCTTTAACTGGTACCTGTACATATATCCAAAAAATGTGAAAATCTCTAAGATCTCTAATAATGTGAAATCTATCATAATTCTTAATAATTCCTGTTTGAAAAAGCTTAGCTTATAATTTATAGAACTGAAAATATATTCTAGTTTTCCCCTTTGCTTACCTTAGAATGCATCAAAATTAATTCATAGTATGGAAGCAGTTAACAGTCAACTGGAGACTTTCAGAGTCACCCCTCCCCAGCTGAGCATGGCTTCCACTTAGAAAGTAGTTCTTATAGTATGCCATTATTGTTCTGGAACCATGAATGTTTAGGGACAGGAGAAGATTAAGAACTAGTCTGGGAATCATACAAACTATAGAGTCTAAAACAAATTCAAACCTCTTGGAATCTTGCTGAATCAGTTTAACTTAGAAAAATCTAACTACTCTCCACAGTAGCGGCCTAGGTCAAAGGGGATTCAGAAGCTGGTAAAGGATTGCTCAGACTTGTAAGGATCTGATGTGTTGATCTGCGCCCAGCGTAGACTCTATGGGAAGTTGAAATGGGAAAAAGTAAAAATGTGTTTCGTATTTACATCATTTGCTCATGTGCATTTCAGAGACAGTTGTGTATTACTTTTTGTTAATGGACACTCAATGTGTAGTTTTCTGTTAGTCATTCTAGAATCCTTGCCCATATATACTCAGTCCCTCCTCCCTATAATAGGACCATATGAAATCTCCACAATTTAGATCATTCCCAATTTCATTTAACTTCCAAGATGTTTTGTTTTTGTCATTAGTGAAACCACTCACTTCAGCTTTGAAGATGTTTAATTCCTTTGTAAATGATGCAAATAAAATTAAGATGGATGAGTTAATTAACTTGACTGAGGTAATCATTTTACAGTATATGTACATAAGTATATATATGTGGATATATATATCCTTACATTCTGCACTTTACATTTATTTCAATTTTATTTGTCAATTCTACCTCAATAAAGTTGGGGAAGAAAAGAGAGAAGAGGAAGAAGCTAGCATATTTGGGTTTAAATCTAGAAAATTGTTGGTATTTTGATCTTCGCCATGACACTTTACCATCCAGCACCCCAGTTACCCGACCTGCAGTCTACCCTTGACTTAATTAAAAAAAACAGTTCCACAGGATAAAATCAAGGAATACAAGCTTTTAAAACATGCTCCAGGAGGCAGATCTCCTGTAGTCAACTGGGCTTGGCACACTGCCATTTCGCAACCACTGGACAAGATGTCTTAGCTAAAATTGTTTTTCTTTTAGCTGATTGAGAGTCTTTAGTAGAATTAGAATAAAAATTGGGTTTTTGTCTTGGATTTCTTATCCCAGATTATTAATTTATATTATGTATGGAAATGTACCTACTTCTCTGCAGTACATGAAACTGAAAAGTAGCATGTGAAACATGAAAATTTTCCTAAAAAGTCATTTTTAAATGTACAGATGGAATTAAATATATACATAAATATATGCATACATACATAATATAAAAAGTAAATTAAGGTAACCGGAAGGTCACAAAGGTCATGTAAGACTGAATATAAAATATAATTTTAATTGATATATTTTCTCCAGAGTTTAAGTTAATTCGTTTTTAATTATTTTTTAATCATAGGTTCTAAATTAGTTCCATTTTGGAGCTGGCTACAAATGGGCAAGGATCTACTTTTTATACGACTTCGGTATTTGACTGGTGCCTGGAGGCTTGAACAAACCGGGAAGATGAATTAGGTTATTTGCCATCTTTGTATTCTTATGTATCAGTGTCTCACATTTCATTTGAAATTAAAATTTTAAATAAACCTGGAATAAACATTGTCTGCCTTTTGGTAATTTTAAATAATTAAATGCCATAACTCAAAATGCTTATACCTCTTTTGGACCAAAAAAATATAAGGTATTTGTAAGTCAGATTTTCTTTTGCTATAGCAATTTTATGTATTTAGATTAACTCTCATTGTGATTCTGAGAAATACAACTTTTAAACAGAAGAGAGAATCTTACTCTAAAGTACCTGCATAATTCTCCCGAACTTAAATATAAACCAAAATCATATATCTGTGCTCAGAGATTTAAAAATCAAATTAACATGTTTAAATATATATAAATTTATCAATATTAAGTCCATATTTCAACTTAAAAAATTCTAAGAAATTATATATTAAAGGACATAGGTTCTGTCACAAAGGCCTTCACTTGCTTAAATGGTCTCTCTCTTGGCAACACCTTGCTCTTGAGTTCATGTTATTAGAAACTAAAAATCCTTTATTAAAAAGAAAGTTTTGGGGGCACCTGACTGGCTCAATCTGTAAAGCATGTGACTCTTGATCTCAGGGCTGTGAGTTCGAGCCTCCTACTATGTATAGAGATTACTTTTAAAAAAGAGAAAGTTCTTGTAATATTAATAATTGTATACACTTAACATCAGAAGCCTGTTTCTGAGATACTATAAAGACTAATATGGGGCGCCTGGGTGGCTCAGTTGGTTGTGTCTGCCCTTTGGCTCAGATCATGATCCCAGGGTCTTCAGATCGAGCCCCACATCAGGCTCTGTGTTTGGTGGGGAGCCTGCTTCTCCTCCCTCTGTTGCTTCCCCTGCTTGTGCTTGCTCTCTCTCTGTTGAATGGATGGATAACATATTAAAAAAAAAAAAAAAAAGACTAATAAAATAGCAATTATAAAATAATTTACCCCTAAAATTCAGAATTAGATTTCCTGATGTTTTAAAGAAACTAATAATAATACCTAACATTTATTCAATGCTTACTGTGTGCCTGCCACTGTTCTATGCACTTAGTATATAATAATTCATTACAATAGAAGAGGAAACTGAGGCATAAAGTGGTTACTTAACCCAAGGTCACACAGCTAGGAAATAGTAAGAGTCATGATTCTAGTCCATGTAGTCTGTCTGGATCCAAAGCCTACGCTCTAAGGACTATGCTACTTGAGATTCTGAAGCTATGAAAATTGGAAATATCAAAAAGTTTCAGAAGTACCTTAAAACATTTTAAAGACAAAACTCAAGTGAAAAAGTAAATAAGCTGAAAAGTGATTCCTCCCTGGTTTCAACAACAGTAATATGATCATATCTGCAATAGACAATAAGAACCTTGAATACAGAAACCATTTCTTACTCAAATTAGAATCCCTAGCACAGTGCTTAGCCTATAGTAGATACTGACTGGTGATTAACTGAATAAACAAACTTAATTTACTACCAGATTATTTTTTTTTTAAGATTTTATTTATTTACTCACGAGAGACACAAAGAGAGAGAAAAAGGCAGAGAAATAGGCAGAGGGAGAAGCAGGCTCCATGCAGGGAGCCCGATGTGGGACTCGATCCTGGGTCTCCAGGATCACGCCCTGGGCTAAAGGCAGCAGTAAACTGCTGAGCCACCCAGTCTGCCCTATTACCAGATTTTAAGAGCATTTAAAGTCACTTAAATGAAGAGAACAAAGCAAGGCTTATGCAAGTAGAAATGATAGAAAGCCAAGAGTAGAAGAATGATCATGAACATTTACAAGAGTTTAAAGTACAAACCCAAGCCAAAAATAAGATCCTTAATGAAACTATACTAAAAATAAAATAATTTACAGGCATACTTCATTTTATTGCATTTCACATAGTTTTTACAAATGAAAGGTTTGGTCACCCTGTGTCGAGCAAGGTTCAGTGCCATTTTTCAGCAGCATTTGCTCAATCCATGTCTCCATCACATTTTGGTAATTCGCACAATACCTCAAAATTTGTCATTATTTATTATGGTGATCAGTGATCATGACTCAATGAAAGCTCAGATGATGGTCAGCATTTCTTAGCAATGAAGCAATCTTTTTTTTTTAATAATAAATTTATTTTTTATTGGTGTTCAATTTGCCAACATACAGAATAACACCCAGTGTGAAGCAATCTTTAAGGTGTGTATAACTTTTTTAGATTCAATGCTATTACACACTTAACAGACTACAGAGTAGTGTAAACACAACTATTATATGCACTGGGAAACCAAAAAATCAACGGACTTTATTGCAATTTTGGCTTATTGCAGTGGTTTGGAATCAAACCCATGATATATCCGACATATGCCTGTCGACATATGCCTGCTAGCTTGCTCTTTGCAAGCTAGCATAAAAATGCATATTTGAAGCATATAGGAATTCTGAGGGGGAAGTATCAATACTTTTATGTACTTCATCCATGAATACTATTAAGATAGGGTTCTGGTATCCTTGATGCAAATTCACCTTTCTAAACTCATTTCACCTAGGTTAACAGCATAGTGTAGAATCTGAAGCACTCTGTGAGAAAAAAAATGTAGTTTGACTTGTTGACATTACAGAACCTGCTAACAATATAACAAGCAGCCATAGCAAAAGTGAAAATATCGGCTACTATTATTTTACCTATGTATAAGAAAGTTTGATAAGAATTTTACATGCATTAGTTTAGTCTGATCAAACAAATGTATCCTATAGGAATAATTACCCACACTTCAGAAATGAATAATTAGGCTTAGGCAAGTAATTTGCCCAAGGTCCCACAAGTAGCCAATAGTTGTACTTCTAAATAAAAGAAAGTATAAAGGATAGTGGGACATGATTAAAAATGAGAGGACAATCTTATTATAATCAGAACTTGAGGGGGGGAGGAGCAAGATGGCGGAAGAGTAGGGTCTCCAAATCACCTGTCTCCACCAAACTACCTAGAAAACCCTCAAATTATCCTGAAAATCTATGAATTCGGCCTGAGATTTAAAGAGAGACCAGCTGGAATGCTACAGTGAGAAGGGTTCGCGCTTCTATCAAGGTAGGAAGACGGGGAAAAAGAAGTAAAGAAACAAAGGCCTCCAAGGGGGAGGGGCCCCGCGAGGAGCCGGGCTGAGGCCGGGGCGAGTGTCCCCAGGACAGGAGAGCCCCGTCCCGGAGACGCAGGAGCTGCACCGACCTTCCCGGGGGAAAGGGGCTCGCGGGGAGGTGGAGCAGGACCCAGGAGGGCGGGGATGCCCTCGGGATCCCGGGGACACTAACAGCAACTGCGCGCCCAGGAGAGTGCGCCGAGCTCCCTAAGGGCTGCAGCGCGCACGGGGGACCCGGCGGGACCGGAGCAGCTCGGAGGGGCTCGGGCGGCGGCTCCGCGGAGGGGGCTGCGCGGCCCCGGGAGCAGCTCGGAGGGGCTCGGGCAGAGGAAGAGGCTCCGTGCGGAGGGGGCTGCGCGGTTCCAGGAGCAGCTCGGAGGGGCTCGGGCGGCGGCTCCGCGGAGGGGGCTGCGCGGCCCGGGAGCGCGAATCCAACAGCGCAGGCTCCGGAGCACAGGGCGCCGGGACACAGCCCAGGATCCCGCCTCCCCCGGGACAGGCAGAGGCCGGGAGGGCCCAGGACAGCGAGGACGCTCCTGCCCCAGCTGAGCAGATCAGCGGCCCCGCCCCGGAGCCTCCAGGCCCTGCAGACGGAGTTCCTGCCGGAGCTGAACCCAGGTTTCCAGACCTGGCCCGCCACTGGGGCTGTTCCTCCTACGGCCTCACGGGGTAAACAACCCCCACCGAGCCCTGCACCAGGCAGGGGCAGAGCAGCTCCCCCAACTGCTAACACCTGAAAATCAGCACAACAGGCCCCTCCCCCAGAACACCAGCTAGACTGACAACTTCCAGGAGAAGCCAAGGGACTTAAAGAACACAGAATCAGAAGATACTCCCCGGTGGTTCTTTTTTTGTTTGTTTGTTTTTGTTTTTGTTTTTGTTTTTATTTTGTTTTGCTTTTTGATTTGTTTCCTTCCCCCACCCCCTTTTTTTCTCCTTTCTTTTTCTTTCTCTTTTTCTTTTTTTTTTTTCGTTTTTTTTTTTCTTTTTCTTCCCTTTTTTTTTCTCTTTCTCTTTTCTTTCCTTCTTTCTCTCCTCTCTTTTTCTCTTTTTCCCAATACAACTTGCTTTTGGCCACTCTGCACTGAGCAAAATGACTAGAAGGAAAACCTCACCTCAAAAGAAAGAATCAGAAACAGTCCTCTCTCCCACAGAGTTACAAAATCTGGATTACAATTCAATGTCAGAAAGCCAATTCAGAAGCACTATTATACAGCTACTGGTGGCTCTAGAAAAAAGTATAAAGGACTCAAGAGACTTCATGACTGCAGAATTTAGAGCTAATCAGGCAGAAATTAAAAATCAATTGAATGAGATGCAATCCAAACTAGAAGTCCTAACGACGAGGGTTAACGAGGTGGAAGAACGAGTGAGTGACCTAGAAGACAAGTTGATAGCAAAGAGGGAAACTGAGGAAAAAAGAGACAAACAATTAAAAGACCATGAAGATAGATTAAGGGAAATAAACGACAGCCTGAGGAAGAAAAACCTACGTTTAATTGGGGTTCCCGAGGGCGCCGAAAGGGACAGAGGGCCAGAATATGTATTTGAACAAATTCTAGCTGAAAACTTTCCTAATCTGGGAAGGGAAACAGGCATTCAGATCCAGGAAATAGAGAGATCCCCCCCTAAAATCAATAAAAACCGTTCAACACCTCGACATTTAATTGTGAAGCTTGCAAATTCCAAAGATAAGGAGAAGATCCTTAAAGCAGCAAGAGACAAGAAATCCCTGACTTTTATGGGGAGGAGTATTAGGGTAACAGCAGACCTCTCCACAGAGACCTGGCAGGCCAGAAAGGGCTGGCAGGATATATTCAGGGTCCTAAATGAGAAGAACATGCAACCAAGAATACTTTATCCAGCAAGGCTCTCATTCAAAATGGAAGGAGAGATAAAGAGCTTCCAAGACAGGCAGCAACTAAAAGAATATGTGACCTCCAAACCAGCTCTGCAAGAAATTTTAAGGGGGCCTCTTAAAATTCCCCTTTAAGAAGAAGTTCAGTGGAACAGTCCACAAAAACAAAGACTGAATAGATATCATGATGACACTAAACTCATATCTCTCAATAGTAACTCTGAATGTGAACGGGCTTAATGACCCCATCAAAAGGCGCAGGGTTTCAGACTGGATAAAAAAGCAGGACCCATCTATTTGCTGTCTACAAGAGACTCATTTTAGACAGAAGGACACCTACAGCCTGAAAATAAAAGGTTGGAGAACCATTTACCATTCGAATGGTCCTCAAAAGAAAGCAGGGGTAGCCATCCTTATATCAGATAAACTAAAATTTACCCCAAAGACTGTAGTGAGAGATGAAGAGGGACACTATATCATACTTAAAGGATCTATTCAACAAGAGGACTTAACAATCCTCAATATATATGCTCCGAATGTGGGAGCTGCCAAATATATAAATCAATTATTAACCAAAGTGAAGAAATACTTAGATAATAATACACTTATACTTGGTGACTTCAATCTAGCTCTTTCTATACTCGATAGGTCTTCTAAGCAAAACATCTCCAAAGAAACGAGAGCTTTAAATGATACACTGGACCAGATGGATTTCACAGATATCTACAGAACTTTACATCCAAACTCAACTGAATACACATTCTTCTCAAGTGCACATGGAACTTTCTCCAGAATAGACCACATATTGGGTCACAAATCGGGTCTGAACCGATACCAAAAGATTGGGATTGTCCCCTGCATATTCTCGGACCATAATGCCTTGAAATTAGAACTAAATCACAACAAGAAGTTTGGAAGGACCTCAAACACATGGAGGTTAAGGACCATCCTGCTAAAAGATAAAAGGGTCAACCAGGAAATTAAGGAAGAATTAAAAAGATTCATGGAAACTAATGAGAATGAAGATACAACCGTTCAAAATCTTTGGGATGCAGCAAAAGCAGTCCTAAGGGGGAAATACATCGCAATACAAGCATCCATTCAAAAACTGGAAAGAACTCAAATACAAAAGCTAACCTTACACATAAAGGAGCTAGAGAAAAAACAGCAAATAGATCCTACACCCAAGAGAAGAAGGGAATTAATAAAGATTCGAGCAGAACTCAACGAAATCGAGACCAGAAGAACTGTGGAACAGATCAACAGAACCAGGAGTTGGTTCTTTGAAAGAATTAATAAGATAGATAAACCATTAGCCAGCCTTATTAAAAAGAAGAGAGAGAAGACTCAAATTAATAAAATCATGAATGAGAAAGGAGAGATCACTACCAACACCAAGGAAATACAAACGATTTTTAAAAACATATTATGAACAGCTATACGCCAATAAATTAGGCAATCTAGAAGAAATGGACGCATTCCTGGAAAGCCACAAACTACCAAAACTGGAACAGGAAGAAATAGAAAACCTGAACAGGCCAATAACCAGGGAGGAAATTGAAGCAGTCATCAAAAACCTCCCAAGACACAAGAGTCCAGGGCCAGATGGCTTTCCAGGAGAATTTTATCAAACGTTTAAAGAAGAAATCATACCTATTCTCCTAAAGCTGTTTGGAAAGATAGAAAGAGATGGAGTACTTCCAAATTCGTTCTATGAAGCCAGCATCACCTTAATTCCAAAGCCAGACAAAGACCCCGCCAAAAAGGAGAATTACAGACCAATATCCCTGATGAACATGGATGCAAAAATTCTCAACAAGATACTGGCCAATAGGATCCAACAGTACATTAAGAAAATTATTCACCATGACCAAGTAGGATTTATCCCTGGGACACAAGGCTGGTTCAACACCCGTAAAACAATCAATGTGATTCATCATATCAGCAAGAGAAAAACCAAGAACCATATGATCCTCTCATTGGATGCAGAGAAAGCATTTGACAAAATACAGCATCCATTCCTGATTAAAACTCTTCAGAGTGTAGGGATAGAGGGAACATTCCTCGACATCTTAAAAGCCATCTATGAAAAGCCCACAGCAAATATCATTCTTAATGGGGAAGCACTGGGAGCCTTTCCCCTAAGATCAGGAACAAGACAGGGATGTCCACTCTCCCCACTGCTATTCAACATAGTACTGGAAGTCCTAGCCTCAGCAATCAGACAACAAAAAGACATTAAAGGCATTCAAATTGGCAAAGAAGAAGTCAAACTCTCTCTCTTCGCCGATGACATGATACTCTACATAGAAAACCCAAAAGTCTCCACCCCAAGATTGCTAGAACTCATACAGCAATTCGGTAGCGTGGCAGGATACAAAATCAATGCCCAGAAGTCAGTGGCATTTCTATACACTAACAATGAGACTGAAGAAAGAGAAATTAAGGAGTCAATCCCATTTACAATTGCACCCAAAAGCATAAGATACCTAGGAATAAACCTCACCAAAGATGTAAAGGATCTATACCCTCAAAACTATAGAACACTTCTGAAAGAAATTGAGGAAGACACAAAGAGATGGAAAAATATTCCATGCTCATGGATTGGCAGAATTAATATTGTGAAAATGTCAATGTTACCCAGGGCAATATACACGTTTAATGCAATCCCTATCAAAATACCATGGACTTTCTTCAGAGAGTTAGAACAAATTATTTTAAGATTTGTGTGGAATCAGAAAAGACCCCGAATAGCCAGGGGAATTTTAAAAAAGAAAACCATAGCTGGGGGCATCACAATGCCAGATTTCAGGTTGTACTACAAAGCTGTGGTCATCAAGACAGTGTGGTACTGGCACAAAAACAGACACATAGATCAGTGGAACAGAATAGAGAATCCAGAAGTGGACCCTGAACTTTATGGGCAACTAATATTCGATAAAGGAGGAAAGACTATCCATTGGAAGAAAGACAGTCTCTTCAATAAATGGTGCTGGGAAAATTGGACATCCACATGCAGAAGAATGAAACTAGACCACTCTCTTTCACCATACACAAAGATAAACTCAAAATGGATGAAAGATCTAAATGTGAGACAAGATTCCATCAAAATCCTAGAGAAGAACACAGGCAACACCCTTTTTGAACTCGGCCATAGTAACTTCTTGCAAGATACATCCACAAAGGCAAAAGAAACAAAAGCAAAAATGAACTATTGGGACTTCATCAAGATAAGAAGCTTTTGCACAGCAAAGGATACAGTCAACAAAACTCAAAGACAACCTACAGAATGGGAGAAGATATTTGCAAATGACATATCAGATAAAGGGCTAGTTTCCAAGATCTATAAAGAACTTATTAAACTCAACACCAAAGAAACAAACAATCCAATCATGAAATGGGCAAAAGACATGAACAGAAATCTCACAGAGGAAGACATAGACATGGCCAACATGCATATGAGAAAATGCTCTGCATCACTTGCCATCAGGGAAATACAAATCAAAACCACAATGAGATACCACCTCACACCAGTGAGAATGGGGAAAATTAACAAGGCAGGAAACAACAAATGTTGGAGAGGATGCGGAGAAAAGGGAACCCTCCTACACTGTTGGTGGGAATGTGAACTGGTGCAGCCACTCTGGAAAACTGTGTGGAGGTTCCTCAAACAGTTAAAAATATACCTGCCCTACGACCCAGCAATTGCACTGTTGGGGATTTACCCCAAAGATACAAATGCAATGAAACGCCGGGACACCTGCACCCCGATGTTTCTAGCAGCAATGGCCACTATAGCCAAACTGTGGAAGGAGCCTCGGTGTCCAACGAAAGATGAATGGATAAAGAAGATGTGGTTTATGTATACAATGGAATATTACTCAGCTATTAGAAATGACAAATACCCACCATTTGCTTCAACGTGGATGGAACTGGAGGGTATTATGCTGAGTGAAGTAAGTCAGTCGGAGAAGGACAAACATTATATGTTCTCATTCATTTGGGGAATATAAATAATAGTGAAAGGGAAAATAAGGGAAGGGAGAAGAAATGTGTGGGAAATATCAGAAAGGGAGACAGAACGTAAAGACTGCTAACTCTGGGAAACGAACTAGGGGTGGTAGAAGGGGAGGAGGGCGGGGGGTGGGAGTGAATGGGTGACGGGCACTGGGTGTTATTCTGTATGTTAGTAAATTGAACACCAATAAAAAAAAAAATAATTAAAAAAAAAAAAAAAAAAAAAAGAACTTGACCATTTATTTTCTACCTTCTGACTTATTCTTACAGAATATTTTAATACAGAGTTTGTTTGACTTCAGATTCCATCTGGATGATAATGTGTTGACATCTGTAATTCCATTCTCTCCATAGTTATGCACTTCTGCCATTCATGGTTGATTTTCCAGTTCTATTTTCCACTTTCTTTATTGTTATAATTTCCTTCACAGCAGACACCTTGCCTTTAATTTGTGTCTACACACATTCTAAATTGTGATTATTCAATAAAGTTTCCCAAAGTAAACAGATAATGCCACCATTTCAATTTATTTGTCAAAAAAAAAATATATGAGTGAGTTTATCCACTTTATTGACAGCTAAGTCCCCTGAAATAGTAGTCTGGTAGGATGCTTTGTTTTTTGTGCAATCTCAAAATCCGTCAAATCTACAAATTAATTATTTCATTATGTTAATCCAATAAAGGACTCTATGAAGTGATACATTTATAATTCACTGATTTTATTTTTTTAAAAGATCTTATTTATTCATGAGAGACAGAGAGAGAGAGAGGGAGAGAGGCAGAGACACAGGCAGAGGGAGAAGCAGGCTCCATGCAGGGAGCCTAACATGGGACTCAATCATGGGACTTGATCCCGGGACTCCAGGATCACACCCTGGGCGGAAGGCAGGCACCAAACCGCTGAGCCACCCAGGGATCCCCTAATTCACTGATTTTAAGTAAAACTCCAGGTAGTATTTTGATGGTCACAAAAAAGCAGATTTGAACCCATGTAGGTGTTCTTTCTGTACACAATACGAACAGATAGATATATAAATACATAGATTTAAAAAAAAAAACTCATCCCAGGATCACTTAATACAGTGATAGAGTGCACTACATGTGCAAGCAAAACAGATACTATCCTTGCCTTCTGAGAACTTTGCATTTTAAGGGCACGATGCCTGCCAATCCCACCTGTAGAACCACATGCCTGGAGGCACTCAGCCTGTCTTCTATTTATAAACCCACGCCTGCTCATAAGTCAGTTGTTTGGAACTCATAAGTTGTTTCCCATGAAAACAATATTAGAAAAGTATGGTTAAGTCCTTACAGCAGTCTGAAACATGTATAATAAGTCTATAATATACCTGAACTACTCTGTACTAGTCTGCAGTAATACCTGACCGTGTTTTGCAATGCTATTTCTGTGGAGAAATTGTTTTCCATTTTCCAAGTGGAAATGCCAGAAACTGTCTCTTCCCACAGCCTCTAGGAATCCCAATGAAAAGTCAGGCACATCAGCAGTGGGTTTAAACCTCACTGAAGCTTCTGCAGACACTGGGCAACTTCCCCCACCTAGGAGGGTCGGGGTAGAGCAAGGGCTTCCATGGTAATCAGCAGAAACCTGCCTCCAGGTTTCTTCCATCAAAAGGTAGTCCTATAGAAAAGACTACATTAGTCCTACAGAAAGGACTGAGGGCAGAGAAAGGACCAAGAGTGACAGCGGTGATCTTTATCTGAAAAGTATCACAATGCACCTCAGAAATACTCCTGGAAAGTGAAGTTATGTATACTACCTCTGACCCACAAATGTTTACATTAACAAGAAAATGGGCATGCATATGCAATTGTGTGTGTAATATATGTGTGTATGTGATGAAGGTAGAGGGTAGGTGATTGTCAATGCAACTCATTCCACTATGAGTGCAGGAACAGGAAAACCTAGGCCTCAAAATACATAGTGCCCATAAATATGCCCCAAACACACACTAGTATATGAATTTAAATTTGAATCCTCCAAAATAAAATTGAAGAGAAAGTACAAGTCCTTAAACTAACAATGTGTACACTACCAAATCTTTAGAAAAAGATGGGATCCCTGGGTGGTGCAGCGGTTTGGCGTCTGCCTTTGGCCCAGGGCGCGATCCTGGAGACCCGGGATCGAATCCCACATCGGGCTCCTGGCGCATGGAGCCTGCTTCTCCCTCTGCCTGTGTCTCTGCGCCTCTCTCTCTCTTTGTGACTATCATAAATAAATAAAAATTAAAAAGAAAAAGATTATTTTGGGGGAAGCTTGGTGGTGCAATTGGTTGAATGTGTGGCTCTTGGTTTTTACTCAGATAATGATCTCAGGGTCCAACCAGTGGGGAGCCTGGTTGGGATTCTGGCTCCCTCTCTCTCTGCCCCTCCCACAGTGCTCTCTTTCAAATAAATAAATAAATCCTTAAAAATATATATATCTTTTATAAATAACTCATTCATTCTATCATTTACTCAGTGAGTACATACATATTGAATGCCTAGCTCCCAAGCATTATTGGATGGATTTATTATGTAATTCGGAGGAAATCACATTTAAAGGTGTCTAATCTCGAACAATCTACTTGGAAAGAAAGTGTGAAGCATTTACATAGCAATTCAAGTAATGTAAAAATCAAGGGGCCAGATATGTTCTGAGGAAAATTAAATCTTTGCAGTTGAAAATTAGGAAAATTTTCCCTAAATTATTATATTTCTATAGGACTCTCCATGCATGATGTACAGCTTCGATAGAAGTAAAAACACCTCCATCTGGGAAGATACTTTATATCCTCCCAGTTCCTTTTGCTCTTTGTCATTCTTCCGAAATAAACTTAGAATAGCAGTCCCACTCATTTATAGTGTTAACTGTATTCCTTGAGATCTAAAGAAATATTTTCTTAAAAGCTTTAGTGGAAGGGACAGCTAAAGCTAAAGCAGGATAATTGTTCTACGACCAAAAAAAAAAAAAAAATTAAAGTAGCAAGGTGAAATAAATGTACTCTATTCTCTCTTGCTAAGCACAAATAAAACCCCTGGACATTATATATAAAAGAAACAGAAGTAGATTCTGAAAGATGCAAGAAGAAGGCAGACTGTCTAGGGACCTTGAGACATACAGAAGGACACAGTGGTGACTTCCTTACGTTTTCTTTTTGTCTCATATATCTCAGACTTGTAGGAGAAGCAGTCACTAAAAATGCTAATGGGCACAGGCAAAAAAAAAAAAAAAAAAAAAATTCCTAAAATGCCTCTCTCTCTTGCCAAAAGACCATGAAAGGAGCAAGGTCAGCAAAACAGAAAACCTTCAGACAGTAACTGCTCCCTTCCAATCAAACACTACAGAAAACAAATGGTGACCCTAACCTTGCTGACAATAGCAAAGGCTAAATGGGGAGCCTAGACTGGTACTCTCATGAGGCTATAATAAGGCACCCAAACACCCTTAGCAGGGTGAAGTCAGAGAATGCCACGTAAGGAGCAGGACTTTCATTCCCACCAGCCAGTGATGAGTCCTCTACCTTATGACATAGTGGAGATCACCAGAGGAGCCTCTCTTCCACTCCCACACCCTCCTCACAGAGTAACAAGCTGCTTTACCTCCTCCTCACTGACATGGTGTCAGAGAAGGCATCATTAACTCTAGTGATCCAGCAGTAATAAAGGAACCCTCACAATGAAGACCATGTAGCCAGAACTCCCATTCCTCCAATAGTAAAAAATAGCCTCTCTTCCCTTTGGTATCAATAGGGGCCAAGTGGGGAATCTGTACTTCTACCTCCACCTGACAATATAAGACATGCTCCCCCTTCCCTTGTCAGAGTAGTGTCAGAAAAAGCTAGCTAATAAGAAAGGTTTAAATGAGGGGCAGCCCAGTGGCTCAGCGGTTTAGGGCCGCCTTACAGCCCAGGGTGTGATCCTGGGGACCTGGGATCGAGTCCCACATCGGGCTCCCTACATGGAGCCTGCTTCTCCCTCTGCCTGTGTCTCTGCCTCTCTCTGTCTCTCATGCATAAATTTAAAAAAAATTTTTTTAAAAAAGAAAGGTTTAAATGAGATCCAGGGTCTACAAAAACAATTTTTTTTAAATGTCCAGGTTTCAAGAGAAAATCATATGTCAAACAAGGACCAGAAAAATCTTAACTTGAATAAAAACAATCAATAGATGCCAACACTGAGATTACAGAAATGCTAGAATTATCTGACAATGTTTTTAAAGTAGCCATCATAAAAATGCTACAATGCAATTATAAGCATGCTTGAAACGTATGAAAAAACAGAAAGCCTTAGGAAAAAAAAGAAAGAAAAGAAAAGAAAATCTCAGTGGAGTAAAAGAAGTTATCAAAAACTAAATGGAAATTTTAGAATTGAAAAACACAATAAAATAAAAGGCTTAGTGGATGGCTCAACAGTAGAATGAAGGCGATGAAGGAAGGAGGCAGTAACCTGAAAGATAAATAGAAATTATTCAATCTGATCAAAAGAAAGACACTAAAATGGAAAAAAAAAAAAGCCTCAGGAACCTGTGAAACTATAAAAAGATCTAACATTTGTATCATCAGAGTCCCTGCAAGGGCTGAGAAAGTACTTGAGGAAATGGCCAAAAATTCAAACTTGGCAAGAAACATAAACCTACAGATTCTGATTCCTTATTGGATAAACTCCTCAAAGACACATAATTAAACTTCTGAAAACTACAGACAGAAAAACTCTTGAAATCTTGAAAACCACCAGAAAAAAAGATGGCATATTACCTGTAGTGAGGAAGCAATCAGAATTACAGAATTCACCATCAGACATCATGGAGAGGTCAGAAGGATGTGGCACAATATTTTCTGAATGCAAAAAGAAAGGAACTATCAACATAGTTTCTTATACTTAGGGGAAAAAAATCCTTCCAGTATAAAGGGGAAATTAAGACAATCTCAGATGAAGAACGAAAGCTTAGAGAATTTGGCACCCACAGACCTACCAAAACAATGGCTACACAAAGTTCTCTAAACAGAAAGAAAGCATCAAAAGAAAGAAACCTGGAACATTAGGAAGGAAGGAAGGAAGATTATGGTAAGCAAAATACTGGTAAATACAAAGATTTTCCTTTTCCCCTAGACTTTTAAAATTATGTTTGGTGACAAAGACAAATATTATAACTATCTGATGTTGTAAATGTATGTAGAAGAATATATAACACAATTATATAATTATACATAAAGGAGTATAGAGGGACTAAGAACAGAGATTAGATTTCTGTATTTCCTTCTAACTGGTAAAATAACACCAGTGGGTTGTGAAAAATTATGCATATACAATGTAATATCTACAGCAATCACTAAAAAAGCTATATATACATATATTCAAAAAGACTACAAATAAATCAAAATGGAATTTTAAAAATTGTTCAAGTAACCTATAGGATAGCAGTAAAAGGAAACAGAGAAAACAAAACAGAACAACCATACAACAAAAAATATAATAACAGACAAGTTCTAACATATCAATAATATGTTACATTAAATACAAATGGTCTCAATTCAACAAATAAAAGACAGAGATTGCAGAGAGGATTTATAAAACATGACCCTACTGTATACTATATACAAGATACTCACAGCAAATATAACAATTTAGACATAGCTGAACTAAAATAATAGGAATATATATATCATATAAAACTGAATCAAAGAGGAAAGCAGGAGTGAGTATCATATCAGATAAAGTGACTTTAAATCAAAAATTACCAGAAACATAAAGGAACATTATATAAAAATAATAAAAAGATTCAACATACCAAGAAGATATACAAATATTAAATGTGTATGCCCCAAACAACAGAGTAACAAAATATATGAAGCAAAAATTGATAGAACTGAAAGGGAAAACAAATAAATTATACTTAGAGGCTTCAATATTCCTCTCTCAATAAATGATTTTTCAAAAACTACACATAAAATCAGCAAGAATATAGAAAACACCACCACCAACTAACAGGATCTAACAGATATTTATAGAAAACTTCACCCAGAAACAGCAGCTATATATTCTCTTCTAATGCTGATATTGAACATATATCAAGTTAATCATATCTTGGACCATAAAGGAAACTTCAACAAATGAAAGAATTGAAATCATATAGAGTGTACTCAACAATACAACACATGAAACCAGAAGTTAATAGCAGAAACAGAACAGGAGAATCTCTGCCCAAACATTTGGAAACTAAACAGCACACTTCCAAATAACGCATGGGCCAAAAAGGAGGTCTCAAGGGAAATTTTAATATATATGTGAATGAAAATGAAAATAGAACATAATAAAATCTGTGAGACACAGGCAAAGAAGTGCTAAGAGATAAATTTAAAGCATTCAATGAATACATTAGGAAAGAGGGAAAGTCTCAAACTGATAATCTAAGTTCCCACCTCAACAACCTAATATAAAAGCAGAAACAAAAAACAAAAAACAAAACATAGTAAGCAGAAGGAAGGAAAGAATAAAGATCAAAAATCAATGGAATTGAAAACAGAAAAAAAAATAGAGAATATCAACGAAACAAAGATCTTCTCTGAAAGGATCAATAAAATTGGCAAGTCACTGTTAAGAATGACAGAAACAGAGAGAAGACACAGCTATGAGTATCAGGAGTGAAAGAGAAAGTATCACTGTGGTTATACTTTAATATCACTATTAATATTTAACATTTAATTGAATAATATTTGATATTTAATAATTATTTAATGAGATACCGCTCTTATTAAATATAATGCTGTAGTGACCCTACAGACATCAAAAAGATAATAAGAGAATACTACAAACAACTCCATACACATAAATTTGGCAACTAAGATAAAACAGACCACTTCCTTGGAAAAACACATAATATAATGCACCAATGAAACAGATCATTTGATTAGTTATAGCCCCACACTAAAAGGAATTGGATATGAAATTTAAAAGAAAAATCTTTAGACTACTATATTTTCACTAGAAAATTCTACCAAACATTAAAAAATTAACACCAAGTCTACATACTTTGGTCTAGAAAATAGAAAAGAGGGAAACACTTCCCAATTCATTTCATGAAAGATTACCTTGATATCAAAACCAGACAAAGAAAATGCAAAAAAAAAAAAAAACCCCTACAGAACAGTATTCTTCTTGAATATAGACACAAAAATCCTTAATAAGACATTAACAAAATTACTTTGTATGTAAAAATAATTACGCTCTATGATCAAGTGTGCCTTATTATAGGATGCAAGGATGGATCAATATTTGAAAATTAATCAATATAGGAGCATCTGGGTGGCTCAGTGGTTGAGTGTCTGCCTTCAGCTCAGGACGTGATCCCAGGGTGCTGGGATCAAGTCCCGAATCCGGTTTCCTGCAGGGAGCCTGCTTCTCCCTCTGCCTATGTCTCTGCCTCTCTCTATATATCTCTCATGAATAAATAAATAAATAAATCTTAAGAAAAAAATTAATATAATACATCATGTTAATGGGATAAAAAAGAAAAAATATTTGTCAATTATTTCAGAAAAAAATGGAAAGTTTGACATCCATTCATGATAAAAACTCTCAGAAAAACAGGACTAGAAGGGAACTTCCACAACTTGATAAAGTGAATCTGCATCTACAGATAACATTAAATGTAATAGGGAAAAAATTAATACTTTGCTCTAAGGTCAGGGACAAGGCAAGGATGCCCTTTCACCACTCTTATTAAATATAATGCTGAAAGTTCTAGTCAATGCAATAAGGCAAGAAAAAGGAATGTAAGTGAGAAAGTAGGAAATAAAACTGTGTATATTTGTAGATTATATGATCAATTGTTTATATAAAAACACTCCAGAGAATCTTTAAAAATAGCATCCTACAACTAATAAGTGAGTTCAGCAAGGTCACAGGATATAAGATAAACATTTATTAACAATTTATTTATATATACTAGCAGTGAACATATGGACACTGAAAGTACAGACAACAAAAGCAAAACAGAAAATATGTCTACATCAAACTTTAAAGTTTCTGTCATCAAAGGAAATAATCAAAAGAGTGCAAAGGCAACCTACAGAAAGGGAGAAAATATTTGCAAATCACATATCTGATAAAGGATTAACATCTAGACTATATAAGGAACTCTCACAACCCATCAAAAAAGCCCAAATAGCCTTATTAAAAAATGGGCAAAAGACTTGAATAGACAATTCGCCAAAGAAAATATACAAATGGCCAGCAAACATATGAAAAGATATTCAACATTAGTAAAATTAAGAGTAAGACGAATCAAAACCACAATAAGATATCCTGTCACACTCATCAGAATGACCACTATTAAAAGAAAATAACAAGTGCTTGTAAGGATGCAGAGAAATTGAAACACCTGTGTATATTATTGGTGGGAATGTAAAATGGTCATCAATGATTAAACTCAGAATTATCATATGATCCAGCAGCCCCACTTCTGGGTATACACCCAAAATAATTCAAAACAGGATCTCAAAGAGGTATTTGCACACCCATGTTCACTGCAGCATTATTCACATTACCCAACAGGTGGAAGCAACCCAAATGTCCACTGACTGATGAACTGGGTAAAGAAGATGTGGTATATACATACAACGGAATATTATGAAGCCTTAAAAAAGAAGGAAATCCTACAATGTAGATGAACCTGGAGGACGTAATGCTAAGTGAATAAGTCAATCACAGAAAGACAAGTACAATAATATACCACTTATATGAAGTATTTGAAATAGTCAAAATCATAGGATGTAGAAAAGTGGTTGGCAAGGGTTAGGGAGGGGATTTAGTGTTTAATGGCTATGACTGTGGAACACCAAATCCACAAAATGAAAAGTTATAAAGATCTCTTGTACAACAACGTGAATATACTTTACTTAACTGTATACTTAAAATGGTTAAGAAGACAAAAATTTTTCAGTCTTACCTAGTCACTAAATAATATGTTACTAAGCAACAATTGAATTGAATGGATGAATCTGATTAGTTCCAATATTAACTTGCACCCATATCGTATCTGCTCACTTTTCAATTCAACTTCAAGTTCCAGGAAGACAGTGAGGTGTAGTCACAGGTTAAACGTCTGGGCTTTGGAGTCGGGCAGACTGGAGTTTGAGTTCTGAGTCAGTTACTTGGGGACATTTGGTTATGCCTCAGATGTCTCAACTGCAAAACAGGATAATTCCCATCCCAAGACATCATGCGGGTGAAACAAGATGATGTGCATAAAGCCTAACCTGGTCCTGGCAGGGAGAATCTCACAATAAGAACTAGCTTTCACTCTTTACCACCAAATCAAGATGCTTTATGACTCCCTCGTTGCAATCCCAGAATGCTTATTTGGTGATATTCTTATCTAATAATGTTATTTTGTCTACGGCCATACCAACCTGAACGTGCCCGATCTCGTTTGACTTAATAACATTACTTTTCCTATTTATCCAACTAGTTTGACAGTTTTCTTAGGAACTCAGGTTTTCATACATAAAAACCTCAAGTATTCTGCACATAGTAGGCATTCTGGACTGCCTTTGCATTGCGTGCCTCCATCAGAGCTCCTGGCCAAGGGGGCTAAAATGCAGCTGCACTCTGCTACAAAGCTGGCACCCACAGGGTTGCATCTACCCAGACTGTGAGTATGGGAGGGGTTCTCTGGCTATGAGACAGTGGTCATTCATATTCACTTCCCAAGGATGTAGCTGAATTTTGCTTCTGTGGCGATTCCCTGACACCTCCCTTGTGCCTTCACCCCTAAGTGACACACTGAAGTTGTATGATAATCATTGATACGTGTCTTTCCTAATGAGACCTAGTTTCCTTAAGACCAGTGCTCTGTGTCCACGTGACTTGCCCAGGCACCTGTGCTCAGGAAAGGGTTTAATACTGGTTAATGACTGAATGATGGCTTGAAGAAAAGTTCAAGAGGGAGTCAGAAAAAGGGCCAAGTTAGGGCAGAACTACAGATGAAATATATGAAAGAAACTAGAAGTGAAAGGGATGTGTAGGCAACAATTCGTAGTTGTGGTTCTGAGTGAAACGATTATAATGCTAGAACAAACATCAGGTACAGCAGATGCACAGAGCAGAATCTTTGTATGTATGGATGACTACAGCCTTTATCATAATCATGTCCTATGTTGAGCATATATAACAAGTGAAAAGGACAGATACTCTCTCATGGGTAAGGACACACCTCCTAATACTGTTCTCTAGGCTATAGTTGCTCATGCTGCACCAAGTCCTTGCAATTCAGAAAAGGGAGAGCTTAGTTTCACTGTGATTTTCAGGTCTTGCACCAAAATTTTATTGAAGGTTCCACCAAATCACAACCTGTGACTGAGTCTCACCCCTCATATGATTCTCATTACATAGTTGTTTGGTAAAATTTCTAACAAGTGTAACATTGCAGCTAATCAAGAAATCAAGAGGAAAAAAAATCAGCAGGGTCTGGATTTCTTATCACAAGGATAGTTAGCTTCTGAAAAATGGAGTGTCAACACTGGGCCTTCTTTCCAGGAGTGGGTCTTTTCTCCTTGGAGCTTACCAGATCTTATTGTTCTTGTATACAATGGATGAACTTTCTATACTAGGTTTCAGGAGTAAATGATAGGAACTGCATAAGTGACAAGCTAACTTTTAGGTGCCAAAATTTCTTGGTATGTAAATGATAACGTACAGAAAAAAAAAAAAAAAAAAAAGCAAACAAACAGACGACACACAAAGAATCTGCAAATCCAAGTCCTGCCAAGAGCCAAGAGAATTCTGTGAACTTAAAAAGATTCCATGCCAGAAGCATGAGCCAGCATTGCAGAGGTTATAATTTCTTGCTCTGCATTGTGTCCTCTACATCATCTAATGCACATACGGAAGCTGAAATAGTGACTGGCCATTTCTTTTCTCAATAACATTAAAAACAAAACAAAATCAACCTTGTGAGCCACAAGGTATTAATTCTGAGGACCTAATCAGTTTACTTGTCATAAAGTGCACATCAAGCCCTATCTGGAGCATTTAGCAGTCCAAACGTTTCCTGGTGTTTCACACCCATAGCAGTTTCAATCCTAACACCCGACCTGGAGCAGAGATAGAGGTAAATGGGTCAGGTGTAGGACTTAATTAAATTCGAGTTTAAGGTTCAAACACAAATGCCTTTTCATACAAGGTCATTGGTCAATCACAACAGTATGATAATGCAAAAATGGCATCTGCCAGGGCAAGAAAGCACAGTGCTTTCAGAAGTAGAAAAAGCAGTTAAATTGGAAGCCTTGCATTTACATTTCAGGCATCAGGGCCTTTTGGAGGTATGATTTTTCTATACATAGGAGCAAAAGGAATACTGTCCTCTTGATGCTCAATGCTATGTTTTCCGTGAAGGGCTACTGGCTGATGGGGAACATCAGTATGTTGAGGGCTTTTCCTAAATGTATTGAGTAGGTTCCCGGAGTCCACAGTGACCTCAAAGAGCAAGCTGCCTAGGGCGTAGCCAGGCCCTGAGGCAAGAAGCTGGTGCATTAACGTTGCTCAGCGCCCACAGGGTGTATCTTTATTAAATAATATTATATATCATATGCTAGGGTGTTAAGCAAATAAATATACATAAAGAAATGAGAATCCACATAACTACATGACTAGTTTTTACCACCACTAACCACTTACAGTGATTAGGTTTTCTTCTGCCCGTGCCGGTGCAAAACCAGTTGCTTGGTGCTGCGGATGGGGGCAATGATCCCTTTAGCGTGAAAAGCGGGTAAGGAACGAACGGCAGGTAACGGTAACCGTCGGGGCCCGGCACGTGTCAGAAAGGGTGGCTGGTGGGGGAGGGAGGTCCACCGCGATCTGCGGTTCTGTGCCTCCAGTTCTGGCAACGGCCCTCCCGGCCCCAGGCTCCAGGCGGACACAAGACATCTCGGGACTGGCGGGGCGGCGAGAGGCGGGGCGGCCGGGGCCTCCATCAGCCGCCGAGGCTAGCCCGGGGTCCCGCAGGGGCCGGGGCCGGGGCCGGGGCGGGGGGGGGGGCAGCGCGGGGCCGCGCCGAGCGCCGCCGCAGCAAGTTTCCGCGCACGTGGCCGCGGGGCAGGCCGCGCTCCCCCCGCCTCGCGGGCTCCCGGGGCGGCGGCGGGGCGCGCGGCGGCAGGCGGGGCGGGCCCGTGCGCAGGGCTGCTGGCCGCTTTCCAGGTCGGCGCACTAATACGGGCGATGAGGCTTCGCGGCTCCAGTCTGACTGACGCCGGCTGGGGCCGCCGCCGCCGCAGCCGCTGTCTCGGTCCCCGCCGCCGCCGCCGCCGCCGCCGGGCCCTGCAGCCGCTGGGCGCGCGCAGCCTCGCAGTGAGTGCGCGGCGCTCGGAGCGGGCGGCTGGGGACCCACGGCGGGGGCGGGGGGCAGCCAGGCCTAGGGTGGGGGAGGGAGCAGTGGCACCGCGGGGACAGGTAAGCGATGCCCTCCCGGCCCGCTCCGGGCGAGCGCGCGCTTGTGGTGTGTGTGTGCGTGTGTGCGCGCGTGTGTGCGCGCGTGTGCGGCTGCGTCGTTCCCCGGGGAAGTCTCGAGGCCCTTCGGTGTGTGACTCGGTTCTTTGTACTCTGCATCCCCGCGGTTCTCGGTGGAGCCTGTGTGGGGCCGGGTGGGGCCGGGTGGGGCCGCAGGGGGCAGCTCGGAGCCTTGGCGGCGCGCCCGGGCCGCGGGCACCTGGGACCTGCGGCAGATGCTCGTCCCGCGGCGGGGGCGGGGGCGGGGGCGTGGGGCCGGGGCGGGGGCAGGGATGCGCGCTGGCCCCGGGCGGCCGGGCCGGGCACCGCGCGGCGGTCGAGCGCCGGGGACGGGCGCCGGGGACGGGCGCCGGGGACAGGCGCCGTGGACGCCCAGACTCGGAGCTCAGCAAGAGCGGGGGGCAGTGGAGCAACCGGAGTGGGGGCGGTGACTGTGACTCAGCCGGCCTCGCTGGCCTCCGTGTCCTGGGCTCTCTTGCTCTGCTTACCTTTGAGACACGCGAAGCGGGAAGAAAAAAAAGTCCGGAATGTTGTTGGAGTGTCTCGGGCCGGCGCTTGGATCGTGTGGGGAGCTGCGAGGTTCCCTCCCTCCGCCCCCATTCGGTGCCCGCCGCGGGGAGAGGAGGGGGCGAGGCGGGGGACAGACGGGAGACTCCCTGACGCCAGCCTTGTGAGCGCAGGGAGGAGCGCGAGGGGAAAACACTTTCACGGGTGGCTAATCGCCGACCCTCTTCCCTTCCTATTCCTTCCTCCTCCCACCCTTGACAGTGGAAATTTCAGACGATAATTTAGAAATACTGCGTTGACTCGTTTCTGGGTTGGGAGGGGCACTCCTGAGACAGAGCCTGCAAAGAATGCAAATCTAGTTTCAGAATAAAATTGCTTGTGAATGATCTACCCGGTAGTTAACAGCGGGATGCACACGCGCAAGATGCTGTGGGCTGCTTTTAATGGATCCAGTTTACAAGTGCATTTCAGTGGTTTGCCGAATTTCTCGGATGATCTTTTGCAAGTGTGGTTTTTGCAGGAATAACTGTAAGGATACATAAGGATAACTGTAAAGTCATAAGGCATTTAATAGTGCCACCTCCTTGGCCATTACTAAGCAGAGCTTTTGGGGCATCCCTCTGAGTGAGTGAAATGTTCACGCTACAAATCTATCTTCTGCCTCAGGAGTCCTGTCGGTGTGAGGGAATGCCATGGGATGTTTATATTTTAAAATAGCGATCTATGTTTAAAAAGGAAGTAAAAGTAAAACCCAAATACATTCTCCTAACTCCAAATTCAATAAGTGAATCTTTCTATGCTTGTAGGAAACCATGAACAAGATTTTGGACTGTTTTCAAGTTTGTGGTTTTCCAAGACGGACACTGCAGATAAGAAAATGATGTAATAGTTTATAAATAAGGGGCATTTTTAAATGTAATATGACAAAAGTTTAAAATAATAATATATCAGAAAAATAACATTTAGTGATAATAATTGCCTTCATTGATGGCAAGACAACTGTCTTTAGCAGACAGCCCTCAGCCTCTTAATCTATTCTGACACAACCAACTCCCATTTTTATGCTTGACTGGCTATCTTTGTCCCAGTTGTTTTATGCTTCAGCTCTGTGGTTTTAAGCTATGTTTAAGAGAGTGCCAACATATTCTTAATCTGAACAAACTCATTTTTATCAGTACAGTGTTTACTGAAGATCAAAGGTATAAGCAAATTTTAGGTTAAACGCCTAAGAACTTTATGATTCTCACATCTTTGTGAGATATCATCATCAGTGTCTTAACGTCAGCATGAACTATATGACTTTTCTCCCTCTAAAATATTTTTCTCTTATTTCTATATCTTCAGTTAATGGCTAATCAGAGAATGTTCACAGATGTCAACTACTACATCCCTGATTGCTCAAGACATGGTATGAGAAAGAAGAGCTTTGTTGTTGTTGTTGTTTTTAACGAAACCTTGCCAAGGATATCTATCAGTAATAAACAGCAGGCAAATTTGTTTATCCTTTCTGTCCATGTGGCCAGTTGAAGGAGAAAAGAAATCTGTCGAGAAATTATTTCATAAAGATTGAAATATTCGTTTTAGGTGTTGTGGATAGTTTAATTCCGATTAATGAGAGTTCAGTTTCCTTTGCCAGATTGGGAGAGCTGATGTTTCAGGAGTGGTCACTATGGCACTTAGGCAACTAACTAGTTTATATCTCACATTCCTTTTGCAATAAATAAAACAGCAATTTCATCATATTCGCCTTTAGTAAGTCAGAAATAGTACTTACCCGCAGACTGTACTTTGCTTTAAGGGAAAGTAAAGGTTATGGAAAATTAAGATCTTTTTTTTTTTTTTAATTTGCAAAACATACTAATTACATTTTAAACCTGAGTGCAGATTTTGTTTATTGCTTCTAACATTTGGAGGGGAATTCAGAAACAGAGAAGCTTCCAGAATAAAAGAATAAATATAGCAGTACATTGAAAGCATGAATCTCTTCAAATAGTTGTAATTCTAGGCTGTTGGATTTATATTTCCTTGGTTACTGTTGCTAGTGAGTTGAAAAGTTATTCTAAAGCAAAAAAAAAAAAAAAGCAAACGGTAAATTCATAAGTAGTTCTAATAGTTTGAGCATGCTTTATAGAGATTTTTTTCTGTTAAGCTGGTGAAGGTCCATGTTATGAGTAGTCCCATAACAAAAAATAAACAATTACCCCTTGGCAATAAACTAACTTTTTAAAATAAATATTCCTGTAAATTGTGTCTCAAGAAACGTGTGCTAACTAAAGTTGTTAAGATTTCACAAGATCTGTTAGCATTAAAAGCCATCATACCCGTGAAAGCTGGGTGTTAATCTTGCCAGTGGACTGCATCGTGTCACTTCCACCCCAAACCATCCCAAACACTCTGCACTACTCTCCTTTGGTGGCAGCCTCAGGCTGACCCCAGACAACTTTTCCGGATTTATCTTCCCACTCCTTCCATATTTTATGCTGTCATTAAAATAATGAATTATAGTTTCCTACACATGCCCAGGCTTCCTTTTCTCTGCATCTTTACTCATGTTAAGGCCTAGAATGCCATCCCCTGCTTCCCAACCTAGCATCAGATCCTTAGATTATCTGTGTCTTCCTCACATTCTATGGCCCTGTCCAGGTGCTGCCTTCACAGAACTTTCTCTGATGACCCTGGCTTTGGTGTGTTCTCCTTTCAGCTGCTATGGCTCTTTGTATCTTCCACTCTTGCCACATCTCATCTTAAGTTACTCATGTGCTCATTTATTTCTTCTCATCAGTCAGTGCTTTCAAGATCTGTGAAGGAAGGGACCATGTTTCATCTATCTTTTTCATTTCTATAATGCCAATCGCAGTGTCCAGCCTAGTGCTCAGTCAATAAATATTAATTAAATGACACATCTTTCACTGAACCCATGGTTTTTCCAGAAATAAAATCTGTAAAAGAGTTTCCCCCATACAGTAGGTCTCAGCAGCCCATCTTTCCAGAAGCCAATGTTGAACTTAAGCTGAGGTCTTTGTTCAGAGACTGTGGAGAGCTAGCTCTGAAATGCCTCCAGTCTAGTTGAACGTCTTCTCCTGAATATTGTGGCTGAGCATTACAGTCAGGAAAGCTTATATGATACTCTTATTGCATTAGCAATTTTCCATATCAGATTCACTAAATACACAATGGAAAGCATTTAGAAAAAAAAAAACAGATTTTAATGTGATACGGCTACCACAATGAAACTCTAATGTGATTCCACCGAAAATTGCTAACATGATATGCTGATCCCTCTCCCCCACCCCAGCCAGATAAAAATTGATACTGTTTTTAGTGTATATATTTCAAACTATGCTCACAAAAGAAAAAAAGACTGCTACTGAGATGAGGTGTTTTGGTCAGGTTGGATGTATAAAGGGTCTTCTTATCAGCCTTTTCAGAGAGCTGAATCTCCCTCTGTGCCTTGCTCATTGTGTTACCAAACAATACTAAATCATTTCTTAAAATGCGTCATATTCTGTTAAGTGACTCATAATTAATAGAGATAGTATAATGTAAAAATATAATTTGTGTATAAATATCATGCCTCTATAATACATTGAATTTTACAGTTTTAATTGGGAAGTATGATCAACTCAAAACCAGTTTTCTAAGAATCAAAGAGACTCTGACATAAAATTTAAATTCAAAACTTAAAATGAAATGCAGAAATAGTAAGAAATGAATTATAAATGTGTGTGTAGAGCTTTGTTATCATTTAAGAAGTCATAAACACTGAAAAGGGGGCTCCTGGGTGGGTCAGTTGATTAAGTGTCTGCCTTTGGCTCAGGTCAGATCCTGAGGTACTGGGACTGAGCCCTTTGTGTTGTAAGGGGCTCTCCGCTCACTGGAGGGGGGACTGCTTCTCCCTCTTCCTTTGCTCCTCCCCCCTGCTCATTTTCTTTCTCTCTCTCTGTCTCTCTGTCTCTGTCTCTCTCTCGTGCTCCATCTCTCAAGTAAATAAAATCTTAAAAACATAAACACATAAAAGATTTTGGTTCTTCCCCTTCATGTTCTAACTCATATTTAATTCAAAGATAAAAATTTAACCCATAAAATAAATGTAAGGAAGTCCTACAAAGTTCTGATTTTTCCTGTAAAGACAATTTTGATTCTCTTTCTGGGGGGGGAAATACTAAATATCAGATTTTTTCTGTCTCTGTATTCTGATTACATAATATCATTGGTGGAATTGCTTTGGTATATGAATTGCCTCTTGGGGAAATTTAATATTTGAACACTTTCTTTTCCCCTTTTCAAATTTAATTTTGAAGGACTCTAAATGGAAAGCATGGATTCCTCAGTCATGAAATGGGTTTAGTGCAAAGCAGTCTTTGGTTTATAAACACTGAGATTACTAGGGATGAGCATTCATCCCAGAACTCCAGTGAACTGGAGAAAACTCTAGTTTTCTACCATTAGACAAATTATCTGTAAAGTGTACGTGTGCTTTGGGAGCCACCCAGACGTGTTGACACCGGAGATTCCTTCTGAAACAACCTAGAGAGAGGCTTTGGGAGAAGTGGAAGTATAAACACTCTGTAAGTAGCAACAGCTTAGATTCACTCACTGATCCTGAGAGTGCTTCCTCTGCTGGAGTGGGCCATGAGTCCACTTTATCCCAACCCGCTTTAACTCCAGGAATATCATCTTCCACGTGGCCTAAAATTTTTCATTTCTAATCTCTTAAATTGCTCGGAAGCTGATCACACGGAGATTTGCTTTGGTAGTGTGTATGACTATGATTTGATTTGATTTGACTTGATGACATGCAGAAATTGCGACATGGGTAGGGTGAGAGATAGATCCAGAACTGTAGTTTGGGACAATTGATCAGAAGCCTAGAAGGATTTGTCCTAAGTACTTGTGGGCTGTGGAGGCTCTAAGATCAGATTTGCAGATTTTGTTTTTTCCGGGAGAGTTTGATGGATGGAAAAGTTCAACTGAAGTGCTGGGAGTTACTTTCTGAATTCTTGTATCTAAATTTAACCGACTTGGGAGCCACACACTTTAGAAAATAACTCGGAAAAGGATTCACAGATTCTAACGGAGTTTCCCATCTCATGGTAGAATATTTGACTTCTGTTTATGCTTCATTATAAATTCATTGATCCATATTGTTCTTTGTCTTTGCTGGGAATCACACAGGAGGGAACTGGAGTTTGGCTGGAGTAGGAAGGAGGAAGAGTTCATTGAAAACTTTGTGCATTGGGGCAGTTGCGAGGGTTCGAGACACCTTAGCTTGGGCAAGCTTACCTGTGCCAAACGCTTACATTGCTTATTTGGGCTGGTGTTAGCAGTATTAGAAGCTGCCTGTATCAGGAGCTCAGAGGACCTCAGTGGCCTGGCCGGGGAATATATCAGCCCTCAGGACACTGTTTTTCTGGGAAAATGAATTCCAGTTTCCAAATGACTACCCAGAAATTGGCACAACTGGGGCAGCCCTGGTGGCCCAGCGGTTTAGCGCTGCCTTTGGCCTGGGGTGTGATCCTGGAGACCCGGGATCGAGTCCCACGTCGGGCTCCCTGCATGGAGCCTGCTTCTCCCTCTGCTTGCATCTCTGCCTCTCTCTCTGTGTCTCTCAAGAATAAATAAATAAAATCTTTAAAAAAAAATTGGCACAACTGGCTCATAAAGTGGTACTGCCAGTGATTAATGGTTATGATTAATAATATGAGTGATTATTGTTACAGTTATGATTAATGGCTGTGATTAATGATGTGAATGACTATTAGAAGCCTGTGAATGTGGAAGATGAGAAAATGTGTTAAAGCTAAAAAAGATTTTAGTTCTTCTGTGGTTTTCTTTCACTTGTTGATGCATTTATATCATTCTTTCCCTATTTCTTGGTGGTAGTAGAATTTCATTTTTAGGAGCAAGAGTTAGATCAGGTGTTTGTCAAAGAGAACCCTTGTGTTCATAAATGCTTCCCTTAGAGCTTGTTGGTTGTTTTACACAAAGCAGTCATTAGGTGTTGGCAGTGTTTGCAAATAATGGCAGGTCGGTGCCTAGGTGTTATTTCAAAGAGTGGCACTTCTTTTCTGTTGTCATTGATCTAAGTTGATTGCAAATACACATTTTTAATTTTTTTCAAAATATTGTCTGGATTACGTTTGGGGTTTTAAAATGTGATTTTGTGCATGTAGTAATTGTGCTAGAAAGTAAGACTTACAAATTTGGAGGTCTTATATAGGTCACTCATTCAATAATTGTTTATTCTGTGCCTATTATACTTACACTGCCTATGAGGCCCCAAACTTTAAGGACCATATAACAAAATAAAGTACCAAAGGAAACAAAATCTTGATCTCCGGGATTTCATAGCCTAATTAGAAAGAGAGGTCAGGAAAGCAAATATCAGAATATGTATCCAATGTTATTTATGCAAAAAAAAGTAATCTGTTTGGATTTCTCTGTATTTTTCCTGGTTAGAATTCCATTTTTACTGCATGTGAGTTTTGAGTCACCCTTGACAAGGATAATTACAATAGTCCCATTTGGAGCTTAGGGCTCTAAATAAAAGTGAAATACAAAATCGGAATAAAGGTTCCTGCAGTAAATCCTTGTTTAGAACTGAAGGATGCTGAAGACGTCCCTGGGCCTAAAATTGTACTACTGTGTCTGTCAAGAGGAGAGCCTTTGCTTCTCTGGTTTTTCCCCTTACCTTCTACTGGTTCAAGAGTGAGTGTGCATGGCTCCCCCCACAAAAAAACCACCCCTGACCATTTTAATATCAGTTAAAATAATCTATCACCTGTCTGGCAATAATGTGTTTAGATTTCTGTCTCCCCTGTAGACTGTGATATCAGAGAGGGACGGGACTGTGTCTTATCTTAAAATACCAGTACCTGGCATTGGTGTCTGGCTCATCATTGATACTTGTTACATTTAGTTTCTCCCTTCAACCACCATCCTGTTTCTTCCCTAAGATACTTTGGTGTTTTGTAGGATAAGGCAGAGGAAAGGATAAGGAGCTTGGATTTTAAATCTGTAGGCAAGAGAAAACTTAAATTTTAGCCTGTGGTCCAAAGAGAAATACTAAAGGATTTGAACAGGAGAATCACATCATCAAAGGTGAGTTTGAAAGAGATCGAAGACAGATGGTTAGATTAAGGAGGGCACGTGATGTAACAGGCCCTGGGTGTTCTATGCAACTGCTAAATCACTGAACTCTACATCTAAAACTAATGATGTTACTATATGTTGGCTAATTGAATTTAAATTTAAAAAAGAGATTGAAGAAAGATTGAAGTGGCATGGTGCTTCTAAATGGCCACATCAACACCTAGGGAAGTTGGTGAGATGGTGGTTGACACACCATCTCCACTGCTTCACGAATGCTTTTGACAATTAAAAAGCTGAACTGGGATCCCTGGGTGGCGCAGCAGTTTGGCGCCTGTCTTTGGCCCAGGGCACGATCCTGGAGACCCGGGATCGAATCCCACATCGGGCTCCCGGTGCATGGAGCCTGCTTCTCCCTCTGCCTGTGTCTCTGCCTCTCTCTCTCTCTCTGTGACTATCATAAATAAATAAAAATTAAAAAAAAATAAATAAAAAGCTGAACTTCCCTAAACAGTGATTCATAACACAGTTATGAGTGATTCTCCTCCATCAGTTTATAATCACCACCACTCAAGCAGCCCTTGGCCAGGAAATTCAACCTCCCACAATACACACACATCAGTAAAACTTTAGAAGTTACCCACACACCATTTTTTAAAAATTTTAAATATTATTTATAGCTATTTAGCACTTTGCAGGTATTCATATACAGGTTAGTGTTCTATATAACAATGCTGTAAGTAGAAAGATTGCTAAATGCACAGGAAGGAGGGAGTGCATTATATGCTTCTACTTGTCAAAGGGATTTGTTATACTACATCAGCAAAGCGATGGGCTGTAGGTCAAAAGGTAGCCTAATTATATAGGGCTTAATAATACAGTAGTGAACGTTATTGATGAAACTGGATTTTACCTTCATTCATCCAACATTTATTGCATGCCAGACATAGTGTTAGGCAATTCAGACCACTCTGTGGCGTGGCCTGTGGCTTTCGTAAGGAGCTGAGTGTGTCTCTGGGGAAAACAAATAACCAATGTAAGGAAGCCAAGTGTCATTGTGCTCTCCTGAACGTATATGGTAGGTGCTGTGGAAGCCAGAGGAGCTGTGGAGAGCTGATTAATGCTACTGCCTTGGGCTGCGGGGAAGGTTTCCAGGATGTAGCTGCACACAGGTCTCAGGGCAGAGGGGAGGCTGTGAAGTACAAAAGGAGTGAGGATTGATGAGACTGGGAATGTAATCTGAGGAGAAAGATTGTGAAGATCCCAGTTTGAAAGTGATGCTAAAGCATTAAATCTTACCCAGGATACTGTTTTTGTTTTTTTGTTTCCTTTTTTTTTCATGTAAAATATATAAATGCATGCCCATAGTAAAAATCTGGAGATGAGGGGAGGGTGTTGCCTGGCTGGTTTAGTCGGCAGAGCATGCAACTCTTGGTCTCGGGGGTTGTGAGTTTGGGCCTCACACTGAATACAGAGATTAGTTCAAAGAAAATAAAATCTTTAAAAAAAAAAAAAAAAAGAAAGAAAAGAAACTTGGAGACAAAACTAAAAGAAAATAAAAATCTTTAAAAAAGAGAAATTTGGTGACAAATTTGTGTGTGTGATTTTTTATGATAACAAACATTTTAATGCACAAATAAAATATTTTTCATCTTATCCCCGGCAAAGAGTTAATGTCCCATTCTGCTTCAGTCTCACAGAAAGGTGTGTCCCTAAAAAGCATGACAGGATCTGCTCTGGACTTGGAATGACAGGGCATTAGTGGCCCAAAAGGGGGTACTTTCTTTGGGGGACAGGGGTGGATAAGGGGAGGCTCAGTAGGGCACAGCTGCCTGTGAGGAGCAGACTCATTAGGGATGCCTGGGATTAGGCATAGCAATGAAATATGTGGGAGGGTCCATCCACAGGATTTAATGACCTATCGAATGTGTGATTGAGGAAGAAGAGGAATAAAATTTCCATGGGATTTTTCTCTTTCTAGCTTGAGCAAGTGGATGCAGAGTGGTGTTAACAGAAAATATGGAACGCAGGAAGAAAACCTGGTTTAAGAAAGCTTACAGGTTCCATAGGTTACATTTTTTTCTCTTTAAAAAATAAAAAAAGTAAACCTTTTTTTTTAGAGCAGTTTTAGATTCACAGAAAAAATTGAGTGAAAAGTACAGAGAGTTCCCATATACTTCCTGCCCCCCCAACCTTGCCTAGAGTAGTTAATTTGTTACAACTGATAAACCTACCCTGGCCCATCATTATCACTCAAAGTCCATAGGTGTTGTACATTCTATGGATTTGCACAAATGTGTAATGTGCAGATGATAGAATCAACCACTGTAGTAGCATACAGAATAGTTCCTACTGCGCTAAAAGTCCTCTCTGCTCTACCCACCCATGCCTCCCTCTCCTCAACTCCTGGCACAGATTCCATTGCTACATTGGAACCAATTGCATTTAAGGATCCTGGAGTGTGAGGGTTAGTAGTGGTCAAATTTTAATGAAAAAAATTTATTTTTAAACCAACAGGGCCCTTTCATCCAAGGGGCCACATTAAGTAAAGCTGAATGAAGACGAGCTGCTTGGGTGGAAGGTGGCATCTGCAGAGAGCTAGAGTCTAATCTATCCGCCACCCCGCTGGTGCCCAGCTCCGTTCGGCTGTTCTCTGGTTGCTGCATCTCACCGAGTCTCTCCACTGTCTCCAGAATCCTGAAGAACTCCGTTTACAAACTGCATGGTAAGGAAGTCTAGAGCTGGAAGGAAGGGCTGGTCCTGTCCTCCCAGAAGCAGGGACTTCAAATTCTTGTGCCTTTGAGACCTGCTGTTTTTTAGTAGTTTGTTTGCTTGGTTTGGTTTGGCTTGTTTGGGTCCCTTTACTTGGGATACAGCTCCCCTTTTTGGTTACCCTTTGCTGTCCTGTGCCCCCTACTAGCATCTCCTCATCTTTCTCCCAGTGTGCTGCTCTGATATGCTGTAAACTTGGAAATTGTAAAAGCATGCTTTTTTAAACGTAGCCCAAAATAGTTGCAAATAGGTCCATATGTGTATGATTTCCTTGCATTTTATGTTATCAGGGATTCTAATTTCTTCCAAGGCTTCCATGTGATCTTTTCTGTACAGACTTGGTAACACCTGTTTTGGCAGGTAGAACCCTTTCTTGCTTGTGGCTTGTTCACAATTAGGTTTCCTACAGATGGAACTGCTGGATAGTCGAATTTTACACAGTGACCACCTCATTTCTGTCGGGGTCTGTTTATCTTCTCAGCCTTCTCCTTCTTTCTGACTGGTCCTGGAATCATATAGAAAGTATGTTTTATGGCCTCTGAAATATCTGTCCACCAGCTCTGCTGGGTGAAGAGTAGCATTGCATGCTGAGTAGGAAGAAAATGATGTCATAATTTTGATTTCTAATGTGATGCTAATATGTTGAGATAGTTGACATACTGTTTTTCCTTTTATATCAACAATTATCCCCCCCTTTTTTTTCCTTTTTTTTGCCTCTGCTCTTTTTCTGAGATTGTTTTACTTTTTCCTTCTTTTTTCTTCTTTTTCGGCACCTTTTACTTGTACGATGAGGTGTACAGGGGGAATAAGGAATAGAACTACTTGTTAATAATGAAAAATAGTATCTTTATATTAGTGTACAGTTTTCAAACTGCTTTTGCACATTTCCTCTCAGTATGAAAAGTGATGATTTTTGTTTCAGTTTTTCAGAAGAGGAAACAGGACCAAAGTGGTTAATTACTTAAAGGTCACACTCAGAGATGGTTCTAGCATTCAGACTCAAGTTTTCTTCCTCCAAATATTCAATATATCATGTTGCCTCTTGTTTGTGGAGGCACTGCTTACATTATGGGCCATTTTAAACTAGAATATTGTGCTCACTTTGGCAGCACATATACTAAACTAGAATATTAAAATACCACACTTGTGGGGTGGAGATAACTAGAATATTAAAATAGCACACTTGTGGGGTGGTGTATAACATCTCCAAGCATATCTTGATAATGTGAAGAATATAGTGGGAAATGCTAGAAACTTATGCTGTAATCTTCCCAAGATGGTGTTGACATTCTCTTACAACAGTTTTATGAGTTACTTATCCTTAACATTTTCAATCGTGCTCTTAATATTCACAATATACATGGAAAAACATGTATAATATTCTGAATCTACCTTAAAAATGGCCCAAATTATTAGGCATGTTTGTTAGAAACGCTCTTTGTTGCTCTATTGCCTGTTCTTCCCTTTCACTACATTTGGCATAAACAAAATATCAAACAGGCAAGAGAATAATAATTCTGTCTCCAAAAGAAGTGATACTGAGCAACAATAAAAAATTTATCTCAGGGGATCCCTGGGTGGCGCAGCGGTTTGGCGCCTGCCTTTGGCCCAGGGCGTGATCCTGGAGATCCGGGATCGAATCCCACGTCGGGCTCCCGGTGCATGGAGCCTGCTTCTCCCTCTGCCTATGTCTCTGCTTCTCTCTCTCTCTCTCTCTCTCTGACTATCATAAATAAATAAAAAAAATTAAAAATTTATCTCAGCTCTTTATTTTTAAAAATAATTCTAAATCCTCACTGAAACCTAAGAAATAATGTCCAATCAACACTGACATTCTAGCTGAAAAATCAAACTAGACAAGTTGTCAAGAGAACCATTTCCCAGGGATTTAAGTGAATGTAAGTCAAGACTTTCCCAGTGGCTTACTAAGAATAAATGCCAGGGATCCCTGGGTGGCTCAGTGGTTTGGCGCATGCCTTTGGCCCACGGCGCAATCCTGGAGTTCCGGGATCGAGTCCCGCATCGGGCTCCCTGCATGGAGCCTGCTTCTCCCTCTGCCTGTATCTCTGCCTGTCTCTCTCTGTGTCTATCATGAATAAATAAGTAAATAAATAAATAAATAAATCTTTAAAAAAAAAAAGAATAAATGCCAACGACATCAGTTAACCTCAGCACCTCATGTTATGAGCGCAAGGCTGCCTATTATTATTTTTTTTAGAGCGAATCTTTTTTTTTTTAAGATTTATTTATTTATTCATGAGAGACACTGAAAGAGGAGGCAAAGATACAGGCAGAGGGAGAAGCAGGCTCCATGCAGGGAGCCTAATGTGGGACTTGATTCCTGGTCTCCAGGATAAGGCCCTGGGCTGAATGCAGACGCTCAACCACTGAGCCACCCAGGCATCCCATAAATCTGTAGACCTTCTAATGGATTTGAAGGCATATGGATTTTGGAATATTAGTAGATTTTAATACAACTTTAAGTATCAAATGTGGGGCACCTAGGTGGCTCAGTTGGTTAAGCATTCAACTCCTAATTTTAGCTCAAGCCATGATGTCAGTGTCCTGAGATCAAGCCCCCGCCTCAGCCTCCCTGATGAGTATAGTCTGCTTCTCCCTCTGCCTCTCCCTGCACCCCTCCTCCCATCCCCCCCAAGCTCTCTCTCTTTCAAATAAATAAAATCTTTAATAACTAAATGAATATCAGATGTGTAAGCATGAAAAGATTTATATTTCTGCTTTTTTTCAGAATGCTCACAGTCCTTGAATCTATGGATATTGAATATAATTATTTGCTTTGACTGAAGGAATTTTATAGTTCATATTATAAAAATAACTGATTCCAGGAAAATAAAGCTCAATAACATTGACTGACAGTATGTAAAATTGCTATTGGTTGGTTCTGGGATAGAAAATAGATCTCATTTGAAAAAATAATCTTTCTGGACATTGTTCCATATTTTTCCCTTTTTCTTTATGTAGAAGCAAATGGGATTTTTAAAATAGTACTTCTTTTCTCTCCTAAGCTATGACCATCATAGAAAATTGATATGTTTATGAGTATCAACATTAAGTGGAAGAAAGGATCTGAAAGGCAGGCAGAGAGTGCCAGGTATTACATGAAACTATGCCTGTCCTTCAATGAGTATGGGCTTTTGGAAGGAGATTATCCTATATAATAGGGCCTGGGATGTGTATGATTTCCTTGCATTTTATGTTATCAGGGATTCTAATTTCTTCCAAGGCTTCCATGTACCAATGACATTTTCCATCTCAAAGTTAGACTTTAAAAAAAAAACAAAACCTCAAATCTTGGTAGAGGGAGACTATTTGTAAAATCCCTTCAAGGTAGTGATAAAGCAAATTATTATAACATTTAGAGTAAAATTTTTCTTTATTGTGGTAAAAATACATTAAATTTACCATTTTTACCATAGGTGTGCAGTTTAGTAGCATTAAATTCATCACATTATTGTGAGCTATCACTACCACCCTTCTCCAGAACTTTTTCACCCTCCCAAGTTCTAAATCTGTCTCCATTAAACAGAATTCCCCATTCTCCTTTCTCCCAAGTCCTGTTAACCTCTGTTCTACTTTCTATCTTTACAAAATTTGCCTATCCTAGCTACCTCATATAAGTGGAATCAAACAAAATTTGCTTTTTTGTGCCTAGCTAACTTAATTAATATAACATCATCAAGTTTTATTATTAGATAGCCTGTATCAGAATTTTCTTCCTTTTTAAGGCTGAATAATATTGCATTGTGCATACATACCACATTTTGTTTATCTAGTCACTTCTTGATGGAACTTAGGTGGTTTTTCTCCTTTTGGCTGTTGTGAATAATACTAATGGGAGTATTGGTATATGGTATCTGCGTACCTGTTTTCAGTTCCTTTGTGTGTGTATCTAGGAGTACAGTTAGGGTCATTTGGTAATCCGACATTTAATTTTTGAGAAGCTGCCAAACTGTTTGCCACAGTGGCTAAGCCATTTTATATTCAGTGCACAAAGTTGTCATTTTTCCATATCTTTGCCAACACTTGTAAGTTTCTGTTTTGTTGACAAGAGCAATCCTAATGATTGTGAAGTGGTATCTCATAGTGGTTTGCATTTGCATTTCCCTAATGACTCTTGATGTTATGATGTTATCATGCAATCCTATTGTTGACCATTTATATATCTTCTTTGGAGAAATGTCTGTTTATGTGCTTTGTCCACTTTTGAATTGTTTGTTGGTTGGTTGCTGAGTTATAGGTGTTCTTTATATATTCAGGATATGAATCCCTGATCTGCTATTGATTTACATGGAGTGTTATTTTTAATGGAAAATTTCTAAAAAAATTTTGTGTATATATTTTCCATCTACTTCTGTATGTGATTTTTCATGTTTAAGAATTAATTATGTGGGAAAAAAATAATTCTGTGGAATTTCATATAATGTGGTCATATAAATGGAATCACATATTTTTTAAAAATTCTTTGTTTTTAAAGCCCACCAGTCTTAGATCACATTAATTTTGAGCAAAACCATGGTTAGATTAGGGGATAGTTAGCCAGCATAAGAGATAGCAGTTCAGTGTGTGATGTAACTTTCAGTGACACAGAATTTAAACTGCAAATGAAATTTGAAGGGACATTTGGCCTTTGTACAAGGTTTAGAAATTTGGATCACTGAAGAAAAATTAGCTGCCATCCCTTAGAGTCTGTTTTTTCCCCTCTGTGTACTTCTCGTTTAAAAGTTTTCATGAGAGTTGTAAAGCACCCAAATTAGGAATAGGAATTTTTAAGACTTGGTTCCAGTTCCACTTTTGACATACTGATAGCGTTGAAAATCCATCAGCAACTAAGCCAAAAACCAAAGACATTTTAAAAAAAAGTGTAAGACCTTTTGAACAGGAAAAGGATGATAAATATTTTTATTTTTAGTCTCACTTACACGTAGAATCTTAAAAAAAAAAAAAAAAAAAAAAAACTCATAGATATTTACAGAATAGATAGGTGGTTTCCAGAGGCTGGGGATGTGGTGTGGGCAAAATGGGTGAAGGGGGAACCAAACGTACAAACTTCCAGTTATAAAATAGACAAACCAAGAATGGAATGGAATAGTGAGATAGGTAATAATAATAATGCTGCATTGTACATTTGAATCTTGCCAAGAGAGTAGATCTTAAAAGTTTACATCACAAGAAAAAGATGGTGATGGATGTCAACTAGACTTATTGTGGTGATCATTTGGTACTACATGTAAATACTGAGTTATTATGTCATACGTCTGAAACAAATATAATGCTTTATGTCAGTTATATCTCAATCAAAGGAGATTTTAGGAAGGATAGATTAGAGGAGAGAAAGAATAGGGCTAGAGGGAAATGACCAGGAGTCAATTTCAAGAAGTTAAAGTCTGGAAGGAGTGCCTCAGCAACTGGCAGTGGGGACAGGATAATTCTTTGTAATGGGCACTGTTCTCTGAGTTATAGGATGTTTAACAACGTCTCTGGCCTCTATGCACCAAATACCAAATATTCCCTTCATCCCACTTGTGGCGGCCAAAAATATCTCCAAAAAAAGTGGCAGCAAAGTCATCCCTCATTGAGAACCACACTGGTCTAAGGTGATGAGAGCCTGAGCTGAGTTCTAACAGCAGACTGGGGATAAGGGGAGAAAAAAGTGAAATTTTGAGTAGAGGAGAGGAAGAAAATATCTGATAGTTAAAATTTATTAAGCATCGACTATTTCCCAGGCACCAGCACTAGGTGACATAGTCATTTAATGTAATTAGTAATAAATATTTATTAAGTGCCAATCTTATGCAAAGTACTGGAGCTGCAGAGATGAACGAGATGGTCAAGTTCTTAAAGACTTCGTCATCTAAAAGAAGAGAGATCTATGAACAAATAAATTATGATCCAAAAGTGAAAATAGTAATGTGCATAAGGTATTGACTGAGAAGAGAATTCCACCTGGGGAAGTCACAGAGGCCTATGTTACCTGAGCTGAATTTGAAGGATAAATAACAGTTTTGCTCGCTGGAGTGGAATTTGCAGGGGAAGTGGTGAACTGCCTGTGGTCTTTTTTGTAGTTGCTGAGATGAAGACCAAGTTGAGACAAAGCTCTCTCCAGGCTGTCACCTTTGTCCAGGGAATAGAACTCCCAGACCATAATTAAACCTAGGATGACTGCCCAGGGCAATTGTGCATTTTCCCTGAGGCTTGAGTAGAGCAATTAGCACCTGGCAAATCCCAGAGCTGTGCAGTTTTAGTGCTAGTTTATATATTTCACATACTGTGTTAAATCATCATCAGTGCCAAGAGGATAAGAAGATGCATATCTAAATCCTGTAATAAGTCAGATTCTGCCAAATTATATCAGTAACACTTCATTGATTTTGAAAAAGTTAAATAAGAGGCATATTTGCATCCTGTGGTTAGCAGTTTCTTTATTAACTGGTAAGTGTACTGTAATGGAACCTAGAAACATATGGAACCATATGGCTGTATTTGTGGAGTAGCAATATATTGTTTAATCTCATGGTAGCAATTTTGCTATTATGTAAGAAAAATACAATTATTCATTGGAAGTTTATATAATATATATTTGACAGGAGTGATCTCTTCATTCTTCCTTAATGATCTACATTTTTGAAATTTGGAAAATTGAAAAAGAAAATAATGAACACCAAAGAAAATTTGCCAATGCATTTATTATAAACTGCTCTACATGTACTCTAGCTCTGCTATTTCTTCACTGGCTTTGGTCCCATTAGTACAGTAGTGTTCAGACTTGCTAATGACACTACCCAGTTATTTAATTTGACTAAATGTGATAGATGTATTTATTTAAGATTTTGTTCAGAATTTTTTTTAATGGTCAGTATGGTACTTTTACATTGCAGGGAATGTTGTGTGATCCGATTGTAAAATTACATTAACTTATCAAGAATAATTATTTACATATACTGAAAGCTGTGGAGACCCTTGAGGTAAGATGCAAAAGCTGTTTGCCCTTTCAGTTCACAGAAAACAACTTGTAGTTATTGTTTAATTTATCTGATGTTTTGTTTTTGACTAATATAAAGTGTTCAACCTGATAGTAACTACATGAATTTTAGTTGTAGCACATTTGAATTGCCAAAGACTGACTTACACACCAGAGTGGCTACTGCTGCTTATGCCTTCCTGCCAGTATGGTTGTGAAAGGTCCCTTGGTGCTGGGGCCTCAGGCCTTATATCGCCGCTCCTTCCTGCCATTTCAACTCTTCTTTGACAGGAATTGCTCAACCATGGTTTTCTCTTCTTTCCTCTCCTTCCCTTTCTTCTCCTCCTCCCACCTCCATTCTTCTCTGGGAGCTCTAAATGACTCTTATCTTCTCAAGAACCCATTCATTCATTTAGCAAATATTGAACACCTACTATATACTAGGCTCTATTCTGTGTGCAGCAGTGGACAAAAAATTCACATCCTAATAGAGTCTATATTGTGGGGAGGAAAAAGAGACAACAAACAATAAAAAGAAGTAAAATGCAAACCAATCTTGAAAAGGGAGAACAGAGTTGGAGGGCTCACACTTCCCAGTTTGGAACATCCTAGAAAGGTATAGTAATCAAAACTGTGGAATTTGCAAAGGATAGACATAGAGATCATTGGAATAGAATTGAAAGTCTGGAAATAAACCAAAGCATTTGTGCTCAGTAGATTTTTGACATAGGTCTTAAAACCATTCATTAGGGAAAGAATAGTCTCCAACAAATGGTGCTGGGACAACTGGATAGCCACATGCAAAACAATGAAGTTGGACCCCTATACAAACACTATATACACTATATACAGACATTAAATGAAAATGATCAATGATCTAAATTTAAGAACTGAAACCATAACATTATTTGAAGAAAACATAGGGATAGATCTTCATAACCTTGGATTTGGCAGTGGATGCTTAAATATGATACTAAAGCATGAGTAACAGAAGAAAAAGTAAATAAATTGGACATCATCAGAATTAAAATTTTACATGTAAAGGAGCATTATCATGAGAGCAAAAAGGCAGTATACAGAAAGGGGTAAATATTTGCAAATCATCTATCTCAGTATCTATAAATCCAGAATATATTGAAAAAAAAAAAACCTCGTAGAATGCAACATAAAAAATACAATTTAAAAACGGGTAAAGAGGGGACCCCGAGTGGCTTAGTTAAGCATCTGACTTTTTTTTTTTAAGATCTTATTTATTTATTCATAAGGGACACAGAGAGAGGCAGAGACATAGGCAGAGGGAGAAGCAGACTCCCTGCAGGGAGCCCGATGTGGGACGTGGTCCTGGGACTCAGTCCTGGGATTTGATCCTGGGATGTTATCTCAGGACTCTAGGATCATGCCCTGAGCTGAAGGCGGACACTCAACCAACTGAGCCACCTAGGTGTCCCAGCATCTGACTCTTGATTTCAGCTCAAGTCTTGATCTCAGGGTTGTGAGTTCAAGCCCTGTTTGAAAAAAATAAAAAATAAAATAAAATGAGAAAAGGACTTGAGCAGACATTTCTCCAAAGAAGATATACAAATGGCCAATAAGCATGTGAAAAGATGCTCAACTCCATTAATCATTAGGGAAATGGAAATCAAAACACAATGAAATACCACTTCGTACCTACTAGCGTGGCTGTAATACACAAAAAAATGGAAAATAACAAGTATTGATGAGGATGTGGAGAAGTTGGAACACATGCATTTCTATTGGGAATGTAAAATGGTTGAGCTGCTATTTTCTATATAGCTTGACAGTTTCTCAAAATGTTAACTGTAATATTACCATATGATCCAGCAATTCTCCTAGGTTTATACCCAAAAGAATTGAAAAGAGGGGTTCAAACAAATACTTGAATGTAAATGTTCATAGCAGCACTATTTATAATAGTCCAAAAGTAAAAACAATTCAGAGTAACTAATGGTTGAATTGATGAACTAATTGTTGTATTATGTATGATTACACGTACACACACACGCACACCACGTTGGGCTCTGTGCTCAGCAGGTGTCAGCTTGCATTTTTCTCTCCCTCTCAGTCTACGCCTCCCCGCTTTGTGCACACGTACTCTCTCTCAAATAAATATGTCTTTTAAAAATAAGATGATAATGTGGCATATTTCCTTTATTCTGTTTATGTGGTGAAGCATATTGATTTATTTTCAAATGTAATGCCAATCTTGCATTTCTCTGTTAGATACTAATTGGTCATGAGGTATTAGACTTTTTAATACTGCTGGATGTGATTTGCTTATGTTTTGTTAAGGATATTTACATCTGTGTTCCTGAGTAATATTTGTGTTTTCCTGTGATATCCTAATCAGATTTTGTTTCAGGATTCTGCTGGTCTTACTTTTTTTTTTAATAATAAATTTATTTTTTATTGTTGTTCAATTTGCCAACATACAGAATAACACCCAGTGCTCATCCCGTCAAGTGCCCGCCACCCAGTCACCTCCACCCCCTGCCCTCCTCCCCTTCCACCACCCCTAGTTCATTTCCCAGAGTTAGGAGTCTTCCATGTTTTGTCTCCCTTTCTGATATTTCCTACCCATTTTTTCTCCCTTCCCCTCTATTCCCTTTCACTATTATTTATAGTCCCCAAATGAATGAGACCATATAATGTTTGTCCTTCTCCGATTGACTTATTTCACTCAGCATAATACCCTCCAGTTCCATCCACGTCGATCTGCTGGTCTTATAATATGAGTTGGGAAGTTTCCCTCCTCCTCAATACTCTGAAAAATTTGTCTTTCTATTATTTTTTCTTTAATTGTTTGATAGAATTTGCCAATGAAGGAATTTAGGCTCAGGAAAAGTTTTTAGTTACGAATTCAATTTCTTTAATAGATATAGGCACTTCAGAATTTCAATCTTAAAAAAAAAAAAACTTCCAATTTCTTTCTCTGTAAGATCAAAAATTAACTATGTTGTATATGTCCATGTAAACCACACCTTTATTAAGACATAGGACATTTCCATCACCCCCAAATGTTCCCACTAATGAACTTTGTATAAATACCTCTTTGTAATTCAGGCTCTGTATAAATTAAGCAATTATAACTGAAAATGCAAATGTAATACACCTTTTTTTAAAACCAATTACATGGTAGCTTTTTTCATTAACATTTATCAAAAATAGGAAAAATATAATTTTTTTATTTCTATTTTTTAATTTTTAAAGAATATTTATTTATTTATTCATGAGAGACACGCAGAAAGGCAGAGACATAGGCAAAGAGAGAAGCAAACTTCCTGCAGGTATCCTGATGTAGGACTCTTTCCCAGGACCCTGGGATGATGACCTGAGTCAAAGGCAGATACTCAACCACTGAGCCATCCAGGTGTCCCAAAAAGTAGAAATTAAAATAAATAATAGACATTCTTCTAGGTTACCAAAATAGATGATCAAATTCTGCATTTTTTGACAAGTAAACAATTTTTATTGTAACATTATTTAAAATAAAGATAAATGGGAAATAATCTAAAAACCAAAATTGTGAATCAATTGCAGTGCAACCAAATACATACATACTGTATACATCTGTTAGCGTCAAAAATGTATGATAAATTTTATTATATGTTGCTATTTATTTTATTTTACTTATCTATTTAAGTTTTTATTTAAATTCTAGTTAGCTAACATATAGTATAATATCGGTTTTAGGAGTAGAATTTAGTGATTCATCGCTTACGTATAACACCCAATGCTCATCACAAATGCCCTCCTTAATGCCCATCCCCCATCTAGCCCATTCCCACCCACCTCCCCTCCAGCAACTCTCAGTTTGTTTTCTAAAGAGTCAAATTTGTTTTAGAATTTCTTCTCAGGATACCCCACATTCCTTAAATTGATGCCAGCTTTAAAACAAGCAGACATGAATATATTTTAGATTTCTTGCACTGTAGTAGATTTATTTGAATGGCAGTTTGTGCTTAAGCAGAAAATGACTTTGTCATAAGATAGAATACTCTGCAGCAATTAAAGAGAATGAAGTAGATTTATACACTACTAACATAGAAAATACCCTCAGCCAAATTGCAGAATGATTAAACATTTTAAAAATTCAAACTGATGCTATATTTTTTGTATCTATCTGTAGATGAATATGCAAGTAAAATACCTAAAAATAAGTTCAAACTTCTAACAGTAGTCACATCAAGAAGTACATGAAGATTTGAGCATTGTGGTTGATGATCAGATGAAACTTAACCTTATCTATAATGTTTTAATTTTTGTAATAATAGTAGTTTGATGTGGGACTTATGTAATTAGAACTATAAAGTGACTTGACTGATTTACATAGGACTAGAGGCAAAATGCATCTGGGTTTGTTTTTGTTTTAGCAATTACTCTGAAACTCTAGAAAGCAGGCTCAGAAAATCTGTACAAGGAGTGCTCTAAATCTGTTTTGTTTTGTTTTTCCAAATTATGGCACATGAAAGTATTGCAAGTGAAGTAAAAATGCAACTTAGAATTAAAAGTTGAATATTACTCTGACTACCACAAAACTTTAAAAAGAAAATATTTACTAACATGAAAATGCTTACAATGTATCTCTCATTGAACAAGAATATGAGACATATCTATAAACAAATGCTCTTTTAAAAATATGTTTATTTACAAAAAAAAGATTTGAAAAGTCACAAAAATGTTAACAGTGATTATTATCTCTGTGTTGATGAAGAGTGGCTGTTTGAACTTTCTTTTTCCATATCCAGTTTTTTTTTCATGAACACAAATTGTATTTTTTTTTTAGGATTTTATTTATTTATTCATTCATAGAGATGCAGAGAGAGAGAGTAGCAGAGACACAGGCAGAGGGAGAAGCAGGCTCGATGCAGAGAGCCTGACGCGGGACTCGATCCAGAGTCTCCAGGATCATGCCCTGGGCTGCAGGCGGCGCTAAACCACTGCGCCACCGGGGCTGCCCACAAATTGTATTTTAAATCGAGAGAAAATGCCCTTTCTATCCCAATTAAAGAGGGAAGGAAAGGAGAAAAAAAGAAGGAAAGACTGGACAAGATAGGAAAGGGAAGAGAAGATATGAAATTCTTAACATTTGCAAACATGCTGCAGAGAGTTCTGGTACATTTTTAAATGAGAATGTTAGTAAGATGTGCGTTAGAAACCTGATGTTTTGTAGAAGAGTTTTGGGAGGAATGGAGGGAACTGAGAGGGATAGAGAGGAAGAGATGGCTTTGAAGGATGTTTAGAAAGTAAACAATCCACAGGATTGGTAAGATTGGTAGGATTGGAACAAGAGAATGAGGAAGAGGTCAGTTTTCTCTTTTTTATATTTGTCAATTTAAAACAAAGTCATTTCAAATCTATTTTGTAATTGCATTACTCTTTTGATGGAAGTACAACTGTGATTCTTCTCTTTCTGTGACAAAAACTCATGTCTGCACCCTTTGGATTTTGCCAGTGTGGTTCAAAATAACACTAAATCACAAACTTTCAAGCTGCCCAGGAAAATACTATTTATTTTTTTTTAATATTTTACTTATTCATGAGAGACACAGAGAGAGAGAGAGAGAGAGGCAGAGACACAGGCAGAGGGAGAAGCAGGCTCCACACAGGGAGCCCGATGTGGGACTCGATCCCGGGTCTCCAGCATCAAGCCCTGGGCTGAAGGCAGCACTAAACCACTGAGCCATCCAGGCTGCCCTACTATTTCTTTTAAATGGATTAATATCTGAGTACAGAAACCATGATCCATACCTTTCTATTATCTTCAGCCTAAACAACTTTACTGGGTAACATTCCCTAGGATCACTTAAAAAAAAAAAAATAAAGCACTAAATTTGCGGTGCCCAGATTTCAAAACTTAACGTGGAACCATTTGCAGAACAAGTTCTCTCCCTCTGATTATTTAAACCACAGTAAACACATCTTTCTCTGGAATTCTATTTCATTTTCACTTGATAATAATCTAAAATTAAATTTTTAAAGATCTTGTGATTATTGAGCAGAATTATGGTTTATGTTAAACCAGTGGTGATTTTTACACCCCCCACCCTTCAGGAAACACTTGACAATATCAGGAGACGTTTTTAGTTGTCACATCTTGCAGAGGGTGTGCTACTGGCATATAGTGGATAGAGACCAGAGATGCTGTTAAACAGCCTGTAATGGGCAGGATCCCTCACCCCAAATCTTTAAAATCAAAGGGAGAAAATGAAGTAGTGTTGAGATTGAGAAACCTCTGTTAGACCCTTAGAGGAGCTTTAGTAAGGGGATATATATCCAGATAATTGGAATATTGTTTATAGTAGAGGAATGGTTGGTCTGTGTGGATATAGAGCATTGGGACTCATTAGAAAAGGGATGACCTGGGAAACTGAGGAAGATGTAGATTTTTGAGGACTTAAGGTTGATGGAGTGGTAGAGAGATCTAGCTGGTTAATCTAAGGCCAACAAGTGCTGGCTGGAACTGACTGCAGGAGACGGGGTGGGTGGCTGCTGGGCAGTTCGGAGTCCCTCACTACCAGATCATGCAGAGAAAGCCGACAGCCATCATTATCAGGAATGTGAAGGAGAGAGTGATGTAGATGAACTGATTATAAATCACAGCCAAGGAGTATTCTTCGGGTGGCAAATCTATCAAGGGCGTGGATCACTGCCATCTTTTTTATTTATTTATATATTTTCAGTAAGAGAGAGTGCGAGGTGGAGGCGGGGGCAGGGAAGGGCAGAAGGAGAAGGAGAGAGAGAATCCAATCTTATGCAAGCTCCAGGCTAGGCTCAGTCTCAGGTCATGATCTGCGTTGAAATCAAGAGTCTGAAACTTAACCAACTGAGCCACCCAGGAGCCCTCACTGCCATCTTTTAATGGATTGCCTCAGAATTTCCAGGGCGACTTCATGTGGAGGTGAAAGGGATCATAGCCTCAGAGGAGGTCAAGTTCTCTGCTGGGACCTGAATCAGTGGGAGGCCACACAGGGTCAGGGACACATGGGAAGTGTGGAGCATCACCAGCGATGGTAGGGATCATATTCAGGTAGGGGATAAGAAGACTCTCTGGAGGTCTTGAAGTACAGAGGGCATGAGTGGTGGGACGGGCTATGATCCATAACAAATAATGAAATCTTAGAGGCTCACTCAGTGTTCCATGTGTGGCTTGTAAGTTTATAACTTGTGTTCAGTGGATGCTTAAGAAATACTTGTTCTTCATCTTTTTATTCATTGTTCTGAGGCTCTTCTGATTGTAGAGTAGAATCTTTTCTTATTCTTAATCTTTGATTGGACTTTGGTTCTTAAATTTTGATTTACTAAGAAATACTGTTAATTAACAAAGACGGACCATGTTATACATGTCCTCTGATATTTTGTTTTAAGTTAATTAAATATTTTATTATATAATAGTACTTTCAAAAGAATATATGATGCATACATAAAAATTAGGAACATTATTATAATATATGGTAATATAATAATATAAGATTCAACATTAACATTACTGATGCTATATTTTCCTGTTGTGCTACTCCTTTGCCTCAAGTATTAATATCTTGAATTTTGTGTCTTCATTACCCTGTTTTAACTATAATTTATTCACATATATATGTATCTCCAAGATAGTTAATATTTGTTTTTAAACTTTATAAAAATGATTCCATACTCTGTGTAGTCTTTTAGGCTATACTTTCTTTTTCACTTAACATTATGTTTCTAAGATTAATCCTTGTGGGTATAGTTAATGTATTTTATTACTATATAATATTCTATATATTTACATGTCTAGTTGATGGATGTTTGGGTTATTTCTGCATTTTTGCTATTTTGAATAATACTGCTATGAATATTATAGTATGTCCAATAGTGTCATTAGGGTAGTGACGTTCGAGCTGTTTTGTTTTTAACTGTAATCCAACAGGACATAAATATCTCTATCTCTCTATGTGTCTGTCTCTTTAAAAACTTGATATATTCTCCCCTACTCTGAGCAGTCTCTGATAAAATCCAGCCTGTTTTAAAAAATGCTAAAAAAGACTCAATAAACTCAATAAATAAATAAATTTCACTAATCGTTTCTCTCTGAGGATTGAAAACTACTCTAGTACATATACTGGGCTGTGAAATTTGTTAGATCTCATGATATGAAATTTTTAACTTTAAAAATTGATGGCAGATTGTTTCCAAAGTGCGTGATCCATCCATTCGTACCAATTTGGTTAATCATATTCTTATCAACACTTATATTTCAGACAAAATTAGGTTTTCAGCAAGAAGTCTATTAACTTAGTAAACCAAATGAAGATATATTATTTTTACATATGTTCTAATTTTACAACTAAAAATTTCTTACTGAACAAAGTGCCAGGACTTCTAAGAGACTGGAGAATACGGAGTTGTCCTGTATTCTGAGAGTTTGCTTAAGGATGTCTCACATTTTCTTTGCTTAAAAGTATATCTTCCTTGTTATTCTGTTTGCTCTGATGCTCAGATATGCAATTATTGATCTATCTCAGCCATGGCCTTGTGCTTGATTATTTTATAATTAAACATTACTGAGAAATTGTCTGCTAAGTAAACTCTAAACTTATTGAGAAAATAGCTATGTTGTCCCTGAATAGTATGACATATTTCATTCAAAAAAGACTAAAATTTTTATGGACAGTTGATGATGTCAATTTTAAAGCTCAAAGGGTTGGTTAAATGTATATAAGCAGGCTGTTTGATGAGCAGTTTTGGTTCAATTTTGCCAAAATATGGCCTTTTATACTCCCAGCCTGAAATCTAAGACTGCACTAGTAAGAACTTTATGTAGCTTGTCTATAGGCCCTGTCATCTTTTTTAAGGTAGAGAATGTCTTTCCTTCTTTGCATCTGTGTGTGGGTGGATTCTCTCCTGACTTTTGCTGTGTTTCATGACTCCTTAGCATGTAAAAATCTACTTGGTAGCCTGGGTGCATTAACTATGTCTACATAAGAAGAATTTTTGCTCTGCACAGTGACTAATTTCATTATTCATGGCTATCCTCTTGGTTAATGGGTGGTCAGCCGTAACCTTGTAAGGCACTTGTCTTATGCCTATCAGATGTAGCTGGCTTCCCTACAGCTTAATCTTTCAAGTCAGTGGTACAGTCAAGCTTAGTCACCCACTAATGCCATTTTGTATAGATTTCAACAAAATCGTCAACATCATTGACAGATATTCTTGCAGTGTGGTCTTGCACTCTGTCATTCTCTGGGATGTGTGTTTTTCTGGGTTGAGAATATACAGATCACATCACAGTGGATGTGCTCTCTTTTTCTCTAGCAAATATTCAATTTTTGGTTTTGTGTTTAGTTTCTAGAATTCCTTCTCAATGGTAAGAATCCAGGCTATATGTCTAAAGAAGCACTTGCTTGCATAGTGGGAAAGTAGTGGTTAGCAGATGTGATGTGGAGTGGAAGTAGTAAATGAATTGACATGCAGAAACATTAGGACTCTAGTTGGCGTCATGTCCTCAGTTATACAATGTCTGCATTTGCAAAGCATTCCACCTGGAGAAATGGAACAAGTTGGAGCAGCTCAAGTTCATGCCCTAGAGTCCATCCAGCTTTGGTCTAGGAAACAGGGAAACAGTCCTTTGGGTACCAGTTTTTCAATTGTGAATCTCACCAGACCAGTACAATGAAGAAAACACATGCTTCTGGGCTGGGCCAGAGTTTTAGACCCTCTATGATGGAAATCACTCTGTTGCCACCTACGCTTCAAATAAAGATAAAATAAAAATAATACCTTCCCATAAGCCATTTAGTAAAGCCAAAAATAGCCACACAAATATTCTTTATTACTCGTTTAAGACTAAATATTTTGAAGCAGTTTAATGGCATTGTGTCCTGACTTAAATTCTTTTAATTCCTTAGGTAATGAAAGTTTTTAATCTGGGATGTTACTGTGCAGTTTTAGCATACACTACACACAACACAGCGCCCAGTGCGTAGTAGAGGCTAAATCTAAAAACTTTGAGAATTACTTCAGAATGGCTTCACGGAGGATATTTTTAAGGGCTTTTTAGAAATAATTCCTACTTTTTGTAGTGCACCTAAGCACAAGGGAGGGTAGTGAAATGTTTTTGGTAAGCCATTCGTTCTTCTGTAGATTTGTATTTCTCAAAGGACCAAAGTGAGAAAGAGGAAAAGTGATATCATTTTTTGTGTTTAAGATAATTGTAGACTGGAATTATGGAGATTAATTAAAAAAAATTTTAGTATGCCTCATATACATTACCTATGTGTTGACATATGAGAGTCTCTGAATGAAAAATAGGGGAAGTCTTGAAATACGTGTTTCTGTCCTCTGCATAATATGACGGTGATGTACTATTCCTGCCTTGCCGCCTGATCACATTCCCCATATTTGGACTAAACTGCATTTTTTTTTTTTTTAGAGAAAATGAGAGGGAGGGGAGGAGGGGGATGGCAGGAGGTGAGGAGGGAGGGGGTGTGGGGAGAAAGAGAACTTGAGAATGAATGTCGGTTTTGTTTTTTTTTAAGATTTTATTTATTTATTTGAGAGAGAGAAACAGAGATAGCAAGAGAGAGCATGACCAGGGAGAAGAGGGAGAGGCAGGCTCCACCTGAGCAGGGAGCCCAGCGCGGAGGTCCACCCCAGGACCCCGGGATCATGATCTGAGCCGAAGGCAGACGCGTAACTGATTGAGCTGTCCAGGCCGCCTGGATGTTTGTATCTGTTGAAGAGAAGCTCATTTCTGTTGTTCCTAAACACTCCTCAGGGTTAAAAAGTAACATCCAGGGGCACCTGGGTGGCTCAACAGTGGCGTGTCTGCCTTTGGCTCAGGGTGTGATCCCGGGGTCCTGGGATTGAGTCCCACGTCGGGCTCCCTGCAGGGAGCCTGCTTCTCGCTCTGCCGAAGTCTCTGCCTCTCTCTCTCTCTCTCTCTCAAGAATAAATAAATAAAATCTTAAAGAAAAAGAATTAGATACCTTTAGAAGTCAACTTTGTGAAGTTTAGCAGTTAACTCTAGGAACTGCAACATGACTTGGTAAATATGTATGAAATGGAAGGATATGTATTCCTGAAAAAAGCTATATACAAATGAGAATTTTCTAAATTGACTAATACTTCTACATTTATTATGATCCATTTGGTAAGACCAGTAGTCTCTCTCAAATTTATATTTGTGGTAAACGCAGATTTTCATGGTCAGGATTGCAAGGAGTAAGGACACCTTTAAGATGCCTTGTATTGCTTAAGATCTGATTTATTCTTTCTGGGGTTGCTAAGGGACAGAAAGTTTTTTTTTTTTGTTTTTTTTTTTTTAAGGCAGCAGTTACTCACCACTTATAAACAATTCAGTAAAAATAGATCTCTAAGGATCTTCAATTTGTAATTGATAAATCATTCATGCTGAGTTAGTTGGCCTTGATTCTTACTCTCCTTGAGAATGTGGAATGTTTTATAAACACAGTAAGGGTTACAAATATAGAGAGAATAAGTAATTGCACTATCAGTAATGTGATGATACACATATCTGCTTAGTGAAATTTCGGTCAAAGTATTCTAATGCACATAATAAAGCCTGTTGGAATTGGGTATACATTAAGAATAGGCTCTAAGTAACATACAGTCTCTGTTGTTATACCCTGTTTGGATCCTACTGTGAGATAAAGGCCTACTTTGCTTTTATAATCTTGGTTCTTTGCTGAGTTCTGGCTATGCAGTTACAGTTTTAGGACTAATGAGAGCTCCTGATAGGATATAAAAAGGGTCATCCCTATTTATAAGATTGCTACCTACTGTCTGTCTAACTGGGAATGCAAGACTTATTTTGGGAGTGAGGGAAACATGGAACCATATTTCAGAGTGGTAGCACACCACTTTCTGAACAGATATGGGAAATCCAATCTTCCTGTGGTTTTAACCAGAGCAGAACCAAAATAGGGGAGTACTTCAGAGAGACTAATTGCATGGTACTGCTTCAAAAATGTGTTGAGGAAGGGTGGGAAATACCCATCTTGATGAATGAAAAATTTATACAGAAAGAGATTCAAGTATGAAAAATCAATTCTTGGAATAACAATGGGCAAAATACTTTCCATTTTTCTACTGTTCACTTCTGTTTTCTGCCGGGATCTTTCTGACTCGAGCTATTTTTCAGTATACACAAAATGCAGAGAAATAGAGAAGTAATATCTTTCACTCTTCTCTCTAGGCACCAGTAGTTCTTTCCCAAAAGCAACTAATGTCAGTTTCATGAGTAATGAAAATATTCATCTTCAGCCCCTTCCTCTAAGCTATTCTATTGAAGTGTTCAAAAGAAAATCAAGTTAATCCTATCTTTCCGTAAGGAGCACAAATACTGTATATCACCATTACAGAATTTTTTCTGTCTTCCTAACTTTCAAGTGCTGATTGATTAGTAGCATGCACATTCCAGAAAAAAAGTGTTTATAATGTATTATTTTTTTCTCCACCTGAAGGTACTGCCTACTTTAGGAACATGACCAACTTAATACCTTGAGAGTTTATTGTAGTGATATTTTTGGGACTCTCATAGATAAGTGCCCAAGAACCTGCTTGGCTGTCCTGCTTCTTTCTCGGCTCTGGTCACCTTCTTGTGTCATAAAGGGGAAAGACCCCAGGGATTAGAGGAGCACTGAAACTGAGCAATGAGCAGTGTTCATTTTCCAAGAGTAGATTTCTTTTTTCCTGAAGTTCTTCAGAGTAAGAACCTAGAAAGGCTTTGTTGTCAGTCATGCTAGCTGGCTGTCCTCTATAGGAGCTTGCCTTTTGTTTTCTATCTCATAATTCAGAACGCACGCCTGCCTTCCCATTCTCTCCCCACTTCCCACCTTTTCCTTGCTCCTCAGATTGATCACCCCTGCTCCTCTCAATCTTACTCAGACTTCATCAAGACATTAAAATCTTTCAGAGGGAATACTCTTCATTCTTCCCATGACCAGATGGTCCGAGACCATACTGTTCTTTCTCTCCTCTTCTGTCCATGGTTGCACTTCCTCTTTATCTTCTGCAACATGATTGTCTCCCTTTTACTGATTAATTCTTCTTAATATGTAAGATGCTCTTTAGAAGCCCCATCTTAAAACAAAGCAAAAACAATAGTCCAGTAATTCACCTTCCTCCATGGCTACCACCCTGTTAGAGCGCCCACGGTCTCTCACCCATACTTTACTGACATCTTCTAGTTGATTTCTATGCTTTGCCTCCCATGCGATTTGTTCTCCACATGAGCAGCCATTGTGATCATTTAAAAATACGTTAAATCATTAAACATATTTGTTTTTAAATCCATTCAAGGCTCCCCTTTGTACTTAGGATAAAATCCATTTTCCATATATTGTCTTCAAGGTCCAGCCCAGCGGCCTCCAGCTCTGAGCCCCTGCCTCACCTTTAGCTGAGCACCCCCTTTGCCCACTCCTCCTTGGCTACACAGATTTCCCTACAGTTTCTCAAGGGCACCAGTCCTACCCATGCCTATGTCATCCTTTTAGAGCTTTTGCCTGGAATGAGTGTTCCACAGCTTCTAGAGAGGCTGACACTTCCTCTTCCTCTTGGTTTAATTATTATTTCCTCAGTGAAGTCTTCCCCAGTGAGTCCAAGGAGGGCTCTCGCCTCTGCTTTTCTCTATCCCAACACTGTGTTCGTTTACTGCATAGTACTTTATGGTTCATTAATATTTCCTTGTTTAATATTCAGACAAGACTCTAAGCTGTGTGAGGGTAAGCACCCTGTCTGCTTTTCCACCACTGGGCAGTGCCTGGCACAAAGTAAGCATTGATGGTAAGTATTTTTCTTGAAATATGCAAATGCGTGAATGCTGGTTAACAAATGAAGCTTGGCTCTGGTTTTATATCTTTTAGATACAGAGCTTGTTCTTTTACAACAGAAAGCCAATCCTTTACTTGAACTGCATGTCCCTTTAGAGTTGCATTCTTTTGGAGATTGAGGGGTCCTTGGAAGGCCTCTATTTTACCTTCCTATCATGCATGCCCTTTCTGTCATCGTCTTCTATTTCAGTACAGAGTTCAGACTCGGCCTTGGGTTCATGTACTCTCTTGCTCCCAGTCTAAACATGGTGGTGGAGAGACACCCATTGTTGCTTTCCTCCCATCTCCTTTGGGCTCTACAACTTAGTAGTTCTGTGATCTTGGAGAAGTTACTTAATTTTATTGTGCCTCAGTTTTCTGAAATATAAAGTAGAGTTATAATAACCACACACAGCAGTTGCAGTGATTCAATAAGGAAATGCAAGTGAAAACTTAATATAATACTCAGTGTGTTAGCCATAAGCCTACCATAGCCTCAGCTTTGTTTTCATTATTTCCATTAACTCTAGTCTTTTAAAAATATATATATTGTAATAAGGTACACATATCACAAAATGTACCATCTTAGCCATTTTTAAATTAATAGTTCGGTGGTATTACATACATTCATAATATTGTACACCTTCATGATGATGTTCATATTACTATGCAACCATCACCATTGTTTTTTTAAAGATTTTATGTATTTATTCATGAGAGAGAGAGGCAGAGACATAGGCAGAGGGAGAAGCAGGCTCCAAGCAGGGAGTCCAATGTGGGACTCCATCCCGGGACTCCAGGATCACACCCTGAGCCGAAGGCATACACTCAACCACTGAGCTACCCAGGCGTCCCACCATTATTCATCTGTATAACTCTTTTCATTTTGTAAAACTAAAAATCTGTACCTCTTAAAATAACTTGCCATTCCTCCCTACCATCTCCTGCAAACTCTGGCAACCACTATTCTACTTTCTGTCTATGAATTTGACTACTCTAGAAGCCTCAAATAAATGGAATCATATATTTGTCCTTTTGTGTCTAGCTTACTTTACTTTGCATGATGTCTTCAAAGTTCATTCATATTGTAGCATGTCTTAGAATCTTTCCTCTTAAAGGCTGAATAATATTCCATGATGTGTAATATCACATTTGATTGATGAATATCACATTCATCCATTGATGGATATTTGAGTTATTGCCATCTTTTGGTTATTGTGAAAATGCTGCTGTTAACATTGGTTTACAAGTATCTCCTCAGATCACTGCTTTCCATTTTTGGGGGGTATATACTCAGAAGTAGAATTACTGGATCATATGGTACTTATATTTAAAATATTTGAGCAATTGCCATACTATTTTCCACAGTGTCTGTATTATTTTTACATTCCCACCAGCAGTCACAATGGTTCTGAATTCTCTACAATCTCAACAACATTTCGACTTTTCCTTTCCTTTCTTTCCTTTCTTTTTTCTTTTCTTTTCCTTTTCTTTTTTTCTTTCTTTTCTTATGGGTTTTATTTTTTTTAAATTTTTTATTTATTTATGATAGTCACAGAGAGAGAGAGAGAGGCAGAGACACAGGCAGAGGGAGAAGCAGGCTCCATGCACTGGGAGCCCGACGTGGGATTCGATCCCGGGTCTCCAGGATCGCGCCTTGGGCCAAAGGCAGGCGCCAAACCGCTGCGCCACCCAGGGATCCCTTTCTTTTCTTTCTTTTCTTTTTCTTTCTTTTCTTTCTTTCTTTCTTTCTTTCTTTCTTTCTTTCTTTCTTTTCTTTTCTCTTTTCTTTTCTTTTCTTTTTTTGAGTGGTTCTAATAGGTGTGAGGTGGTATCTCATTGTAGTTATGGCTTGCATTCCCCCAATGATTAATGATGTCGAGCATCTTTTTTCTTTAAAGATTTTATTTATTTATTTGAATGAGAGAGAGCATGAGTGGGGACCAGGGAGAGGAAGAGGGAGAAGTAGCTGTCCTGAGCAGGGAGCTCGACCAGGGCTCAATTCCAGAACTCGAAGATCATGACCTGAGCTGAAGGCAGATGCTTAACTGACTGAGCCATGTGGGCACCCCAGGCATCTTCTTATGTGTTTATTAGGCATGTCTATCTTCTTTGGGTCCTCTTTTTTTAAATTAGGTTGTTTGGATTTTTGTTGAGTTTTAAAAACTCCTTATTCTGGATATTAATCCCTTATTAGACATATGATTTCAAATATTTTCTCCCATTCTGTGGGTCGCCTTTTTATTCTGATGCACAAATTTTTAAAATTTTTATTAAATGCAGTTTGTGTGTTTTCTTCTTTGTTGCCTGTGCCTTTGGTATCATGTCCAGGAAATTGTTTCCAAATCCAGTGTCAGGAGGTTTTTGCCCTATGTTTTCTTCTAAAAGTTGTTTATAGTTTTAAGTCTTACATTTAAGTCATTGATCCATTTCATGTGATTATTGTATGTGGTATAAGATAGAGGCCCAACTTCGTTCTTTTACATATGGATATTCAGGTTTCCCAGAACCATTTGTTTACAAGATTATTCTTTCCCATTAAATGATCTTGACTTTGTCAAAAATTAGTTGACCGTATATGCAACAATTTATTCCTGGACCCTCTATTCCATTCTATTGATCAGTACGTCTGTCTTTCTGCCAGTACCACACATTTTGACTTCTGTAGCTCTGTAGTAATTTTTGAAATCAGGAAGTGTGAGGCCTCCAGTTTTGTTCCTGTTTTTCATGATTATTCTGACTATTCAATAATCAAGGTCCCTTGAGATACCATATGAATTCTAGGATGAGTTTTTCTATTTCTACAATAAACTTTGGGAATTGGGTCAGGATTGCATTGAATCAGTAGATTACAAAGTATTGACATCTTGACAATACTAAGCCTTCTAATCCATGAACATGGGATGTGTTTCCATTTATTTATGTATTCTTTCATTTCTCCCAACAATGTTTTATAGTTTTCATATGTATAAGTTTTCTACTTCCTTGGTTAATTCCTAAATATTTTATTCCTTTTTTTCCCTTGAATTTCAAAACTAATCATAGTTTATTAAAAAAAATTGAATGTGATGTGATAGCATTTTACAAATACAAGGATCTTCCCTACGTGTTTAAAAGTACCATATTCTCTTTAGCCCATACTAATACACAGGCTTCAAATTCTTCTCAATCCAATTGTGTGAGTATCTCTCCCCAGTTAGGCTATGTGTGAAATCAAAGATTCCCTAGAGTCTGTACCATAATGATATTTATATCAGGGTTGAGAACACAGTAAGTTCCTAAGAATATCATTCTTTTATGAAGAATCCATATCTTGATCTGTGACTGTGTTGTTGGAGATCTTCAGATGCTTATATCTCTACATTCTGTAATGGTTATTAATGTACTCACTGAGCCAGGTCCAGGGCCTGTTGGAGGGTCTTACACTCAGCTATGATCCCCTCGTGCCCTTTACCACATGAGGGATTAGTGGGCCATGAGCCCCAGGTGTGCTGATGATGCTCTTCAGCATCTCCGAAAGCAAAGACTGGAACCTGGCCTCATTGAACGTCATGGAGTCCAGGATTACCATTAATATCAAACTCATTCATAGCCTCATTCAGCTCATCAATGGCCCTGTAGCCTTTGGCTTCATCAGTGGGCAAGGTGGCTTGAGCAACTTTGGAGATGCCAGCAGTGGCCTCCTAGACCTTTATAAACACCTAATCTCAATTGGCTCTTTTTCCAGCAACATCTGGGTGGTGGAGAAACACTTCGGAGGCCGTGTGCAGCATTGTGGTATTCTTCTATCGTGGCTACCATCTCATCCCACCAGTGAGGACCCTTCTGTTCCTGTTGTCTTCTTGCTACTACATAGTTAAGTTTCACCTTCTCTTTCCCCAGCTCTTTAAAGGGGTTGCAAGGTCTCGCTCATCTGTAGCATTTTTGACAGCTTCCAGGGCCTCCTCTACCTGCTGCACAGCATCTAGCTAAGGGAAAAATATTTTCCTAATAATTTTCAAGAGGAAAGTCTTCATCCTACTCTTGGAAATTCTGCAGACAACTAGGCACTTGGGAAGGATGGAAGAAACACAGCAGAGGAGATACAAGCAGCAAGCTTCTGGTGAGGGCTCTGAGGCCTGTAAGTATTGTATTCTTTGTGGTACTGTAATTTCCTTTTCAGATTGTTCATTGTGAGTGCTCAGAAATGTGTGTTGACTTTGTATCCTTCTACTTTGCTGAATTTATTCTAACATGTTTATTTGTTTCTTGTTATGTGTATGTGAAATCATTAGGGTTTTCTACGTAGAAGATCAAATCATCTGCAAGTACAGATCATTTGACTTCTTCCTTTGAGATGTGGTCGCCTTTTATTTTTTTCTTGCCTAATTGTTCTGGCTAGAACTTTCAGTATGATGTTGAATAGAAATGACAAAAGTGGACATCCTTGCCTTGTTCCTAACCTCAGAGGAAGGCTTTCGACAGTCTTTCACTGTTGAGTATGTTTGCTGTAGATTTTTCATAGATGGTTTTTATTATGTTGAAGTAGTTTTTTCTATCCTAGTTTACTGAGTTTTTTTTTTTATCACAAAAAGATGTTGAATGTTGTCAAATGTTTTTTCTGCATCAATTAAGATGATCATGTTTTTCCCCCCTTTATTCTGTTACTGTGATTGATTTTGGTATGTTGGATCATCTTTCTATTGCAGGAATAAATCTCACTTAATCATGGTGTATAATCCTTTTACTATACTGACTTTAGTTTGTTAATATTTTGTTGAGAATTTCTACATCAATGCTTGTAAAGGGTATAGTTTTCTTTTCTTTCTTTTTAGAGATTTTATTTATTTATTTGACAGAGAGAGGGAGAACACAAACAGAAGGAGTGGTAGACATAGGGAGAGGGAGAAGCAGACTCCCCACTGAGCAGGGAGCCTAATGAGGGGTTGATCCCAGGACCCTGAGATCATGACCTGAGCCAAAGGCAGATGTTTAGAAGGCAGACATTTAATTGACTGAGCCACCCAGGTGCCCCAATAGTTTTCTTTTCTGGTAATGCCTTTGTCTGTCTTTGGTGTCAGGATAATGCTGGCCATATAGAATGAATTAGGAAATGTTCCCATTTCTTCAGTTTTTTGGAAAAATTTGGGAAGGATTGGTATTAGTTTTTCTTTAAATGTTTGGTAGAAGTCCCCAGTGAAGCCAACAGGTCCTGGGCTTTTCTTTGTTGGGAAATCCCTGAGTATTAATTCAGTCTCCTGTAGATCTATTCAGATTTTTTAAAAAATCTTCATTTAGTCATAGCTTTTGTGTTCCTAGGAATTTGTCCATTTCATCTAGGCTATCAAATTTGTTGGCATACAGTTGTTTGTAGTATTCTCTTACACTCTTCTTAATTTTTGTAGAATCAATTGTAATGTCCACACCTTCATTTTGTATTTCAGTAGTTTGAGTAGTCTTCTCTTTCTTTTCTTTTTTTTTAGTCCATCTAACTAAGGGGTTTCTCAATTTTGTTGATCTTTTCTGAGAACCAACTCTTGGTTTCATTGAATATTTTTTCTATTGGCTGAATCATGGTCTCTATTTCTTCATATCTGCTCTAATCTTTATTATTTCCTTCCTTGTACTAGCTTGTTTTTTTTTGTATATTTTTGATTGGAGTTTGATTTGCCAACGTATAGTATAACACCCAGTGCTTATCCGTCAAGTGCCCCCTCAGTGCCTGTCACCCCATCCCCCCGCCCACCTCCCCTTCCACTACCCCTTGCTCATTTCCCAGAGTTAGGAGTCTCTCATGTTCTGTCACCCTCTGATATTTCTTCATTTTCTCTCCTTTCCCCTTTAATCCCTTTCACTATTTTTTATATTCCCCAAATGAATTAAATCCTACAATGTTGGTCCTTCTCCGATTGACTTCACTCAGCATAATACCCTTCAGTTCCATCCACGTCAAAGCAAATGGTGGGTATTTGTCGTTTCTAATGGCTGAGTGATATTCCATTGTATACCTAGACCACATCTTCTTTATCCATTCATCTTTCGATGGACACCGAGGCTCCTTCCACAGTGTGGCTATGGTGGACATTGCTGCTATAAACATTGGGGTGCAGGTGTCTGCCTTTTCATTGCATCTGTATCTTTGGGGTAAATCCCCAACAGTGCAATTGCTGGGTCGTAGGGCAGTTCTATTTTTAACTCTTTCAAGAACCTCCACACAGTTTTCCAAAGTGGCTGTACCAGTTCACATTCCCACCAACAGTGCAGGAAGGTTCCCCTTTCTCCGCATCCTCTCCAACATTTGTTGTTTCCTGTCTTGTTAATTTTCCCCATTCTCACTGGTGTGAGGTGGTATCTCTTTGTGGTTTTGATTTGTACTTCCCTGATGGCAAGTGATGCAGAACATGTTCTCATGTGCTTGTTGGCCATGTCTAGGTCTTCGTTGGTGAAATTTCTGTTCATGTCTTTTGCCCATTTCATGATTGGATTGTTTGTTTCTTTGCTGTTGAGTTTAATAAGTTCTTTATAGATCTTGAATACTAGCCCTTTATCTGATAGGACATTTGCAAATATCTTCTCCCATTCTGTAGGTTGTCTTTTAGTTTTGTTGACTGTTTCTTTTGCTGTGCAGAAGCTTTTTATCTTGATTAAGTCCTGTTAGTTCATTTTTGCTTTTGTTTCCCTTGCCTTCATAGATGTATCTTGCAAGAAGTTGCTGTGGCCAAGTTCAAAAAGAGTATTGCCTGTGTTCTCCTCTAGGATTTTGATGGATTCTTCTCTCACATTTAGATCTTTCATCCATTTTGAGTTTATCTTTGTGTCTGGTGTAAGAGAATGGTCTAGTTTCATTCTTCTGCACGTGGCTGTCCAATTTTCCTAGCACCATTTATTGAAGAGACTGTCCTTTTTCCGGTGGATAGTCTTTTCTGCTTCGTCGAATATTACTTGACCAAAAAGTTGAGGGCCCATTTCTGGGTTCTCTATTCCGTTGCATTGATCTATGTGTCTGTTTTTGTGCCAGTACCATACTGTGTTGATGATCACAGCTTTGTACCTTGTAGTAGCTTTGGGTTTAGTTTGTTTTTCATTTTCTAGTTCCTTAAATTGTAAGTTAGATTGTTGATTTGAGATATCTTATTTTTTAATGTGTTTATAGCTATAAACTTCCCTTTTAACACTGCTTTTGTTGAATCTCATAAGTTTTGGTGTTTGCATTTTCTTTTTCATTGATTTGTAAGTATTTTCTGATTTCCCTTGTGATTTCTTCTCTGATCCATTGCTTATGAGTATGTTGTTTAACTTCCACAAACTTGTGAATTTTCCAGTTTTATTTCTGCTGTTGATTTCTAACTTCATCCGGTTGGGGTCAGCGAAGATATTTTGTATGAAAACTACATTTTTTATATCTATTTAATTTTTTCCCTAACACATGGTCTATCCTGGGAGATGTCCCATGTGCACTTGAGAAGAGTAGATGTGCTATTGATGTTGGGTTGATTGTTCTGTAAATGTTAAGTTCTGTTTCCTTACTTACCCTGTGTGATGGTTCTATCCATTATTGAAAGTAGGGTATTAATGTCTCCAACTCTAATTGTAGCACTGTTCTTGTTCTCCCTTCAGTTCTATCAGTTTTTACTTCATAAATTTTGCTGGACTGCCATTATTTGTTTATAAAAGTTTATAGTTATATCTTCTTGCCACATTGAGCCTTTTATTAATTATATAAAGTTCTTGCTTATCTCTTGTAGGCCTTTTTTTTTTCTTGTAGGCACTTTTTATTTAAATCTATTTAGTCTGATATTATACAATAATCCCTATTTTTTGGTTGATGTTTGCATGAAATATCTTTTTTTCAACCTTTCATTTTCAATCTATTTGTGTCTTTGGATCAAAAGTGACTCTCTTGTATACAGAATGTAGTTGGATCATGTGTTCTTACTCTACTCTCCTGCCAGTCTCTCTCTTTTGGTTGGAGAGTTTAACCCATTTACAATTAATTAATGATAATGAGAGACATCCTTCTGCCATTTTGCTGTTTGTTTTATATATGCCTGATAGCTTTTTTGGTTCCTCATTTCCTGCATTACTGTCTTCTCTTGTGTTATGTTCATTTTGCTGTTAAGTGAAATATTTAAATTTCTTTCTCATTTCCTTTTGTATATATTCAGCTGTTTTGTTTTTGGTTACCGTTGGAATTGCATTAAACATCTTGAAGTTATAATACTAATTTGAGTTCATGCCAGGTTAACTTGAAGTACATACAAAATTCTGCTTTTTTACTGCTCCAGGCCCATCCCTTTCAGTTGTTCACAAAATTACATCTTTATACATTGTATACCTCAAGAAGGAAACTAATATTTAAGTGCATTAGTCTTTTAAATTATACAGAAAGCAACATAAGGGAATTGCAAAACAAAGTTACAGTAGTGCTAGCTTTTAGACTAATATTTTTTAAATATATATTAGTCTCAAATCATATAGAAAACAAAAAGTGGAGTTACAAACCTTTGTTATAGTAATGCTAGCTTTTACAATTGCCCATGCATCATTCACCTTTATTTAGATCTTTACTTCTTCACATGGCTTCACATTAGTGTCTAATGTCCATCATTTCACCTTGCAGGACTCCCTTGATCATTTCTTCTTCTTGTAGGACAAGTCTAGTGGTAATGAACTCGCTTAGTTGGGAATGTTGATTGGGAATGTCTTATTTTCCCCTTCACTGATGAAGAACAGTTTTTCCTGATATAGGATTCTTGGTTAATAGTTTTTCGCTTTGAGCACTTTGAATATTACTGGCCCACTTTGCATCCCTCTAGTGAATTTTTCATTTCTGTTATTGTACTTTTCAGCTCCAGAATTTCTTGTTGGTTTCTGTTTAGGTTTTCTATCTCTATTGATACTTCCATTTCCTCATACATTATTTTCTTGAATTTCTCTATGTCTTCCTTTAGTTCTTTAAGCATCTTTAAGATGGTTGGGTTGACATATTTGTCTAATAGATCTGCCATAGGGTCTTTCTCAGGAACAGTTCAATTTGAATAGGTCATGCTTTCCTATTTCTCTGTATGCCTGTGATTTGTTATTGAAGCCTGAACATCTGAATCTGATGATGTGGAAAATCTGGAAATCAGAGTTCTCTCCCTTTGCCAGGGTTTTTGTCATTGCCTTTGGGTTTGTTTTGTTTTGTTTTGTTTTTAATGTTGTAAGCTGTTTCTGTGCTGAAGATCAGCCTGAGGTGTAAAACTCAAGGTCTTCCTTTTCAAGTCTTCTCTGAGCCTGCTCCTTTCCCTAGAGATGCATAGTCACTTTCTAATTTTCCCCATATACGGAGTTGCTTTTGAATATCCTAGCCTTTAATGTCTGGCTTATGAAAGAAGAAAAAGAAAAAAAGGAGGGAAGAGGTGGAAAAAAGGTGCTGGCTCTAAATGCCTCATTTATCCAGAGGAGGAGAGACTTGCAACAGTGGGGGAAAGTACAACTATAGTGGCTGCCCTCCCATTTATATCTCTATAATCAAAAACAGCAGTCAGTCAGTGGTCACAGAACATAGATCCGTGATGTTTGGAGGACAAGGTCCATTTTGCCTTCTACAAAGTGAGTGCAAAATTGCTACAGGACCACGTGCACAGCTGTCTGCCAATCAGCAGGGGTTTGGTCATTGCTCCTGGGCTAAGAACTGAAATTGACCCAAAAGAGCCACATTTACCATCAGACGCTTCCCCTGGAAGCTACAATACTTCAGTTGGTTCTAGAGTTCCAAAGTAGCTATGTTATACAGATCCTGCTAGTGTAATAATCATCATCTAGATGGGGAGACAGATTTCTGGTGCTTCATACTCTGCCGTCTTTTTAAAACCCTCTGACTCTAGTCTTTTGAAGGCTGTACTCCATCTTAGACTAATCAACAGTTCTTTTTAGTCTCTTCAGCTTGTTATTCTCTCTTACTTTTTTCTTTTCCTCATTTTTTCTGACTCCGTGCTTTTTTTTTTTTTTTTTTTAACCTTTCAGAGGTCACAGGTTCTTTTTAGAATTTGCGGGAAAATTCCTATGGATCGTCTCCCTAGAAAAATCCATATATGAACAATCACTCAAAATGAGAAGACAATTCAGATATCCAGTAGATGACTTGAAGCCCCACCATGGCCCTCTTGAATAGAGTCTTTATTATAAAGATGCATCTCTGTCATCTTTCTTTGGTATTGTGGTCGGAAGATGTTCTATACTACAACAAGATGCTAACTAGCAGGCTGTGAACAGGAATTGCCCCTCACGGATTTGTAGGAAAGCTCAAAACACAGCTAGAAAAGCCTCTTTCCCAGAATATGAGATCATGATACCATTTCCATTTATACACAACTGGTAGGTTTATCCAGTGACACTAAACTGGTATATGTATGTGGTAGTTATTTACACTTTACAATGCAAACTTGTAATTGCCACTCATTTGAAACACATAGGGATGACAGGCTAATTTAAGTGAAGATAAAGTCAAATTAATGAAATATACATCCTGTGTGTGTGTGTGTGTGTGTGTGGTTTGAAGCCTGATTTCTCCTCAGGTGTACCGAATAATAACACATGATATATGTACCAATAGGGATGATAACAACCAACTATTTTCTAGGTAGACTTTTTTTTTGGATCTGTTTTTACACTTTAAAAGCACTTGTTATCACCATATTAATTACTACTATACAAAAAGTGCTATAAAAGTAGTCAAGGAAACAGTCTTTTCCTTTAAGGGAATGTTCCTTTGGCAAGTGTTGTCCAAGTTCTGAATTTGGTTAGTGTACTGTTTTTTTGAAGAGATACCATGGATTAGAGGGTCAAAATTGATAAGATTGAAAAATAGGAAAACAAAACACATGGTGAAACAACATTTTGTCATGGTGAGTGTTTCTGGAGTGGTCCCTTGCAGAATAGACGATTGCCTCCTGATCCCCTGGGTTGACTATGGCATATGGCCTGATAGATGATGTAGACGTTTCTTGGCGACACTGACCAAGAAGCAGTGCCCATGCAGGATTGTTCAGAGGTTCTTTGTGTATGCAGAGCTTAGGCATGCTCCAGGGCAGGTAGCCAACATATTCTTCTTAAATGGTAATTTCTTGAATTTTTGTTTCTTCAGAATTAAAATCACCAATTGAATCTTCCAAGGAGGCAGTAAGTAAAAATAACCTTGAGTAACTGCTAACAGGAGTTTGATTTAAAATGACAACTTAAAAATGAAAGGTTCACATCTCCCAAACTTTTATCCAGCCTGACAAATTGGATTCTAGAATTATGTACCATTAAATCTCATGGTGTGTGCGTGTGTTCAGTGCTGCTCTTCTTTTAAGTGGTCCTGTTTATTTTAAACACTTGAAAATGAGTTTTTTGCTCCCTCAGTTGGGTAATACTCATATGCCTGAAAAAGAAAGTACTCTTTCGTGCTGTGCATGAAGTGGACCATGAGTAACCAGATGAGGGATGGGCATGGTGCTTTTATCCTTCCGCCCACAGAAGGAAAGCTCTCATGGCCAACAGATGGCATTTGTGGAGATCTGGTGTGATGAAGGCCTTGATGGAGGTGCAACAAGTGATGTCAAACACAGTAATGCCAAGCATACATTTTCACTCTTATTCCTTAGTGGTAATAAAAAACAATGCTAGAAAGAAACAAAATTCTGGAAAGAAGAGTAAAGATCATGTTGTGTTGGTAGGTGACATTTGCTATAAAAAGGGTCAATTTGACAACTGTGGGGAAAAAAACTCTTGTTTTGCCCTGCTGTATGCAGTATAGTTCCATGAGTTGAAGGTTTCAGTTCAGTCTCAGACTGGACTATCCTGAAGTGGGTGCAGGGAGGGATAACAGAGTGTTAATAGTAGAATGAGTCATACAGTCCCATGTGGCAGGTACAGCCAATAATCATGGAGTCATGGAACCATTGCCCAGACAGACCCTTACTGCGAGGATGAGCCCCCCCCACTTCATCTGCAGATGAGGAAATGAGGTGGCCCAGAGAAACTACAGAGTTGGTTTGTGACAAGGGACAGACAGATTTTTTAGGAAAGTGAGAATTTAACCACAAAAAGAATTAGGAAAAAATTATCCTAATCTGCCAAGTTAGCTTATTTTTTTTAACTGTGAGCTAAATCCTAAGTGCAGCTCAATTATCATCTCCAAAACCCTTCCAGAACCCCCAGTGTAGGGCCAAGGACTCTTCTTGTAACCACCTCTGGCATCTCTCTGCCATAGCTCTTGTTAGATTTGCAGAAATTATCTGGTCAGATTTTTGTTTATAAATCCTTCACATACATTCATCTTTATAGTCTATTTTGTTTTATTCTTCTTTGTACCTTACAGGAACTATAGTAACTATAAGCAGTATTAACAACCCTCCCTTCTATTTGTAGAACAGTTTTTTAATAGCCTCCCTGGGAGTGCCCTCTTTTAATTATTATGGTGAGCCAGGGCAGTGGTGGTTTCAGGAGGTCGTGGTAAGTTTGAGCAGATAGTCTATGGGCATCTAAATTATCTGACAGTGGAAAGCTGTTCTGAGCCAGGTTGACACTCCTGAACAAGCTTGCATGAGGTGGGGGGTGGGGTGGCTCCACTGTTGATGTCAGTGTGATGGCCAGCTGGAAATAAACAAGGGGCTCTTTGTTCTGTTAGTGACAAAAACTTTATATGAGTGAGAATGGAATAGCCTTAATGAGCTTTAAGTGGCACCATGGACAAAGAGGAACTGAAGCCTTAGTGTTAGTGAGAGTCCAAGTCTGATTCACTTTAACTTTTTCTGTTAAAAAATATATCAAACAGAGGAGCAAGTGTAGAGAATATTATTTGAACATCTGGGTACCCACCAGGCAGCTTTAATAAACCTTGACTTTTTGATATTTTCTGTCCTCTTTTTCCCCTACCCCAGAGGCTTTTATTACAAATTTGGTGTTAAATATCCTGAGATTCTAAATTTGAGTCTTTGGGGTCCTCCTCCATGCCAGGTCCTCTGTGTAATGCAACAGATGCTGGGTCTTGTATCAATAAAAGCATAGTTTTGGAGGCACCATGAGACTGTTATAAAGATTCAGAATGTGGCAGTGAGATCAGACTACCGAGTCAGGGTTCCTCAGACCTTATGCTCTTGACTAGTCGGTGTTGCCCCAAGGGATGAGGAGAGATAGTGGCCCAGAAAGTCACTCATCAAGGTGAACCTCGAACAGACATGGTTTGAAGGTCTCTGGTTTAAGGGTGGTGCTTTTCAAGCTTTCTTTTTTTTTTTAAGCTTTCTTGATTGTAATACGCAACACCAAATTGCATTTCACTGTGCATTGCAAATTGCATGGTGACCCTCTGCATATGCACGTGTACATCTACGCACACAGAGCACATACTTCTGAATGAAGGTTTTTTTTTTTTTTTTTTTTCTGAATGAAGGTTTTAATGAAATAATGCTCTTTCTTTGTGTGCTGCACCACAATATAGTCCGTCTTGTTGTTTTTACAAAACTATTTTATTTGAATACATTGATTTCACATGCATTAATACATAGGAACCCATAGTTTAAAACAACAACAACGAACTCCGGTTTAGAGAACTGTTACTATTTCATGGAACAAATGTTGTTTTAAAGGGTATATTTGGCTTAACTCTGCTGAACATTTTATAAAAAGCTTTTGTCTATCCTTGACCTAAACAAATATTCATGTCACAATTTACTTCTAGAAGTCCTATGTAAAACTAAGCAGAATTCAAAGCTCTTTGAGGGTCCAGGTTATTCTGCGTCGTGTTCTCTTTAAAGCTTCTAATCCTCTTCATTGCTTTAAAGCAGCCTGTCTTGATTAAATAAACAGAACTTGAACACAGTAACTTAACTATAAATTCATGATCGTTAAGCCACAAAATCAACCTTTCCTTTGAGTATAAGTCAAACTGCCAAGGGCAAAAAAACCCAGCTATCAAGCCCTCAAGTCTCCTTTCCATCAGTTTACCTCTCTCTGGGATGCTAAATAAAGTCTGTACAAAGAATAAAGTGATACAGGTGTTGCTTTATATTTATTAAATTCATCAATTTCTGTGTAACCAGGCTGATATCCTTCTCATCGGGGTGCCTAACAACTATCACGACAGCAGGGGGTTATGTAGCACCTTTATTGGGAGAAGTTTATATAATTGTACTCGGAAAGGTGCAACTTTCTCTCCAGAGAAGTAGAGGAGAAAATGATATTTAATGCATACTAAACAAGCACTTGTTGGAGATTTTGAGCTAGATTGATTCTAAAATACTAAAATGAGTTCACTTGCTCCACAATGTTACCAACAGACACTTTAAACGTTAATAAGGTAGCTGGTTTCTGAAATATGGAAGAAGAAAAGAATTTTATTTAAGCCAACTCTTTCACAGAGGAGGAAGTTTGGTTCTACCTCAGGAAATTTAAATGGGACTGTTGAATAACTGGGAAAGAGTGTCTCCTTTGGATAATAGGGCAAAGAAGAATTCACCTGATTTTCAGGCAATAACAAATGTGACAGCAGTACCTGCTGCTGCATGGTACATATGTACCATGACTGTGTAACTTTTCAAAAAACAGTTCTCAGACTTTCTGGTCTTATTACTCCTTTCTACTCATAAGAATTATTAAGAACTCCAAAGAACCTTCATTTACGTGGCTTATATCTATCAATCTTTGCCACATTGGGAATTAAGACTGAGAAACTTAAAAATATTTATTGATTCATGGGGCACCTGGGTGGCTCAGTGGTTGAGCATCTATCTGCCTTTGGCTCAGATCATGATTCTAGGGTCCTGGGATCGAGTCCCCATATCGAGCTCCCCACAGGGAGCCTGCTTCTCCGTATGCCTGTATTTCTGCCCCTCTCTGTATCTCTCATGAATAAATAAATAATCTTTAAAAAAATATATTTATTGATGCATTAAAAGAGAATGATAAACCCATTATATGGTAACAAAAATTATTTTAAAATTATTGAAAAGACTATTATTGTTTTACATCTCTGCAAACCTCCTTTAATGCCTGGTTAATAGATGATACTTGGATTGTCATACCTGTTTTTGCATATAATCTGTTGTGATATATTTTTTTAAGTTGAAACACATGAAGAAAATCTAGCACACACAGATATGTAGTTGGAAAAGACCTTGAGGCCCCCGATGGGAACTCTGGTCCTTTGAAAACCAGTGTACTATAAAATAGTTCAGAAGAATATACATGAGTTGTGAGATGATTAGTGTTCTAATTTTTTCCCATTCCATTTATATGTTTTTCCAACAGTGAAGATGGATTACTTGCAAAAACTATAATTGAGAAAGGAAGAAGCATGAGCATGTTGAGGAAAGATTATAGGGCTCTCAAAATCCAGGCAGAGAAGTTTATAGTTGGAAAATTAAGGAGCCACTGTAATTTCTCAAATAGTAAAATGATTCATTAAAAATTGTATTTGGGAGTAAATGGATTAGAATTAGAAGAGAAGAGCTACTTCAGAGGTTGTTGCAGTAATCTGGGGCATGGTGAGGTGGGCTAGGCCTCAGATATTGGTGGGAACGGAGAGGAAGTTTCAAAATCTGAAAGACATTTAAAGGTAGAATTACCAAGACTTGGGTAAGGGGCATAGCAGAGAGGGAAGAGCCAAAGACGACTAAGAGTTTTCAAGTCTGAACCATTTGAAGTCTTTTCTCCCTCATATCCAACCTTTCATTCTTTCTGAAAATTATCCTGATGAAGCTGATTAGTTTTGTCTTGTTGTTTTCAGAGTTGGCCGGCCCATTCTAGGGCCTAGGAGAAAGTTGACACAGTTCCCAACCTGAATCGGTCAGTTACTTCCAGAAGAAAAGGAAGACCTGTGATATCCCTGGAGAGTTTGTACCTGTGACATCCCTGGAGAGTTTGTACCTGTGACATCCCTGGAGAGCTTGCACCTGTGACATCCCTGGAGAGTTTGTACCTGTGACATCCCTAGAGAGCTTGTACCTATGACATCCCTGCAGAATTACTTGCCTCGTACCTCCTGCAGGCCCCGGAGCCCCTAAAGGGCTGTCTGTCCAGTTTGTGTTTGCCCTGGACGCCCACAGTGCACCTCTTATGCACTCCAGCACCCCCATCAGCTCCCTCTTCTCCTTCACCAGCCCAGCAGTGAAGAGACTGCTAGGCTGGAAGCAGGGAGATGAAGAGGAAAAGTGGGCAGAGAAGGCGGTAGACTCTTTAGTGAAAAAGTTAAAGAAAAAGAAAGGAGCCATGGATGAACTGGAGAGGGCCCTCAGCTGTCCCGGGCAGCCCAGTAAATGTGTGACAATTCCCCGGTCCCTGGACGGGCGGCTTCAGGTGTCCCACCGCAAGGGTTTGCCCCATGTCATTTACTGCCGAGTGTGGCGTTGGCCTGATCTCCAGTCTCACCATGAGCTGAAGCCACTGGAATGCTGTGAGTTCCCTTTCGGCTCCAAGCAGAAAGAGGTGTGCATTAACCCCTATCACTACCGGCGGGTGGAGACTCCAGGTGAGTTTTCTTCCCGATATCACGGTTTATTTTAAAAGTTAAGGAGCTAAGTCCCAGTTGATGACTGAGGGGGCATCAGCAAGACAAAGACCCCTTCTGCTCACCACCACCAAAAGAAAAGGAAGAGAAGAGGGTGCAGTTTTGAGGAAGTAATCCAAACTTTTGTAGTCAGAAAAATCTATAAAGAAATTACTTTTGGTATACCTGGAAGTTTTGTGATTTTGAAAAAATGATGCTTTGATGTATTTTGGAGTTACCATTGTCATGGTCTTTCCAGTTCTTAGGGTCTTAGAAGGTCTTAATATGGCCTTGATATGATTAACTGTAAAAAAGGAGCATCCTCCTTCCCATCCCCTCTCCCTCACTGAAACCGAAGTAAGCTAAAGAAGGTTTTTGCTGTCATTTCCCAGGCTCAGGTACGGGAAGTATCTCATATCTGGGGCTGAACAGTGAAAGAACTGCTGGAAATCCTCCTAGGAATGAAAGCAACAGGGGTTAGGTGAGATTGGCAATCGTTCTTAAATGTGGCTTTAAATATAAGAAAGTATGGTTCTGTAACTCTTTACAGGCCCATATATGTGTGTGTGGACACACATTTCACCCCCTTTTTGAAGTCTGGTGTTTACTTTTGGCCTTCACACTGGCTGTAACGGTTTGAGGACATTTCTCTTTGGATTGAGTGTTCTCCACTCACTAGCTACACGGATACAGTTCTAATAGGAGCATTGTCTCCCTATTTGGCCATCTGCCTCATTCCAGGAGACCAGAGGCTGGCACATGAGCTCTGGGAGATGGCCTGTGTCCATGAAGAGATGGCTCTGTCAAGCAGGCAGGCCATGGTGGGAGTCCAGCCGGCTGCCTGGCTCCGGGGTTCACTTAACCTGACAGCAGTACTGGAGAAGTCATTCCTAGCTGCCTGTGATCTTAGGGAGGCGACCTTTCAGGCTCCCAAATCTTGCTCTTGTATTGTAACACTGCCTGGGTATGGATGCTTCTCATGGTCACTTCATCCCAGGATTGAGTCCCTGTATTAGACTGTTGAGAAAGTCCTGGCAAGGTTTTGGGTTTTTTTTTTTCCCCAGCATGAAAGCAAAAAATTTATTGTGTATGTAGCAAGGCACAAAATTTGATAGGTGGGGAGCAAAGGGACATTAGTGGAATGATTTTTGTCAGCGGGATGATGCATTTTCACAAATTTTTTTGCAGAGCATCTTACAGGACTATGTGAATGTAGTTCTGTGTCTCAAGTACATGCAAAGAGATGCCTCTTACAGGCCAAGCCAGGCAGTTGAAAGCAGGAGAAATTGTCAATCCATTGGAACAGATAAAACAGATAAAAGTTTTCACTAGATTGTATAGGTCTTAGCTTTCTTCCTTTCTTTCCTGCTTCTCTCTGGGCTCTCTCTGCATACTAAAAAAAAGTCATTCAGGTCCGAGTTTATGACAATGACTTGACATCTGTTTGTTTCAAAAATTTGAATATTAAGCATTTACAATGTACCCCAGGGAAAAAAGTGTTCATTAAGTAATAATTTCTCTCTTCCTGAGGAATGTACATTGCAAATATTTTGTTAAGTGTCTCTGGTTTTCTTTATGAATACTAGAAAACCTACTTTTATTTTCTAATTTTTTAAAAGACTTATTTGAGAGAGAGAGAGCATGAGAACGAGTGGAGGAGGGGCACAGGAGAGAGGATCTCAAGCAGATTCTAGGCTGAGCGCAGAGCCCAACATGGGGCTTGATCTCATGACCCTGAGATCATGACCTGAGCTGAAAGCAAGAGTTAGACGCTTAACTGACTGCACCACCCCGGCACCTCTAGAAAACATAATTTTAAAGGTTTATTTGGTATTTTAGTTTATATAAGGTTTTTTTTAGAAATGACAATGTGAATATTTTTACATATGGCCAATAGATCTCATATCATTATGTTTTATTGAGTTTCTGAAATGAAAGATGGGTGGAGATTGTATTAATTTTAAGTTTAATAGTTAGGCTACCCCAGGATTTTTTATTCCTAACTTTGATTTTTTTGTCAGGAAAGGTAAATTTATATTTAACTTTCTGGCCATGTTTAAAGTAAATATTTTGAAAACACTGAGGATGAGAATGTTAAGCAAGTTTACTGAGTTCCTAGTTTTCATAAAGCTTAATTAAGTTTTGCATTTGAAATCTATTTTTCTGACACTCCTACCCCCATTTTAGGAACATTGAAGGCTGCACTCTGATTTTATTTTTACTCACACAACCACTTAAGTTATCTATTTAAGTTCTTTTCTAACTCTCTGTAGGACCAGTTTTCATTCTTAAATTTCCAATCCTTCAAATATCAATATTTTTGTAATACAAATGATTACTAGCAAATGAAATTTTAAAAATACTTACAAATGCAAGCCCAGTTTGTTGCTGTTGTTGTTTTTACTTTAACAATATCTGCATTTCAACAGAATAAAATTACTCTGTCAAATTGCTATTAAAGTTTCTAAATGTTTACTCTCAATTTCAATTTCTTCCTTGACTGGTACCCAGCAGCTGGTAAAGTGTTACCAGTCCTGGAATCTCACTTTGAATGGCTTCGGCCTAGCTTCTATGCAAAAAGTGTTTTCACAGCATATGCTGATTTTACTCCATGCAAATGGAGCTTATTTCAAAATGAAGTATAATTTCTTCTTTACATAAAATACCTGTATTTCAAAACCACATGACTTTTGAAAGAGATACAAAAGCTTTTCAGCTCTAAGTTGCACCCCATATGGGCAGTAACTCCTGCTACTGTTCTCACCCATATAATGCTTTGTTGTTAAGATAGTGTTGTATTTAGAAGGTGGCATAAAATCAAAACCAATGTCTGTAATCTCACTATGTTATATTGGTAAGCAGTAGTTTTGAACTAGAAATAGAATTTAGTAATTAGGGATAGCTATTGCTATGGGTCGAACGTTTTATGTCCTCTCCTCCAAATTTACTTGTTGTGAAAACCTAATGTTTAAGGTGATGGTACTAGGAGGTGAAGGCTTTAGGACGTGATTCAGTCATGAGGACAGACCCTTATGAATGGGGTTAGTGCCCTCCTAAAAGAGCCCGCAGAGATCCCTCATCCGTTTCCACCACATGAGGACATGAAAGATTGGAATCTGCAGCCTGAAAGGGGGCTTTCCCCAGAATCTGATCATGCTGCACCCCAGTCTTGGACTTTCCAGCCCCTGGAACTGGGAGAAAGAAATTTCTATTGTTTATAAAGCACCCGCTCTATGGTATTTCTGTTATAACAGCCCAAATGGACTAGGACAGCTATGTTTTGAGTGGAAGTATTTAAAAATATGATCAGTGTAAATGTAAGGTAAACTAGCCAGTCAAGCTGAGTAAAAACCAGGATGACACCATCGGTTTTCTTTACAAAAATCACTGCCTTTGGTTTTACATGGATGGTAAAAATACATTATCAAGACATTTGTTTCAAGAAAAGAAAACAAACCCTTTTTCTTTCTTTTGGTGTCTCAGATCTTCAGCCCATAAAGAAACAGAAGTCTCCACTCAGTGTGAGGCTTTATGTTTATTAATGTTAGGAATACATTGTAGGTATTTTACATTACAACTGAAATCACAGAGATTATTCCAATTCTTCATCACCCAGAAAAGAAAAATGAATGTTTATTTGAAACTTGTTAGCATTGTGATGAAGCATCATTGCAAAAGAAACCATATACCGTTTACTTTGCTAGGCCTTCACTTTCAGACTATCCACAGAGAGAGTCATCTTTTTAATGCTGCATATTCATGGAACACATAAAAGGAAATTTAATGGCTTATCATCCAGCTCATTTTTGCATGATGATGTTGAGTGTTCTGTAATGTCATTCATTACACGTGTATATGCACATACTGGCTTTTAAAGGGGGAAGAAGGGACACCTGGGTGGCTCAGTGGTTGAGCATCTGCCTTCAGCTCAGGTCATGACCCTGGGGTCCTGGGATTGAGTCCCATAAATAAATTTTAAAAATATTCTTAAAAATAAAGGGGGAAGAAATAATTTGTTTCTTTGCCCTCAACTGTGGTGGTTTAGTTTAAAACTTTTCATTTAAATGTTTGGATGTTTTCTACCTTAAGAAAGGTAGAAAATAAAGACGAACAGAACAAAAAACTGTTGCTTATTAAGAAAGACATAAAGGTATGATGGTAGGGAAGCCTTTGTGATTGATGTTACTGTTATTTTATTACTGTTTTTGTCTGTTTATTCCAAAACGTTTACTTTTTTTTTTTTAAGATTCTATTTATTTATTCATGAGAGACACAGAGAGAGAGAGAGAAGCAGAGACACAGGCAGAGGGAGCAGCAGGCTCCATGCAGGGAGCCTGATGCGGGACTCGATCCCAGGTCTCCAGGATCACGCCCTGGGCATGAAGGCAGGTGCCAAACCACTGAGCCACCCAGGGATCCCCAGCATTTACTTTTTATGAAAGTTTTCATCAATACTTGCGTGTGGTAACACATCAGTAGTATAATTAAGAACAGCCTCTTTTAATCATTCTTGGTTAGTTCCTTTCCTTGTTTCCTCCATTATTACTAAAAATTATGGAAATAACTCTAGGTAATACACTTACATACCTAGACAATGTTTATACATTAATTGCTAAAAATTTTGGAGATAACCCTACATATAATATGCCTTACAGATCTGTTTCCAGACTTTGCACCTTTAGATAATTTTACTAATAAAAAAGATGAGAATTTAGCTAATTTATATTAAATTCCTTCTTCTTTTTAAATCTCTGATAACTATATTTTAGTTTACAGTTTATGTTATTTTTTGGCTCTTGTTGGTTTCTATTGTGGGAGCTGGCGGTAAGAATTATTTTCCCTTAGAAGAGCTTTGCAATTGCCTTTGACCACCTCCTCTCTCTGTTTTCCCTGCTCCTCTTTCTAGAACTTACATTGGTCACAGGTTATACCATAACAACATTTATTGAGTATCTTCTTTCTGCCAGGCACTGTGACACTTTAGAAGTCAATAGGAACTAGGAATAGCTGGATAATACTTGCCCTTGAGAATTGCATCCATTGTTGACTTTTTGTATAGAATTATGATTTAAAAAAAAACACTACATAGTGTAGGCTTTATTTATGTTTTCTTTTTCTTTTTTTTTTTTAAGATTATTTATTTATTTATTCATGAGAGACGCAGAGAGAAGAGGGGCGGAGACACAGCAGAGGGAGAAGCAGGCTCCATGCAGGGAGCCCGATGCGGGACTCCAGGATCATGCCCTGAGCCAAAGGCAGGCGTCAAACCACTAAGCCACCCAGGGACCCCCTATTTATGTTTTTTTATTACTGCTTATCTTTTACTTATTTTTTATTACTCTGTTTTTCTTTTACTTAACATTTTTAGGTACCTTTAAATCTTTCTGGTAAAGACAAATTGTTTGTTTGTTTGTTTGTTTTGAACTTTAGCAGCACTACTGAGCCCAAAATCCAGGTTGGCCGTCTGAATAATTCAACATGGTCTGTAAAAGAAAAATATTTTGGGGGCAGCCCCGGTGGCGCAGCGGTTTGGTGCCGCCTGCAGCCTGGGGTGTGATCCTGGAGACCTGGGATCGAGTCCCGCATCGGGCCCCCTGCATGATGCCTGCTTCTCCCTCTGCCTCTCTCTTTCTCTCTCTGTTTCTATGAATAAATAAATAAAATCTTTTAAAAAAAAAAGAAAGAAAAATATTTTGGGCATCACTTAGAAACCGATTTTGCCTTTATAAAAAATACAAACCACTTTATTGGCAGAATCAAAGGAAGACACAATTAGGTTTGCAGAAAGCCAGATAATAGGGCAGCTCTGGTCATTTCTGTGGTAAGATTGAATAGGCAGTCTCTTTAGAGTGCTGACAGTGGAATGGTTCTCCTCTAAACTTTTTTCTTCGATACCCTGTTTAATATGCAGTTTGCAAAAAGAGTGTTTAAATGTTAAACATTGGTGTTTAGCTCGCTTCCCAAAATCACTTTCTGGGAAACGATGGGACCTTAATTGACAATTTTACAATAAGCACAAAGAATGGTGGATGGGTAGTTCCCAGAAATCAGGGTTTTATTATCAAAAAATGGACAGACACAAATAGCAAGCGTCTGCCGGATTTTGTGCCAACGAGCCAATGTTCAGTTCTAATCCACTGGTTCCTTTCTCATCCTAGTGCTGCCGCCTGTACTCGTGCCAAGGCACAGTGAATATAACCCCCAGCTCAGCCTGCTAGCCAAGTTCCGCAGCACCTCCCTCCACAGTGAGCCTCTCATGCCGCACAACGCCACCTATCCTGACTCTTTCCAGCAGCCTCCGTGCAGTGCGTTCCCTCCCTCGCCGGGGCCCGGGCACGTGTTCTCACAGTCCCCATGCACTGCTGGCTACCCTCACTCCCCAGGAAGCCCCTCCGAGCCAGAGAGCCCCTATCAACACTCAGGTCAGTAAAAGCTCACTGTCTGTCTCCGTGGCATATGACCCAACTCAAATATTTATGGTGGAACCATCATAATTACAATCCCTGTTACTAGGATTCACGTGGAACTTTATAGTTTATATGGCAAGGTCCTGTGGGCCTTTGGACCCTGCCACCTCTAAGATCGGGGCCATCTGGGAACAGTTTTTCTGGAGCTACAACATATCTTTGATGTGGTTTCTGGTTCTAATCCTCTGGAAGAAACTAAATGGATTTGAACATCTCTGGGAATTTCCAGGAATTTTTTTTTTTAAGGTAGCAGAAATAAGATTATAAAATGCTTCTTTTAACCCCAAGCAGGAAGACTTGGCCTGAGAGCGAGCAACGTGAGGGGTCCAGGGGTCCGTACTTGGCCTTTTCTTTGGCTGTCTCTTTCAGTAAACACAGGGAGTCCCTGCCTCCAAAAGAAGTATGCATAGCTTCACTGGGGCAGGGGCAGGCCTCACCTAGTCATTGCATTCTCCTTTTGCATTGTGTGAAGCCAGCACAGCATCTTGAAGACAGACCTATTCAGTAAACGTGTGCTGAATGAGAAAGCCTATGGAAGGAATATCCTGTGCAAAAGGGAGATTAAGGACATTGTCGTAATTGCACGGGCTGCCATGCCTATAAAGTAGGTCTAAGTTAGATGATGAAGAAGAGATTTATATGCACCTTGTGAGTGTGAAATAAATTATATCCTGAGTGACAATTTCTTGAAGGCATGCATAAACCCATTTGGTGCTAGACATTATAATCTGCTTCATTCATGTGTTCATATATTCTTTTATTTAACAGATATTTATGGAACTTTTATCACATTCAAGTACTGCCTTAGGCAGCTGAAAGGAGGCTTAAAAGATTGGTAAAAGTTGCCCCTGTCCTCACAGACCTTATAAAATGTGGGAAGATAGGAGTTGCCCCTTCCTTTCTAAGTTATTCAGGTCTTCCTTTTGCTGCCTCAGCAATAACAGCTCCTGTTTCCATACACATCTGCTATTGCATTTATCACACTACATGATAATATTCCTCATTATGTATTTCCCCCATTCAACTGCCAGTCATCTTTTATTTGTGTAATGCAGACCCTAAAACACAGTAGTTACTCATTAGGTGATTGCAGAGTAAATGACTCACCACACAGGCATTTGGAACGCAGGGTTATAGATACAGATTTGATTGAGTCCATAAGTAATGACTGAGCCCTGATGAAGCACCAAGCAGTGTGCTACTGCTAGGGGTACAGTGATGATTCATTCTGACAATAGCCTCTGACCCTCAAAAGGTAATAACTGTTGAGAACAATCATGCAAAAAAGCAACGAGGCTGTCACAGTCCGGGCAAGTAATGATAAGGAGTGAACTAAGGAAGGGATGTGCAGATGGGCAAAGAAGACAAAGAATTTGAGGAAGTATACTCAATATCTTATGCAGAAGCTGGTTCATTTTCATTGAGGGAATGGCTCTTTTAATTTCAAAGAAAATTAATTCTTTTCTGAATGATTAACAGCAAAATGCAACCTGAGTAACAGACCCATAGATAGGTGAGACTAATAGGAGATTTTGAAATTAACTGGTTCAGCCCCTTAATTTTTTTTACCAGCTTTATTGAGATATAATTGACAAATCATACAGTTCACACACTGAAAGTGTGCAATGTAGTAATTTTTCATATGTTGACCTTTTAGTTGTGGGAAGATATGTAAAATTTACCATTTTGACCATGTTTAAGTGTACAATCCAGTGGCATTAAGCACATTCACAGATCTGTGCAACCATCCCCACCATCTATTTCCAAAATTTTTTCATCCTAACCAGAACTCTACCCATTAGGCAGTAGCTCCTGATTCTTTCCCTCCCCCTTGTTCCAGCCCTGATAACCTCCAATCCACTTATGGTCTCTATGAATTAGTTTATTCTAGGTACCTCAAAGAAGTGGAATCATATAATATATGTCCTTTTGTGTCTGGCTTATTTCAGTTAGGATAGTGTTTTCATAGTTCAACTATGTGGAAGCCTGTGTCAGTTACTTCATTTTTGTGACTGAACAATATTCCACTGTATGGGTATACCACATTTAAAAACAATCCATTCATTGGGTGATGGATATTTGGGTTTTTTCCCTCCACCTTTTGGCTAATGTGGATAATTCTGCTATAAACACTGGCTTGCAAGCATCTACTTGAGTTCCTGCTTTCAGCTCCTTTGGGCATATGCCTAGGAGTAGATACGGTGTTATGGTTCAACCCCTGAATTTTATAGATAGACTTACTCAAGGACCTGCAGAAAAGCGACCTTGCTTTATAACTTTTCCACCAAGGTCATAATTTATTTTCTCAGGAGGAAATGCCTTATCCATGGTTGTACAAAGTGGTGTGCATTAGAATTGACAGCAGTGCCTGTTAAATGTATGTGACTACATCTAACCACTGATCTCCAGGCTCAGACTCTCTGAGGGGTGGGACCAGGAATCTGCATCTTTAACAAGTTTCACTGGTGACTTTTATGCACACTTAAGTGTGGGAACTACTTGAATGGATAAAATTCAATTCAACAAAGTTAGACCAATTCAACTTTTCATGCCACTGAACTCCATCCACCACTAACGTTAACAAGACTATTCTGAACTGACATTTAGGAACATATACAAGAGGAATCAGCTATTCTGAGACTCTCACTCAAGAGTTTTTCCTCTGCTGTGGGAGTTTTTATTGTGTTGTGAATTGCTTTCTGATAAGATATTATCTACAGAATGCACAGCATGTGCCTAACCATGATCACTGTCCAATTACAGGAACTGACATTTGGGGAGAGGAGCCCTTCGTATACCTTGGGCACAAGGTTATAATCAAGGCATTTTGGGGGGCATATTTAGAACATCTCAGAGACAGAGCATCTCTGTGGCCATTGTACAATCCATAGCAATAGAGGAATCAAAAAATTAAGCTGACTTCAAAGAAGATTTAGCTTTCTGTTTTGAAAGCCAGACAAACAGACGCCTGTGCTGTTGAGAAAGCTAGAATAGCTCCTCGATTTGAAAATCTTATCATGCAGGTCATTGGAACTTAGATAACTCATAAGTCAGAGGGAAAAACTAATCAACCATTGAGTGAGGATGTCAGGATAACCAGTTTCTTCTGTGTGACACTCACAAAGTCACTGCAGAATAGCCTTATTACATTACAGGCCTCTCTTGAACAATAACACTATCCACCCAGCCCAGTAGTTTCACAGCAAGAAAGGTTGGATCTGACTCTCTTCGTGTAGTTTATCAGTTTGACATGCCTCTGTTTTACTGCTTTCTTTTAGTTGACACACCACCCCTGCCTTATCATGCCACAGGAGCCCCAGGGACCCAGAATGGCCAGCCAGTAGATGCCACAACTGATAGTCATTTAGTGCTGTCAGTGTCTAAAAGAGGTAAATTTGTAGATGAACAGCTAGCTCAGTGTAGCAGCTTTTGAAGTGCATCTCCCATTACCCCAAACAAAACAAATTAAAAAAATAAAACAAAAGGTAGCCAGCCTGCTATTTCACATGTGTTTGAAGGGGCACATAGCATGGCTTTGCATTTTAACTTTGGCATTCCTCAGCACCATAGAGTGAATGTTTATCATCCTGGTTACTAGAATAAGTTATTTTTTAATTTCAACCTCAATGTTTAGATACTTGTAGTTCTTGATGTCTAGTACAGAAATAGGTATTTAAGTTAGAAATTTTGTCCAGTTGTGTTTATACTATAGTTTTGTGGTGCTGTCTTTGATTTAGCTTAGAGGGGTGCTCTTAGAAATATATGCAAACATATAAGTAGGGTTTCTACAGAATTTTACCTGTTTCTTTAAATAGGCTAGATAAATAAATACTGCTCAGTTTTAACGTTCACATACACCGCAAGGCGATCTTATGTAAATGCAGATTTTGATTCCTTGGATCTAGGGTGGGATCCAAGAATCTGCATTCCTCACAAGCTTCCGGGTGATGCAGGGGCTACCCTTCCAGGAACCACATTGAATAGAGAGGGTCTAACGGAACTTATGATTTAAAGTCTGCCAGGGTGAAGTCTTTTATAAGTAAAGTTCCTTTTGTAAATCAAATGATAACCCTCTAATTTATGTTTCACAAGTTTCTGTTTTAGTGCACATAGGAACACACTCTAGATATAAGAATTACTAGGATATTCAAAGAAAAGAGAGTTAGTATAATCAATAAAAAGAGAAAGAGTGTGCATGGCAAAGAAAGAATTCTGAACTTTGGTTACTGGCAACTTACTTAGCTTTGAAAAATCGAGGTGAAAATTAGGATTTCCATTAGGAAATGGAAATCCATTAGGATTTCCTAATGGCAGATACAGCTGTCTTGAAAAATGTTTTATGCCACATACATACTCCATATGTATATAGTGGAGAATGGGAGTCTACATAGAAGTTTTTCCCTTTGTTTAATAATTTAAAGTCCTATCCAGTGCTTTTGATTTGGCTTTTATCATACATAAACTTTTACTTTTCATCCTTAGTTTGTTAGAAAATGGTACATACTCTTGTCACAGCGACTCCTGTTTGGTACAGTGACAGTAATATGCCATCTTTCACATGTAGAGAGGAAGATGACATGCCACCTTCCTTGGAGCTGTCTCCTTTAGGGGTGGTGGAATCTATGCTGATCTGTTCATATCATTGTTTGTCAGACCCCCTCAATACTAAGTATGATCACAAGTGCTCTAAGCATGGCAGAGTCACAGCACCGTGGCCTCTATGCCTCATGTGTATGCCACAAGTGTGTTAACCAGATGAGCTAACTGCACATAGCTTCCATCAAGTGACAGGTTTGAAAAGATCACAGAGAGCATCCTTGTCTGGTTAACAGCATTAATATAAGCATCCAGGTGGGATCGTGAGATGGGAAGCCCCGCATGATGGTAGTGATGTGCTATCGGCTCTCTTTCTTTCAGACTTTCGACCAGTTTGCTATGAGGAACCTCAGCACTGGTGCTCGGTTGCCTACTATGAACTGAACAACCGAGTTGGGGAGACGTTCCAGGCATCCTCCCGAAGTGTGCTTATAGATGGATTCACAGACCCTTCAAATAACAGGAACAGATTCTGCCTTGGACTTCTTTCTAACGTAAACAGAAACTCAACAATAGAAAACACCAGGAGACACATAGGAAAGGGTAAAAACAAATACATAATTCCTTTCTATATTCTTCTGAACTAAAACGTGGGGAGAGAAACCAGCCACGTATTGGCTGCATAACCTAGAAGGATGGTCGCAGACCTGCAGAGAGCATATAGGCTTTCAGGGTCTTGGTCTTCCTGCTTCTGGGGTCAGCATAGCGTCTTCTGGAGGGTGGCGTAGGATGAGTATTATGAAAACAAACCAGATGATAAATATGAAAGCAGGATGAAATTATTAAATAGAAGTATCATGAATGACTTTCAAATTGCCTTAAAGATGCTAAATAAGATAACTTCAGAAGAAGAATTCTGGCTGGGTATATATATCAGGTAAAGTGACCTTTGGAGACATAGAAGCTGGGTAGTGAAAATCATGACTTATTTCTGAATGGAAACCTCTGATAGTAATTTGCTTCTCCTGTGGTCAGACATTATTAGGAAGCCAGATGGGCATAGGCCTCACTGAGGTCTGACCAATGAAGCTTTGAATCCTGTCTCATCAGCGTGACCAACAGTAATAAATCCCAGCTGAGTGTGAGGCCTCATTGTTGATCTTTAAATCATTTTCTTTATATTAGAGTAATTGGTAGTGTCTGATACCTGGTTGTCCACTCTTATGTCAGATGACTGTGGTGGAATCATCGGTGTACAGAACCTTTAGAGTCATTTTATCTTTTCTCTCCCCATCCAGCCCTTCGACCACCTCAGGAAGATAGCTGCAAATCTTTTCTTTCTTTTTTTTAAAATGATTTTATTTATTTATTCATGAGAGAGACAGAGAAAGGCAGAGACATAGGCAGAGGGAGAAGCAGACTCCCTGCGGGGAGCCCAATGTGGGACTCGATCCCAGGACCTGAGCTGACGGCAGATGCTCAACCACTGAGCCACTCAGGTGGCCCTGCAAACCTTTTATTTCAAATTTCCAGGGGAGATTCATTGTTGCACTTGGTAATACATTCTAATATTCTTCCTAAAATACCTCTTAAATGTCTCCTTTGGTAGGAGACCTACCAGCCATTGATTGGTGTTGACTCTACTGGTGATATTTCTGTTTATTTTTATCCTATATTTTTCCATAGTGACTTTGAAGTAGCTTATAGGAAACCTTTGCAGTGAAATGATAAATGAGAAATACAAAATCAGAAATTGGGGGTTGGGGGGAGCAGGGAAGGAGAATACAACTGAAGGTCAGCTTTGTGGTTGTGATAAAAATTTTGCTCTCCACATCGTTCTGCGTTTGGACTTCTGCTGATGCCACTTGATCCAAAGATGGAATTCAAATATGAAGAGTATTGAATGCCTTCTGGGAATCTTTCTGCAGGTAGCTTGTTGAAAGTGCTGCTGCTGAGTACATGGGGAGTGGAGGTTCTGCATTACTGGCCGAGAGCTAATCCCCAAGTTAAGAAACCATAGGAACAACAAGGGCTAGGATTTGACGGCCCTTCGTGAAAACCCTGAGGTCCACCTAAGTGCGCACTGGATGGAAGGGCACTCCACCCCCGTGTGGTCCCCAAGGCAAAGTCACAGTTTTCTCAGAAAGCTGTTTTGGAAGTGCTTTAATTTGGAAAAAAAAATTTTAGGGGAGCTTACAAGCCATACCATAAAGCATGGCAAAAAAAAAAAAAAAAAGTTGGCTTAGAATATTTTTTTTTAAGATTTTATTTATTTGACACAGAGAAAGAGAGAGAATGTGCACAAGTAGGGGGAGTGGCAGAGGGAGAGGGAGAAGCAGACTACCCGCTAAGCAGGGAGCCTAATGTGGGGCTAGATCCCAGGACCCAGGGATCATGACCCAAACTAAAGGCAGACATTTAGCCGACTGAACTACCCAGGCGCCCGGCTTAGAATTTTTTTTAAATTTTTATTTATTTATGATAGTCACACAGAGAGAGAGAGAGGCAGAGACACAGGCAGAGGGAGAAGCAGGCTCCATGCACCGGGAGCCCGATGTAGGATTCAATCCCGGGTCTCCAGGATCGCGCCCTGGGCCAAAGGCAGGCGCCAAACCGCTGCGCCACCCAGGGATCCCCGGCTTAGAATATTTTTAAAGGAAGACCTATCAGTCTTTTATGAGATCAAGGGACTGACCTTGGATCATTTGGTTCTGAGCAGCATGGCTTCCTGGAACACCTGCCTGAATAAGTTTGCAGCAAAATGCCCTCCTAGATGAGTGAATAAGTTAACTTGTTCTTGGAGTTAATTAATTGAGACACTTAGAAGCCTGTCTGGTATACTATAAGAACAGCAGGGGAGCCAGGGTGAGTGGAATAAAATGAGTAAGGGAATGGGAAAGTCTAGAAGAGAAGACAAGACCAGATCATGGGAGTTTACAGATCTGAATGTTCCATTTAAAAGGATCCCCTGGCTATTACAATAAAATTAAATTGTTAGTAGGGGAAGGGTGAAAGGTTTAAAACACACCCATGAAAGAGAAGACTGAGGGGCACCTGGGTGGCTCAGTGGTTGAGCGTCTGCCTTTGGCTCAGGTCATGATCCCAGGGTCCTGGGATTGAGTCCCCATTCGGGCTCCCTGCGAGGAGCCTGCTTCTCCCTCTGCCTGTGTTTCGGCCTCTCTTTCTGTATCTTTCATGAATCAATAAATTAAAAATCTTAAAAAAAAAAAAAAAGAAAGAAGACTGAAAGGTATATATAACATGTTAGCTTTGATTATTTCTGGTCTGTGCACTGTGACTGAGTTTAAGTCTCTGAATTTTCTCTGTATTTTTCTTTTTTTTAAAGATTTTTATTTATTTATTCATAGAGACAGAGAGAGAGGCAGAGACACAGGCAGAGGGAGAAGCAGGCATCATACAGAGAACCCGATGTGGGACTTGATCCAGGGTCTCCAGGATCACGCCCTGGGCTGCAGGCAGTGCTAAACCGCTGCGCCACCGGGGCTGCCCTTCTCTGTATTTTCTAAATTCTCTGTAGTGGGCTTTCTTGCTCATGTGAGGGTGGGAGAGGGATGGGACGTGGTCTGTAAGGACAGGCCGGGATTGCTGTAGCTGTGCTGAGAGAGAAGTATCACGGTGCAGCCCGGCCCAGGAGAGCAGCTGAGCATGAGGACTGAGGCAGGCTGTTGAGTGTAGTCAATTGGACCCAAACCTGTTTGTTCATCATATTGTCCAAACAGACTTAAAGTTTTCAGATTCAGATTTAGGGGACTGACCTTGCCACCAGCCCAGAGATGGCTTTGTGTGAATGAATTAGGAGTCCCTTTCTCTAGAGAAGTTACTGCCATCTTCTGGAGAAGCTTCATAACGATGATAGAAATCTTGGAAGGCTGAAGTACATCCCGAAGTCTTGCAGTGCACAGCTGCAGGCACCATCCTGTGGAGGCCCTGTCCTCTGAACCAAAGCCCTGGCATGGATCTGGAAGTCAGTGCTTTTATGTTGTTGCTTTTTTGATCACACATTAAAACATTTTTTAAAAAAGATTGTATTTATTTATTCATGAGAGAAACACAGAGAGAGGCAGAAACACAGGCAGAGGGAGAAGCAGGCTCCATGCAGGGAGCCCGACATGGGACTCGATCTCAGGTCTCCAGGATCACACCCTGGGCTGAAGGCGGCACTAAACTGCTGAGCCACCCGGGCTACCCAAAACATTTTTTAATTTGGAAAATTTTAGCCATATACAGAAGTAGACAGAATCACGTAATGACTATTCATATCACCAACTCCAGCTTCAGTGATGATTCACGTTCTGTGCATTCTTTTTCCTCTGTGCCTCCACAAGATTTTTTGCATGAGTGTTTTAAAGTAAATCTTAGACTTCATATCCTTTCTTCATAGATTTAAGTATGTATATAGCTACATAAGGAATTTCTAAAAGTACCGTTATTATACCCAGAAATACACACTTTCTTAAAGCTCTTGATGATTCCAGTTATTCAGCCAGGTTTTTAAAATGGTATGCAGAAGACAGAGCACCAAAGGCAGGGGGAAGGTCAGTTACAAACCTATAATGAGGGTTTGAGTTTGTGCCAGTCAGTTTGGGGTTATCCTAAGGGGAATGAAGAGGCATTGGAGTCTCTGAGCAGGACAGTGGGGTAATGAGATTGACTTGCTGTGCTGGTATTTGCCCATCCCTCCCAGTCAGCAGAGGACCCACGTGCATTTCTAACACTCTTGGACTCCGACTTTCTCTTTCCCCTGTTAGGGTCCAGAGCCGCAGAACTGGCTCTCCAAACTAAGCAACCCACATTCTTCCCAGTGTTTCCTGTCATTTCTCTGTCTTTCAAGTCTATAGGAGAGGACCAAAGGGGACCACGCTTGCTTCCTTACTTAGCAGATCCAAATCAAACTGACAATGTCTCTGGTCCTAAGTAACCTCATCCCTCATCCCATAAAACGTGAGCAGCATTCACCACCAATGGGAAGGCCAGATATAGAGGGATGCAGCCCAAGAGATATGAGAAGGGCTTGCCTGAGGACCACACTGCCCCGGTCCTCTCTGGCATCTCAGGAAGCACTTTCTTTGGACATCCTTATTGCTCATTGTTCTCTATGGAGATTTTGAATCTAAAATACAAGTCCTTTAAAGCCACTGTTTTTGGCCTATCAAGTGGATGTAAATTAAATCATTTACCTACTTGCCTTCTTTAGATGCCAAAGCCCAGTCTCCTTCACCCTGGGGTTCAATTCCACCCTCGTCTTGCTGTTCTGAGCCAACTCAGGCCTCTGGGTGCTCATCCTGTTCGCTCTGCCCTCTCTCTTCACTCAGAACACCAAACTACTGCCTGCCGGCCCCTGCTCTTCTTTGCTTTCCTTACACTGCCAACTGTGCTGTGGTTGTGGATAACACTTCAACAGGATTGAAAATCATCCTCGGAGTAAAGACCAGAGTCAGATAACAAAAATCCTATCCATTCTCCTTAGTAGGTTCTAGGAGGTTTATAAATTTGAAAGTCATTCAGTTCAAATACATACTGAACCCTTGGCAATCTCATTCTCTTGACTCCCTTCCTGGCTCACCCTCTTTTGAAAAACCACAACCACTGCAGAGGCAGGCCTTCCCTGGGAGCTCGCAGAGCCTGGCAAAGGAGGTCTGCTTGTGTTTGCCCCTGCCTCCCCCCCACCACGTCCCTGCAGCCAGGTGACTACGGCCTAGCCCAAGAGGACCATCATCACGACTACTCCTCACAGCTGGGGCCCTGGGTGCCAGACCCCAGGCTATTCAGGGAGAGTGAGAAGGGACACGAGAAAAAAGAGGAATCTGAAAGCTAAGGAAAAAAAGAGGAGGGAGGCCCGTCCAGAGTAGGTGGTGAAAGGGGAACCTGGGACTGAGCATCACGTGCTGGGCTTTTAGCTTTGTGACTCCTGAGCGGTTTCTTCAGCCATGTGGCTGGAATACGGAGTGCTGAGAACCATTCGTTTCTTAAATTGTGTTAAGGCAGAGGAGATGGGAAAAGGAAACAATATGCTGGGAGGCAGTCAGAGCTAATGCCTAGTCGCTACAAGTGCCCCTTAGAACCTGAGCAGCTGGCCAGCTCTGGTTTCCTACATGCACAGTTCTGCAGGACCCCTTGGAGGTCTGTAAATTCTGTTATTGAAAAATGAGTATTTGCAGTTTGAGGAGATCCAAAACACATCACTCGAAGTATATTCTGGATTATTTCTGTGAACCCCTTGTGACCACATGGTGATTGTGTTTATAGTCACGTTCACACATGATGCTGGAGAATTTTGTTTCTGCAGAAAGGTTAACTGTGGAGTTTTCCTCTACTGAGGAAAACTGTGCTGGTATTTAATATTCACGAGGCTAGAACTAGTGAAAATTGTGCTGGTATTTAATATTTACTAGGCTAGAATTTCTTCATTTTATCTATTCCCAGTCCCTTGCCATAGTGCATGTTAGGTCTTAAACCCAGACACTTGGAGGAAGAGAATCAACTCAGATTTAATCTGGAATGAAAATTAGTGTGGGCAGCACTAATCTCAGGATGGTGTTTTGCTTTTTAAGTCCCAGAGGGTGAGATGCTACATTTTGATTGTGAGTCTTTACAGCTAAAACGGTGGCAAGAATTTTGTTGTTCATAAGTAAAATACAGGCATTATTTCTGTTATCTATCATAGTAGGGGGCAAGTTTTTAAATGGAATTAATCTCTTTAAGGTACTTGTTAAGAGGAATGGATTCATAATTGTTAAAATAAAATGTAAACTGCATTTATTGTTTCCTCTGAAGCAGGTTTAGTGTATGCACTCCAGTGACATTTCCATGATACTATTGGTGCCCAATTTTTATTTTTTTATTGATACACATACTTGAAGGACTCTGTGATGTTTTCTGAATTGTGTATTTACTTTGCATCTAATATTATGAGAGCCTTTTTTTAATTTTTATTTATTTATTTATGATAGTCACACACACACAGAGAGAGAGAGAGAGAGAGAGAGAGGCAGAGACACAGGCAGAGGGAGAAGCTGGCTCCCCTGGGGAAGCCTGATGCGGAACTCGATCCCAGGACCCTGGGATCACGACCTGAGCTAAAGGCAGATGCTCACACTGAGCCACCCAGGCCCTCCGAGAGCCTACTTTTAGAGTGAATTAACAGGAATTCAAGAGTGATGGAAGGAGTGGCACACAAGAGCCTTGGCAACCATTGTAAACATGGGTTACAGTTCACTTTTAAATGGACTCATGGGAAAAAACTCAACAGACTGAAATTAGAACAAGTTGGCATGTAGATCACTTCTTACCATGATTGGTGATATTAAAATTAACTTCCCAGTAATCAGTCACACACCTTGAGGTCGCAATGACAAGGGAATGGTGTTAACCTAAAACTAAATACGGTGCTGGTGCTTGAGGATCCTGTTTGTACCTCGTAGGTGTGCATTTGTACTACGTTGGGGGAGAGGTGTACGCCGAGTGTGTGAGTGACAGCAGCATCTTTGTGCAGAGCCGGAACTGCAACTATCAGCATGGCTTCCACCCAGCCACTGTGTGCAAGATCCCCAGTGGCTGCAGTCTGAAGATCTTCAACAACCAGCTCTTCGCACAGCTGCTCGCTCAGTCAGTTCACCACGGATTCGAAGTCGTGTATGAGTTAACCAAGATGTGCACTATCCGCATGAGCTTTGTTAAGGTAAGGAGTGCTTGCTTTCAGATATTAAGACAGAAAGTGTAAAAAACAAAATAAGACGAACCAAAAAGCATTCTTTGGGTGATGTGGCAGCTATACAGCCAGTATAAGTAGGCAACAGGGTGTTTTTCTTATTGTTGTTTTGGGATTTTCCTTTGGAACTCCATAGTTGTTTTTGGGAAGAGCTCCTCCGTGAGGGTCAGCTCTCTTGTTTAGCAGTTACAAAAACACTCTTAAACATTTCACTTTTGAAGAAATAACCAGTTAAGGTAGTAATCTGATTTTTTTATGCAGAAGATAAAGTGACAATGATAATTTTATAGGATTTCATGCCACAGAGGCTTTTTTTTAATCTCTCACATTGTTAAGAGCACTGTTGTCTCTTAATAAATGTGGCTAAATTTATCTGAATTAAAACATTGCCCTTTCTCTTAGCAAGCATACAGGCTGACAGAGAGATAATATTTATAAATAAGCTACAAAATAGACAGTAGTGGCTCTAATACAATGTAGTGTACATTAAGTGCTGTTATGAGGCACAAACAAATTGGGATAGAAATATTAGGGTGAGTGTGATTAACTCTGAGAGACTAGTAGATGTTCTCTTTATGAATATTTGTTGAATTTCTCAAATTAGATCTTACTGACGTGGATCTTAAGGCTTTGGAGAACTGAGGAAGTTAGTGGGAAAGACAACCAACTGGATTTGCATGCTGAAGTCTTTGGCTGTTTTATCTCTTGCAAAGCACTTGCAGATAATTCTAATATTTGAATATCTGAGTTTATTTATCAAACTATCTGGTTACATGTGACAGTTTTCACATTGTCGCATATCCATCCAAGAAGTCAGTATGGCTTGTTCTGGGTTGTTTTTTTTTTGTTTGTTTGTTTTTTTAAACACATTTTTTTTTTAATTTATTTATGATAGTCACAGAGAGAGAGAGAGAGAGAGGCAGAGACACAGGCAGAGGGAGAAGCAGGCTCCATGCACTGGGAGCCCGATGTGGGATTCGATCCCGGGTCTCCAGGATCACGCCCTGGGCCAAAGGCAGGCGCCAAACCGCTGCACCACCCAGGGATCCCTTCTGGGTTGTTTTCAATGTAAGATTTATTAATCCTTTGAAATTACCATGAAAAATAATTGTCCTGGGATCCCTGGGTGGCGCAGCGGTTTGGCGCCTGCCTTTGGCCCAGGGCGCGATCCTGGAGACCCGGGATCGAATCCCACGTCGGGCTCCCGGTGCATGGAGCCTGCTTCTCCCTCTGCCTATGTCTCTGCCTCTCTCTCTCTCTCTCTCTCTCTCTGTGACTATCATAAGTAAATTTTTTAAAAAATTAAAAAAAATAATTGTCCTATTTTTCTATACTCTTATTTTTTTCTTAAAGATTTATTTATTCGTGAGAGACACACAGAGAGAGAGAAGCAGAGACACAGGTAGAGGAAGAAGCAGGCTTCGTGCAGGGAGCCCCATGCGGGACTTGATCCCCAGACTCCAGGATCACGCCCTGGGCCAAAGGCAGGCGCTAAACTGCGGAGCCACCCAGGGATCCCCTATACTCTTATTTTTATTGTATTTCTAATTCTAGTAATTATTGTAAAAATAGCAATCAAGAATATAGTTTCCAACTTAAAAATGGCTTTTTGAAACCATTTCTTTCATGATGACAAAGCAGCTTTACTCAAATTTACTGTTAGGCTTTAAAAGCATTTTTATATTGTAAAGCAATTAGCAAATACTTAGAAATCATTTTAAATGTTCTGATGCTTTGCAGCCAGCAGAGGGCATTGAATTGCCATTAATGAACAATCATTTGATTCAACAGTTATTTTTTCCAGGTCCATGTTTTTAAAATGAGGATGAAATGCCAATACATCAGAAGTAATTATTTCACTGTCATATAACCCAGCATATATGATTGCCCTAAGATCAGCTAGATCTATTTCATAAAGCTATATAATTTACAGAAAACACAACTGATTAGTTTAAAAGAAATTTAAAAGTTCTCATCACGGAGGAAAAAATGTGTAAGTATATGAGGTGATAGAAGTTAACTAAACGTATTGTGGTGATCATCTTGCAATGTATGCATATATCCACTCATTATGTGTACACCTAAAACTAACACAGTGTCTATCAATATATCTCAACTAAACCAGGGCTGGTGGGGGGAGGCAGTACAAATAAAAATAATGTAAAATATCTCATTAGTAATATCATATCAATTATGTATTGATATAATATTTTAGATATATCGAATTGAATAAAATACATTACTAAAATTAAAAAAGAAATTACAAGACTAAACACTGGTGGCTACGACTGAGGGGTGATGGACTAGATCATCTTTAAGGCATCTTTTAGCTTTGATTTTTAACTGAGTCTAGGACTCAGTCAATAAGATACTATTGAGCACCTACCATGTGTCACACCAGGCACCATTCTAGACATTGAGGTACATCAGTGATCAGTCAACATCTCTGCCCTAATGGAATCAATATTCCAGGAGGGAGAGACAGATGTTAAACAACAGCTATAACAAAGAACGTGAATGGAAAGAGAAACTTAGAGCAGGCTGTGGGGAATTAGAGTGCTGGGGGAGGGGTAGGTTGCAAGTTTTAAAACGATGGGCAGAGTGGGCCTCAGGGACTTGAAGGAGACAAGGGAGTTAAGTCATAAGAGTATCTGGAGGGGAAGCAGTAGGTGCAGAGGGAAGGGCAAACAATACTGCAAGAGCATACCCTTGACATTTGTAAGAGCAGGGTGGCCAGGGTCCCTGGAGTGTGAGCCAGGGAGCTGAGAGTGGGGGTGGAGGGTGAGATTCACCACAAGGATTTCGGCTTTTACTCTAACAAAATGGGGAGCACCTGCAGGGATTTGAGCAGAGAATTTCATGATCTGACTCATTTTTAAAGGATCACTGTAGCTGCTACATGGATTGCAGGTATTATGCAGGCAAGGAGGAAAGCAGAGAAACCAGCTAGAAGGCCATTGCAGTGTACAGATGAGAGATAATGGTTGCTCCCACTAGGAGCGTTCTTACAGAAGTTGTAAGAAGGGGAGCGATTCTGAGTTGTGCAGGTTATTCCATGTGGGGTATAAGAAAGGAGTGAGAGAGATGAAGTTACCTCCACCTGGGATGGAGAAAATGCAGGTGGGTCAGGTATAGATAGAAGATTAAGACTTCAGTCTTAGAATAACTTTGTGATGTCCAACACACATCCAAGTCGAGATGCTGAGCAGTTAGATGTACGAGTCTGGATTTAGGGAGAGAGAAGGACTGGGCTGACGATGTCAATTTAGAAATTGTCAGCATCTGCACAGTATTTATCTGTGAGCTGGGGTGGAATTGCCAACAGTTTGAGTTTAACAGAGAAGATCAGGGGTTCTAGGACGGAGCCCTAGGACACTTCAACCTTAAAAGATGGGGGAAAAGAGAAAACTGGCAAAGAACACTGAGAAAAAGTAACCAATGCAGAAGTAAAACTTAGAAAGTTAGGTGCTCGTTAAACCAAAAGAAGGAAGTATGGTGAGGAGAGGGGATGGACTAAATCACATACTGCCCAAGTAACACGAAGACTGAGAGAGTGGATCATTAGTTTTAGCATATAGAGGTCACTTTTTATCTTAGCAGGAATAGTTTTGTTAAAGGCTGGGGTTGAAATGCTGATCAAAATGGAATTAAGAAGGAATGGAAGGAGAGGAATTGATACAGCCTGTTTGGACAACTCGTTTGAGAGTTTTTGCTAGAAAAGGGGTCAAAGATATAGGGCAGTAAGTAGTGGGAGTGTTAGAGCCAAAAGAAGTATTTTGAAGATGAGAGATATTTCAGCATGTTCCTATGTTGATGAGAATGATCCAGCAGAAAAAAAAATATTGTAGGAGAGAGTGGGGAGATTTGCTGGAATTATGTCCTTGGGAAGGCAGTTGAGTCTTATGCACCACTAGATGGACTGGCTTATTTGGAAGCACAGATAATCTGTAGTGAGAAGTAAAAAAGGCTGAGTGTTTTGGTGCAGATGCTATAGAAACTCTTCTGATTGCTTCATGCTTCGTTAAAATAAGATGAAAATTGAGAGGGAGGCAAATCATAAGAGACACTGAACTTTAAAAACAAACAGGTTGCTAGAGGGGAGGTGGGTGGGGGAATGGGGTAACTGGGTGATGGGCATTAAGGAGGGCACGCAATGTGATGAGCATTGGCTGTTATATGCAACTGATGAATCACTAAATTCTACCCCTGAAACTGATAATACACAATATGTTAACTAAATTGAATTCAAATAAAGTTTAAAAATAAATATTATCATTCACAAACAGACTGGGGAGTAGGTGTTAGAGGTTTTAGGGAAAAGGAGCAGGAGTGAGCAGTCATTTGGGGCATGGGGGGGGTAGTTGGAGAGCACAGGGACTGGGGGAGTGTCGTTCAATTGCAGGTGGCATCAGAGGTGCCCTTGAGGCTTGCAGTCACGAATGTAAGGTATCATCAGGCAGCATGGTTGTGTTGAGATCCAATTTTTTCTGTACTACTGATAATCACTGTTCCCAATAACAGTGATTTGTGATCTCTCTTCATTTTTCTAAAAGATTTTATTTATTTATTCATGAGAGGCACACAGAGAGAGGCAGAGACATAGGCAGAGGATGGAGAAGCAGGCTCCCTGCGGGGAGCCTAGTGCAGGACTCCATTCCAGGACTCTGGGATTACACCCTGAGCCAAAGGCAGACGCTCAACCACTGAGCCACCCAGGCATCCCTGTCTCTTCATCTTTAAAGTAATTTGTCACTGATGTATAATAGAGAAAAAAGATAGACAATTTTTTTTATTTTTATAGCCTCTCCTATGAATGGTAATAAAAGTGAGCCAGAAAGAGATAGAGAAGAAACAAGTTTTGTTAACCAACCCTGAATAATCAAAAGCACCCTCACTCTGTCTTTACGCCTTTCAGATCCAGTCACTGGTCTGTAGTGAGCATCTGTTTTGTGTAAAACACTGTCTTCAGCAGTAAGGGGTTGAACATAAGGTCAGGCTCCTTTCCTTGTAGAAGAGAAAAATGATTTGCCAGTGTTTCTGATGTGATTAGAGACCAGACCATCTTTATGTCCATGTATTTAGCTGTGAGCCCAGAGGGAATCTTCTGATTTGGACTCATCTTAGGATGTCTCAATGCAAAAATTGTCCTGTACTTACAGGAGGGCAGAGTGCATGCCCTCTCAGATTTCAGGAGCTGCTCTGGTGCATGGGCTCTGTGTGCACTGATGCTTGGCTCACATCTCTGGAGGTTGACAGGAAAGTCAGACACCATCACTCTAGGCTCTGTTCTTCCTTTTCAGGGCTGGGGAGCGGAGTATCATCGCCAGGATGTCACAAGCACCCCCTGCTGGATTGAGATTCATCTTCACGGACCACTGCAGTGGTTGGACAAAGTTCTCACTCAGATGGGTTCTCCACATAACCCGATTTCTTCAGTGTCTTAACAGCCCGTTATGTCTTAATCTACATTTCTATAGAATAGATGCTATTGCAGGCAGTGGCTTATACCATTTCAGATTTGCAACTAACAGAAGTTTCTAAGTACATATGTAAATACATATAATATATACTGTTCATATTTTTATCACCAGTTTTTTTGTGCTAGAATTTTTAGTTAACCTGGTGCCAGTACAACGTGATTAGAAAAGGCAACTGTGTCAATAGAATTTGAAAAATGTTGGCAGAATAAAAGGCAGCATTAGTCAGCCATGTCATTATAAGGCATGTTGTGTGGCCTACCAGAAAAATATCAAAACTGTTTATTGCAGATCAGGGTACTAGCAGCACTAAAGCAAGTAACACTTCTGGATAAAAGAAAGCAACCAAACCCATATCACTTAAACAATCTCACTTTCAGTGCTATTGGCAAGAAGGGGAAAAAACCCAAGCTTGTAAAATCAATTATGTAAGATGAGTCACATAAATTATTTTATTTCTCAAGTTGAAATACCTATAGCTGGACTATTGTGCTAATATTAATGGTACATTTAAGATAAATTTAAACTGTGATTGGAAAAGAGACTGTGAAGCTGGGAGTCAATGTTGTTTCAAGATCTGCCACTATAAAAAAAAAGAGTCTAATACATGGGAAGATTCATATGAAAATAACATGAAATGAGGTATATTCTCAAATTACAAAATAAGACCAGAACATAGTCCAAGAATCACCCAGGGAGACACTTGCTTTCCACGTAGGAGAACCAGGGCCCTGCTTTCCTGGTTCTTCCAGTCAGGCAGTCTGGCAGACTTCTGAGTCTGCACAGGGAGCTGGAGGACCGTGTGCGTAATTTCTGGATGGGGACGAAGCAGTAAAATAAGACGGTTGGACAAAAGCATCCTATGTTTATTCACACCTTCTCACATTCCCATTAAAAGACTTTATGAAGCAAGGGCACATTTCCCCTACATGTTGGCACATACTATTTACAGATGACTAAAACCGTGGTGAAGCCTTGAGAAAATCTGGACACATTGCTGGGGTCAAATGTAGGAGTTATTTAACTTAGTGTCTCGGTCTGCTGAGCACATCTGGTAGCCTCTTATAAAGCTGAAGCCTCATACCTGGAAATAACTTCCCAAATGAAATAATAATTTCATAACCCCTAGAATTTCTGGGGAACAGTGGTACTGAAGAGTGGGACATTTAAATAAATAAATATATATGCATATATATACATATATATATATACGTATTAAAAACCTGTTCTTATTTACTCTTGGATGATAAGAGAGGAGAGGAACATTCCCCACATTTCTAGGTACTTTTACATATAAATATATATTTATATATATATAATTTTATATATATATATAAAATCCCTACCCACTAAACACTGCACTGCTTCGAGAAATATTTCACACCCTCTCGAAAATGTATAGCTTAAGAAGGTAATTATACTTATAACAGATGGTACTTCAGTAATCCAAGAGGTTTCTTCATTTATGCATCCTATCTCCGCTCTTTTTAGCATTAGTGCACACAGTAGTTGCTTCTCATTAAATTGTATTCAAGGTAGAAATGATCCTGTGAAAAAGATATATTTGCGTGAGCTCCTACGGTTGCCTCTTGTAAGGACTAGTGTTATCTAATAGAAACTTTCCTATATGCAATAGAAAATAGTACAGCCTACATTAAAACTAGGTGGTCCGTTTAGTGTTTAGAAAATCCTGTAGTCCATTGGTTCATCAACTATGTACTGTGCCCCTATATGGCGGGGAACAGTGTTAGGTACTGTGGAATCAAGTGTAAACCAGAGACAGTCCCAGATTCTGGAGAGTCTGTTAGTAAACCTGTTAGTAAACATCTTCATGTTTCAGAACTTTTCATACAAAGCCAAACCTACGATCTTTATTTTTGCTTGAAAAAAATATAACTGATTTCTTAATTGTCTGTATTTTGAAACTTACTTCCCTTCTCTTCTCAGCAATCAGGTAAGGGATGAAGTCTTCCTCGGATAGACGCTACTTTTCTTCAGTGCTTCAAAGTTGTTTGTTTTCTCCCCTTACTCCCTTATTTTCCAATTTTTGCCCATTTCCCCTTTTCTTGGAAAAGGCATAAATATGGTGAGTCTTCCTCATATGAGTACAGGTCTGTGAGAATATCAAGGACACATGGTTTTTGCTCCAGAGACCTAACATAGCTTTCTTGATCTCTTCACAAATGCTCAAATTTCTGACAACCTTATACCTTTGCAGAATTAATTGTAACTGATTAGTTATAAATTACATTAAAAAAATAAACAAACCTGATGTTCATGCAGGTTTGGGAAACCAAGACAAAATATTCCAGCAAGCCTGTGTTACTCCTTTGAAAAACAAATGATTAAAGTGGTACATTTGCATCATCACCAGTCCCATCTCACAAAAAGTCCACATTAGGCTACAGTGAAATTCAAAAAAGTTAACCGTTCAGTCACCGTAACTAGTCACATTCTCTTCAGCCTTTTAACATTTTTGCTGGCAAGAATTGTCCAAAGTTGTAATGCAGCGTTTGCCTTCAGACTTCTACATTTGCTCATTTAGCATTCATTCCTTGAGATGGACAATCAAAAAAAATGTAATAACATTCTTTTATAGGATAACTAGCAAAGTGGACATGCTAAGCCATTTAAAGGCACCAACAATGCCAAACATTTTTAAGACTGCCATGGACAAGGGTTGTGCAATAGAGAATGACGTTTTGGCCTGCTCTTAACCCCAGAACATTTGTTGTGTTGTTCTTTCCTGTTTAAAAACTGAGATGTGAGAAGTTTGTTTTAAACGATATTTTACTATCTGCCAGTGCTTTGGAACTATAAAGATGTCACTTGTTTTTGTTTTTTTACATTCAGTATAAATCAGGAAAATTGAACAACATAGCACTAGCACTTAGAATCCCCCCTTTCATTGTCTTCTAAGGGATTAGAAGCAATAACAAAGGGATTAGAAGCAACACAAACAGCATTTTGTAAATATAACCTGCTAGAATTTAAACACCTGCTTAACTTTGAATATGTCCTGAATATCTGGTATATATATTCAACAACTAAAGCAAAATATAACATGCATTCCAAATTTGTCTTCCCCTGTTATGATTTAGCAGTTGAACTGTATGACAAGGCTAGAGGATCCTGGCACATGTTCAAATTAATGTAACACAAACCAACAAAAAAGGAACTATTTTCGAGTCAAGTAATGCTTTTGATGATCATATCTAGGCTTCAGTTATCCTTCAGATGCACTTATATACTGTTATATGATTGTTTATAATAAACAATACTGTACCTATATAGTTTCTGGTTCATTTTTCCCTACAAACATCATAGAAGCGTCACTGCATATGGGTCCTTAAGATGATCTTAAACCATCTTACTTTGAAAATGAGATATTTTTAAAATCCAACATGCTATAGAGAAATTAGGTAATGGTTTTAAATTAAACATCTTGGCATCCCTGGCATTAAATATAGAATCTTGAAGATACTTTGTGGTAATTTTAGAGGATATGCATAGAAGCTTTTTTTTCCTGGATAGTGGCAAATATTAAGTGATACTGCTATATATAGGAAAGAACAATTTTATTATTGTAAACATCTGTTCATTATACATATATTACATACCAGGAAAGGTGCTAAGGATGACTAGTGAGGAAAAGGTAAGATAAAATTCAGGAAGAAATTCTCTTCCTTCCATTTCCCTCTGTTTTGTTTTTTTTTTTTTTTTTTTTTTTTTTAAGATTTTATTTATTTATTCTTGAGAGACAGAGAGGCAGAGACACACAGGCAGAGGGAGAAGCAGGCTCATGCAGGGAGCCCAATGCAGGACTTGATCCCAGGTCTCCAGGATCAGGCCCTGGGCTGAAGGCGGCGCTAAACCGCCGAGCCACCCAGGCTGCCCTCCCTCTAGTTTTAAAATGAAGGGGAAAACACATAAATATTTCGAAAGATTAGCCTTCTTACTAACTTGATCAAGGTTTTCCTTTTTTTATTTTTTTAAGTATGGCCTTTATTCAAAAGAGATTTGTAGACTTCCAAACTGTAAGCAAAGGAAAGGCTATTCTGGTTTAGATGTAGACAGGGATTATGAGACCTCCAGTTTAAACTGAGTTTATAGAGAACAGTGATTATGTCTTATCTGCTTTTGCATCCTCATGGTTCCTGACCCTGTTCCTGCCTCTAATGCTTGGTATTGGCACTTGAAACACTAACCAGTACAGGTTTTTTTGGTAATATATCGTGGCATAGACCTACGTGACAGTCTTTAAACATTAACCTATCTTAGAGAAGGGATCTTTTCATCATCCTAGAAACCTGTGCATATTCATTTATCAGATCGTTCTTATGCAGAGCCACTATAAATGTACAGCAGGCACTGTAGATGCAATAACAACACAGTTTATGCCTTGAAAGGAATTTCCCAGTTTGGGGAGGAAGATGAACGAGTATGCCAATAAAGGTCACTGCATTATCAACTGTGGCAGGTTGCTGGGGGAACAAGCAGTGACATCTCCATCAGGCCCAAGGTAGGCACCTGGGAAGGCTTCTGGACCAATCCAATTTGTCTTCCTTACCATCAGTTCCCTTAGCAAGTCATCCAAGACCTTCCTAACCAGGTTGGATGCCTCCTTTTTGTGCTGCCATCATACTTGTGCTCATCAAATGTCAGTTACTAATTCCTGCATCAAACTATTTTCTTGTCCAACTGTCTGCCAGACTGGGAGCTCTTTAAGGGCAAGGATTGTATCTATTCATGTTCATCATTTTCCAGCTACTGTTTAGAAAGGCATTTGGGGTTCACATTGTAAAGGCAGAATTGATATTTGTTTCCAGTTCCCCTTTTTAAACATCAGCAAATATTTCATTTCTCCTTTTTTTTTTTTAAGATTTTATTTACTTATTTGAGAGACTGTGCACAAAGGAGAGAGTACATGAGCAGGGGGGCAGGGAGAGGAAGAGGCAGACTCGCCACTGAGCAGGGATTCCACCCCCACACACAATGAGTCGGGCTCCATCCCAGGGCCCCGAGATCGTGACCTAAGCTGAAGGCAGATGCCTAACTGACAGACACCCAGGCGCCCCTTTTTTCTCCTCTTTGAAATAAAATAATGGCAGCCCTCCAATTGTATGCCCAGTGACCATGCTGGAGCTGGAGTTGGTGGGTATGAGCCGCATGCTTATAATTTGGTTTGGAAATAGATACTAGCTGCACTGCAGTAGCAAAGAAAGGTAGTTCTGACAGTTAAACAGTTATAATTATTTTCATTCCAAGCACTTATTTTTAAAATGTGAATTTTGGTAAAGACTAGAAAGAAGTATAAGGAATTCTGATGTGGCAACCAAAAGTTGCAACTGCTCAGCTCCACCACTGCAGTGCAGAAGCAGCTGTAAACAAGATGTAAACAGTGAGCATGACTGGGCTCCAATATAATTTTATGAACACCAAAATTTGAATTTCAGTATTTTTCACATCATGAAACATTTTCCCTTTGATTTTTCCCAACCATTTAAAAATGTAAAAAGTATTCTTAGCCTGCGGCAGAACAGAAATAGGCTGCGTGTCGGATTTGGCCTAGGGCAGAGTGTAATGGTTTGCCAAGTCTTACTTGGAGGATTGAGAGGACATTCCAATCACAGCCATGCTCCCATCTCAATGCAGCCTCATGAGGGACCCCAAGCCTGATCACCAGAACCCTTCAGCTGAGCTCAGCCGCCCCACAGCATGTAAGTAACACAACAAAAAAGGTGGTTATTTTAAGCCATCATGCTTTGGGGTGGTGTGTTGAATAATGGAAACAGTGGTCATAACCATCGTTCTTATGTTTGGAATGTTGATGGAACTTTGTCTTTGATTCATCAGGAGGCCTCAGGGGAGAGTAGCTTCTTCTCACAAAATGCAGGCATGCCTATTTGAAAGTACCTACAAACAAATCTTTCCTCTTCATAACTTTACCCTGGTGATATAGAAACGTATACAGTCTTTCTTAAGATGTGAAAAACAACCAGAAAAGTTATGACTAGTGAGATTTTCTGTCTTCCTCTCTTGTAATTGCACCTTGTACCATTTACTGTCCTCAAATTGGAGACCACAGTCAGCACTAATATGATTTTATACCAGTTGCCTTTGAAGATCTAATAAACAGGATATATTAATAGTATTATATTAATATTAAACATTTGCACAAAAATGTATTACTACTTATAATTATATAAAAATACACATACATACCTAAACTTCTCTGTCACATTGATTAGAATCATCTGTAGGGGGACTGTAACTAAGACAAGCATTATTTCCTTCAGAAAGTGAAACAGTCTTAGAGAAACCCGTATTTTTCTAAGATCCTCAAAAGTTGTCTGCTACTATGAAAACTCAAGTTTGCTTTTAGCAGGGTTGTGCTCAGAGAACTTTTTTTTTTTTCCAGGCTATTATACTTTAAAAGCCGGCCTTTTCTTTCTAAAAGAGATTTCGGGGTGGGGGGGGGGTCCCTGAGTGGCTCAGTCGGTTAAGCAACTGACTCCTGATTTCAGCTCAGGTCTTGATCTCTGAGGGTCATGAGATTGAGCCAGTGTCAGGCTCTGCACTCAGTGGGGAGTTTGCCTGAGAGTCTTTCCCCCTTCTCGTCTTCTGCTTCTCCCCCTGCACGAGCACATCCTCTCTTTAAATAAATAAATAAAATCTTTAAAAAAAACCTACAATAAAATAGACTTTGTGGCATGAACACCCTGCCTTTTGTGCTCAGGAGTAGATCCTTGTGTCCAGGAATGTGCCTGAGAAAAGCCAAGCATTCCTCTCATATCAAGATTCCCTTTTCTTTTCCTTACATGTTTCCTGTGTCCCTTCTATCTTTTGTTCACCTCTTTTGTGCCAGCAACAATCAAAATCACCCTTTACTCACTAGTCACAGACATTTGCTACCTATAGTAATCTTATTAGTGCTGTGGTCTCCAATTTGAGGACAGCAAATGATACAAGGTGCAATTACAAGAGAGGAAGACAAAATCTCACTAGCCATAACTTCTCTTATGGTTGTTTTTCACATCTTAAGAAAGGCGTTTCTATATCACTAGGGTAAAGCTGTAAAGATGAAAGACTTATTTTGCTGCAGTATACAATAACAAAAACTGTTCATCTCTAATGCTTTAGAATAATACAAGTGATTATTTGGAAGGGAAGTAATAAATGTTAATAGAGGAAAGTAGTCCATGTCCTGAGTAGAAGATGAGATCAACTCATCTATTAAATAGTTCAAATATCTTCACTAAAATAGTTTTAAAAGCATGTTAACTTTAAACTCAATAAAAACAGCATTTTAATCAGACCTTTTTTCTATAGTGGGGCAGTTCAGCCCATTTTAAAATAAATTGCTCTTTTTTTAATAAATTGCTATCTGAACATGGGTAAATGTAGATGCCATTCAACAGCATCTGTTGTCATGACTATAATATTTTTAGATGAATGAAAGAAAATGAGAAGCTGAAGGAGTCACAAAGGTAAAAGAAAAAGAGTATTAAATTTTCCATGTTAATTAGTTACAGAAAATAAATGAAGACAATTTGACATACCTGTACTAATTATTTTTTCTAATTCTAGAAAAAGAAACAGGAAATTATAAATCAACAATCATTTGAAAGGTCCGAAATTGGATCTTTTAAACCAACACTGGAAACCAAAAGCCACAAAAGATATATTGAAATATACAAAAACTAAAACCTTATAGCAAAAATACTACAAAAGAAGTAAACAGGCAAATTTTAAATTTGGGGAAAAAATGAAAAATAAAAATTTGGGTGTCTGCCTGGGTGGCTCAGTCGGTTAAGTGTCTGCCTTTGGCTCAGGTCATGACCCCAGAGTTCTGGGATGGAGCCCCGCATTGGGCTCCCTGCGCAGTGGGGAGCCTGCTTCTCCCTTTCTCTCTGCACCACCCTCCACTCATGTGCTGGCTCTCTATCTCAAATAAATAAAATCTTTTTTAAAAATGACAGAGTTTTGATAATATTCACCAGACTTTTGCATACTGAGTAGACAAAGGGAGCCTAATGAAAAAATAGACAAAAGATAGGACTAGGTGATTCACAGAAGAACAAATCTATATAACCAACAAGCACATAGGAAAAGGTACTCAAATCTTCCACTATTCAGAGAAATGCTAATAAATGTAACAACGAGCAGTCCATATCTATCAAGGAAGGGTTAAAAAAGAACAGTAATTCCTGCTGGCAAAGATAGGAAAAGAAATGCTCCCTTGTTGCTAGTAGACATTTGCAGTAATAGAGCCTTTTTAGGGGGAAAGAAATATATCATCTAAACACGAATCTATATATTCCCTCCACCCAACAATCCCAATTATGAGAATCTATTCCAAGGCTATCGAACTACCAGTACATACCAGTACATAAGGATACATTACAGGGAGGTGGCATTATTCATAGTGGCAGAAAACTGGGCAAGTGAATGCCATTGACAATAGAATGATTGAACGTGATGATACATTCTCATCATGAGATGCTCTGAAGCCATGTAAAGGAATGAATCAGAACTCTAGCAGAGACTCAGGAGGACTTCTATCTACACAGTACTGGGACATAAAAAAGTAATATGCTGATGTGTATAATATGCTCACATTTTTATGTAACCAACAGTTGCTATATGTGTACCTATGTGTCTTACAAAATATAGAAAAGGAAGAATACATGCTAGGTTGTGGACATAGGTTATCTGAAGTTGGACAATACATGGAAGGATAAGAGTGGGGAACCAAAAAATGAAACAAAAGGGAGAGCCTAATCCAGAAATCCTCAGTATATGCAATATGATTCATGTACTTGTATAAAATTATGTATGTGTGTGCATACAGAAACTTGAAAACATTTAGCGTAGATTGAAGTGCCTTCCGTGTTTGAAACTAGGCACTTAGAAGTGTTAGCTCCTACTTTAGCAACAACATTCTATTGTGGGCAGAGCATCACTTTTGGAGACAAGATTTAAGTTCAAGTCTTGGCTCTGCAACCAACAGTCAGACCTGTTCTATAAGTCACTTAACTTCTCTGAATTTCTTTCCTCATCCAAAAACAGGGACGAGACTTGCCATGTTTTGAGGTTCAAATGAATCAACACATGAAGTACTTTCTAAAGTAATATAATTGGGGGCAGCCCCGGTGGCCCAGCAGTTTAGCACTGCCTGGTGTGATCCTGGAGACCTGGGATCAAGTCCCACGTCAGGCTCCCTGTGTGGAGCCTGCTTCTCCCTCTGCCTGTGTCTCTGCCTCTCTCTCTGTCTCTCTCTGTCTCTCATGAATAAATAAATAAAATATTTTTTAAAAAATAAAGTAATATAATTGGGATGAAGGGACGCCTGGGTGGCTCAGTGGTTTAGCATCTGCCTTTGGCTCAGGTCATGATCCCAAGGTCCCAGGATTGAGTCCTCTGCCGGGCTCCCCGCTGGGAGCCTGCTGCTCCCTCTCTGTCTCTGCTTCTCTGTGTCTCTTATGAATAAATAAATCCTTAAAATATATCTATATTTAACCAGGTGGAAGTTATATTTGTCTTCTAACACATTCCAAAACTCAAGGATTAATATACAAAAGCTTTATTTATTTGATAGTGCATCCATTGTCAAATCCAGGTTCAAACTGCACTGGTCTCCCCGTGATTATGTGCACAGCTCACAGTACTTACAACAGTGTGCAGTAAGTAACTCAGAGTCACAAGTCCTGGATTTGAATCCAGCTAGTTATGCAATCTTGAGCAAGTGACAACCTCTGCAAGCTTGCTTCTGCATCTACAAAATAACCCTTGTGCATACACTACAGGGTTGTTGTGAAGACTTAGTAGCCAGAATTGTTTTTGAAAAGTGTAAAATGCTAGAAAATGGTATCATTCTGTCATGCTGTCTTTAGATTATAATCTCCTTTCTTTATGCACCTCCAGGAGGGAAGCTTACATTTGGGCCTCTGAACGGATGGTAGGTAACTCCAGGGGGAAACTGCACTATAAATAAGTGCTAAGTATATGGAAATGTAGATTACTAAGAACATTTCTTCAGAAAGCAAAGGAAAAAGCATAAACAGCATATTCTTCTTAATTTGTAACAGGATTTCAGTTTGCAATAAAAACATATTTGAAAAGTCCTCCATGCACTGGTAAAAATTTAAGTAGCACAAAGAATTATTTTGATAAAAGCTGGTCTCCTAACCACTGAATCTCCATCTCCATTCTTCTACTCCGTACCACCAGTGCCCCAAATTTCCTTTATGGAAGCAACTCCCAGTTTTGAATACAAATTCTCTGTGTACAAATATATCTTTATATATTACTTTTGGTAAGATTGGTTAGAATCCTTTGCATTTGTCTATTCATAATTAAGTCTTATTAATTATAATTACTTAAAATACACATAATTTTTGGCCAATATTGCCTTTGACTGTTCTTTTGAGGCCATCTGGTTGGTTGTCTTTTTCTTCACAGTAGTTTGGATGAACTATTCTGAAGCAAAAAATCTATAGTTTTCTCTTTTTTCTTTTATTATTACTTTTAAGCAAGTTTTTGTAATTCTCTAGAGCTGCTGGTTGATGAGCTGAAATAGATCACTCTGGGTTTCTCCTTGAAGTGACCCCTCCTGGAATGATGTTTCTGTCATGAAATCCTACAGGCTTGTTTATCCACCCCTCCAAATCAAGCTCAAGTGGAAGCCTGGGAATAGTCTTACAAGGATTTCAAAGAGCTTGATTTACTGAAATGTATTGTTATAGAATATAATAACATCACTAATCCATTGTAAGGGATACTGCTAGTTTCCTAGCTTAAATATCTTGTGTTCTCTCATTCTTCTGAAACTTGGCTTGGCAATTTCATTGAGAACCCCTTCCTTGTTGGCCTCATTTCTTCTCTGCTCAGCCTGAACTCTGTTACTGAAAGCACTCTCTCAAAAGCATCCTAAACTCCTTGTGCTCTTCTTCCATTAAATGAATCCAAGATCAAGCCTGCAATATATCTTTCCTATGATGGCTGGTTGAGCCCTATGAAATAGCGTCACATGACTGCAGAATGACATTACAGATTCCTGGTTTCCAGTATGCCAAATCTTTAATGCTGTTCAGTAATCCTTTTACCTACAGTATTAGGATATAGTTTGGCTAAATATAACGGAAACATAATAATCATGGCAGACCTGGGATATTCCATTTCTCTTTCAGGTAGTCCTCCAAAAACAAGGGGTTTCAGGCTAGGATGATAGCTCTGCTCCTCGAGGCCATCCAAGGACCTAGGCTCCTCCTACCTTGTTCCCTATTCCTAGTGAATTATCCTCATTTGGCTTACAGGTGATCTGCTGCTTTGTCCACACTCTAAACAGCAAGATAGGGGGAAGAGGAAAGTGGGCTGCCTGCTTTCTTTTACAGGGCACTAGCTAGAAGTTACACACATCACTTCTGCTTCTACCTCACTGGCCATAATTTACTCACGCGGTCTCAGTGAATTTCAAGGACAGCTAACAAATAGTCTTTTTTTTTTAAAAAAAAAACACCACTTTAAAATTTGCCATACAGAGGAGGGGCAAGACGGCGGAAGAGGAGGGTCCCCAAATCACCTGTCTCCACCAAATTACCTAGAAAACCTTCCAATCATCCTGAAAATCTACGAATTCGGCCTGAGAATTAAAGAGAGACCAGCTGGAATGCTACAGTGAGAAGAGTTCGCGCTTCTATCAGGTAGGAAGACGGGGAAAAAGAAATAAAGAAACAAAGGGCTCCAAGGGGGAGGGGCCTGCGAGGAGCCGGGCTGAGGCCGGGGCGAGTGTCCCCAGGACAGGAGAGCCCCGTCCCGGAGACGCAGGAGCTGCACCGACCTTCCCGGGCGGAAAGGGGCTCGCGGGGAGGTGGAGCAGGACCCAGGAGGGCGGGGATGCCCTCGGGCTCCCCGGGACACTAACAGACACCTGCGCCCCGGGAGAGTGCGCCGAGCTTCCTAAGGGCTGCAGCGCGCACGGCGGGACCGGAGCAGCTCGGGGGCTCGGGGGCGGCTCCGCGGAGGGGGCTGCGGGGCTGGAGCGCGAATCCACCAGCGCAGGCCCCGGAGCACAGGGCACCGGGACACAGCCCAGGATCCCGCCTCCCCCGGGACAGGCAGAGGCCGGGAGGGCCCAGGACAGCGAGGACGCTCCTGCCCGGATCTGAGCAGATCAGCGGCCCCGCCCCGGAGCCTCCAGGCCCTGCAGACGGAGAGCTCCGGAGCTACTGCGGGGGCTGAATCCAGGGCTCCAGAGCTGGCCCCGCCACTGGGGCTGTTCCTCCTGCGGCCTCACGGGGTAAACAACCCCACTGAGCCCTGCACCAGGCAGGGGCACAGCAGCTCCCCCAAGTGCTAACACCTGAAAATCAGCACAGCAGGCCCCTCCCCCAGAAGACCAGCTAGACGGACAAGTTCCAGGGGAAGCCAAGGGACTTAAAGTACACAGGATCAGAAGATACTCCCCCGTGGTTCTTTTTTTGTTTTGTTTTGTTTTGTTTTGCTATTTGATTTTCCTTCCCCCACCCCTTTTTCTCCTTTCTTTCTTTTCCTTTCTCTTTTTTTTGTTTTTTTTCTTCCTTTTTTTTCTCTTTCTCTTTTCTTTCCTTCTTTCTCTCCTCTTTCTCCTTTTCCCAATACAACTTGCTTTTGGCCACTCTGCACTGAGCAAAATGACTAGAAGGAAAACCTCACCTCAAAAGAAAGAATCAGAAACAGTCCTCTCTCCCACAGAGTTACAAAATCTGGATTACAATTCAATGTCAGAAAGCCAATTCAGAAGCACCATTATACAGCTACTGGTGGCTCTAGAAAAAAGCATAAAGGACTCAAGAGACTTCATGACTGCAGAATTTAGAGCTAATCAGGCAGAAATTAAAAATCAATTGAATGAGATGCAATCCAAACTGGAAGTCCTAACGACGAGGGTTAACAAGGTTGAAGAACGAGTGAGTGACATGGAAGACAAGTTGATGGCAAAGAGGAAAACTGAGGAAAAAAGACAAACAATTAAAAGACCATGAAGATAGATTAAGGGAAATAAACGACAGCCTGAGGAAGAAAAACCTACGCTTAATTGGGGTTCCTGATGGCGCCGAAAGGGCCAGAGGGCCAGAATATGTATTTGAACAAATCATAGCTGAAAACTTTCCTAATCTGGGAAGGGAAACAGGCATTCAGATCCAGGAAATAGAGAGATCCGCCCCCCCCCCTAAAATCAATAAAAACCGTTGAACACCTCGACATTTAATAGTGAAGCTTGCAAATTCCAAAGATAAAGAGAAGATCCTTAAAGCAACAAGAGACAAGAAATCCCTGACTTTTATGGGGAGGAGTATTAGGGTAACAGCAGACCTCTCCACAGAGACCTGGCAGGCCAGAAAGGGCTGGCAGGATATATCCAGGGTCCTAAATGAGAAGAACATGCAACCAAGAATACTTTATCCAGCAAGGCTCTCATTCAAAATGGAAGGAGAGATAAAGAGCTACCAAGACAGGCAGCAACTAAAAGAATATGTGACCTCCAAACCAGCTCTGCAAGAAATTTTAAGGGGGCCTCTTAAAATTCCCCTTTAAGAAGAAGTTCAGTGGAACAGTCCACAAAAACAAGGACTGAATAGATATCATGATGACACTAAACTCATATCTCTCAATAGTAACTCTGAATGTGAACGGGCTTAATGACCCCATCAAAAGGCGCAGGGTTTCAGACTGGATAAAAAAGCAGGACCCATCTATTTGCTGTCTACAAGAGACTCATTTGAGACAGAAGGACACCTACAGCCTGAAAATAAAAGGTTGGAGAACCATTTACCATTCGAATGCTCCTCAAAAGAAAGCAGGGGTAGCCATCCTTATATCAGATAAACTAAAATTTACCCCAAAGACTGTAGTGAGAGATGAAGAGGGACACTATATCATACTTAAAGGATCTATTCAACAAGAGGACTTAACAATCCTCAATATATATGCCCCGAATGTGGGAGCTGCCAAATATATAAATCAATTATTAACCAAAGTGAAGAAATACTTAGATAATAATACACTTATACTTGGTGACTACAATCTAGCTCTTTCTATACTCGATAGGTCTTCTAAGCACAACATCTCCAAAGAAACGAGAGCTTTAAATGATACACTGGACCAGATGGATTTCACAGATATCTACAGAACTTTACATCCAAACTCAACTGAATACACATTCTTCTCAAGTGCACATGGAACTTTCTCCAGAATAGACCACATATTGGGTCACAAATCGGGTCTGAACCGATACCAAAAGATTGGGATCGTCCCCTGCATATTCTCAGACCATAATGCCTTGAAATTAGAACTAAATCACAACAAGAAGTTTGGAAGGACCTCAAACACGTGGAGGTTAAGGACCATCCTGCTAAAAGATGAAAGGGTCAACCAGGAAATTAAGGAAGAATTGAAAAGATTCATGGAAACTAATGAGAATGAAGATACAACCGTTCAAAATCTTTGGGATGCAGCAAAAGCAGTCCTAAGGGGGAAATACATCGCAATACAAGCATCCATTCAAAAACTGGAAAGAACTCAAATACAAAAGCTAACCTTACACATAAAGGAGCTAGAGAAAAAACAGCAAATAGATCCTACACCCAAGAGAAGAAGGGAGTTGTTAAAGATTCGAGCAGAACTCAACGAAATTGAGACCAGAAGAACTGTGAAACAGATCAACAGAACCAGGAGTTGGTTCTTTGAAAGAATTAATAAGATAGATAAACCATTAGCCAGCCTTATTAAAAAGAAGAGAGAGAAGACTCAAATTAATAAAATCATGAATGAGAAAGGAGAGATCACTACCAACACCAAGGAAATACAAACGATTTTAAAAACATATTATGAACAGCTATACGCCAATAAATTAGGCAATCTAGGAGAAATGGACGCATTCCCGGAAAGCCACAAACTACCAAAACTGGAACAGGAAGAAATAGAAAACCTGAACAGGCCAATAACCAGGGAGGAAATTGAAGCAGTCATCAAAAACCTCCCAAGACACAAGAGTCCAGGGCCAGATGGCTTCCCAGGGGAATTCTATCAAACGTTTAAAGAAGAAACCATACCTATTCTCCTAAAGCTGTTTGGAAAGATAGAAAGAGATGGAGTACTTCCAAATTCATTCTATGAGGCCAGCATCACCTTAATTCCAAAACCAAAGACCCCACCAAAAAGGAGAATTACAGACCAATATCCCTGATGAACATGGATGCAAAAATTCTCAACAAGATACTGGCCAATAGGATCCAACAGTACATTAAGAAAATTATTTACCAAGACCAAGTAGGATTTATCCCTGGGACACAAGGCTGGTTCAACACCCGTAAAACAATCAATGTGATTCATCATATCAGCAAGAGAAAAACCAAGAACCATATGATCCTCTCATTAGATGCAGAGAAAGCATTTGACAAAATACAGCATCCATTCCTGATCAAAACTCTTCAGAGTGTAGGGATAGAGGGAACATTCCTCGACATCTTAAAAGCCATCTACGAAAAGCCCACAGCAAATATCATTCTCAATGGGGAAGCACTGGGAGCCTTTCCCCTAAGATCAGGAACAAGACAGGGATGTCCACTCTCACCACTGCTATTCAACATAGTACTGGAAGTCCTAGCCTTAGCAATCAGACAACAAAAAGACATTAAAGGCATTCAAATTGGCAAAGAAGAAGTCAAACTCTCCCTCTTCACCGATGACATGATACTCTACGTAGAAAACCCAAAAGTCTCCACCCCAAAATTGCTAGAACTCATACAGCAATTCGGTAGCGTGGCAGGATACAAAATCAATGCCCAGAAATCAGTGGCATTTCTATACACTAACAATGAGACTGAAGAAAGAGAAATTAAGGAGTCAGTCCCATTTACAATTGCACCCAAAAGCATAAGATACCTAGGAATAAACCTAACCAAAGAGGTAAAGGATCTATACCCTCAAAACTATAGAACACTTCTGAAAGAAATTGAGGAAGACACAAAGAGATGGAAAAATATTCCATGCTCATGGGTTGGAAGAATTAATATTGTGAAAATGTCAATGTTACCCAGGGCAATATACACGTTTAATGCAATCCCTATCAAAATACCATGGACTTTCTTCAGAGAGTTAGAACAAATCATCTTAAGATTTGTGTGGAATCAGAAAAGACCCCGAATAGCCAGGGGAATTTTAAAAAAGAAAACCATATCTGGGGGCATCACAATGCCAGATTTCAGGTTGTACTACAAAGCTGTGGTCATCAAGACAGTGTGGTACTGGCACAAAAACAGACACATAGATCAGTGGAACAGAATAGAGAACCCAGAAGTGGACCCTGAACTTTATGGTCAACTAATATTCGATAAAGGAGGAAAGACTATCCATTGGAAGAAAGACAGTCTCTTCAATAAATGGTGCTGGGAAAATTGGACATCCACATGCAGAAGAATGAAACTAGACCACTCTCTTTCACCAGACACAAAGATAAACTCAAAATGGATGAAAGATCTAAATGTGAGACAAGATTCCATCAAAATCCTAGAGGAGAACACAGGCAACACCCTTTTTGAACTCGGACACAGTAACTTCTTGCAAGATACATCCACGAAGGCAAAAGAAACAAAAGCAAAAATGAACTATTGGGACTTCATCAAGATAAGAAGCTTTTGCACAGCAAAGGATACAGTCAACAAAACTAAAAGACAACCTACAGAATGGGAGAAGATATTTGCAAATGTCCTATCAGATAAAGGGCTAGTATCCAAGATCTATAAAGAACTTATTAAACTCAACACCAAAGAAACAAACAATCCAATCATGAAATGGGCAAAAGACATGAAGAGAAATCTCACAGAGGAAGACATAGACATGGCCAAGATGCATATGAGAAAATGCTCTGCATCACTTGCCATCAGGGTAATACAAATCAAAACCACAATGAGATCCCACCTCACACCAGTGAGAATGGGGCAAATTAACAAGGCAGGAAACAACAAATGTTGGAGAGGATGTGGAGAAAAGGGAACCTTCTTACACTGTTGGTGGGAATATGAACTGGTGCAGCCACTCTGGAAAACTGTGTGGAGGTTCCTCAAAGAGTTAAAAATAGACCTGCCTTACGACCCAGCAATTGCACTGCTGGGGATTTACCCCAAAGATACACATGCGGTGAAACGCTGGGACACCTGCACCCCGATGTTTATAGCAGCAATGGCCACGATAGCCAAACTGTGGAAGGAGCCTCGGTGTCCAACAAAAGATGAATGGATAAAGAAGATGTGGTTTATGTATACAATGGAATATTACTCAGCTATTAGAAATGACAAATACCCACCATTTGCTTCAACGTGGATGGAACTGGAGGGTATTATGCTGAGTGAAGTAAGTCAGTCGGAGAAGGACAAACATTATATGTTCTCATTCATTTGGGGAATATAAATAATAGTGAAAGGGAATATAAGGGAAGGGAGAAGAAATGTGTGGGAAATATCAGAAAGGGAGACAGAACGTAAAGACTGCTAATTCTGGGAAACGAACTAGGGGTGGTAGAAGGGGAGGAGGGCGGGGGGTGGGAGTGAATGGGTGATGGGCACTGGGGGTTATTCTGTATGTTAGTAAATTGAACACCAATAAAAAATAAATTAAAAAAAAGAATCAAATAAAAATGAAGATATGAAAACCTTTCAAAAAAAATTTGCCATACAAAATATATACTGGAAAATGTAAAAATCACACAGATATATAGATATATAAAATGTTTAGCTTGCTGAACTTTCATTAACAGAATACACATGCATACCTGGCATCTAGGACAAGAAGAATACTAGAAACCCCAGAAGCCTCTTCATGCCTCCTCCTGGTCCCTGTCTCCTCCTGGGCCCTGACCCCTCCTAAGGCTATCCATGCCTGCATTCTGACAGTAAGCTTCACTTGCATTTGTACTTTACATAAATGGAATCATCCACACATCGTTTGTGTCTGGATTCTTTGGTATGGTATTATGTGAGAATCAGCTATGTTGTTGTGTGGCTGCTATATTCCCAACACAAAATTCTATTAGTATGAAAGAAAGGAAAAACAGGTATCAGGGGATTATTAGCAGGCTACTAGTTATTAGCCATCTCTCTCATTGACTTCAATGTATATTCCTAATTTTCCCCTTTTTCCTAAAGCTTTCCCCACTCCACCTTGGCAGTTGACTTCTGACTTTGTTGGAAAATGGGAGCTGTGAATTCCTTTATGCTCTTATTGCTACAAATATACCACATCTATATTTATAATATCTCCTTTCCTTTAGCCTCAAATGAACTAGCACAGCATTCCTTCTGCTATATTCTGTTAACACGGTCACAGGGCCTGCCCACATTCAAGGGGGTAGAAAATAAAATCCGATTCTTATTGGGCCATATCACGTAAGAGCATGTGGAGTGGGAGACCTAGTGGTAGCCATCTTTAGGAAGTACAGTCTATACCACACCTAGCTTGAAAGCATTTGTACAGATTTTAAAACTCTAAGAATTATATACAGAACTATGGGAGGTAACAAATTTTTGTTTTACACCATTGTTAAAGCAGCAAGAACTATATAGCTAGGTATATCGGTTACCTACTCTCAAGAATGCTGCAAAACCAATGACCCCCAAACACTGTGGCTTACAATCGTAAATATTTATTATTCCTTACAAGTCCTCAGGGCAGCTGGGTGGTTCTGCAAATCTGGGCTAGATATGGTTGATCTGGGCTGAGATCAAACGCATCTACTGTCAGGTGGCAGATTAGTTGGGGGACAGCTAGTCTAGCACAGCCTCACTCACATGTCTGGCTCTTTACCACGGCAGCTCAGTAGGTTTCTAAAAGATCAAGTGGAAGTGTTCAAAATCTTTGGAAATCTACTCAAAGCTGGCATGTATTATTTCTTCCACATTCTATTGGCTAAACCTACTCACAAGGCCAGTCCTTCAGATTTAAACGGTAGATGAATAAAGTCAACTTCTTGGTGGGAGAAGTGGCAAAGTCATTTTGCACAAGTCTGGAGTATAGGAAGGGTAAGTAATTAGAGACATACTGCAATAAATCTACCCAAAATAAGTAAAAACTGTACTGCTTTAAAGATCTATCTGTAAGCATATACAGAGATAAGGATTTATGTACACATAAATTCAATCGCTCTTGTATTAATTCAGCATTCCCTGGCCTACTACTGTCCCTTCTTTCCTAACCCTCCTATTCTATTTGAAGGATAAGCTTATTTTTTTTTGCCACTATAAAAGTTAACTTACACTGTAGGGATTCAATTAAGCTCCAACACTAGAACTAAGAGAATAGTTAATAACAAGTGTAAATGAATTCCTCTGCACCCAGGATGAAAAAAACTAAAGAACAGAATAAGTGAATCAGACAACTTAAAGGTCTACAACTAGATTTTAATGAATAATTTTGGTGAAATCTGTGTTTTTGCACATATATACAGACACAAAACACACATAAAAAATAAATAGAGGGCAGCCTGGTGGCTCAGCAGTTTAGTGCCACCTTCAGTCCAGGGCCTGATCCTGGACCCTGGGATCGAGTCCCACGTCAGGTTCCCTTTGTGGGGCCTGCTTCTCCCTATGCCTGTGTCTCTGCCTCTCTCTCTGTGTGTGTGTGTGTGTGTGTCTCATGGATAAATAAATAAAAATCTATAAATAAATAAATAAATAAATAAATAAATAAATAAATAAATAAATTTTTAATATACATTTTAGGGCTTTAAACCTAAGAAACCAACACACTTTTGCACAAACTTAAAAAACATAAATTATCTAACATTGGAAATGCTTTTTTAAAAAAGATTTTATTTATTTACCCATGAGAAACAGAGAGGTAGCAACACAGGCAGAGGGAGAAGCAGGCTCCATGCAGGGAGCCCGACGTGGGATCATGCCCTGGGCCGAAGGCAGCGCTAAACCGCTGAGCCACCCAGGCTGCCCGGAAATACTCTCTTGACATTTGATTTTTGACTCTTATTGATAGGTTTGCCTTTTAAAAGTTTTCCTAGGAGACAATGCAAGAAAAAAGTATCTATCCAGATGACCCATCATTCTTTGAACATTACTTCAGGAATAACATGGTCTTAAATTAGCTCAATTTTGAAAGCTCCTGAAAAAATGCGGGAGTGTTATTCTTACTTTGAAAAGGAAATGAGTTTTAAAAAATGGTTTTCGTCTTGACATTGGTAGAATGAGATACATCTATACCTGTTCACAAATTCAACAAGTCTGCTTTAAAAGAGTAACACAAGTAGTTAACATGAAGCGAGAAGCCAACTTTAGGAGAGAGGCTTTCATTCCAGTGTACTTATTAAACTCCTCTCCTAGGTTTTACCAGCACATCTCTGGGAAAGAAATACACATCCTAATTTCACAGATAACTAACAATGATCATTTTCCTTATATATTTAAAATACACTTACCTCTTTGACAGCTCCAGTCTTAACTGTGAAGAAAAAGTTATTTCAAGAACCCAATTCTAGGTACCCCAACTACATTTTATTACCACAAGTAGTATCACAACTATCAGTAGGGTTTTTTTGTATATTTTTTATTGGAGTTCAATTTGCCAACATATAGCATAATACCCAGTGCTCATCCTGTCAAGTGCCCCCTCAGTGCCCATCACCCAGTCACCCCATCCCCCCGCCCACCTGCCTTTCTACCACCCCTTGTTCGTTTCCTAGAGTTAGGAGTGTCTCATGTTCTGTCACCCTCACTGATATTTCCCACTCATTTTCAAACTATCAGTGTTTCTTAAGAGGAGGATTACTGGCATTGTGCGTGAGATAATCATTAGTTGTGAACGGTCATTCCAGACATGGTAGGACATTTAGGATTCCTGATCCATTCACTAAAAACTAGGAGTTTCAAGGTCACTGTGACTACCAAAAACATATCCATCCTTTCTGACTGCCCTTAATAAGAACCACTGAACTAATGATCAAAGATTAATATGTACTAATTTTGTGACTTCCACAGAAAGTAACTGCTTCATTACCTTCAGTAACAATGACTGAAGTGAAACACTATGCTTATAAAAACAAGTGTAATTAAATGTTACTTTGGAAAGATAGGCTGTTTCTTCAAATTCATGGCAATATGGAAGGATTAGATGCACAAAGTGCAATACTTATTTATCCCCAAATGCACACATACATTTATAGGAAAACGACTGTTTATGCTTTACTAGAATATCTTATCCCATTTATCTTTAGTATAAAAATATGTCCATCTACTATACAAAATACAAAACATGTGAATCTTCTTGATAAATTCTTTCACACTGATGTTCCTGGAAACTGCTGCTGTCTTTGCTCCAAAACTTGCTGATTTAATAGTTGTTGCTGTTTCTGTAAAAATTGCACCACTTCTGGACTTCTTAGTAATGACTTGAAAAGAAGAAAGAAAATATACTTATTAACATCATTCTTACAGGCTTAGATTGTCTTCATGCTATAAAATTACTCTGCTAGGTCTCTCTACCAAGGCACAATACGCTTATAAAACAAATTGTGCCTGAAATGAACTCACACTTGCACCCAATGCACTGTATTAAACTGCAAGCTAATGATAATAAAATTTGATGTCATACATCAAATACTAAAACCTAAGAGTAATGGGTAAAGCCTAATCTTATCAGTGACTCTGTATACAAAGGAAATGCTTTATATGTGATGCCAGCATATATATTATCTATGAAGCATAAGAGCAAACAGCCAAAAATAGCACTGGCCCAGGATTACAGCAAAGAAAAACAAGGTTATGAAAAGGGGCCACTTGTGAAAATGGCAGTTAGATGACAGTTTGGAGACCCATTTAAGGATTCAATTTCACTGACTTAGCCTATTAAGTCTTTCTGAAGAAATTAAAGAGTGTGTGTGTGTGTGTGTGTGTGTGTGTGTATGGGTATACAGGTATTAATAAAAGCAGTATTAGCATATCACAAAAATTTCAGAAAAGACAGAATGATCTAAAAAATATAGTTTTGTACACCTACCATTTTTAAATATAGTCATATAACAAATATAACAGACTGTGATTAATATGCTTTTACTATAATAAAATACTTATATATATTGATGAGGAAAAGAAAATTTGGTTCCCCAAAATTAAAAAAGATAAACCGAGCAAGGTGGAAAAACTATCATTAAACACTGATTTAAAAATTTAACATTACAGCACAGTACATTTTTTAGTTACTTGTTTTGTTTAAAACTTATAGTCACCTATACTTCAATAAAAAAGTTATTTGTAAAGATGTACCAATATTCTATTAAGTAAAAGTGTGATAGTATACTCAGCTAGTTGTTTCAACTATTTCTATTTGTGATAATTACATTTCTGGCATCATCTTTATGCTTAACTTTATCCATATACAGGATTTATTTCCTGCTGAGCTAAAGGGATGACCATTTTAGAGACTCCTGATAACACCTGCTTTCTAGAAGTCTGATATGAATGTACAATACCATCAACAGTGTCCATTTCATGAAGACCCTAACATCACTGTTTGCGATCATTTAAATAATTTTCATTTGTGGTATTGTTTATTGTGATTTTTACTGACACTGAATACCTTTTTATATCATTTAATGAGAGCATTTCTGCTTTTTTTCTGTATATATTTTTTGCAATGTATTGAAGCCAAAAATTTTTTATCAATTTATATGAATATTTTTTGTAAGCTAAAAATGTCAACCATATTAACCATAGTGTCTTATATGTGTTGCAAATATTTTTCCTGTATGCTATATTGGAGTTTGTATTTTCACCACCATTTTTGACTACAGTATTCATTTCTTTATAATTTCGTCTATTTCTTTCAAGCTAGAAAAAGTTTTAAGATTAAGTCTCAATTCTATTTTTTTATTTTAAAATCTTTATCAGGAATTTAGTTTGATGTATAGTGATATGGCTAAATTCTTTTTTGTCTTTAAATTATTACCCAATTATTTCCATATTTATTGAAAAAAATCTCTCCTTTTCTGATTCAATTCTGATGCCTTCTAGCAAATTTCTAATAGAGATCTTTATCAAATGTTGGTCTCATTCTACTTCCATACCACTAAAGCATTATTCCATAAACCACAGAATTCAGAACAAAGTCTGTTTTAAAACTCCATCTTGGGGATCCCTGGGTGGCACAGCTGTTTGGCGCCTGCCTTTGGCCCAGGGCGCGATCCTGGAGACCCGGGATTGAATCCCACATCAGGCTCCCGGTGCATGGAGCCTGCTTCTCCCTCTACCTATGTCTCTGCCTCTCTCTCTCTCTCGTGACTATCATAAATAAATAAAAATTAAAAAAAAAAACAAAAAACTCCATCTTGCTCAAATATTCAAGGTTTAGTCAATGAAGATATAGGAATAAAGGTGTTTCTGCTCATATAGTTTTGAGAAAGCATTAGGAGATTCCAGTGTGTACTAGCAGAGGAACAATTCTTCTGATGACCAGTTTAACAAGTTTTAAAATCCCAAAAACCTAAATAATTCTAACAACTTTTGTTAATAAATTTGTAAGTACTTTACAGATACTCACCAGTCTTTTTTGATTTAACACTTGTTCTAAAAGAGTAGGTCTTGCAGGACGATCCCCAAAGGTTCCTGTTCTTTGTTTAACAATGGAGAGTATGTTATCTGTACTTTCCTGGAATAAATCATAAAAATGTAAATAAGATTAACAGTCAACATAATAATCCATGACTGTACACTTTTAATGATGTAATGAATGGGTCCTCAGCTTCTCTTCCTTCTTGCCCGGTCCCTGTAAAACTTTGGGAAAATCCCTCACTAAGTCATAGATAAAATGTTGGCAATTAATCTTACAGAATACTCCTCACTCCATCTCCCTCCACTATTTCCAACCACAGATCTCCAGTCTCTTGAAGGTCTCAAAATCAATAGATTTTGAGGCAAAAGTGGGAGGACCAAAGAGTTATTTGTGAGCCATTTTCAGTACCACTAAAAATGCCAGGTGGAAACTGAACATTCCCTTCTGATAAAGCTATCCAGGCCAAAACAAAGTTTGCCTGCCTTTGGATGGAATACATAAACTCAAAGGCAATTTACATATTGCTAGAGACACTGATAATTTTTCTGTCCAGTTAAGGACAATTAAATGGGGTGGGGGGGGCAGTAAAATAGTAAAGAAACACGATACAAAGCTTTCAAAATTTGGAAGTCATTAGGAAAAAAATGACAAACTGGATTTGAAAAGACTGGAAAGCACTGGTACAAATAATCTCCTGCCACTAGTATAGACAAAATAGCCAAGTCCTAAAATGAAAACCATTCTCTGAAGACATGCTTACCCAAACAAAATCAGCAGCCCTAATTATTGTATCCCGCTACTTGACAGAATTTTAAATACTTACAGTTTTCCTGGCATAACTAAATACTGTAGTTAATGGAGATATTCTGATTCTTATAAAACCATAAAATACTGACCACATCCAAAAATTCTGACTAAACAAGTCTAAAACTGGGGATCCCTGGGTGGCTCAGCGGTTTGGCGCCTGCCTTTGGCCCAGGGCGTGATCCTGGAGTCCTGGGATTGAGTCCCGCGTCAGGCTCCTGGCTCCTGTGTCTCTGCCTCTCTCTCTCTCTCTGTGTCTATCATAAATAAATAAATAAATAAATAAATAAATAAATAAATAAACAAACAAACAAACAAACATCTAAACAAGTCTAAAACTATAAGTGTTTTACCATCAAGCAATTCCATACGTAAATTTATTCTTCTCCCTTTGCTCTTCATTTAGGTGGTTACTGAAGCTCTGTTCTTCTCTTGACCTCTCTCGACTGGCCTCTAAGTTCTACTTTCTCTCTTTTAGTCTGGGAAGTTTATCATTCTGATAACCAGATAAAAACAAAAATAATTTCTTCCTCTCTCTCCACTGGATTAACTATGTGTGGCAGTTTCATTTTTATGTGGAGAAGAAATGGAATCATGAAACTGACTTGATGGCAGAGTACCCTATATTCTTACAACCTCAAAGCATGATGTAGCTTCACAATATTAATGTCACAAAATCACAGAAATAACCTTGAGTCAGCTAGTCCAAATTTCTACAATGTTGGGATTCTCTTTTCAAAAATTTTCAACACTTTTTGTCCTAAGGAGCTCACCAACTTTTGAGGCATCCCATTTAGTTTTAAATAACTCCAACATTTGGGTAGACTGAACTGGTGATTTTCACCTAAAAGTACTAGTTACATAGAACTATGCAAAATAAACCTACTGCTTCTTCCAAATGATAGCCTTTTAGATATTTAAGGATAATGATCACTCTCCTAAGTCTATTCTTCTAACCCCAGTTCCTTTATGTGTCTCTTCTATAACATAACTTTTACATGCATGGACTAAATGTCATATATATTTGTTCCTTATTAAACTTGATTTATGTAAATGACTTTAAAACCTTAATTTCTAATCTTGCTTTTCACACTACAGAAGATCCCTATCACCACTTATCAGTCTTACTACAATAATCTCCTAAAGAACCTATAAATATATAGGCCTTGACTTTAATCTACCCTATTAGAGTAGATCCCCTGTTACTTCCTAATTAGAAACTTCATTTGAAGACTCCAAACCCAAATCTCATGGTCTGGCATTCAATACTATACAAAAACTAGCCTCAAATTCTCTTTCCAAATTTATTTTTCATGAGTTTTCCACATAAATATTCTGCTTTAGTTAGAATGGTCTCCTTGCTTCTTCCCAAAAGTGTCTTCTGTATTCCCACTTCCCTTTCTTTACTAAGAGGTGTATCTCTTTCATCTATCAAAATTTGAGGGGAGCGGGATCCCTGGGTGGCGCAGCGGTTTAGCACCTGCCTTAGGCCCAGGGCGCGATCCTGGAGACCTAGGATCAAATCCCATGTCGGGCTCCCGGTGCATGGAGCCTGCTTCTCCCTCTGCCTGTGTCTCTGCCTCTCTCTCTCTCTGTGTGACTATCATAAATAAATAAAAATTAAAAAAAAAAATTTGAGGGAAGCAATATAGTATAGAGCGAAGGATCTAGAATCAGATTGCTTGGGTTTGAATACCTGCTGGCCATATGACCTAGGCCAAGTTACTTAATCTCTGTACCTTAGTTTCCATAAAATATAGCACCTAGGGACACCTGGGTGGCTCAGTGGCTGAGCGTCTGCCTTTGGCTCAGGTCATGATCCTGGGGTCCAGGGATTTAAGTCCTGCGGGAAGCCTGCTTCTCCCTCTGCCTATGTCTCTACCTGTCTCTCTGTGTATTTCATGAATAAATAAATAAAATCTTTTAAAAAAGAGAAAAAAATATATAGCATCTATGTAGCATTGCTAAAGGGTATGAGACTCCATTTATAGCTTAGCACAGTGCCTGGCACGTAAGAAACTTAGCTGATTAAGCATAAACTATTAGCCACCCTTTCTGGTGTACACTGAGTTATATTTTCTCTGCAGCCTTTCCAGAGTATCCCAGCCTATAATGATCTATCCTCTCCACTATTAAAGTAATACTACATAGTTGGCCCTTATTAACTATCCTGATGGTCTCTGCTGGTTATTGTGTTTACAACCCAGTTCAACAAAGACTTATAGCTCTTGACATCTCTTCAGAACTGGTAGAGTGTCCCATAACATAAGACAAATGGTATAGCAGGGTATTAATTTTTGCTTATAGCAGTTACTTTTCTTTCCTAAAAAAAAACTCATATAAATTATTTTAGAATAGGAAAATTATTAGGGTTCTTTTTGTGGGAGGTGGTGAGGGAGACTTAATTCAGTATCTATTTGCCTTTAATACATTTTCCTCAAACAGTAGATGTAAAAGCTGGATAGTTAGAAGGAGAAGGTAGCTATAAATAAAATACTTCTTTCTTGAAAAGAAGTGCATTATCTTTTCTTTCTGTGAAGAATTCTGAAGTGAATTTGGAATGTGTAGAGGGCAAACAATGGCCCTTACTAAGTCTGTAGTAAGTGAAATGCTTATTTCCATAATTACGTGTAATCCAAGATTTGCTAAAATATATTTTACAAGGATGTGGATACAGGTTTTAAACCTAAGATCCACAGGGGTCCTGAACTCTATAATGTGTATGCAAAATTAAGTGCCTACCTATGTGTATTTTTCTGGGAAAAGGGTCCATTAGGTTTCATCAGATTCTCAAATAAGTCATTTTACCCTAAACAGATTAAGACTCAATGGGATGAAAAGGAAAGAGATGTCACTCGGACTCTAAGCAGTGGGAACTGTGACATACTGATGACTATAGATTTTAAAAATCTTTAGAACATCACATTTATCAACTATTCCAAAGTCTAAAATTTTAGCAATGTGGCAGCTGTTCAAGTCTAGCAAAAACTAAGAAATTTAAAGAGTTTGAAAATACATCGTAGGATAGCTATCAGTTTAAAAAATTTTCTGGATCATTTTTAACAAAATTAAATATTTTAATGAAAATCTACTGAGGAACTATAGCTTTTATTAAAAGGAGGAAAGCACACAGGATGAAATACCTGCTTATCTATAACTTCTAAGTATACCACTAATAATGACAATAATAGTGGCTAAGGTTTACTGACTTTTACTTTCTGTTAGATACTGTGTGAACCCTCAATGTGAAATATCCGATGCAATGTTATGAACCACATACCATTTTAATACCCATTTTACAGACGAAGCTGAGCTTAAGAGTTTAATAGCCTGTTCAAGGTCACACAACCAGCAAATGATAGAATGGAGATTTCTGGAACTAATAAGGTTTATTTCAAACAACCATGTTGCAAATGCCAAAAGAGTTTTAACCCTTATCGAGTAGAAGCAATCCAATGTCAGACCTGTTCAAAGTCTTGTTCCTGTCCTCAAAAGAAAAGACATAATTGATCTAAGGAGGCCTCATCGACAGGATCTGTGCGGTCGCTGCAAAGACAAGAGATTCTCCTGTGGCAATACTTACAGCTTTAAATACATCATGTGACAGGCAGTATGAATTGTGCAGGACACCCAAATTCTCCTTGTAACTTTGCTCTGACTTGGCATTGGAAAATGGATTAGATTTTTGTACTTTTTGTAGGTTGTATAACAATTGTACAATGTGAATAGAATAAAATAAATGCATGTAAACAAAAAAAAAAAAAAAGCAATGCTTTGTAAAGCATTGGCTTTAACCTTCAACATAGTTCAAATCAAACACTCCAAAAATCTTTCTGAGATTTACACCTCATTATTATTATTCCATTTTCTTTTCTAAGAGCACTAAGAAAAGATCTAGTAAGGGACAGAGACGACCTGGGTGGCTCAGTGGTTGAGTGTCTGCCTTTAGTTCAGGGCCTGATCCTGGAGTCCCGGAATCGAATCCCACATTGTGCTCCCTGCATGGAGGCTGTTTCTCTCTCTGCCTTTCTCTCTCTCTCTCTCTCTGTCCCTCTCTCTGTCTCTCGGGAATAAATAAATAAAATCTTAAAAAAAAAACTTAAAAGAAATAAAAATTCTGTAATTATTACCTTTAAAAAAAGGTGAGAATAGGGTACTAAGAACAAGGATACTGAGAACAAGGTATAAAGTACAGGGTACTAAGCATGGGAGTACTGAGAACACGTCTATTAAGTATAAGGCTACCGAGACCAGATTTACTGAGAACACAGTACAAAGAATAAGATTAACTGAGAACAGGACACCAAGAACAGAATACCAAGCACAGGGGTACTAGAACAGCTTGCTTAAGAATAGGGATACTGACAACAGGATGCTGTGAATAGGGTAATGAAATCAGGAAAAGATCACCTTCTCCAAAGTACGATTTCATCGAGGTTCCTGTCTCTTTGCTCCTTTAACGATGAACCAGATCAATCACTTACTATCTGTCCTTCCAGCCCATATCCCAGATGTTTGAAATGCCGGAGCTGCTGATGTGTCACATCATTTCCGCGGACATCTATTCATCTATCACAAGGATGCAACAGAACTGCTAAGGCTTTTGCACATGTCTGTATAAACTTTAATTTAGGACAAGTACTCACTCACTCTCAGCCACAAGTCCAGCTACAGCAACCCGGCCCATCTGGGGCGGCGGCTAAGAGTGGAGTTTCTTCTAACCACCTCCCACTCCCCCAAGCCCAAGGCCCCGGCTAAGGTCTGATACCTCCAGTCTGACGTTTCCTGTGCTGCCGGCCTGGGCGGCCCCACTGCAGTTCAGGGCCTGGTCACTTTTCTTCTTTTTGTACTTGTCCTTGTACATCTTGTTGCGGTGTTTCTTGCACATCCAAGGCTTGCGCTGCTTGGCCACCTGGCTCGTGGTCTCGCTGCAACCCTCGAAGGTGCAGGTCTTGCTCGTGCTGCCCCCGCCGCCGCCCCGTCGCCGGGCTCCCCCGCTGCCACCCTCGCCCCCGGAGTGGGTCTCCTCGTCCTCCAGGTCCTCCAAACTAGCCGTGCTCTCGCCTCCCCCCGGGGCGTCAGAAGCGTCCAGCAGGTCGGCCTCGTCGTCCCCCGCCTCCTCCTCGCCGGCCCCCGCCACCTCGCACAGGTACCGAATGGGCTTGCCCGCCCCGGCGCCGTCCCCCAGGGCCGGAGCCCGCCTCGGGACGCCCTCGGCCGCGGAGTCGTCCTGCCCGCCGCAGGGGTGCATCACCAGGAGGGCGAACTGCGAGGCGGCGGCCGGGACAGGGGCCGGAGCCAGGGCCTGGCCCGGAGCAGGGGCGGGGGCGGGGGCGGGGGCGGGGGTGGGGGCCCCGGGGCGGAGCGCGCCGCAGGCTGCGCCCGGCCCCGCACCGTCGACGACACCCTGCACCTCCGTGCTGCTGACACCTTGCGGGGTCCACGACCCCAGCCCCTCAGCACCCGCAGGGCCCAACGGCTCTCCGCACCCCAGAGTCCGCGCAAGCCGGCGGGAAACAGATCGGCTCCGCCGGGCAGCCCCGACTGCGCCTGCGCCTGCGCCTGGGCCTGCGCCTGCGCGGGAGCGTTCCCACGCCAGGGGCCTTTCTGGGAACGCGGCGTCTCTGACGGGCGGGGCTCAGTCCCCCGCGCAGGAACTGACTGCGCAAGCGCGGCGCTGGCGGCGGCGGCGGCGGGTTGGTCGGCGCCGCAGCGGCCGCGCCGCCCGATGTGTGTGGACGCGAAGCTCCTGGGCGCCCGGTAAGACGGCGCTTTTTTGCTGCAACCTATTGTGTTTAAAAAGTTTCAGAACACTTGTGAGCTGGAACTCCACGGTGCAGAGTTTGTTCCTGAGCGATTTCATGTCTGCGGCGTTCGGACGCTACTGACCATCGTTCGCCCCACGCTGCCTGGAGTCGGGGATGCGAAGCTGGGGTGTGGTGGGCGGTGTCCCAACCCGGGGCTCGGGGCATCAGTCCAGGACGGCAGAGGCGGCCCGTTTGAAAATCGGATAGCGGAGAAGGACACTTGGGGCCCAAGTTCAATTTGTGTTGAGATCCGACATGATTTGTTCCTGATAAATTTGTTTTTTCTCTTGACATTTACTGTCATTTGCTATGACTGCTAGGGTAGGTCTTTTAATGACGTTTTCATTCATAGCAGTGAAAATGCGTGAAAGGCAACCGTGGATGACAAATGTTAAAAAAGAGAACAGTAAATGATCTGTCATTTTTGCCAGTTGTTGCCCACTTGCTGGTTGCTAAATCTTAAATTAGCCAAATCTCACGGGGGGGAAATGATCCTGACAGGTCTTGAACGAAACTGTCAAGGGGTTGTGCTCCTTCCATTTATCCCTTGCTCCTTGCCTCGTCGGGTTTTGCACTCCACCTTTTGCCAAGGAAAGCGATGACTATCCAACCAATGATAAGTGCGCGCACATTAAGGCGTTTAGATGCTGATGTGTGAGTAGATCAGCAGCTGCATTTCCAAGAGAGGTACGGCGGGTAGAAGAAAGTGTGGCCTTAGACAGACCTGGGTGGCACTGCCCTGTGTGACCAGGTCTAGTTAGTGACAGCCTCTGAGCTTTGGCTTTCTCAGTGGTGACAGGGTCAGGCAGTGGTGTGCTAGACCAAATCGATGAGAACCAGTTGTTAAAATATCAGGAATTTAATGAGCCGGAAGTTAAACACTGTCATTATTAAAAATTAAATTACATAAACAAATTATTTTTAAAAGCTTAAAATCTCAAAACTCATCACTTTTTTTTTTTTTTAAGATTTTATTTGTTCATGAGAGACACAGAGAGGCAGAGACACAGGCAGAGGGAGAAGCAGGCTGCCTGCAGGGAGCCGGATGTGGGACTCGGTTGCGGAACTCGGGGATCACGCCCTGAGCCCTGAGCCCTGAGCCCTGAGCCCTGAGCGGAAGGCAGACGCTCCACGGCTGAGCCACCCCGGGATCCCAAATCTAGTGATGCGACACTGTGCATCTCGTCCCAACTCTGCATTCAGGGATGTCACATTGGTTGCTTGAAACTACCTATGGTTAAGAGTATTTGGTACTATCGAAACTGTCAAATGATGCACAAAGCAGAACTTAACTCCCTGTCGAGTGTCTTCAGACTTAAAGTGATAGTGAAAATGTTAATGAAGATTCAACTTAAAATGTTTGATGTCTGTGGCTGTCACATTGTCAGTAGCCTCCCAAAATTAAGGAAATATTCTTTCAGTATTTAGAAACTATTATGTTTTCAGCAAAGAAGTTGCTTATTACATCATTGAAGAATAAGTTCTGGAACACATCATCATTGTTTCACTTTTGTTTTACTCATATAAGCAAAAATATCAGCCAACATTCATCTCAGAACTACACTCTGTCAGTAATGTGAACAACTTCTTTGCTGTATTGGATAAAAATCAAGCATTTATTTATAGTTTGAATTCATGACACTGCTGTGGTGAAATAATTATAAAAACTGATAGTGGATTTTGCAAGAAGTAGCAAGTCACACTGAAGTGTGGGTGTATGGAATTTACAATAAAGAGCCTTGTGATTTTTATCATTTGTAAAACATACGCTAAACATTTTTCTATCAGTTAACTCCTTTTAAAAATTTTACAAAGCGTATCACTGAGGGCAGTTTTATTTAAATCGTAGTATAAATTCCTGTTATGGTATTCAATAAATGACAGCAGGTTTTTTTTTTAATTTTATTGAGATAATTTACGTATCATAAACCCAACCCATGGTAAGCATGCAACTTAATGATATGGGCCAGCAGGGACCAATTGACTCCTGCACTGCTTTAATCGTCCATTCTCAGTGTTAATATAACTTAACTCTGATTTAGGCTTCTTCCTTTGCTTAAGAAAATGATTTATGGTGATGGGTATTAAGGAGGGCATTTGTGATGAGCACTGGGTGTTATATGTAAGTGATGAATCACTAAATTTTACACCTCACACTAATATTACCCTATTTGATAGCCAACTAGAATAAGCAAAAGGCTTATTAAGACCATATTTATATTTCCTGTATCTATCAGTCCATAGATAAATGCATGACCATAGCAAAAAACAGACTATGCTTAGACTTCTCGATACATTGTGTGCATTTTGTTTAGGAGAGCTAGGAGATAACCTCCTTTGAAAAAAGACTTCAGGGATCCCTGGGTAGCGCAGCGGTTTAGCGCCTGCCTTTGGCCCAGGGTGCTATCCTGGAGACCCGGGATCGAGTCCCACGTTGGGCTCCCAGTGCATGGAGCCTGCTTCTCCCTCTGCCTGTGTCTCTGCCTCTGTCTCTCTCTCTCTCTCTCTCTCTCTGTGTGACTATCATAAATAAATAAAAATTAAAAAAAAAAGAAAGAAAAAGGACTTCAAAGAGTTGCTGGGTATGTAATACTTTGATATTTATGTTAGGAGTGTAAGAGTAGAGGACTTTTAGGAGAGGAAATATCCTGTTAGTGCCTGATGTTTTGACTTTAGTCAGAGGTTACATGCCTATGTATTTGATCTTTCATACCCTAAATCATCCTTGAATCTAGCCTAACACAAATGTCACAAAATATATTACCTAAATATTAGTAAAATACAGAAGAGCAGGGGAATCTCTACAAGATGACCTCCTCTAGGGGCACCTGGGTGGCTCAATGATCAGTGGTTGAGCATCTGCCTTCGGCTCAGGTTGTGATTCTGGAATCCTGCCATTGAGCCCCCCATCGTGTTCTGTCTCTCAAATAAATAAATAAAATCTTCTTTTTAAAAAAAAAAGATGACCTCCTCTGGTTCTTTAAACAGAGAGTTCTTCTATCACCATATGATGTATATTCATAGCATTTGTGATGTTATCAGATATACTACCAAACTGAGTCCTCATTTGAACATAAACAGGGAAACATTTAAAAAACTATTTCTAAGTGATTCAGTTAAGTTTGGTCCCAGGAAGAATAATGAGAGGCAGCACTTGACTATATGAACATAGAGCTGGCAACTGGACCCATCTAGTATGGCGGTAAAAGTCTGGGTTCCATTGAAAAACAGGTTATCTTCTCATCCTGCTTGAGCTGTGTGTGGAGACAGGGAGAACATGAAAAACTCCTGGGGGCTTCATGATTTAGTTTAAATTATACAACTAAATTGTTTTTGTAATCAGGATTTTTTAAGATTAAATGAAATAAGACATTATACCCCATCAATTTATAGAAGCATTACTTTTTCCAAAAGTGTGAATGGGTTACTTTATCAATGGTCCATCTTAGTAGATAATTTTTAGACAAAACAAACAAACATCATGCTAATGACAGATTAAAGAGACAAACTCTGGTAGCACAATGTATGAAGTAACATTTGTTCTGAGACACCTCAGTCTGATGGCCTTAAGCTCTGTTTTGGCATCAGCCTTAGCATGACAGCTTCACCAAGGGAATATCAGGTGATTTGAAAGGACACATGAAAGAGAATAGGAAGCCAGGGAAAGACTCACAATCGTATGATACATAAAACATGTATTTCACCTATTGATGTATTTATTGTTGGTTGTACTGCTAGGTTTATGCCTAAAAACACAGCATTCTGGTAAATTCTACTTTGTACAGTTCCCATAAAAAATGGGGGGAAATACATGTTATATTTATAATTGCATATGCCATATTCATAACAGGAGAGAACTTCTGTTTGACTAGCTATTGATAGAAGCCAAATCTTGGGCTTATGATATTACAGGTTTGCTGACTAGAATAATTTTCCACTTGGTGGAAAATTGCTGCACTTGGAATAATTTTCCAATTGGTACCTGGATCCATACATTTCAAACCCTTTTTGTCTTCCAGTGTCTCATGTTAGGAGCCATAGGACACATTTGTCACATCATTATTGTGACTCGACCTCTGATCCTACACTTTCTTGTCTTGGTGCCCAAAGAGTCAGTAGGAACATTCCTGAAAACTCTACTACATGAAGAGTTACGAGAGAAAGTGAGTTAGCAATCCCTTAACTATGAACCACATAAATATATCCCACTAAACCCAAATTAATTGTATTACAACTCAACTTCCCCCAATCAGATCCCCACATGCCTAGAGCCTATTCAATACCACCCAGCAAAAGAAGAAATGTGACAGGAGGGAAGTCCAAGTAGAAAAAGACAGGGGTCTCAATTAGGATTAAATCACTTACTTCTGCAAATTTTACAAAAACATATGCCCATGTGAACACATTGCTGCTCCACTCCCAGCCTTTGACAGGAAGAAAGAGAAATACAGAGCTTAATCATCATCGTTTGTGTGTAAATCCACCTCAATTCATAAGTACTTTGTCCAGATAAGAGGTGAACTGGAGGCTTTGCCTCTCAGAGAAGAAATGTTTTATTTAAGGACCCACTTGGGAGGATCGGGTTTGGAATTATCTTAGGGAGAGGATTACCTGTTATCCAAGCATTTGAAAACATGGTTGTGCTGGCTCCTCATCAATGGAGCTCATCTTTATATTTTCTTTTTTTCTTTATGAAATCCCTTTAAAATTTCTTTTTAATAAACCCCAAAAGAATATTATTCCTAAATTAGCAGGAGACTGTGAGAACTAGCCTGTCTCATATGTTTACTATAAGTATTAAAAAATAAAAGATTCTGGCACTTAATAAGTGCTCAATTAAGGATAACAGCAGGCTAAGCAGTTTGTTAAATGAGCTGAATTGTAGGATTTGGAAAGTACTTACATATTCTGCTGCCGTTTTTAAACCTCATGTATCTGCTTTCTTTTCCACCCCTGGACAATGTTTTGGGAATATCCCATTGTTTTCTGTTCACTTTCACAGATTAATGAACAGTCTCATTTTCAGATTTTAACCCCAGATAAAGTATAATATCAAAACTTCATTTCTCCCACCCTCCACTTTCTTCCCTATTTATAATTGCTATTTCTGACCCCTCCAAGTCAGGCATAGGGATAAGGGGAGCTTTTGAAGAACAAAAGCTTATGTGGCAGGTGTTATTGTAATCCACAGGTAGAGTCCTTCATGTGATAGAGGCGCTAATGCTGGCCTTATTTCTGGTGGGTGCTTTAGTGAGTTCTGTTCTCCTGATTTTGGTGATATCATTTCTGTAGCATCTTTCTGCTAACAGATCGGTATACCTCAAAACACAGGACATGGTCCTTTCAGGATAACTCAAGGTCAGCTACCTTGATGGATGGAAGAGCACTGGTTCTTGTTCCTACCTTTTCACTGTGTTATGAAGACAGCTTCAGCCACTTTTAAGGAAGATTCAGTTAACAATCCTTGTTATCCCCTGAACTCTAGGGTATATGTTCAATTTCTCTGAAATATTCTAAGCTCAGAACATTCATCTTGAAAGATGCAACGGGAAAACACACAGTTCACGTGCAACTCCCTTCCAAAAATCCTCTTCAATCCTTTTCATTCTTGTCATACTCTTAAATTCTCTTACATGCAAAGGGAGGATGACAGTCGGGAATGGGTTTCAGATTACAGAACCAGCTTGGAACCACATTGATATCCTGGCGCCTATGTGTGAGCACTTAACACCTGTTGTTCTCATCTTTGGAGGCTCGGCAGGAACTGTGAGACAACAGGAAGGAAAGTCGTTGTAATTTTGGAAATCCTATCTTGTGCCACTTAGATTGTTCATATATTTTTTTATGGTCTACTATTATAAAGCAGTAGGCAATGAATACATTGATTCCAAGAGAAAAGCTGAGAATATGAATCCATCTAGCATATAAAAGGATTGGTCTTCGGATACCCAAGCCAAAACACTGACTCACAGACCTGGTTTCAGTCTAAATATAACTCTAATGTTCCTGCAAGGTAAGGGAAACTTCTTTATCCTGTGGATCAGAGGTTCTGCCTTCAAAATTCTAGGGGACTTTATGTGACAAGTAGGGTACTGAAAACCAATCTTGCATTCTGTTGGAACTTTGTATGGGGCCAGTCTTCAAACTAGGCAAATGTCACAGCCTCTTGGTGAGGGAAGGCCAGATAACAGAGACAAACAGGTAGGCAGCATTAGTATGTTTATGGATGATGAATGGCTGGTGTCCAATCTTGGGAAATTATATTTTATTTTTTAAATTTTAGTTTCACTGTAATTAACATACAGCATTGTATTACTTTCAGCAGTACAATATACTGATTCAGCAATTCTATATATTGCTCAGTGCTCATCACAATGAGTGTACTCTTAATCCCCTTCACTTATTTTGCCCATCTCCCCACACCTTCCCTCTGGTCTCGATCAGTTTGTTCTTTATATTTAAGAGTTGGGTTTTTTTTGGTTTGTTTCTTTTTTATTTCATTTTTTTGTTTATTAAATTCCACATATGAATGAAATCATATGATATTTGTCTTTCTCTTACTGCCTTATTTCATTAGCATCCTACCTTCTAGCTCCATCCATGTTGTTGCAAATGGCAAGATTTCATTCTTTTTATGGCTACATAATATTACATTGTATATATGTGCCACCTCTTCTTTATCTATTCATATATTGATGGACACCTGAATTACTTCCATAATTTGGCTATTGTAAATAATGCTACAATAAACATGAGTCATATGTCTTTTCAGATAGGGTTTTCATATTCTTTGGGTGAATACCCAGTAGGGGGATTACTGGATCATATGGTAGTTCTATTTTTAATTTTTTGAGGAATTCCATACTGTTTTCCACCGTGGCTGCACCATTTTGCATTCCCACCAACAGTGCAATGCAAGAGGATTCTTTTTTTTCTCCACATCCTTGTTAACATTCTTTCTTGTGTTTCTTATTTTAGCCATTCTGACTGGTATGAGGTAATGTCTCACTGTGGTTTTGATTTGCATTTCCTGGTGATGACTGATGTTGAGCATCTTTTCATATGTCTGTTGGCCATCTGTATGTCTTCTTTGGAGAAATGTCTGTTCATATCTTCTGCCCATTCTTAAATTGGATTATTTGTTTTTTTGGTGTCCAGTTGTATAAGTTCTTTATATATCTTGGATACAAACCTTTTTTTTTCAGATATGTCATTTGCAAATATCTTCTCCTGTTCATCAGGTTATCTTTTAGTTTTGTTGATTGTTTTCTTTGCTGTGAAGAAGCTTTTCATTTTGATGTAGTCCCAATATTTTATTTTGCATTTGTTTCCCTTGCCTCAGAAAACATATCTAGAAAAATATTGCTATGGCCAATGTCAGAAAAATTACTGCTTGTGTTCTCTTCTAGTATTTTTATGGTTTCAGATCTCACATTTAGGTTTTTAAATCATTTTGAGTGTATTTTTGTGTATAGTGTAAGGAAGTGGTCCAGTATCATTGTTTTGCATGTAGCTATCCAGTTTTTCCAACACCGTTTGTTGAAGAGACTGTCTTTCCCATTGTATATTTTTGCCTCCTTTGTTGCACATTAATTGACCATATAATTGTGGGTTTAGCTATGGGCTTTCTGTTCTGTTCTATTGATCCATATGTCTGTTTTTGTGCTAGTATCATACTGTTTTGATTACTATTGCTTTGTAGTATGTCTTTGAAGTCTTTGTAGTATATCTTGAAATTACTACAACTTTGTAGTATATCTTGAAATTTCAGTATACCAGTTTAGTTCTTTTTCAAGATTGTGTTGTCTATTCAGGTCTTTTTGGTTCTATACAAACTTTTGGATTATTTGTTCTAGTTCTGTGAAAAATGCTGTTGGTATTTTGATAGGGATTACGTTAAATCTGTAGATTACTTTGGGTAATATGGACATTTTACCAATATTCTTGCAATCCACGAGCATGGAATATCTTTCCATTTGTTTATGTCATCTTTAATTTCTTTCATCAGTGATTTATAGTTTTAAGAGTATAGGTCTTGGGGATCCCTGGGTAGCTCAGTGGTTTAGCACCTGCCTTCGGCCCAGGGCGTGATCCTGGGGTCTCGGGATCGATTCCCACATCAGGCTCCCTGCATGGAGCCTGCTTCTCCCTCTGCCTGTGTCTCTGCCTCTCTCTCTCTCTCTCTCTCTCTCTCTCGCTGTGTCTCTCATGAATAAATAAATAAAATCTTAAAAAAAAAGAATATAGGTCTTTCACCTCTTTGGTTGAGTTTATTCCTAGATATTTTTATTAGGTACAAATACCTAAATAATAAAAATTATTTTAGGTACAGTTGTAAATGGGAATATTTTCTTAATTTCTCTTCCTGCTACTTCATTATTAGTATAGAGAAATAGAATGGATTTCGGTATATTGATTTTGTATCATGTAAGCTTAATGAATCCACTTACCAGTTATAGTAGTTCTTTTTGGAATCTTTAGGATTTTCTACATATGGTATCATGTCATCTGCAAAGAGTAAAAGTTTGACTTCTTCCTTACCAATTTGGATGCCTTTTATTTCTTTTTGTATCTAATTCCAATAACCAGGACTTCTAGTACTATGCTGAATAAAAGTGGTGTGAATGGACATCCTTGTGTTGTTCCTGAACCTCTCAGTTTCTTTCACTATTGAGTATGATGTTAGCTGTGGATTTATTTTTTTTTAAGATTTTATTTATTTGTTCATGAGACACACACAGAGATAAGCAGAGACACAGGCAGAGGGAGAAGCAGGATCCCTATGGGGATCCTGATACAGGACTCCATCCCAGGAACCTGGGATCACAACTTGAGCCAAAGGCAGACGCTCAACCACTGAGCCACCCAGGTGCCCCAGCTGTGGATTTTTCATAAATGACTTCTAAACCTACTACTGAGACTTTTTATCAATGAATGGATGTTGTCAAATGCTTTTTATGCATATGTATTGAAATGATCATATGGTTTTTATTCTTTCTCTTAATGATGTGATGTATCACATTGATTGATTTGCAAATATTAAACCGCCCTTGTATTCCAGGAATAAATCCTACTTGATTGTGGTAAATGATTTTTTAAAATATATTGTTCATTTGTTTTGAGAATATTTTATTGAAGATTTTTGCATCTATGTTCATCAGATATATTGGCCTACAGTTATTTTTTTGTCGTGTCTTTATCTGGTGTTGATATCAGGGTAATGCTGACTTCACAGAATGAATTTGGAAGCTTTCCTTCCTCCTCTTTTTTTTGTTGGAATAGTTTGGGAATAGATATTAATGCTTCTTTAAAGATTTGGTACAATTCACCTGTGAAACCATCTGGTTCTGGACCTTTCTGGGAGTTTTTTGGTTGCTGATTCAATTTAATTCTGGTGATTATGTCTTTTCAAATCTTCTATTTCTTCCTCCTTTAGTTTTGGTAGGTTATATGTTTCTAGGAATGTATCCATTTCAAGGTTGTCCAGTGTGTTGGCATCTATTCATATTTTCTTGTAATCTTTTGTATTTCTGTGGTGTTGTTTGTTATTTCTCCTCTTGCATTTCTGATTTTGAGTTCTCTCTCTCTAATTTTTCTTTTATCTCCTCTCTCTTTTTTTTTTGATAGTCTAGCTAAAGGTTTCTCAATTTTGATGATCTTTTCAAAGAACCAGCTCCTGATTACATTGTTCTGTTCTTTTTTTTTTTTCTATTTTGTTTATTTCTGCTTCAATCTTTATTATTTCCTTTCTTCTACTGGTTTTGGATTTTGTTATTTTTCGAGCTCCTTTAGTTATAAGATTAGGTTGTTTATTTGAGATTTTTCTTGCTTCTTCAGGTAGGCTTGTATTGCTATAAATTTTCCTCTTGGGACAGCTTTTCCTATATCCCAGAAATTTTGAACTGTTGTTTTCATTTTCATTTGTTTCAAAGTATGTTTTGATTTCCGGGTTGACCCATTCATTGATTAATAGCATGTTATTTAACCTCCCAGATACTAGGAGAGGGATCCATCCAAGGCCCTTGGGTTATGGGGCTTTAAATTGCAAGCAGAGGGCACCAGCTCCTCCCCTGGCATGGTAAGGATCTAAGATCCAGTGGTAGTGTGATTCAACAGAACCTTGGCTCCAGCTCAGGAAACACACCAACTCCTCCTGAGGTGATATCAGAGGCATATTCCTTATGCAGTTCACTATAACAGGTTTCTGTGGAGCTGTGCCCACAAGGCACCTGCCTTGAACAAGTTATTCCTTACTTCTTAAGTATAATTTTCTTGTTTGAGCTTCATGTAAGTTATTGATATAGGAGAAAATGACTCCGTATTTCCTTTCTCTTGAATTTATATTATGCTGCTGAATTGGTGCACTGAATAAAGTTTGTTCTGAATGGTTAAGTAAAGTAAAATTGTAATTTATATTTTGCTTTGGATATAAAATGTATCTGATAATCTGAGAATACTTAACATTTCAAATGAAATTACAAAATCATAATTGGAAGCACCTGGGTGGCTCCGTCCATAAGTGTCTGCCTTCAGCTCAAGTCATGATCCCAGGGTCCTGGGATCAAGCCTCCATCTCTGCTAAGCAGAGAGCCTGCCCTCCCTCTCCCTGTGCCTGCTGCTTTGCCTACTTGTGCATGCGCACTCTTTCTCTCTCTCTCTGTCAAATAAATAAAATCTTTAAAAAAATAGTATCTTTTAAAAAATAAAATCATAATTGGCCAGACTTTTGATAAAGTCCTAGATGACTTGTCAAGGTTAGGAACTACAAGTTATGTGATTTATTTAATCAGTCAATAATTCTTTAAAAAAAAAACAAACTTTGAGATACTTACATACCATAAGTTCACCTATTTTCAGTATACATTTCAACTTTTTTTTTTTTTTTTTAGTATATTTAGAGTTATGTAAGGGGCTACAGAAAAGGAAAGGTTTTTAATGGTAGAGGTAATGGAAAAGAAGAAATTATTAGCAAAAAACCCATTGTTTTAGGCAAAGTTACCCTCCTAAGGGGAAACCAAAGTGGTCAGTAAATTTCCTAGTACTGACCAGGAAATCCCCAGGTTGACTGGTTAAAGGTTATATTTCTGGTGGGTTGAAACTACGATTAGATTAGATATTAAGTCTTGGCTTACTGACTTGGGACCTTGTGATGCCTATCTTAAGTGATGCCATTTATGGTGTGTGGTTTTGTTTTTAGCAACATTTATTAAACTTCTATTATTTACACAGTGGTATAAGCCTTGGGAATACCAAGATAAATAAGACATTTCAGAAAACATTTATTCTATTAAAAATTCTATAATTTATTAAGTTATACACTCAGCTTCTAAAAGTTAAAAATATGTCAAAGACTACTTTTTAATAAGCAACAATGAATAAAAATAGACTAGTAAAAAAAATAGACTAGTAAAAGAAGTAGTCATATAAGAGGCTATGGAGAGATTAAGCCTCTCTCTGGGACCTCAGTATCAGAGTTAAATAGAAAACAAAACAAAACAAAACAAGTAACCAAAAAATAAGCACATAGTTTCAAAATATAAGTTTATAACATGTATGTCTTATAAGAGTACTTAAAAAATTTTAACATATGTAAGTATGAAATATTTGAAAAATTTCATTGAAATTCAATGAGATGTCTGTGTTTTAATATTTTGTACTGAGTCTATTAAAGTTAGTTTAAAATGTCCTGTCACATCTTTGCAATGAGCATACTGACTGAAACCACTCTCAACTATATAGACAGCAGGAAGTGCTTGCCATAATTTGGGTTATTTTCAGACAGATGGGTGTGAAAGTCTTAGGTGGATCCTAAACCTTTTAATTAGATTTATTAAGTCCTAGTTTGTCTTCAAGTCCTTTTGAAGATAAATTCATTTCTTTTGAAAATGCTGGCTGACATATTCTATATCTGTTTAAAACTGCCCTCTCTGCTATTGTAAAATGTTAACTGTTTTTAAGTCTAATTATCATTGCATCCAAATGAGAGCAATATCTTTCTGAGTCAAGTATCTTTTAATCTGTCTTCATGTGAGATAGATTATACTGCAAAGCTGAAAACTGTGAAAGTCCTCAGTGAGCCAGGTTATTTTTTACTTCATTTGTTGAAAAAGCCATGAGAATTCCCTTCAACTTTAATAAGATTGGTCCCCTTTCCTTAAAATTTAAGAAGGAGCTCATTGATGCTATAAAAATCTTTCCAGTGGAGACATCTGACTGTCCCTCTTTACCCATGTAATAGCATTAGTTTAATATGGGAAGAATTGCTCTTTCCTACCTCCTATGAAAGATAAGCATCGCATATAATGTATTCTGCCAAAAACGTTAAACATGAATCTAATTAAGCCTGTAGAACGAATTTCCTATTTACAGGGGAGAGAGGGAGGAATAAGTTAAACTACACCACAAGGAGACAATCAGAAACATCCAGAATGTGGAATTGTAAAAAACAAGTGGCCTACTGGAAAAAAGTCAATGCTACAATTTATTTTTTAAAGATAGGTTCAAGGGACGCCTGGGTGGCTCAGTGGTTGAGTGTCTGCCTTCAGCTCAGGGCATGATCCTGGGTCCTGGGATTGAGTTCCACATCGGGCTCCCTGCGAGGAGCCTCTGCGTATGTCTCTGCCTCTCTCTCTGTATGTTTAATGAATAAATAAATAAAATCTTTTATAAAAAATAAAGATAGGTTCAAGAAATGTTCTAGATTAAAAGAGACTGGAAGAATTGTGTAACAAAACAAATTCAAAGTGTGAACCTTGATTAGGTCCCTGTTAAAAACAAAAAATTATAAAAGGTATTTTGAGGACAATTGGAGACATTTGAAAATGATATGGTAAATTATTCCAAATTGTTGTAGATGTGGTAATGCTGTTGTGGCCATATAAGGGAATATCCATATATGTAGGAGATTTATGTTTGAGAATTTAGGGGTTAAAGCAGCATGATATCTACATATTTCTTAAAACGTTTTAGCCAAAATATACATACATACAAATAGGAGCCAATTAAGGCAAAACACTTAAAATTCTTGAATCCAGGTAGTGGGGATATAGGTGTTTATTGTCCTGGTTTTTCAGCTTTTCTGTCTATTTAAAAATATACATATTAAAATATAATATGTAAATTAAAATAATTATAAATTGAATAAAGAGAAGTACCTTTTCAAATATGGCTTGGAGGATGTACCTCACTCTTTTGCATTATTTCAAATTTGATATTTATTTTTTCATTGACTACATCAAAAAATTCCACAGAAGTCCATAATGTGATCCAAATCTTCTTTAAAAAATTTGTCGAGAACCATCTTCTTTGGATAAGACATTCAGATTCCTTATTGACATTTGATAGATTATGGATGATCTACCATTGAAGGGATTACTTTTGAACATTCATTGATCCGTGGACTCTATCTCAAAAATTCTTAGTAATTATTACCGATGAATAACAAAATGACTTTTTAAAAACATTTGGTGCTTCTTTCTTCCTGATTTCCTTTAATATTCACATTTGCAAATATAGTTATCACTTAGTATAAGCTATATATATATTCAAAATACATACTTTTCCCTTCTATTAAGAACATACATTTTGTGAAAAATCAGTACTTCAGATTAAGTATTAGGTATATATGATGCATCTCAGCTATTATTTGCAAACTGTGATTTTATAGGGAATATTAATGATACATAATAACTCAAATCAGAACCCATTAGACAGTAGAAATATATTTCTGAAATTAATTATTTCTACATGCATTTGTGAAACATATTTATTATAGAATTATATAATTTTAAAAATCTGACATATAATTACACTACTAAATTAAGAATTTTACTGTAGTTATATGAGAAGTAAGGAACATTTGCAAGAAAAATTGTGTTTAGTTTTTAGACAGCTATATATCAATATATATATTTTTAATTTTGCTAATATTGGCATTCAAAATTGGCATTTATTTTAATGTGAATTTACTAGAAAATGAACAAATTTATAAATGTCATTACCCCAAGTAATGTCTGTCTTTTATTTATCATTTCAGTTGAGTTTTTTAACCTATATATATTTTTTTATTTTACTTTAATACTAATAGTTGTATTTTGATGAGTAGTGTACGTTTAGCATATCAAATTCATGATCTCATGACTATTGCTTTTTAACATAAATGCTGAGTTAAACATGAGTTGAATTTAAAAATACTTTCAGGTGGTAGCCCAAGAAGGTATACATCGTGGCAATGTATGAGAATAACTGAAGATGAGGAAATACCTCGGATATTAAAATCATTTTCATTTGTATTCCTAACAGGTAGGCAAAGCTCAGTACTGTGTTGAGGAAAGTAAGAGTAACAGAACATTTTTTCATATATCATTTTATTTATTCCCAAAGAAAACACACTGCTTTGTGTTCTTTTTTTTTTTTTTTTTTTTAATTTATGATAGTCACACATTGAGAGAGAGGCAGAGACATAGGCAGAGGGAGAAGCAGGCTCCATGCACCGGGAGCCCGACGTGGGACTCGATCTCAGGTCTCCAGAATCGCGCCCTCGGCCAAAGGCAGGCGCTAACCGCTGTGCCACCCAGGGATCCCACTGCTTTATGTTCTTAAGCTCATTTTCTGAACTCATCTTCTCTACAGATGCAGATTTAATGTAATTCTATCTTTTGTTAAGGGTTAAATGTGTGGAGATGGAAAGTATTGTTTACTAATGAAATAAATGCACACACTTTTTTTTTCTGTTTGTATATATTTTTTTATTGAAGTTCAATTTGCCAACATATAACATATCACCTGGTGCTGATCCCGTCAAGTGCCCCCCTCAGTGCCCGTTACCCAGTCACACCATCCCCCCGCCCACCTCCCCTTCCACTACCCCTTGTTCCTTTCCCACCTCCCCTTCCACTACCCCTTGTCTCTCATGTTCTGTCACCCTTACTGATATTTCCCACTCATTTTCTCTCCTTTCATCTTTATTCCCTTTCACTATTTTTTATATTCCCCAAATGAATGAGACCATATAATGATTGTCCTTCTCCGATTGACTTACTTCACTCAGCATAATACCCTTCAGTTCCATCCATGTCAAAGCAAATGGTGGGTATTTGTCGTTTCTAATGGTTGAGTAATATTCCATTGTATGCATAGACCACAACTTCTTTATCTATTCATCTTTCGATGGACACTGAGGCTCCTTCCACAGTGTGGCTATGGTGGACATTGCTGCTATAAACATTGGGGTGCAGGTGTCCTGGCTCTAAACTATCATTGCTAATGCTCTGTTAAATAAGCTATGATGTTGGAAAGTGTTTTTTTCTTTTAAATAATTTTGAGGGTTTCAAAATTGATAATTCTTTCTTATTCACTGTCAGTAATTTTGAAAATAACACTTTCTCTACAATTTTTTCTGCCCTTTCTAACTTGACATATGCAAATGGTAAAGCCTCTCTGTGAGACAGGATGCTTTTCATCTACTTGTAATAAAGATTTATTGTTCAGATGGTTTCAACTTTTGTAACTTTCTTAAGGCAATAGTACATTGGAATAGAGGAAATCATTTAATAGGATTTATTTTCATCATTTTGTAGTAGTCTTTTAGACAGCTGTTAAGATTAATTTTTCTTGAATATTGTGTAGCATAGTATATTTTGTGATCATTTACATTGCTCTGAAGGAAACGAGATCTATCTTCTTTTGCAAGGAACATTGTCATACATTCCAGTGATGGTATTGCAGTTTTCGGTATTTTCCAATATATATGTATTAAATATGTATGTATCTTTTCCAATTTGATCAACATGTTCCTTTGTAAAATAGTCACTTAATATGAATGGGTTCGTTAGCTTGGTTAGAAAAATGAATTGGCAAAGTAGGTACATTGGTGACTTCATTTGTTCAAATAGCTATAAAATTCAATTTCAAATACTTAACTGAATATTTGCCTACATTTTAAATTTATGTATGACATTTGAAATAAGATCCAAACAAGGAAATTTGTACATTTACTTATAATCACCATGATTCTCTAGTGACAAATACAGACTGACTCAAATACCCCTCACAGTGCTACTGTTGGTAACCGGACTTTCTGAAATGGGAATAACTTGGTAAAGTTCTGAACAAAAACCAAGTACATTCTTTCCTCAATTTAGATAGTAGTTATATTCCTGTGAATTCATTATATAACAGCATGCAATCATATTTTGGGTGATATATAAACCAGAGTTTGAATCTCAACTCAGTTATAAATAAGTTTTTCACCTACATGAAAGTCTAGTGGAACATTCAAAAGTTGGACATGATGCCTTTTTTTTTATAAAGGACTGTCTGCATATTGCAAGGTATTTAGCATCCCTGGAACAGCCCATTGTATGTTTATAGTGCTCCTCCAAACCCCCAATCTTGTGATAACCAAAAATGCCCCTTATAGGAATCCTCTTGTACTGTTTGTGAGAATGCAAACTGGTATAACCACTCTGGAGAACAGTATGGAAGTTCCTCAGAAAGTTAAAAATAGAGCTATCCTACAACCCAGCAATTGCACTACTAGGCATTTAACCAAAGGATACAAAAATACAGATTTGAAGGGGTTACATGCACCTGATGTTTATAGCAGTATTATCAACAATAGCCAAACTATGGAGAGAGGCCAAATGTCCATTGACTGATGAATGGATAAAGAAGATATGTGTACACACACACACACACACACACACACACACACACACACACAGAGGAATATTACTCAGCCATCAAAAAGAATGAAATCTTATCATTTGCCATGCATGGATGGAGCTGGAATGTATTATACTATATGAAACAGGTCAAAGACAAATATCATAAGATCTCATTCATATGTGGTATTTTAGAAAGAAAACAGATGACCATATGGGAAAGCGGAGAGAAGGAAAAGAGGAAAATAAACCATAAGAGACTCTAACAATAGAGAATAAACTGAGGGTTGATGGAGGAAGTGGGTGGGGGGCTGGGATAGATGGGTGAAGGGCATAAAGGAGGGCACTTGTGATGAGCAAGGTATTGGAAAGGCTTGTCTTTTAAGCTAATTAGTTTGGGCTTTTGTATGTGTGTGTGTGGGGGGGGGCTTTGGAGTAAGGAACTGACACAATTAGATTCTTAGAAATGAGTGGATTAGAGGGGTATAGAATGGAAGGCTAGGAAATCAATTAATTTTACTATAGATTCTCAATTAGCAATTTTAAGAATCTACCTTTTAATACTTTCCTGCACCCTAGCTCTCTCATGTGTTATTTTAGTGGACTTTTTTTTGGTCTCAGTTTTGTATTAATCTGCTAGAGCTACCATAACAAGATATCACAGATTGGGTGGCTTTTACAAAGAAATTTATTATTTAAAGTTTTGGATACTGGGAAGTCCAAGATCAAGGTACCAGCAAGGTAGATTTCATTCCGAGGCCTTTTCTCTTGGTTTATAGGTGCCCACCATCTTGCTCTGTTCTCACATAGCCTATTCTTTGTGCACACAGGGATAGAGAGAGCGAGAGCCCCTGAGTTTCCAGGTGTCTCTTCTTATTGTGTCCTCACATGGTCTTTTCTCTGTGTCCACATCCCTGGTATCTCTTCCTCTTCTTACAAGAATACTACTCCTATTGGATCAGTGACCCTCCCTTATAACCCCATTTAACCTTAATTATTCTCTTTAAAGACCTTTTATCTTAATACAGTCACAATGGAAGTTAAGACTTCAACATATAAATTTTCAAGGGACACAGTTCAGTCTATAATAGATTTTTTTAGGATAATTTTGAAACTTTTTGACTCATTGTTTCTGACCTAATGATAACTAAACATCTTCCCTAAATCTGATATCCTCTTTAAAACCAGTTAGACCTTATTGCATTTTCCTTTCTTTTTTATATCTGAAGGCCATTAAGATCTCCTTTTTAGTTTAATTTCTCTTTAATATGTCCCCTAAGATTCAACCCTACTCTAAGGAAATATTTTCTCTCTACCGTAACCTGTCTCTTCCTTTATTTTAATTCTCTTCTGCTTTCCTGTGGTATTTGGAGCAATCATGTTCCCTAGAGACAGTATTCTAAACCTGTCAGCATTTTTGTTTTCTTTGGGTCAGCAAGAATTTCTTTCAGTTATTTCTCTAGTGTAATATAAGAAGATGGCATATTTTTCAATAAATGCCCATTTGTCCTTATTGTTTTATTAATAAAATCTATCATCCTTTTATGGTTGAGTCCATAATTCTAGAATGAATCCTAAAGCCTGGGTTTGAGCTCATGGAATTAAATTTGAAGCCAACTTGATTCTGCATTGTTGGGTGACTCAAGACTGTTGACAATCCTCATGAGTCTAAAATTAACCTCTCTAAAAAATCCTCTTTTGCTCTGAATGTAGAATAGAATTCAAGAGGTGAGATCTGGTACTACCTATGTGAGCCTGACATTAACAATTTAAAGCTGAAATCTCATATGCCATTGCTTTGTGAAATACACATTGAACTTTACTATCTTTGCCAATTTAGGTGAAAAAACATAGTAGAAGCAGAGAAATAGTGCAGCTAAAACTCTGCCTCTTTTAAGGAAAGACTTTTCCTGAAACTCTAAAGCTTCTCTCCTGGTAATAAATAGTATTCCCTCTGAATTTGTATCCTTGATTATACCCTGATTAATACAGGAAATAGAATAACTCCATATGCTAAAAAAATAAAAAGCAGTCAATTTGGCAAAATGGCTCATTAGAGTCCAAGCAAATTCTAAATTAATTCTAAATATCCAGAATAGACATGCCTTGTCAAAAAAAATTCAAGAATATTTATAAAATCCTGCATATATTTTTTTCCAAGGAGGAGGAATAGCTGTCCTTAAAAGAGAACAAAATTAAGTTGCTTTTTTCAGACTTCTTTGCAATACTGAATTCCTAAATATAATGGAAAATTTGTAAATATTTTAAGATGAGGAAATGTAATGAAAAATTCCATTCTCAGACAAAGTATGTTTCTGTGCAAAGACAGAGGCCTAGAAACTGCTTGTGGATACCCTGTTGACTGAGGGGTTCAAAATTAAGAACCGAAGAGTAGAAAACCAAAATCAATGAAGTATAGGGTCTTAAGCATATATAGCTACTGTGTAACTATAATCAAAAAATTCAACATAAAACAAAACTGTTGAAAATAAGGAAACAGAGTTATGAGAATGAATAATAATATATAAGTAATATGAGTTCACTCCTCTCATTAACCATTTGAAGTAGGGGAAGAAAGGGACAGAAGTAAAGGACAGGATAAAAATAACAGCATATGTGCTGGGGCCTGAAAGAACAGTAGGAGCTGGCCAGGAGAATGGTGGCTTCTCTGGTGACAACAAAAGAAACCCACCCTGGCTGAGATTACAGAAAACAGTGTATGGGAAGGATGTTGGGATTTCATAGAAGCAGTGAAAGGGCAAGAATACCAGATTCAGAAAGAGAAAGAAACAGGCAACACTCTCCCCACATACACTCACCTGCTGAGATCTGGAATTTTTATCAAAACTCCCACAGCAGTCATGTACACCAGACTCAGGTAGTAATGAGGCCCTCAGATCCTTAAAAGAGTCATTTTATTTCACCTCTAACAAGTGTTCTCTTGGAAGGACCAGGAGATATCAACAATCAAGACAGGAGATAAAATGGATTGTTAAGTAACTAGAAGCATCTCTACCCTTCAAAAAAATTAAGATTGCATATTGCAACTTGCTGATTTTTTAAAAGATATTTCACATTTGGAATATTTAGATGCCTGAAATTATTGTGGTCATTTGCTTCCTTTAGTGCAAACCCATGATTTTATTGAGTGTGATTGACATACAAAAAGCTTTAGACAGGGGCACCTGAGTAGCTCAGTTGGTTGGGAATCTGCTTTCAGCTTAGGTTGTGATCCTGAGGTCCTTGCTCAGCAAGGAGTCTGCTTCTCCTTCTGCCCCTGCCCCACTTGAATGCACTCTCTTTCTCTCTCAAATAAATAAATAAAATCTTTTTTAAAAAGCTGTATAGGGACGCCTGGGTGGCTCAGTGATTGAGCATCTGCCTTTGGCTCAGGGCGTGATCCCAGAGTCCAGGGATTGGGTCCCGCATTGGGCTCCTTGAAAGAAGCCTGCTTCTCTCTCTACCTGTGTCTCTGCCTCTCTATCTCTGTGTCTCTCATGAATAAATAAATAAAATCTTTTAAAAAAATAAAAAATATAAAAACGCTGTATACATTTAATGCATACAACTGGATGAGTTTGGAGATAAGTATATACTCTTAAAAACCACCACTATGGGATCCCTGGGTGGGGCAGTGGTTTGGCGCCTGCCTTTGGCCCAGGGTGCGATCCTGGAGACCTGGGATCGAATCCCATGTTGGGTTTCTGGTGCATGGAGCCTGCTTCTCCCTCTGCCTGTGTCTCTGCCTCTCTCTCTGTGGCTATCATAAATAAATAAAAATTAAAAAAAAAAAACCACCACTATAATTTATGCCATAAACATATCCATCACTTCCAAAAATTTTCTCCTGCCCTTGTTATTTACTATTAATATATTTTGTATGTATGTATAAAAAGACCACTTAACATAAGATCTATCCTCTTAGTAAAATTTTAAGTATATAATATGCTATATTGTTAACTATAGGCACTATGTTGTATGATATCCTCCCAACCTGTGGCAACAATTATTCTCCTCTCTGCTTCTGTGAGTTTGACAATTTCATATATACTTTTTTGAGGTAATTTTTCAACTTAAAATATGTTACTACAAAGATTTGCAGACTTTTAATCAAGCACTATGATAATACTATAGTAACAAAATACTATGTTGTATTATTTATAATGTTCAAACTGAATACCTTAAAAGGAAGTAAAAAAAAAAAATGATTGTGGCCACTGTGGAAAACAGCTTGGTGGTTCCTCAAACCCAGAAGGTTGTTGTGAGGATTAAGTGAATTAATAAAGGTATAATGGCTATAATTATACCTTCTACAAAGCAAATATTTGATACATGTTAGTAATCATTGAAATTTAAATAAATACAAATCCTATGTAAATTGCTTTAAGAGTAATGTCTGCTTATGCTTATCTGTGCAGTTCATTTTTACTTGATGTCTCACCATCGTATATTAATAATTTCTCACATAAAGATGTTTTTAAAGACATTCGCATTTTCTGACAGTTTTTTTTTTAATCTGTATTTTTACACCCATGATTCACAGTATGAATAAGGAGTGCTCTAAGCAATTCAGATAAAATGCCTTTCTTGGACTGGAATCAGTATTCCTTTGTAATTTTTTAATGAGGTTGGCTTTTACTCACAAGTGTGAAAACTTGCTGCAATTCAAAAATTATTCATGTATTCAGATTTTTAGTGTTGGAAAGGACTTTACAATGGTATAAGGGGGCTTAGGATAGCAATACATGAAAAAGTTCAACTCTCACAGTGACATCTATATGGTTACAACCAAAAGTTCTTTGAGGCTAACAAAATGTAAGACTTTCCTATCTCTATAGGAGGTGTTTGGTCTGTCTTTCCCATGGTTCAATAAATGAAGTTATTTATTTGAATCTTGCCTGACTTAAGGAAGCCCTTTACAAGGAATAAAGAGTAAGTATTTGTGACTTGCAGTTTTAGCCTACAAAATACTACTGAGCAGACTGTTGGCCTACTTTACCTGAGAAGAAATTCTGAGACTGTTTACATGGAACTGTGATTTAAGGTCTTTCTATATCTGTTAAATAGTAAAACCATAAGTCAAGTATCAGCTATAACATATGGTGGGGAGTGTGCTGTCTTCTACAAATATCCAAATAATTCTATTGGGACTTTTATTCCTCCACCTACCATATTTCATTGTAGGGATTTTATAATTTCAAAAGCAATTTGACACATGACATGTAATTATCATAAAATCCTTCTGAAGTACACATTATTATCTCCATTACACAAATGAGAAAATTGAAGTAATCAGGTTAGATATCTTGCCTGAGTCCATGAAGTTACTAAATGGAATAGCTAAGGCTCACACCCAGGCTTTCTTACTCCATCTCCAGGGCTTTATTTCCCCACTACCTCTCAGCCATCATTGCCCCTTTATACTAAGGACATTTTGATATGCTCCCTTAAGTCTCGAGCTCAGTGAGGGGCTCAGACAGAAATACCCAGTGAGTATAAAGGTATTTGTGAAGGAAGGGGGATGGTGGGTGACTGTTTATGACTCTGGAAGAAAAGGGCATGGTGAAAAAAAGCACATAGAACTTTTAAGAGTAGTGAGAACTCTTTCTTGATCCTTGTAGCAATAAAATATGAAAAGTTTGGAATGAAGGAAAAACACTTGCACCTCCTCTAATAATGACATCTCCCCATCTAGACCATCCCCCCAGGAATCCCCTGACTTTCCCCTTCTCCACCCCTGTCAGTTACTGTTCCTTGGTTTCTGGGCATCAAGGTGGGATGGATACCTGATATTTCTTCTGTTGACTTCAGAGAAGCCATGTTGGCAAATGAAAACCAGTTTTTTGAAAAAGTGTCATGATGGTGATTCAAGGAGGAAAAAAGTAACCCTGAGGGAATAGAAAGGTGCAAATGCTGAGATGAACTTTTCGTCTCTATTTATCCTATTCTTGACTTAACCATCCTAGAGACAAAACTCTGAATTGCTAAATCTCATTTCTCTTTCTAATCATTTTCTCTCAGGGTCAGAAGCAAACAGATTCAGTCAGGCAGCTAGAAGGGGCACACCATCCCTCCCACCCTATCTAAGCCCAGTTGCCATGAGGGATGCTAGGTCCACTTGGACACCCAAACAGCCTGTGTTGGGAAGTTGAGGCCAATCAGTTCCATCCCTGCTTCCTGTCAAGTTCCTTCACATCTCATCCTCATCACCTATCATCTCTTATATAGATACCCACTACTCTTCAACTCAGCACCCCATCTCCTTGTTACACTTTAATGGATCACAATTACTCCAAGTAGGGACTGGGGAATCATGTTCTAAGGAACACCCTCTATTTCTTTGACATCTTCATAGAACATTCTCTTTACCTGTCATCCCTACAAGATACCATATCTTTTCCAGCTCCAGTGGGAGGAATTATTATTTTCCCATACCCAAGAAATTTCAGGCTTGCTGCTAGTGGAGAGTATGATTGTTCAGCATCAACTGAGATCCCCATTTGCTGATTCTTATTATCTTACTCCACTTCTCATGTCAGTTCCTGTCCTCTTTTAACGCTTAGGCAATGTGACCATACTACACCCTGTCCTTTCCTCCACACTCTTTCAATAAGTGGGCCAGTTATCTGCAACCTCCACTGGAGACTGGCACCTTATTTATTCACTCCCAACTAGCCATCTTGGAATATTTCAACAGAACATCTAGTTCTGTGCCTTTAACTCTATTGATTTTAATTTCTTTCTATTCTAGAGTCCTACTACTTTGGCACCCCGCCTCCCACTGGATTTTATTGTCATTTGAATTTTCCAATTCAAATTTCTTAAACTCCAGCATCTCACACTATCAATCTGCCCCCAGTAAGTTTACCAACAGCTTAATTACTAAATTCAAAGGATTCTTTTCAATGTGTAGAAGCCCTTTCTGCTGAATGTGAATGTCTTCCTCTTGAAACTCCCTTTTCTTTATACTACTTAGTTGCTTCCCCCCACCCCCATCTTTTCAGCTTCCCCTTATCATTTCTGTCACAGGCCCTTTCATGGTGTTCCCTGGCTTCCTTTCTTTCCAGGTCGTGTACTCTTTGGCTTTTCTCTTCTGCTCTCATAGCTCTAATAGGCATGTGGATGCTGGTGACTCCTAAATATCTTCAGCTCACGTAGACCTTTCCATTAGGTACTCATACACGCACTGTCAGATCTACATCTTTCCATGGATATCCTACAGCCACTCACCTTAAGCATATCCCACACTAAATTCTTCATCGTCCTCCCCAGACTCACTGCTTCTTGCTATTTTCAGGCTTAGCATATACCTATTCCATGGAACTGAAAATCTGGAAATTGTTCTTTTCCTTTATTTTTCCTTCTCCTGATAAACAATGAATCATAAAGCTATCATGTTTTCCTTCTCATATATTTTTCTGTTTTTTCTTCAACTCTCTTCCTTCTCATCAATTTTGTGAACTGTTTTCCCACACTCCCCCATCCTCCCAACCGCAGCCTAAGTGCTCCCTCACTATTCCTTTTTTTTCTAATAACTTTTTATTCAGTTTTGGTTCAGTTGCTGCCTTTTGTAGGCTTGGTCTGCTATATCCAGGAAAGAGAGCTAAGCTCTTACTTGAGATGTAGCCCATTACTTCAGCACCCACTATTCCAGAGACTGGGATCAGTCCTTGGACTTGTTTCATTTCAAATTGTTCATTCCTACCAAGTTCAGAAGTCTTACCAAGGAAGGGGCCTAGCTTCTTTTAATCTAGGGTTTTATGATGACACTTTGTATAGTTTTTATATCATAGATTTGACATTTACCCAAGTATTTACATTTTTCACATTATACAGTAAATAATAAATACTATATGGAATAAAGAAGAAATAAGTGCATTAATTAAAAAATGTTTAATGTAACCAAATAAATGTAACTCTTTATTCAAATACTAACATAGAAACCCAACATGTAGAAATAAGAAACAAGTGGATATCATGGGTAAAACCCAAACGCTGAGTTTCCCTATCTCCATGGATTCCCAAAAGGGTGCTCAGAGGGTAGTTTGAATGCTGACTTGGTAGAAAGAAAGCCAAGCCAGAGGGCAAAGAGTTTTAGTCTTATCTCTGAAACTTAACTCCATGCGCTCTGTTGTCTGATCTATGAAGTATAAATTAACACTATTTTCCCTACTTGCTTTTTGGGGTCCTAGAGGAGTTTTAAAAAACATATTTGAATAAATATCTTATGAAGAAAAATAACTAGGTAAATGTAAGGCTAAAAGTAATGCTTTATTAATTAGAAATGAAGATGAAAAGTTGTTTTTGTTTTTATTTCCTGTGTGTCACCCTTTGGAGAAATGGGAAAAAGTAAATTGAAAGTAAATTAGTTTTGTTTTTTATTTTTTTTAAGACTTTTTTATTTTTTATTTTTTTTATGATAGTCACACACAGAGAGAGAGAGAGAGAGAGAGGCAGAGACACAGGCAGAGGGAGAAGCAGGCTCCATGCACCGGGAGCCCGACATGGGATTCGATCCCGGGTCTCCAGGATCACGCCCTGGGCCAAAGGCAGGCGCTAAACCGCTGTGCCACCCAGGGATCCCTAGTTTTGTTTTTTAAAAATTTTATCTATTTATTCACAAGAGACATAGAGAGAGACAGAGACATAGGCAGAGGGAGAAGCTCCCTGCGGGGAGCCTGATGCAGGACTCAATCCCAGGACCCCGAGATCACGACCTGAGCCAAAGGCAGATGCTCAACCACTGAGCCACCACTGAGCCACCTAGGTATCCGAAGTAAATTAGTTTTTATACATTTAATAAATAAAGGAACTTTAAGAGTTAAGAGTATATGACCCAGTTTCCATAGATAGCTTCAGGCGGAATTATATACAGAATTTCATCTGTGTATATAGTTTGTCAGAGAAGGGATTTATGGCCATCAGAACATTAAGAACCACTGCCTAAAAACAGAGACATTCCCTCTCTCTCCCTGTACCTTTTACCCCTTTGAGTTCGATAAGCATCCTATGCTTCTAATCTATACTCTCATAACACTTTGTGTAATACTCATCATGGTACCATCTTCTACTCTTCCTGTGAACTATGTAATCCTGTCATAGAACAGTTTGAATATGCTGTACATATTAAGGTAGGAAATCAACTAATATAATGTAGAAATACGTAAAATAACAAGCATTTAAACAGAAACTTTTTTGCTAAATCTTTAATTAGCAGGAAAATACCATAACCAAAGTAATTCATCACCTAAATGTTTTTCTTTTTTTAATTTGCTCAGTTAGGTCATAGCATATTTTACACTTGCTTCTGCTAAAAGGTATATGACTTAATGATGTCTATTCCTTTTTTCTGTGTGTGGGGGGACAGGGGGAGGAAGACTCCATATGGAAGCAAGGATCAAGTTTAGACTTGCCATAGCCCTTTCACTCATTTACTACAGGGCCATACACACCCCCAATCCAGGAAGCTGCCAAGGGGATTTGCAGTTGGAGACCATATACATCTGAGATTCTCATGCATTCTCCCAGCACACCCCACCCCCTAGAGGAACTAGGAAAGTATATGCACAGCCTAAGGCTTTGCAATGCTCAGTGCCACATCACATGGAAGTGAGCAACAGAAGTATGCAGGATTTCTTTGCGTTTTATTGGGGCAGAGAGGGTGAGATGGAGGATACATTTCTTGTAAGTTCTCTGACAAAATGAAATTGTACATTTCCACTCTTGAATGTCTTGAATAACAACCACAAAGGCAAAAATGGCACAGCACACATGTTCCACCGCACTGCAGTGGATCCAATGTGTTTGGCGACTGGTTATAAAGAATATCAAGGTCATATCAAGGATTCATTAATATCCCATTTCACCCATATGTTTCAAGAATTGGTTGTGAGTCCTAACCCTCACTCTGAGTCTATGAATGTGTGAGTAAAAACTTGGAAATTGATCTCAGCCCTTCAGTTACTTTGAAAAATGAATATAGCACATACAGGCTGTTGATTATCTTTTTTTTCAGTGGGTAAAATCTTACCTGCCTTTCAATGCCAGTCAATAAATGGGATATGCTTAGAGTTATGTTCGTCAGGGTATAATCTCATCAGGTAATGTAGTACTATTTGATTTATCCTGTCTTTAATGCAGGAGAAAATGGATCATTATTTTGTGAAAGATATGTAATGAGGTATGAGGTATACTGTATTTTACATTGGCGTTTGCCCAGAACTTGCTTTGTGATATATATTTTTTAAAGACTATTTATTTATTTATTTATTTATTTATTTATTTATTTATTTATGACACACACACACACACACAGAGGCAGAGACACCAGCAGAGGGAGAAGCAGGCTCCACGCAGGGTTCCTGACGTGTGGGACTCATCCCGGGTCTCCAGGATCACGCCCTGGGCCGAAGGTGGCGCTAAGCCACTGAGGCACCTGGGCTGCCCCTTGATTTTATTTATTTATTCATGAGAGACACACACAGAGAGGCAGAGACACAGGCAAAGGCAGAAGCAGGCTCCATGCAGGGAGCCTGATGTGGGACTTGATCCCGGAACTCCGGGATCACGCCCTGAGTCAAAGGCAGATGCTCAACTGCTGAGCACCCAGGCGCCCCTGTGATTATATTTAAAATATTATGGAAAGGGCTAAGATCAGGACATCTGGCCTCTTTAGTGGTCATTCAATTCCTCATCACACTTTACACTCTGTTCTCTCTCTGTTCAGTGTGATGATATTATAACATGATATCTAGCAGTAGCCTGATAAAGGAGTCCTCTCAATTATGACCTTCAGATTTTTAAAGAAATTTTGCTCTGTAGGAAGGAAATTGAAATCTCTTTATTGCATGATTGCTGTGTTTCCTTCCTAGATCTTACTGGGAAAGGGATGCACAATCTACATAATATATCTAGCTGATTTCTAAAGCAGTTATTGCCGAATTACATTCCTACCTAATCCTTAGCCTGCAACTACATGTTTACATGTGACTTACTAGGATTCTCAACAATGGTAAGAGTTCTAGGATTGGAATAAGGGAACAATCTGTTTTGAAATGTAAAATTTACACTTTCTTTGGAGTATCCAGGGAAGAGAGAAAGGCAAGAGAATTTCTAGTTCTTAATCATAATGAACTCCATTTCAGTATATCCTTGGAATCTAGAATCAGCACTTCCATATGTGCTTGAGAGGAAGTATAATCAGGTGATTGTAAATCTGTATTATATATGACAATTACCTTAAACGTTTTTGTTAGCAAGAGCGGGGGGTGGGGAGGGGGGGTAAGATGCAGTGGAAAAGAACAGTGTGTCAAAATTATAGGTTCAAGTCTGATCTTTCTAGCTATTAAAGATTGGGCAAGTCACTTAAAATTGATTGATTTATTAATTCATTCATTCAGATATATATTTTGCATGAGCATTATGCTATGACATGGAGACCTTATCTGTGAGATAGGGACAGTAATTGAGATTAAAATGAGGTAATACATGTGACAACATTGTTTATAATTGAATGCTATTTATTTTGAATCATGTGGTGAAAATGAAATTAAGAGAAATATAAATACTTTCTAAAAGAAGTGATTGGATACTAACGTGGTATCATAAAATGTCATATTATTTCAAGAGATTAATATAAGATAACTGTTTTTTAAAACATTGATTTTTGAGGAGATATCTCTTTCTTTGGAAGTTAGACATATTCATAGGGCAATTCATGTTAGTGATACTGGATGCTATTTTCTGAAGTCAATGGTTCAGCTTTTACTCTAGGAACAGATACACAGTCATAACTGATCTTCACTAACATAGGGAATTTGTCTATCATTGGGATCCTAATTTGACTAAGAGGATAGCTGTGGGTTCAGAATATTTGAAAATTTACTTCAGGAGTTTTAATTGAAGCTCATCACATTATATAAATATAACAGCAGTGACTTTTGGTGGGAAAAAATCCAATAGTCTATTGTGCTCTGCTACTCTTAGACCAGGTTGGGCCCCATCCCAGATTCCAAAATAGGATGGAGCTGTGCACTGATTTGGTAAGTATGTTGAACAGAAACAGGAAGCTTTAGATAAATTTAAGTGTCATAATTTTGTTTGATGTGAACACCAATGATTCCTTGTTGAATAGTGTTTTTTGTTATATAAAAGATAAAAATCGGGATCCCTGGGTGGCGCAGCGGTTTAGCGCCTGCCTTTGGCCCAGGGCGCGATCCTGGAGACCCGGGATCGAATCCCACGTTGGGCTCCCAATGCATGGAGCCTGCTTCTCCCTCTGCCTATTTCTCTGCCTCTCTCTCTCTCTCTCTCTGTGTGTGACTATCATAAATAAATTAATTAATTAAAATAAAATAAAATAAAATAAAATATAAAAATCTACTTCAAATTACTATTCTTACTTCTCTAATTCTGAAGAATAGGGCTCCAGAACAGAGATTTGAAATTACCCCCCCCCCAAAAAAAAACCCAGCCCTAATGTCCCTGAGACACCAGAATATGGGGACAGGTGTGTAGGAAGCGGGGTTGGCCCTTGCATCCATTAACCTTCAAGGGGTGGTCCCAGGTGGCCTTGCTCAGAGGAGGAAGCAGTCCAGGCACAAGGAAAGGTCTGGCCTACTTGAAAGAAAACCAGCACTCAGGTTACTTGTCTTTGCTGTCCCACCATAACAAGTCAAGTCATAAGAGTAGGTTATAAAATGTTCTATGTCAGCTATTTCCTTTTTTTCTTCACAGCAGCCCCATGTTATAGATTAGGTGGGTTTTATTAATCTTTCTTTTACAGAGGAATAAATTGAACTTCTGATTAAGTAATTGCTAAACATTACACAGCTTATAAGTAGCAGGAGAGGAGCTTGTAGTTAGGTTTTCTGAATTCAGTTCTGCAGTCAGTTGGCTGCCCAACTGCCTCTCATTCAACAGTCATGTGTTAAGACATGAAACAAGGAAGCAACTCCATCCCCTTAGGGAGAATTTCAGTGATGTTTGACATAGAAACTGGAACTTTGGGAGGAGGTGAGGTAAGCAATCACAAACTAATTTGCCACAGAGAATTAATTATCAATGGTGGGAGATTTGCACATCTTGATAATGATCGATTAAAATAGTATGGACACACCTCGGGAATAATCTGTACTCCTAACATACTCTTTCTTCCACAAAGAGCTCGGTAGCACTTTGAATCTAATCAGAGCTGTACTATGGATCCTTTTTGGGAGAAAGAACTCAGCCTCGACATCCTTACATTCAAAAGGGGTGACAAGATAGGAAAGACTGAATGCATTAGCCACGTGAGCATTTTTTATGAAGATTATAGCAATAGAAATGTCCTCCTCCTCATACTGCAGCATTTTAGAGTATGGGAAGGTGCTTGTCAATGTTCCTAAGATTTGTGGTGGGAGGTACAAAATCAATGTACAAACAGACAGCTAGAAATTCTCAATAGGATAGAACAAAAGAATGCATTATAATGAAAATGTTGATGGGAAGATGTATCAGATAACATAATACATCTTTTTTAATACCAAATTTCGACAGTCCTCATTATGTATGCCTATATTTTCTGTTCCTTTAGCTCAGAAGTTGGCAGAATCTATATTGTGTTAAAAAATAGAACATATGCAGTCACAACTTTCCATTTAGTGTATTGTGCTAAATATCCAAGGGACAGAGTCAGAAAATAATTGTGGTGTTCAAAGTAATACCCAATTTTCCCACTTATTAAGACCCCTAAATCTGTGACTCGTTTCTTTCTCAGATTTCTCATGTTGAGAAATAACATTATTAGGTTGCCAAAGCTCTTGAAGTTTGTTTTTAAGATTTTATTTATTTATTCATGAGACACACACACACACACACACACACACACACACACACACACACACAGAGGCAGAGACTTGGGCAGAGGGAGAAGCAGGCTCCATGCAGGGAGCCTGATGTGGGATTTAATCCCAGGTCTCCAGGATAACCCCTGGGGCCAAAGGCAGGCACTAAACCCCTGGGCCACCCAGGCATCCCAGCTCTTGAAATGTTTAATCCAGGTTTGATACTGAGGAGTTCTAAAAATCATACTAGTAATTGGTCACACTTTTCCTTTTCAAATGTAAATTCCAATGCTTTTCCCCTGACAACTGACCTTTACCCAGGAAGGAACACTTCCTAGAACAAAATGACTTCTTATTAGTAAAATTTGCTTTTGGAGGTAACAATGCCCTTGAGGTCCTAACACTGCCTCTTATTGCATCTTTGTATTTCAAACTTGGCCAGTCCTGCGCCTTGTATATAGTAGACAATATTTTAAGTGTTGAACATGGCTGAAGTCATCATATTCTCCAGTTCTTTCATTCTGGGGAAGTAAGTCCCCAAAGATACCTTCACTTATGAAGAACTAATTTAGTGAAAAGCTAAATCTAAAATCTAGGACTCCTATCTCAGGACCTCCAGTCTAGTACCCTATTCACCTGTATAATAAATACCTGTTGGCTCAATAAAGCAATAAAACTGCCTTTGCAAAGGTCACAAGTGACCTTCTGATTGCCAAACCCAGTTTTTACATTTCTAATATGTCTTTGTCTATATCCCTGGAAAACAGAGAAAAGAGATATCCCAGGCACAGCCACCTCAACTTCCTAATTTCCCATTGGTAAAATTATTTGCAATATCCTTGCCTGCCTTCTCTTCAGCCAGTGAACATCTATCCACCTGTCCTTTTACCTGGGCTCAATTTCGTTTCCTCCAATTTCTTCAGGAACTTTTTCTATCAAGTGTATGCCTTCGTCTGCAGTTACAAATATCTCATCTTTAAACTTGCCTCTGCACTGGCTATTTACCTTAGAAATATACTCAAGTCTAACGTCCCCTGATCTTGGCCCTCTCCACTTCCACCACTTTTCTCAAAATCACCTTCTTAAAAGAACAGTTTATTCTTTCTGTCCACATCTTCTCCCATTTGCCCCACCATCTCTCTATGGTGTGGAAGAGAGAGTTGTCCTTACCTGTCCTGTCACTGACCTTACTAGAATTTCTAGTGCTTTCTAATTATCAAATCCAGTAGATATTTTTCAGTCTTTATTTCACTTTTCTGTGACATTTGGCTTTGCTCAGCTGTTTTGGACAAATGTTACCTGTTTTGGTGGCCCAGCATCTACATCCATTTCTTTTGGAGAATTTTATACCTTTTGAGGCAGGGGTTGGCTCCCAAATGTTGGATACCTACTCTCTTTGTGTCTTTTCCTCACTATCTCTTCTTCTGTAATGTAGATATTTCAGAAGGATCTGATTTTATACCCCTTGTCTATCTCAGTGCTTCTCAACCTTTTTCATATCATGGGCCACGCCATAAAATAATAATCTCTATAGTTAAGAGTCTGTTTCTTGGGTATCCCTGGGTGGCTCAGCGGTTTGGCGCCTGTCTTTGGCCCAGGGCGTGATCCTGGAGTCCCGGGATCGAGTCCCACATCAGGCTTCCTGCATGGAGCCTGCTCCTCCTCTGTCTGTGTCTCTGCCTCTCTCTGTCTCTTGTGAATAAATAAATAAAATCTTAAGAAAAAAGAATTCTTCCTATATATAAAAAAAGAGTCTGTTTCTTGGGTTTCCTCTCTTTTTTCCCCATGTTAGTTTTATTTCTTAAATACCACATTTGAGTAAAATCTCCAAGCAACATTTTGCTTAGCATAATATTCTCTAGCTAGACACATAATATTCTCTAGCTGGATCAGGGGATGTCAGACTTGAGTGTATTTCTAAGGTAAATAGCCAGTGCAGAGGCAAGTTTAAAGATGAGATATTTGTAACTGCAGATGAAGGCATACACTTGATAGAGAAAGTTCCTGAAGGAGTTGGAGGAAACGAAATTGAGCCCAGGTAATAGGACAGATGGACACATCATTGCAAATGGCAAGATTTCATTTTTTATGGCTGAGTAATATCCCTGTGTATGTGTGTCTGTGTGTGTGTATCACATCCTCTTTATCCATTCATCAGTTGATGGGCATTTGGGCTCTTTCCATAATTTGGCTATTGTTGATAATGCTGTTATGAACATTGGTATGTTCACTGGATGCATGTATCCCTTTGAATTAGTGTTTTCGTATCCTTTGGGTAAATAGTGTAATTCCTGGATTGTAGGATAATTCTATTTTTAACTTTTTGAGGAACCTCCATACTGTTTTCTAGAGTAGCTGCACCAGTTTGCTTTCCCACCAATAGTATAAGCAACTTCCCCTTTCTCCACATCCTCAACCAACACCTACTGTTTCCCATGTTGTTAATTTTAGCCATTCTGATTTGTGGTAGATGAGATTTCATCATAGTTTTGATTTGTATTTCCTTGAGTGATGTTGAGCATCTTTTCATACATTTGTTGGCCATCTGCATGTCTTCTTTGGAAAAATGTCTATTCATGTCATCTGCCCATTTTTTTTTTAATTTTTATTCATTTATGATAGTCACAGAGAGAGAGAGAGAGAGAGAGAGAGGCAGAGACACAGGCAGAGAGAGAAGCAGGCTCCCTGTGGGGAGCCTGATGTGGGACTCGTTCTCAGGACCCTGCGATCAAGCCCTGAGCCAAAGGCAGATGCTCAACCACTGAACCGCCCAGGTGTCCCGACATTGTCTTTTTTCTATTGGATTTTCATTCCTGACTTGTCATAGATTAATTGACCATATAGTTGAGGATTCATTTCTGGATTCCCTATTCTGTTCCATTGATCTATGTGTCCATTTTTATGCCAGTACCATTCTGTCTTGATCACAACAGCTTTGTTATATAACTTGAAGCCTAGAATTGTGATGCCTCCAGTTTTGCTTTTCTTTTTCAAGATTGCCTTGGCTATTCAGGGTCTTTTGTAGTTTCATACAAATTTTGGGATTGTTTATTCTAGCTCTGTGAAAAATGCTATTGGTATTTTAATAAGGATTACATTAAATGTGTAGATTGCTTTGGGCAATATAGGTATCTTATTAATATTTGTTCTTCCAACCATGAGCATGGAATGTTTTTCCATTTATTGGTTTTATCTTCAGTTTCTTTCATCAGTTCTATAGTTTTCAGAGTACAGATCTTTTACCTTTTTGATTAAGTTTATTCCTAGGTACCTTATGGTTTTGGTGCAGTTCTAAATTGGATTGATTCCTTGATTTCTGCTCTTTCATTGTTGGTGTTTAGAAATGCACCAGATTTCTGTGCATTGATTTTGTATCCTGCGAATTTACTGAATTCGTGTATCAGTTCTAATAGGTTTTGGATGGAGTCTTTTAGGTTTTTAATAGAGAGTATCATGCCATCTGCAAATAGTGAAAATTTTACTTCTTCCTTGCTGATTTGGATATCTATTATCTCTTTGTGTCATCTGATTGCTATGGCTAGGACTTCCCATAGTAATAATAGTGGCAAGATTGGACATCTCTATCTTAATTCTGACCGCAGAGAGAAAGCCCCTAGTTTTTCCCCACTGAGGATGATATTAGCTGTGAGTTTTTTAATATATGGCCTTCATAGTGTTGAGGTATGTTCTCTCTATTCCTACTTTGTTGAGGGTTTTTATTATGAATGGATGTTGTACTTTGTCAAATGCTTTTTCTACATCAATTGAAAGGATCATATGGTGCTTATCCTTTCTTTTATTAATGTGGGGCATCACATTGATTGACTTGTGAATATTGAATCATGCTTGCAGTCCGGGAATAAGTCCTATTTGATTGTAGTGAATGACTTTTTTAATGTACTGTTGGATTTGGTTTGCTTGTATCTTACTGAGAATTTTTGCATCCATGTTCATCAGGGATATTGGCTCGTAGTTCTCTTTTTAGTGGAGTCTCTATTTGATTTTAGTATCAGGGTAATGCTGACCTCATAGAATAAATTTGGATGGCTTGCAATTCCTAAACAAGACCTTTTTTATATAACTTATCTTATTTAAATTCAATCAGTTAACATATATTGTGTCATTAGTTTTAGATACAGAGTTCAGTAATTCATCAGTTGCTTCCAACATCCGGTGCTCATTACATCACATGCCCTCCATAAGACCTATTACCTAGTTACCCCATCCCCTCACCTACCTCTCCTCCAGCAAACCTCAGTTTATTTCTTATAGTTAAGAGTCTCCTATGGTTTATGTCCCCCTAACCAAGACTTTTAAAATAATTATCTCTTCAAATTCTTGATGGCCACAACGGGACAGTGCGAGTTCCACAGGGCACATTATCAGATCCTGCTCTGCTTTGGCCACTCTGCAAGGAGTTTCACATTGAAGCTGTTTGTGGCTGAAGAAAACTGGATAGCTCTGACCCCTTAAGAATCTACTGAAAAAAAAAAAAACCCTACTAGCTATAATGAAGCTTGAGAGTATCAATTTCTTGCCACAGACCTGCAGCCCATTTAAGGCACAGTGTCATGGGCATGCTGATTGGGAGCTCTCTCTATACCATTTCTTCTCAGTTTTGTTCCTCCTCAGTATACCTGATGGATGCTTCAGTAACATCTTGACTCACAATGGCATATCTTTGAAAACTCCTGGGTAATTCTATTACATTTTCCAGAGAGACATTCTCCACACTTCTCTCTCTACTTGAGTATTCTACACCCTATCTCTTATAAATTTTACCCCATCTCTTGGCTGTAATTATCACATCTATGGATGATGTCTGCACCTACACATCCAGCCCCAATGTCTCTCTTGGGCTATTCTAAATTTCGTGCTTCCTGAATTTCATTATCATGTACATGTCTTGCCAACATTTTACAGTTAGTATGTTTCAAACTGAGGGTAGATAATAAGTTTTAGGCACTTATCTAGTATGTTGCAGTAAAACCATACTTTTCAAAGAGATCTTCCTATTGCCAGTTAGGGTCCCCCTATCTTATGTTATAAATTTCTACAAGAGAAACTTCCAAGAATAGCTCTCTGCACTTTCTTGGGGTACTTGTGACATGCTACTTCATACTCTTGTTATGTACGAATCTGCATTATTGCCCTTCCTCATCTGTCATTTCCTTGAGGGAAAATTGCACCATAGTTTACCGTGCCTGCTACAGCAAATTGTCAGGAAGTTGGTGGCTCAACACAACTTAAAACAACTGTGAAATTCTCTCATGGTTCTAGAGTTAGAAGTCTGAAATCAAAATGTTAGCAAGACTACACTCCCTCTGACAGCTCTAGGGAAGAACCCTCCCTTGGCCCTCCTGACTTCTGGAGGCAGCTGGCAGTCCTTGGCTAATGGCCACATCATTCCAGGCTCTGCTCTGTCTTCACATTACTTTCTCCTCTCTGTGTCTGTCTGTCATCTGTTTCTTACAAGGATACATGTAATGGCATAATGCAGATAATCCAGCATAACCTCCCCATCTCAAAATCTTGAATTTAATTCATCTGCGAAGACTATCTTCTCGAATAAGGTAACATTGACGGGTTCCAGGAGCTAGGACATGGACATCTTTTGGGAAGCTGTTTTTTTTGATCTACCACAGCATCTTAGAATAAGTGTTCTTAAGAGTCATAAGTAATATTTTGAACTTGAAATATTTCGATTTGCCTCAGGATTGGTAAACTAGAAAGAGATAATTAGTGTTAAATCAGTGTGTACAAAGCAAAGATCATACCTAATTCAATATTCTGTTCAGTAACTAGTGTAGAGATAGAGACATACCATCCAGGTACTATCTATTTTTTCAGAGCAGAATCAAACCAGACCTGCTTCTTTCAGTGCAGTGAATCTATATTATCCCAGGTTCAGGACATACTCATCCCATAACTCCAAGGGCTATCCTTCTTTCTGACACATTTAACACTAATCAATTCTAACACTTTTGCAGAAGAATGTTCTGATTTTGCTTTTGTTTTTAAATATTTTTAATCCTGTTTGTGTCAAAAACATTGATTTATTCAGTTAAGCACATAGTTATAGAGTGCTTAGCACTATGATAGATTAAATGGACAGACAAAAATGAATTATGTACATATGTAATTTAAACTAATTCTATCACTAAGCAAAACTATGAAGTAGATGAAGACTTTAGGGGCATAGCTGTATTTTTACCCTTTAGGTATCTAGTGCCTTCATACTTATGTGACTGTGTATATAAGAGGAGTGTCAAATATAATGTTAACATAGAGTATTATATGGCATAAGGCCACCCCAAAGGACTTCTTCCAGAAGACAGGTCTTTACTATCTTATATTATAGCTCTCAGTTTTTCAGGCTTTCAGAATATGTAGAAGGGGTATTATTTTTGAGAAAGGAAGCACACCATATAGGTGATCACACCAAATAGGTGGTTACTCCCTCCATGCATAAATGCAATCCTGATTCTGATTACCATAATCCATATAAATAACAAGTTAGAACATGTCTTAGACTTCAGGACTGTATTAAACTGAAAAGGGAAACAAAAGCAACAGAATAAGGAAGTAAAAAGTAAATTTCCTAGTTTATGATTTCAGAAAATTATTGCAGTTCTTTTTTCTTCCCTCTTCCTAATTGGAAGTTTTAGCACACAACATTTCTGTTGTACTTGAGCAGAGAAGCAGGAAAATCCATTAGCAGTTTGGTAGGGCTGTTGGCAGCCCTGTCAGATTGCAGCTCTTGGCTGCAGCGATGGAGCTCATTAGGATTTGGAGGCTTCATGCAAGCATGAAGTCATAGACTTTTGGCAATGTTAATTCATTTGCATAGGATAATATCCCAGTTATCCTGATATACTCCCAATGAGTATATCCTGAACCCACTGGGACCTCTATGTCCTGCTTCATAAGGCACAAATGTACCACTCTACCAGTGGTCTGATATTTATTTGGAATCATATTTTTCCTTCTCCTTAAAAAACATTTCTATGATACTCAAAAATACCAGCTTCTTGTTAATTAGAATTCTCAAATGTCAAGAAAGGGAATCTAGTAGTAATAGAAAAGTAGAATCATAGATGAATGACTAACCACCAGTGGATGGAAGAATATATGTGTGTAGATTTTATACTATAGGATGTTTATATGTCTGATATGGTTAAAAATAAAAGTGAAATTTTCTCTTTACCATAAATGGGTAGAGTTCTGGCCAGTTCCTTAGTGATTTAACTAAGCTGTACAGTATGTCACATGGAAAACCAAGAGTTTAGTAGTGGAGTGTTCTTTAATAATCTGTTGACATTAAATTCCACCCTGTATCCCCATCACTTGTGTTAGACGAGGACTCTTCATTCACCCATCCATTTCAACAAACATTTATACAGTACCTGTTATGCAGAAGGCTTGTGAAAGACAGAAGTGAACAGTCACTGGAACTGTGGCATGGTGGAAGCACAGGCATGAGGAACTCAGACCAGACTGGGCACCAGGAGGTGCCATTCCTTGGAAAGGGTCAGATTTACAAGATAAAATAAGGATTTTTTGTTATATCCTTAAATTAACCTGAAGTATTTTAAACTGCTGGCAGATTTTGAATAGAGAAATAATATGAGAATTGATTTCCACTAGGAAATTAAAGCTAAGAATGGCTTAAAGTGCCTTTTCTGACACAGGTAAAGAGAAAAAGACATTTTGTCCCCAAGATGTTTTGAGAAAAAAAGGTGCCAAAAAAAGTTTGGAAAATAGTTTGTATTAGAACCCTGTTTGGGAGATTCTCTATTTGTATCAGCTATAAGGGAGTGTTAAAAGCTGGTAGCTAACAAATCATTCTTATTTTCTCTAAGCCAGGGTCTTTTAAACTTTTTAAAACAGATTTTGTTTTTCTTGTAGCATTTACTAACATTTTTTGTAATTCTCAAGGGGTAGAATTTGGAAACAACTGGCCAGTATAACAGTCTCTGCTGTGTAGAAAGAGAATCAGAACCATCTACTCCAGGTAAAGAAGGTATCAACCAGCACTTATTAAGTATATGTTGGGAGAAGGGCACTTTGTTTTATATTGAGTGTACTGTGAGGCATTTCCTTGGAAACAAATTTCATTTTCACTTACAACCAATCCTTCTAAAAAGATTGCTGTGAAAACTAAATAATTACAACATAGAGGAAGAAGGAATTAGAACTGTATTCCTCCCTGGTACCTGAAGTCTATGCTTATATTCATGACTGAATTAGGAAATCCTACAGATGGGTTTGGATAATGACTGATGATAAATCTCAGCATTAGCTCTACTAAAACTGAAAAGATGGCAGGACAGAGGACAGGTACTGCTTTTCTACCATATGTACTGACCAGTGCTTTCTAACTAGATCATCTCTTTTTATAATTTATTCAAAAGCAAATGCAGGGCAGCCCTGGTGGCCCAGAGGTTTAGCGACGCCTTCAGCCGGAGCGTGTCCTAGAGACCTGGGATCGAGTCCCATGTCGGGCTTCCTGCATGGAGTCTGCTTCTCCCTCTGCCTGTGTCTCTGCCTTTCTCTCTCTGTGCCTCTCATGAATAAATAAAATAAAATCTTAAAAAAAGTGAAAAAAAATAAAAGCAAATGCAATGTTCCTATTTTCTTTGACATCTAAATATTGTCTGTGCTTTACAATTGTTTTTCGAAAGAAAAACCCTGACATTTTTAAAAATAAAAATGAAACTTCTATTTTTTTCAATACAATAGAAATATTTAGACATTTTAGTAAGCCTTGGGATGTAACTATATCTGTTACCCGAAAAGTATGTAGTCAGAAAAATAAAATCCTAATTATGTGAAATATTACTTTGACCTGGTGTATAGTGGTACATCACCTTTAGGTTCAAATGGCACACATTTGGTGGAGGAAAAGACGTTTAGTACTGTAATCAGTTCTTTGATGTTCAAGGCTAGTACTGAGAAGGACCCCAGAGAATATTAAGACCAATTGGAATTGGAATCAGGAAATTGTGAAATGATGCTAAATCTTCAGATCTAGTAAGGGTGGTACTTTTCTGGCTCTTTCCTCTTCTCCCCTTTTCTTTCAAGATCTGCTTGCACTCCTGTTGACATTTTGCTTTTTCCTTTTATTCTTGGTGGTTGAAGAAAGCTGGACATTCATCCTTCCTTGTCTCATTTCCTGTCTCAGCTGTTGGGGAACAGATAGAGAAGAGTTTGGTATAGCAACATAAGGGGCAGTCTTCACTCTGTTCCTGTAAGCTGTAGCACAAATTTTAGGGGAAAGGAATAAAGACAGTAGTCTAAGTTGAAATTCTGCCACAAATAAGTCATATGCCAATCCTAGTGAGATGAGGTTTCAGTTTGTAACTAACCAAGTTTTTGGCCTATTTTTGGCAATTTTTCTTTGAAATACATTTAATGAATGCCTAACTTTGTACTTTTATCTATCCATTTAATAAGTATTTATGAAATACCTACTAGGCCTACTACCTACGAAGACATAGAAATGGGCAAAATGATATGGTTTCTGCACTCCTTACTTTCTAATGAGGAAATTATAAAATAATGACAAAACAAGGGTTCTTCCATTTCACATTCCTATTTTATTTCCTCCCTTTGCTTTTAAATTTTGTTGCCCAGCCAGCAGAGCTGCCAATATCAATTTTGTTTGTAAAGGAAAATGCATTAATATAAGAAGTTTCTGTCAGAATATCATTTTTCTTCTAAAGGAAGAATGCATCCCTATAACTTCTGTATCTGGAGGTTAGCATGCTTGCTTTAAATATGAAATGACACTTTATTGGTTTTTCAGTGTTTAATACCGGAATGCCATAGATTCTAACAGCAGCCTTTTGATGTTTCTTTTTCTTTATAGATTTACCATCACACATATTAAGTATTTTCTATCTTCCAGGTGATCTTTAATAAAAGGAGACTGTTCTTTGATGTTTGCCCTAGGCATAGAAAAATATTTTAAATTGAGAGCATTATGGGGTTTTTATTTTTTTTATTTTATTTTTTTTAATTTTTATTTATTTATGATAGTCACACAGAGAGAGAGAGAGAGGCAGAGACACAGGCAGAGGGAGAAGTAGGCTCCATGCACCGGGAGCCCGACGTGGGATTCGATCCCGGGTCTCCAGGATCGTGCCCTGGGCCAAAGGCAGGCGCTAAACCGCTGCGCCACCCAGGGATCCCCATTATGGGGTTTTTAAACTTCATTATCTTTTAAAAGAATTATCACATATTGTATGTATCAATGTTAATAGCATTTAATTCCAAAGGTTTTGATTAGAATAAGGTTCTAAACATAGAATTTGGGAGAACAAAAATGAGCAAGTTTTCTTTTTTTAATTCATCATAATGATGAGCCCTGGATCATGGCTCAGAAAATTTGAGATACTTAATACATTGAGCTTGTCTGTGAATGGTGTTAGGCATGTGGGCACACTTTCCTTCTCTTCTCTAAGTGATACCAATGGAGGCTTTTGCCTGAATGCAGCTCTTTTTGTATGCTTAGGAAAGGTGATATGAATTTTCCTACTGTATTCACTGAGGCATGCTTCTCGGTTATCAGAAATTCCACTTAGCTTTTACGAATTTGGCAGCTGTTGTGAAGTTGAAAACACTGTGGGGACAGAATTTAGGAAGATGGAGAAGGGCAGATTAGATGTTGAGAAAAGTCTCCATGTTCCAGGAGAACATATTGCTGGAATCTTCCAGGGCACCCAATGTTTGTATCCTTCAAAGAGATACAAAGGACATAATGCCTCCACGTCCCTAATTCCAAGGTAGACTTCCTTTCCTCCCGCTTTTCTCTTTTCACAATCATTTGATTGAACATGTGCAATTGTGCTCAGGATGAAGAATGCTCCATCATCGACCCTTATTGTCTGTCATTCAGATGTACAGACATTTTAGTCATATACTCTTTTTTATTACTATTTTTATTGTGGTAAAATAGATATAATGTAGAAGTCAACCACTTCAAGGTTCACAGTTCCGTGGCATGAAGTCCATCTACATTGTTGTACAACCATCTCCCGAATTTTTCATCTTCTCAAACTGAAACTCTGTATCCATTTCAGCAACAGCTACTCATTCTCCCCTAGCCCCAGGCCCTGGCAATCAACATTCTTCCTGTCTCTATGAATTTGACTACTCCAGGTACTTCAAATAAGTGGAATGATATAATATCTGTCCTTCTGTGTCACTTCACATAATGTCTTTAAGGTACATTCTTATTGTAGCTTGTTCAGCATTTCCTTCCTTTTTAAGGCTGAATAATGTTCCATTGTGTGTGTCTATGTGTTTATATAAAATATACACAAAAATATAACCTAATATATAACAAAATAATTGTATTATTATTAATATATATTAGTAATAGAATAAATATTTATATATATGTTTATTATGAACGATGCTGATATGAACATTGGTGTACAATTATTTGTTCGAGTCCCTGCTTTCAGTTTCTTTGGGCATATACCTAGAAGTGGACTTGCTGCATCATATGGTAATTCTATATCTACCTTTATGAAGCACTGCCATACTGTTTTCCACAGTGGCTGCACCGTGATACATTCCCACCAGCAGCAAATGAGAGTTCAAATTTTTCCACATCCTCACCAACATCTGTTATTTTCTGGTTTTGTTTTGTCTTTAATAATAATCATCCTAATGAATATGGTATCTCATTGTGTTACCCTAGTAACTAGTGATTTTGAGCGTCTTATGCTTAATGATCATTTGTATATTTTCTTTGGAGAAATGTTAATCTAAGTCCTTCGCCAAGTTTTGAAATGGGTTGTTTGTTTTCTGTTGTTGAGTTATAGATGTTTAAAAAATGTATTCTGGATATTAATGCCTTATCAAATACAGGATTTGAAATATTTTTCCCATTTTATAGGTTGTCTTTTTACTCTGTTGATAGTGTCTTTTGATGCACAAAAGTTTGTAATTTTAGGGAAGTTTAATTTATCTACTTTTTTTTCTTTTGTTGCCTACACTTTTAATTTTATATCCAGGAAATCATTGCCAAATAGTCTTAATGTACTTAATGTACTCTTAATTAATATTTATTTATTTATTTTTAAAGATTTTATTTATTTATTTATTTTAAAATATTTTATTTATTTATTCATGAGAAACGGGGAGGGGGTGGGCAGAGACACAGGCAGAGGGAAAAGCAAGCTCCATGCAAGGAGCCTGACGTGGGACTTGATCCCAGGTCTCCAGGATCAGGCCCTGGGCTGAAGGCAGCGCTAAACTGCTGCGCCACTGGGGCTGCCCAAGATTTTATTTATTTATTCATGAGAGACACACACAGAGAGGCAGAGACACAGGCAGAGGGAGAAGCAGGCTCCATGCAGGGAGCCTGACGTGGGATTCAATCCTGGGACTCCAGGATCACGCCCTGGGCTGAAGGAAGGCGCTAAACTGCTGAGCCACCCAGGGATCCCCTTAATGTATATTTATTATATACATGAATTATATGCCAAACCAAAACAAATTGAACTTTAATAAAAGGATTAGACAAAGATGAAATAAGCAATTACATTTTTAAAAAGTTATTGAAAACATGTGATTGGATATGTGCATTATTTTTGAAAAAACTTGGTTTTAAGTTCTGAATCTAAACTCAGTTTCTGGGTGCCTGAGTGGTTCAGTCAGTTAGGCATCCAACTCTTGATTTTGGCTCAGGTCATGATCTTGGTGTCATGGGATGGAGACCTGTATCAGGCTCTGCTCATCCCCCTACTCATGCTCGATCTCTCTCTCTCAAAACAAACAAACAAACAGACAAGCAAAATCTCAGTTTCTTTCCATAGTTGTTTCTAATGGTGGTCATAGTAAAAAAATACCCCACAAAGACACATCTATCCAAATTAAAGATGTACATTGTTGGTTATGCCTGCTCGATCAAGATGCTGGTTTTCAACTCCATTCACCAATTATGCAAAATTTTAGTTAAAAAATCACCCATCAGATGTCCATGTTTCATGATATTAATTAGTAATTTATGCAAACTCATAAAAAAAGTCCTGAATTTTATGTATTTTTGTAAGTGGGTATAGATTCACTGAAATTTCACATGTGGAAAATTTGAAAAATTGTCAACTTTTAAAACGTGAGTAAATGAGAGATTTGTGATAGGTGGCATATATCATTGTCAGTTGTATGATCATATGATCATATAATAATGGAAATAATTTCAAACATCCGTTGTTCAAAATACTCTCCCCAGAGTATGTTTCTTTCAAGAAACTGTTATTTTCTCACTCATTATCAAAATTAAAATTATCGAAATGGCAAAAAAAAAAAAATTATCAAAGTGGCAGCTTCACCCTGCCATCTCGGAAGGAAGTGATTAAGGGTATTCATTCATGTCTTTCAAAATATCTTCCAAACAACGTATTCTTACAGCCACTTGTCAACCCCGAAAAAGATGACAAATTTGGAGCATGGTGTTTTATATAATAAAGATGTGTAATACCTTTATATTTAACAAATCGTTTATGTATTTTACCACAAATAGAAAAAAAAAAACCCTTCTGTGTCATTCAAAAGATTACCAAGGTTATTCCTCGTGTCATTACAAAGTATTGTACAGGAGTCTTTATTTTAAAGATCTTATCTCCAGGGAAAGTTAACTACATTTTTGACATCTCTAGCACTTGGTGCTCTTCTGGGTTTAACTTCTTTGCTGTAACATCTTGATTATGAATGATGCAGTGCAGGATTTCATATGTGAAAGTTTCCATGACTTCATCCCAGGATATTTTTTATTCTCCTTAAAGTAGCCATTTCATAAAGCAAAAATTTTCATAAATCATTGTTTCTATTAAAGAAGCTACCAGGGGCAGCCCTGGTAGCCCAGCGGTTTAGCGCCGCCTGCAGCCCGGGGTGTGATACTGGAGGCCCGGGATCGAGTCCCGCGTCGGGCTCCCTGCATGGAGCCTGCTTCTCCCTCTGCCTCTCTCTCTCTCTCTCTTTCTGAATAAATAAATAAATCTTTAAGAAAAAAAAAAAAGAAGCTACCATTGAGAATATATCTTCTTTGGTATATGTTTTCCTTTAGTTGTTCATAAGAAAATGAGTTATCTTGTCTTTCTTTTTTTAAACCAGATGAATAATATCATAAGCTGATTTATTAGCAAGAGCTTGACTTTTTTCTGTCTATACAGAAAACCTGTAGTATATAACTTATTTGGATATTTATTTCTTTACGTCTTCAGCAATGTTTGCTGAGAATCTTGGAGTTACATTTGGTGGTATAGGAATGCATTTCAGCTGGTTTCCATAGTGATTTTCTTGTATATCAAGTTTTTCTTTTCTTTTTTTTTTTTTTACCATAATAGGAAGAATAAGTATTTATTCAATCATCTGTGACTTTTTTTTTCTTTTTAACCTTTCAGTATTATGCAGTATTATGCAACCTCCTCAAAGAAGGCTTCTAAACATTTTCATTAATTGTAGTGAAGTTTTGTGAAGTGATTATTGTGTGACTTCACCCCCAGCACTGGGGGAGTTCATTGGAAGGAGTGAGTGGGAGAGCATTCTCCAGGCAGAGGAAGGAGCAGATGCAGATATGTGATTCTGTGAAAAAGGTGGGCAGCTTGGAAACTTGTGAATAACTCTGCTTGATCACCAACAGATGAGTGTAAGGGGACCATAGGTAATGAGATTGAAAATGACAGCAGGAGCCAGATCTGAGGTTTTCTTTAGGCGGAACAAGTGATGAAATGAAACTTAGCCCAGGTTCTTTATCCAACAGAACCTGAGGTGAGGGCTAAATGCTAATGCTTCCCTGGAGAGATCATCTGAAAGCAATGAGACTTGAGGGAAAGTACAATAAATCAGAGAAGGATAGGAGGTAGCACAAGGTCTTCATTACGAAGCTGGCCATCACTTCACAAACAGAGCCAGTTTCTCAGCCACATGAAACAGCTCCAAATAGGCTACACAAAAAAGTTGTGTCTCAGAGCATTCTATCAGAGGATGTATGGAAAGAGAATTCATTTGCTAGCATTTTCCCTTCTGTCTCCCATTGAACAGAGCTCACCCCTGGGGTATTAACTACGTTCTACTTTCAGAATGCATCACTGGGACTTTCTAGAGAGCCAGACTGTATATGCCTTGCAGTGTGGTACTCCATTTGAATCTGGAATTGGTCATTGTGGCAGTGGTTGAGGGAGAACAAATAGCCAAGGACTGATTGACAGGTGAGACTGAGAGAATCTGAAGCAGTACAGATGACCTCTTGTGCTCCTTGGATATGCTTGTGACCTTCTACTATGTGTGGCTTCTCTGATATAATATTGGGCTTCTGTTGTAATGAGAACAAATTGCCCTTACTGCTTCCCTCCTGAAAGGAGGAACAAGTCAGTCACAGAATTCCTCTCAGGAAGGTAACTTATGGTTTCCAGAAAGAAGATAAGTGGGTTAGTGAAATGAGCTCTAATCTCTGTACTGGGGCTGGTTCTGAGGCTCTAATTGATATTTAACATCTCTCTCCTCTATCACACATTCTATACTTCCCTCATCCTGGGCCAACTTTAGCTGGTCCATGTTGCTTTTTTGATGAGGTGACTTAGAACTTCAAGTGATCTGACCTTTTGTTTGCCCTGTACTTTTTAGGTCATGGATGCTGCATTTTTCCATTAGCCATTATAGTGGGTATGTAAGTACTGAGAAAGACCCAGTGGATCCCTTGGGTTTCAGACATTATCCCCTTTGAAGCCATGCCATTCTGGGGTGGTAACACCAACTCTTTAATTAATTCAGTAAGACAATAAATCATTTCCTTATCTGTTTTTTTTTATTATTTTTTATTGGAGTTCAATTTGCCAACGTATAGCATAACACCCAGTGCTCAGCCCATCAAGTGCCCCCTTCAGTGCCCGTCACCCAGTCACCCCACACCCCGCCCACCTCCCTTTCCACCACCCCTTGTTCGTTTCCCAGAATAAGGAGTCTCTCAGGTTCTATCTCCTTTTCTGATATTTCCCACTCATTTTTTCTCCTTTCATCTTTATTCTCTTTCACTATTTTTTTATTCCCCAAAAGAATGAGACCATATAATATTCGTCCTTCTCCGATTGACTTACTTCACTCAGCATAATACCCTCCAGTTCCACCCACATCGAAGCAAATGGTGGGTATTTGTCGTTTCTAATGGCTGAGTAATAATCCATTGTATACATAGACCACAGCTTCTTTATCCATTCATCTTTCGATGGACACCGAAGCTCCTTCCACAGTTTGGCTATTGTGGACATTGCTGCTATAAACATCGGTGCCGGTGTCCCGGCATTTCACTGCATCTGTATCTTTGGGGTAAATCCCCAGCAGTGCAATTGCTGGGTCGTAGGGCAGATCTATTTTTAACTCTTTGAGGACCCTCCACCCAGTTTTCCAGAGTGGCTGCACCAGTGCACATTCCCACCAACAGTGCAGGAGGGTTCCCCTTTCTCCACATCCTCTCCCACATTTGTTGTTTCCTGTCTTGTTAATTTTCCCCATTCTCACTGGTGTGAGGTGGTATCTTGTGGTTTTGATTTGTATTTCCCTGATGGCAAGTGATGTGGAGCATTTTCTCATGTGCTTGTTGGCCATGTCTATGTCTTCCTCTGTGAAATTTCTGTTCATGTCTTTTGCCCATTTCATGATTGGATTATTTCTTTGCTGTTGAGTTTAATAAGTTCTTTATAGATCTTGAATACTAGTCATTTATCTGATAGGTTATTTGCAAATATCTTCTCCCATTCTGTAGGTTGTCTTTTAATTCTGTTGACTGTTTCTTTTGCTGTGCAGAAGCTTTTTATCTTGATGAAGTCCCAATAGTTCATTTTTGCTTTTGTTTCTCTTGCCTTCATGGATGTATCTTGCAAGAAGTTACTGTGGCCAAGTTCAAAAAGGGTGTTGCCTGTGTTCTCCTCTAGGATTTTGATGGATTCTTGTCTCACATTTAGATCTTTCATCCATTTTGAGTTTATCTTTGTGTCTGGTGTAAGAGAATGGTCTAGTTTCATTCTTCTGCATGTGGATGTCCAATTTTCCCAGCACCATTTATTGAAGAGACTGTCTTTCTTTCCAGTGGATAGTCTTTCCTCCTTTGTTGAATATTAGGTGACCATAAAGTTGAGGGTCCACTTCTGGATTCTCTATTCCGTTCCATTGATCTATGTGTCTGTTTTTGTGCCAGTACCACACTGTCTTGATGACCACAGCTTTGTAGTACAACCTGAAATCTGGCATTGTGAGGCCCCCAGCTGTGGTTTTCTTTTTTAAAATTCCCCTGGCTATTTGGGGTCTTTTCTGATTCCACACAAATCTTAAGATGATTTGTTCCAACTCTCTGAAGAAAGTCCATGGTATTTTGATAGGGATTGCATTGAATGTGTAAATTGCCCTGGGTAGCATTTACATTTTCACAATATTAATTCTTCCAATCCATGAGCATGGAATAGTTTTCCATCTCTTTGTGTCTTCCTCAATTTCTTTCAGAAGTGTTCTATAGTTTTGAGGGTATAGATCCTTTACCTCTTTGGTTAGGTTTATTCCTAGGTATCTTATGCTTTTGGGTGCAATTGTAAATGGGATTGACTCCTTAATTTCTCTTTCTTCAGTCTCATTGTTAGTGTATAGAAATGCCACTGACTTCTGGGCATTGATTTTGTATCCTGCCACGCTACCGAATTGCTGTATGAGTTCTAGCAATCTAGGAGTAGAGTCTTTTGGGTTTTCTATGTACAAAATCACGTCATCTGCAAAGAGGGAGAGTTTGACTTCTTCTTTGCCAATTTGAATGCCTTTTATTTCTTTTTGTTGCCTGATTTCTGAGGCTAGGACTTCTAGTACTATGTTGAATAGCTGTGGTGAGAGTGAACATCCCTGTCTTGTTCCTGATCTTAGGGGAAAGGCTCCCGGTGTTTCCCCATTGAGAATGATATTTGCTGTGGGCTTTTTGTAGATGGCTTTTAAGATGTTGAGGAATGTTCCCTCTATCCCTACACTCTGAAGAGTTTTGATGAGGAATGGATGCTGTATTTTGTCAAATGCTTTCTCTGCATCTATTGAGAGGATCATATGGTTCTTGTTCTTTCTCTTGCTGATATGATCAATCACATTGATTGCTTTACGAATGTTGAACCAGCCTTGCATCCCAGGGATAAATCCCACTTGGTCATGGTGAATAATCTTCTTAATGTATCGTTGGATCCTACTGGCTAGTATCTTGTTGAGAATTTTTGCATCCGTGTTCATCAGGGATATTGGTCTATAATTCTCCTTTTTGGTGGGGTCTTTGTCTGGTTTTGGAATTAAGGGGATGCTGGCCCCATAGAATGAGTTTGGAAGTGCTCCATCTGTTTCTAATTTTCTGAACAGTTTTAGTAGAATAGGTATGGTTCTTCTTTAAACGTTTGACAGAATTCCCCTGGGAAGCTATCTGGCCCTGGACTTTTGTGTCTTGGGAGATTTTTGATGACTGCTACAATTTCCTCCCTAGTTATTGGCCTGTTCAGGTTTTCTATTTCTTCCAGTTCCAGTTTTGGTAGTTTGTGGTTTTCCATAAATGTGTCCATTTCTTCTAGATTTCCTAATTTATTGGCGTATAACTGCTCATAATATGTTTTTAAAATCGTTTGTATTTCCTTGGTGTTGGTAGTGATCTCTCCTTTCTCATTCATGATTTTATTAACTTGAGTATTTTCTCTCTTCTTTTTAATAAGGCTGGCTAGTGGTTTATCTATCTTATTAATTCTTTCAAAGAACCAACTCCTGGTTTTGTTGATCTGTTCCAAGTTCTTCTGGTCTCTATTTCATTGAGTTCTGTTCGAATCTTTATTAACTCTCTTCTTCTGCTGGGTGTAGGATCTATTTGCTGTTTTTTTCTTCAGCTCCTTTAGGTGCAAGGTTAGCTTTTGTATTTGAGTTCTTTCCAGTTTTTGGATGGATGCTTGTATTGTGATGTATTTCCCCCTCAGGAAAGCTTTTGCTGTATCCCAAAGATTTTGAATGGTTCTATCTTCATTCTCATTAGTTTCCATCATTCTTTTTAATTCTTCTCTAATTTCCTGATTGACCCTTTCATCTTTTAGCAGGATGGTCCTTAACCTCCACGTGTTTGAAATCCTTCCAAACTTCTTCTTGTGGTTTAGTTCTAATTTCAAAGCATCATGGTCTGAAAATATGCAGGGGATGATCCCGGTCTTTTGGTATTGGTTAAGACCTGATTCGTGACCCAGTATGTGGTCTATTCTGGAGAAAGTTCCATGTGCACTTGAGAAGAATGTGTATTCAGTTGAGTTTGGATGTAAAGTTCTGTAAATATCTGTGAAATCCATCTGGTCCAATGTATCATTTAAAGCTCTTGTTTCTTTGGAGATGTTGTGCTTAGAATACCTGTCGATTGTAGAAAGTGCTACATTCAAGTCACCAAGTATAAGTGTATTATTATCTAAGTAGGTCTTAACTTTGGTTATTAATTGATTGATATACTTGGCAGCTCCCACATTCGGGGCATAAATATTTATGATTGCTAAGTCCTCTTGTTGGATAGATCCTTTAAGTATGATATAGTGTCCCTCTTTATCTCTTACTACAGTCTTCGGGGTAAACTTTAGTTTATCTAATACAAGGATGGCTACCCCTGCTTTCTTTTGGGGCCATTTGTATGGTAAATGGTTCTCCAACCTTTTATTTTCAGGCTGCTTAGTCTAAAATGAGTCTCTTGTAGACAGCAATTAGATGGGTCTTGCTTTTTTATCAGTCTAAAACCCTGCGCCTTTTGATGGGGTCATTAAGCCCATTCACGTTCAGAGTTACTATTGAAAGATATGAATTTAGTGTCATCATGATACCTTTTCAGTCCCTGTTTTTGTGGATTGTTCCCTTGAACTTCCTCTTTCTTTTACAGAGTCCCCCTTAATATTTCTTGCAGAGTTGGTTTGGTGGTCACATATTCTTTCAGTTTCTGCCTATCTTGGAAGCTCTTTATCTCTCCTTCTATTCTGAATGAGAGCCTTGCTAGATAAAGTATTCTTGGCTGCATGTTCTTCTCATTTAGGACCCTGAATATATCCTGCCAGCCCTTTCTGGCCTGCCAGGTCTCTGTGGAGAGGTCTGCTGTTAATCTAATATTTCTCCCCATAAAAGTTAGGGATTTCTTGTCTCTTGCTGCTTTAAGTATCTTCTCTTTATCTTTGGTATTTGCAAGCTTCACTATTAAATGTCGAGGTGTTGAGCAGTTTTTATTGATTTTGGGCGGGGGGGAATCTCTATTTCCTGGATCTGAATGCCTGTTTCCCTTCCCAGATTAGGAAAGTTTTCAGCTATGATTTGTTCAAATACATATTCTGGACCTCTGTCCCTTTCAGCGCCCTCGGGAACCCCCAATTAAATGTAGATTTTTCGGGATCCCTGGGTGGCACAGCGGTTTAGCGCCTGCCTTTGGCCCAGGGCGGGATCCTGGAGACCCTGGATCAAATCCCACATCGGGCTCCCGGTGCATGGAGCCTGCTTCTCCCTCTGCCTATGTCTCTGCCTCTCTCTGTGTGTGACTATCATAAATAAATAAATAAATAAATAAATAAATAAATAAATAAATATAAATTTAAACGTAGATTTTTCTTTATGAGGCTGTCATTTATTTCCCTTAACCTATCCTCATGATCTTTTAATTATTTTTCTCTTTTTTCCTCAGTTTCCCTCTTTGCCATCAACTTGTATGTCACTCACTCGTTCTTCTACCTCATTAACCGTCGTCATTAGGACCTCTAGTTTGGATTGCATCTCATGTAATTGATTTTTAATTTCTGCCTGATTAGATCTAAATTCTGCAGTCATGAAGTCTCTTGAGTCCTTTATGCTTTTTTCTAGAGCCACCAGTAGCTTTATAATTGTGCTTCTAAATTGGCTTTCTGACATTGAATTGTAACCCAAATTTTGTAACTCTGTGGGAGAAAGGACTGTTTCTGATTTTCTTTTGAGGTGAGTTTTTCCTTCTAGTCATTTTGCTCAGTGCAAAGTGGCCAAAAACAAGTTGTACTGGGAAAAGGAGAAAAAGAGAGAAGAGAAAAAAGAAAAGAAAAATAAAAAGAAAAAAAAGAGAAAAAAGGGGCGGAAGCAAACAGAAAACAAAAAACAAGGGGGAGTATCCTCTGATTCTATATACTATAAATCCCTGGACTTCCCCTGGAACTTTCCAGTGCTCTTTGGTCAATAACTTGCTTTTCTTCTCTCCTTCTAACTGGTCTTCTGGGGGAGGGCCTGCTGTGCTGATTCTCAGGTGTGAGCACCTGGGGGAGCTGCTCAGCCCCCTGCCTGGTGCTCAGCTCAGTGGGAGCTGTTTATCTTGTTTATCCTGTGAGGCCACTGTGAGGCTCAGTGGGGGTTGTTTATCCCGTGAGGCCCCGGGAGGAACAACAACAGTGGTGGCAGCCAGCTCTGCAGCCCTGGAGTCAGCTCCAGCAGTAACTACTGCAGCTCCCAGTCCTCAAGGGCCTGGATGTTCCGGGGTCGGGGGGTGCGGATCTGCACAGCTCAGGGCTGCCCGGCAGCAGGATCGTCCTTGCTGTCCTGTGTCCTCCTGGCCTCCACCTGTCCCGGGGGAAGCACCGGATCCTGGGGTATGTCCCCTGGCACCCTGGGCTCCCGGGCCTGCACCGCTGGAATCCCGCTCCCGGGGCCGCGCAGCCCCCTCCATGCGAGCCACCGCCTGAGCTGCCGCCACCGAGCTGCTCCCGGCCCCGCCGTGCCCGCGCTGCAGCCCTTTAGGGAGCTCGGCTGCAGGGTGTGGCGCACTCTCCCCCGGGGCCCGGGTCCTCTGTTAGTGCCCCCGGGAGCCTGAGGACATCCCCGCCCCTCCTGGGATCCTGCCTGAGCTCCCTGTGCATGCCTTTCCATCTGGGAAGGTTGGTGAAGCTCCTGCTTCTCCGGGATGGGCCTTACCTGTCCTGGGGGTGCTCCCGGGTGGCCCGAGCCCGGCTCTGTGCGGGGCCCCTCCCCCTTGGATGCTTTTTATTTTTTAATTTTTTCCCCGTCTTCCTACCTTGATAGAAGCACAAACTCTTCTCACTGTAGCATTCCAGCTGTTCTCTCTTTAAATCTCAGGCCAAATTCGTAGGTTTTTGGGATGATTTGAAAGTTATCTAGGTAAGTTGGTGGGGACCTAGGTGACTTGGGGACCCTACTCCTCTGCCATCTTGCCCCTCCTCCCTCATTTCCTTATCTGTTGGACTATTGGCATTAAAGCTCAAAATGGTCAGGTGGTAGTCATAACTTTAAGTTTAATGGGACTCATATATAGTAGCAGAACTATCCCTTCTCTGGGAACTAGGACCTTTAATTGGGAAACCTTAGACTGCAGGGAGTAGAAACACAAATACTATCAATGAACACCTGTGCTTGATGATGAGGGGGCAACTTGAACTTCTCCTGCTTCTTGGATCCATATATTCTTATTGTTGGAGGCATAGTACTATATGTCAGCTGTTGATTTGGCTCATGTATCACTTCTTAGAAGACAACACCCAAATCCCACAAGATGCTGAATCCATAGTTGAGCCTTTAATAGGCTGTCATTCTGTTCTCCTGGCTGCTTCTAGATGGTGGGATACATAGGATTATCATTGTGTCTCCTGGTAACAAGTCCACTTTTGCACCTCTTTGGCTGTGGACAAACATCCCACAATGGAGCTAACATTGTGTGGAAAATATGCTGAGGGATAAAGCATTCTATAAGTGCTTTGATGGTGATGCAGATAGAGTCACGACAGGTAGGAAAAGCAACCACATATCCAGAATATGTATCAATTTTGATACAGATTAATAATTACTGTCCCCTCCAACATGGAAAAATTGATTCACCACTAGATAGATTATTGGCTGACACCTAAAGGGATGATGACATGTTGAGGGCCATCTGATGCTGGCACATTGGTCACTCATAAGTGGCAGTTGCTAGATTGGCCATGATGATAAGAGGCCCTTGTTATTAGGCCCATGCATAATCTTCATCCCTGCTACCCTATCTACTCTGTTTGTGGCTTATTGCGTAAGCACTGGGCTGGTCAAGGAGACTATTTAGGGTCATTTTGTCAGACCATCTTTCAGAGTCACCCACACTTTGAACTATAATGCAGTAGCTATCCATTTTTAGCTACACCAACATAGCCTTCTAACAACTATGAGCCAGTCCTGTGTCTTTTTCCTCTAAGACTTGGTCAGCCCAGAAATTCATGGGTTGAAGGAGAGGCCTTGATGTAGTAGAAGTAGGTGGCAGGCAGTCTCAGCCAGCAGCTGACAATAATTTACTCATAATTTTGGACCTGCGCCAGCCCCATCACAAATGTGCCACTTCCATCATACAGTAGTAGATTGCTGCTGTGTCTATCCAACAGTATGATTTGGAGGATCTGAGACCATGCTGTGTTGTACAGAGTCCACACTTCTTCTGTATGTCCCAGCGATTGATCATAGCAGAGATAATAAGGCAGGTCTATTCCTAGGAGACAGGGATGTCTCTAACAGATTTTAGCTTGAGGTGGTCCTGCCAGAATTTCATTAGAACTGCACTAGAGTCTAAGATGCTTCTATCCAACTTTCCTTCCTTCCCTTTCTCCTTCAATCAGAATCAGATCTGTAACACATGTTTAATTGAATCTTGGTATTTGCTTCTTGGAGAACCTGGCCCACCAGTGTGGTGCTTCCATCTGAGCCTGGAACTGGTGGTGGGGAGCTAGAAGCTCCAGGCTTTGGCCTCATGCAGAAGATATTTATAGGCATGCATTGAGATGTGTAGAGTAGCTATAGTTAAGACAGAGCAAGTGACAGAGGCCTGGGAAACAGGGAGGTTGGAAGGTCTGAGGGGGAGCATAAGATATATCCAATGTAGAGAGTTTTTGACAACAGAATGAGATTTGCAATTTTAGGCAGTTCGTTGTGGCAGTGAATTGAATGGACTGGAAAGTAGTAAATGTAATGACGGGGAGATTGGTTAGGAGACAATATTCTAAGCAAGGGATAATGAGTGTGTGCATTACAGCAGCGACATTGAGAAAGAAGACAGGGGAATAGGTAAGACACTGAGAATGGAAGAAGGAGGTAGGGGAATCAACAAGATTTATATTGAGATCAGACAATGGGGAAAGAGAAGAGACAAGCTGATTCTTTGGCAACTGGTTGAAGAGCTGAGAGGATAAAGAATATAGCAGGAAACACCTTTTATTGTTTTAAAGTAAAGCTTTTCTGGTACATTGAGTTGAGGTGTCTATTTCACATCCATGTGAGCTGTGGGATGTATAGATTCAGAGCTCAAGAGCTGAGGAGAGAGTTTGAATAGCAGATGGAGATTTTGGAATTCTCAGCCTTATGGAAAAACTGTGAGCAAGGATGAAATTGCCCAGGTAGAATATGAAGAGAAGGGGCCTCATGATAGAAGTCTGAGGCTCACCAGTGTTTAGTGGGAGGATTGTTGATAAGGAGACCAGGGAAGGGATCCCTGGGTGGCACAGCAGTTTAGCGCCTGCGTTTGGCCCAGGGCACGATCCTGGAGACCCGGGATCGAATCCCACGTCGGGCTCCCGGTGCATGGAGCCTGCTTCTCCCTCTGCCTGTGTCTCTGCCTCTCTTTCTCTCTCTCTCTCTCTCTCTCTCTCTCTCTCTCTGTGACTATCATAAATAAATAAAAATTAAAAAAAAAAAAGGAGACCAGGGAAGAGAGTAGAACTGAGATGTAGCAGGAAAAGCAGTCCTAGATGCCAAGAATGTAAAGAACCTCATGAAGAGAAAGAGTCATTAATAATGTTGGGTGCACTGGAGTGGTCAAACAAGGTAAGGACATTCTATTGTCTATTTCTCAGTCCTTGTTGCTATTAGAGGTCTTAACAAGATTTCTAATCCAGGCAAAAGCCAGATGACTATGGGGTTGTAGAATGAAAGGGAAGTTTAAAAGCAAAGATGGAGATATGCTCTTCTTTCAGCGAGTGGAGTGTGAGTGGATAGGCAGAATTTAAAGAGGGCTTTCTTTATTTTTTTGTTAATTAATTTTTTTTTTAGATGACTGAGACATGTGCACATTTTTAGGCTAATGGGAAAGAGCCAGCAGAAAGGGACAGGTGGGAGTTAAGGTGAGAGAAGAATGTGAGACAGGGTAAGACTCAGATCAAAGTAGTTTCTGTCTGTTTTATGATGGTCTATTGATGAAGAAAGAGAGAGAGAGAGAAAAGAATTTCTTCTGAATGAGCTTCTCTATGTAAATAAGCTCATATAATAATGTCAGGTACTAGTCTTCAGTTCTCAGAAGATCCTGTGTGTCTACAAAGAATCTGGCAATGGCTGATTCAGATGGAGCAATCATAGCCTCTGCTGAGCATAAATGAAATAATCAGGTTGAATCTGCATAATTCATCCATAAAGAATTCCTGTAACAATCCAATCCTATTTCTTTCCAAGTCTCACTGCAAGCATCTCAAACAATGGTCATTTTATTAATCAGAGAAAAAGTTTATCTAAAAACTCACTGTAGGGAAAGCTTTAGTCTAATCTCTCCTATGTCACAATTTCATTATGACAGATGTGTCTCATTGTAGGTTCTTATTTACATAGCTCACAGACATGTTGTCATTACAGATAATTAGCCTCAAAAGCATTAGCTTTTAAAACAATTAAGTTTTAAATCTCTCATTTCATCCATCAGCATTTTAAGGAACCATATGCCCTCTCCCCCATTAGGTTCTATGTCTGATTTTATTTCTACTGAAGCTCTTTGTCCTTTTCATATTTTCAAGTGGAGGGGAAACACCCAGAGGTTCAGATGAAGCTATTGTTCTGGCATTCTAAAACTGCTGACATTCTTTTCTGTGAAAATAATTGAATCACCAAATATGATGAAAGGTCCCTGAAATATCAAGAAACAGATTTTCTGTGAAGTCGATGAATACAACTATTAATTGAATGAATTTTAAAGTCAAAGGAAAATATCTTGTATTTTTTCAGCTTAGCTGTTTCTTCTCTGAGAAGTATTTTAAACATAAGTTACTGCATTTTAACAAAGATATGATACATAGGGACCTTTTTGTGAAAGAACACATTGAGATGTGAAAATATAGATAGTGTAAGCTTGCCTTGAATGTCTTCTAAAAGATTTTACTTCATGAATATACACTAGAAAGGTCTCATTCCATTTTACAGTATATTTTTTGGTGATGCTCCTCTCGTTAAGCTTTAAGGTACTACAGTAATAATAAAATGCTATATAATTTTAGTGGAAAGTTCTTTTCTGACTCTGGGATTAGAAGTGTGTGTACAAGTCACTCAGTATTTGCTGGGTAAATTGTTGAATTAAATTTATGCAGATGTAGTCATTTACAGATTCTCCAAAAATTATTTTCCTATGAAAACATCAGGAATATTAATGTGTAGAGATCTACATGAAAAACTATAGGGAAGGAAAAATGAAAATGTTTAGAACACATGTTATTGGAGTTATTGAAGGCAAAAATGTCGGACAGATAGTATTTGGTAAAATAATAGCTGAGGATTTCCAAGAATTAATGAAAGGCATGCATCTTTAGATGCAAGAATAATAAAAATTCTCAAGCACAATAAATAAAATAAATCTATATCTAGACATATCATAATATCCTGAAGATTTTAAAAGTAGGAGGAGATTAAGTTCTCTATACATAAATTACTGTTAGGCTCTCAACTTCTAATATGCCCCAGAATCATCTGCAAAGTTAGTAAATAAGTATGTAGACATGTCCCTACCACTTTAAAGTTCTTATCCAATTGGTCATTGTAGGGATCTGAGATCTACCTTTCTAACAAGCTCCACAGACTTTTGAGAGGTACTTAGTGTGAGAGCTGACTTTTTTTTTAATTTAAGATTTTATTTATTTATTCATGAGAGACACACACAGAGAGAGAGAGAGAGAGAGAGAGAGAGAGGCAGAGACATAGGCAGAAGGAGAAGCAGGCTCCACGCAGGAAGCCTGATGTGGGACTCTATTCCAGGATCACGCCCTGGGCCGAAGGCAGGTGCTCAACCACTGAGCCACCCAGGTATCCCAGACTTTTCAACATCAACAATAGAAAGAGGTCTTAGGATGGAGAAAATTATTTTCAAAATGCTGAAAAAAAAAGAATTGTCTATATGGTAATACATACCTAGTTAAAATTTCATTCACTAAATGAAAATAAAGGGCAAAATAAAGGCATTTTCAACAAATAAATATTGAGAGTTTATTACCAATAGACCCTCTTTAAAGGAGTTACTAAAGGACTTTAGGAAGAAGAAAAAAGAAGAATGTGGGTGAAATGTAAGAAGAAATGATGAGCAAAGTTTAACATATGGATAAATGTAAACTGTTGTGTCTATGACAAATATATTTAATTTTGCGGGTAACAGAAAAAGAATTGGAATTGGGGTAGGAATAACTGGTGAGGTGAGTAATTTTAGGTGAAGCTTTCTAAGATCTTTTTGTTAGAGGAGGGCGCACATATTCATTTTGATTTCAAGCTATCTATGAATACTAAGTTACTGAAAATTATCACAGTGAATAAAAAAATATAACAAATAACTTAAAAAGTACCTACCAAAAATTTATAGCAAATATCATCTTTACTGATAGATCACTAGAAACATCATATCCTTTAAAATCAGCATGAGACAAAGATGCCTGCTACAACAGCATCAAGTCAGCATTGAATTGGAGGTCCCAACTGATAAATAAGGAAAGAGAAAATGATATAAAAGATATCAAGATAAGGGACGCCTGGGTGGCTCAGCGGTTGGACGACTGCCTTCAGCTTAAGGCTTGATCCTGGAGGTCTAGGGCTTCCCGTGGGGAGCCTGCTTCTCCCTCTGCCTAAGTCTCTTCCTCTCTCCTGTGTGTCTCATGAATAAATAAATAAAATCTTTTTAAAAAAAATTTTTAAGATATAAGGATAAGAAAGAAAGAATCGAGTTGGAGTTACTCATAGATAATGATTGTCTATGTTAAAAAAGAGAAAATAGTGGCACATTATTATCACTAATAACAGACCTCAAATAATGGCAGGTTCCTATCCCCAAGTCAGCAGAAGCTGCTGTTATGCCCTGTGTTCCTGCTGGGAGATGGAGGAAGGAGCTCTCTGGTTTCCAGTATTTATTTGGGTAAACCTGGGTCTGGGATACCCATTTTTTGTCACTGTTTTCCAGACACTGAATTATTGTCATCATGACATACAGGTTCCAATAAAGCTTTGTAAAGATAATGGGAAAAAATTAATAAGGGACATCAGCAGGTTCACTAGATACACTTTCTATAAAAAAGATAAATTGCATTCTGTATACCAGAAATATTTAAGACCTATGGTTAAATAAAACATGCCATTTAAAATATCAAAAAATATTAAGAATTAGAAGTATATCCAACAAAACATGACAGTGACCTTAAAAATGTTAATTGTAAGTCAAATATACTTGCTTATGTTAAGACTTATATAATTCAAATTGTGTAGTTATCTCCTAATTGTTTGCTTTGCTCAAGACTGATTGTATATCCAAATAAAACTTTCTTCACATCAAGGATTGTGCCTTCTACTTGTCACACTATACTGTTCTGTAACTTACAATGCTAAGATATTTTTTGAAATGAATTGTTATTATGAGAAGTTTCAAGTATGTTAATCCAATTGAGTTTATGCATATATGGGGGAAAATAATGGAACAAAAATAAACCATCCAATGTTTTGAGCACAATTTTTCTATTATATGAAAATCATTTGGAAAGATACCTCTTTATAACACTCAAAGCTATCTGGGAAAAATGTTAATAAAAAGATAATGGTTAAACATAGCGTGTGCAAGATCAGCCAACAGATTAAACACTGCACAGACATGTAGCCTCCCATGCGTGACATTTAATAATAGTTTTTTTCTGATTATCTCTAGATTTTTAATAGGGTCTGAAGCCTATAAGGATTGATGTCTGTAATACTTTACTTTCTTCATTAAACAGGATTTTGGGAATAAAGGTTATATGAAAAATGAAGCTCCTTCAAATAATACTAGGCAATTACTGTTTTTGGTTTTTGTTTGTTTGATTTTTGCTAAGCTGTTCTCCAATCATCTCAGGTAGAGAGATGACTTTAATTTTATGAAGGTGACAAGTAAGATAAATTAATCACTTTAGCTGGTGTGAATGTTGTGGATTGTAATTAGAAATGTAACATTATTAGTCTAGAAAACAAGAAGTGAGATTTACTTTCATTGCCCTCTCCTGTTCATGTCTATGAGATTCTGAGATTTTCTTGGAGAGGATGTTTCAGGTGTTTGGGGGTTCTCTCCCAGGCCTATGGTGTTCAGTGATTCTCATTTGTTGTTGAGGCTGAACATATTTGACCATCACACTATGAGAGTAGATAAAGGGCATCTTTGATGCTGGTTATGTCTGTGGCCTTTAGCCAGAAGAGGCCATCCTGGAGAACTGCAGTGGTCCCTTAATGGGCAGCAGTTCCTTGCCAGCTGTGGAGGTTGAGAGGCAGATGGGCTTTGAAGGCATAGCAACCTGAAAACTGCTTGGTGACCTTTCCTGGCTGGGATTCTCCCAGGAAGAGGCTGTGGTGGGGAGGGAGCAGAGGGGCTTGGCCAGTTACTTCTGATCAACACATCTTTGCTCTTTTTTTCTCTTTTTTTCATCTTTCTCAACCTCCACTGCAAACATGAACTTTGGATTACATTTCATTCCTATTTCTGTTATAGAACCAAAATAACATAGCTTACATTTTCTTTAGTCAAAGTCTGAGGTTATTTGGAAAGCAAATAGTTTGAGTAGCCTCCTGGGTAATTTGAATAAAACTTAGTGCCTGAGAGATTCTGTTAAATGAAAATGGAAAATTGTTATTCACTCCTGATCAGTTTCCATTTCCATTTTCATTTTAATTACTGAGCTTCCTTTCTCTGAAAACAAGTCTCTAAAACAGGCCTTAATTATCCATTTTTAACTGTAGGAACACTTATTATTCAAAGAGCAGCTAGCAATCCAGAATAGATGCTATTTTGTTCATATTTTAAAGGGTTAGTCAGAAATATTTCTTCTAATGGGAATATTTTGTACAAAAGGATACTACACCAAAAGGTAGATGGCTGAAAAAAATAAAGATTTAAAGTAGTTCTATAACAGAGGAAGATGACTAAATCTTCTGAACTCTTTAATGGCATTATAACCATGGAGTAAATGAATTAAATTAGCATAATTAGAATAGAAACAATCTTTGCATTCATATAGCATCTTATTTTTTCTAAGATCTCTTTTTTGCCTTATGTCTTAAACAAATAATTCTAAGGTAAGTACTCCTAAGCCTCTCTAGTCTTTTAAGGATCCATCCATCCCTCTTTATGTGCTTCCCTAGAAGTGATTTTCTTTGTAAAATGAGACTTTTTTTGGTCTAGAGCCTTAAATTGCAGAACTGTATCTAGCTTGAGGTGCAAAAAAATGTCATTTTCCCCTTAGTTCTCTGTAGCCTGGTTTATAAAGTTTGTTTGCTAAAGAAGTTTTAGGAAGTTATAGTTTCTGAAAGCCTTTAAAGTAAAAGAGACCTTTTATCTCCTTTATAATTTTAATATGGTTCTAGAAGGGATATGTAAGCGATAGACATAAAGGTATCTTTGGAAAAGAGATGATGAAAATTAGTTGTAGGGATGTTTTCCAGGTGTTGGTGGTCTCTATAGTTGGACATTGTCCATAGGCAGACAGAAATCAGAACCAGAGCGTGGTAGAGGAGTCAAGACTTGTATATAGGACCATGCAGGAATGGTAGTCAATGTGAAAGTGAAATATCTGATGAATGAGAAGAGAATCAAGGACATCCTATGGTGAAGGAGGAGGAAGAGGAGGAACCTATGTGAGAGTCTGAAAGGGTAGGCTTAGAAAGGTAGGAGGTAAGTAAAGAGTTGTGGTGTCCTGAAAGACTAAGGGGAAAGCATTTCAAGATCTAGGATAGATCACCTATATTGAATGGAAACTGAAAATAAGGCACTGCATTTGGTATCTTGATTTTTTTTTTTTTGTCGTTATTATTGTTGTCATCAGATAACCTTGAGAAAGCTGGGGTAATAGTGAAGAAGACAAAGAAGGAAGCTAAATAGGGCAGTGGAGAAATGGCTTATAACAAAATGGAGGCAGTACTAATATATTGCTCACCGGAGGTGTTGGATGTGGAAGGTTAGAAGTATGATATTAGGGATCCCTGGATGGCGCAGCGGTTTGGCACCTGCCTTTGGCCCAGGGCGCGATCCTGGAGACCCGGGATCGAATCCCACATCGGGCTCCCTGCATGGAGCCTGCTTCTCCCTCTGCCTGTGTCGCTGCCTCTCTCTCTCTCTCTCTCTCTCTCTCTCTCTTTCTGTGATTATCATGAATAAATAAATTAAAAAAAAGAAGTATGATATTAGCTAGAAGGGCACTAAAATCAAGTGATTTAGGATACGGCATCTGTGCATATTTGTGGATAAACTGAAAGACCCCAATAAAGAGGGAAAAGATGAATATAATGTTACAAGAAGGACTTAGAGAACAGTCTGGAAGGCATGAGATTTTTCCAAGTAAACCTTAGAAATGAAGAAACTAGATTTCTTCATTAGAATCTTAGAAATGAAGGAACTCATAAATGGTTTCTCATTAAAGTACAGGGGAAAGTAATTCTAGCAGGAAGGCATTTTATTGGGAGATGGGGAGTGGGGCTAGGGGAAGCAATGGAGAATAGGGGACATTTGGGTCATGCCTCTTCAGTAGCATCATGTATCTAGCTATTTCACAACCAACAGTCATCAGTGATTTGCTTCATCAAAAAGTAATAACATGGCGCTAACTCTTCATTATCAAGACCTTTCTCCATAGCCCTTTCTGACTTTTCTTTGGCACTGTTAAACCAAATACCTCAAGATGATCTATCATTTGTGAGGTATACAACGATCATAGAAAGAACATTCAAGAAAAGAAAACAATATTCACCAAAAACAGAGTTAATAAAATGCAGCACAAAGGCGAGTATGGCTGAAGAATATGGGATATTGGGTTGAATGAATGGTTAGACATGAGCACAGAAAAGTAATCTGAGAGCTTAATAAGGAAGCAAAAGGCCATACTAAAGAGCTTGGATGTGATTCTCAGTGGGGAACCCTTGTAGATTTTCCTTCTCTGGGCACAGTGTATGGTACTGATTGTGCTGATGGTACATGCCAAGGTAGGGTTCTTCAGGGGCTTGTAATGGGAGCTGTGAATGGTTGGGAGTTTCTCGGTGTATTAGGGGCTAGAGATAAGGCAACAACTTCCCAGCAGCTGAGAGTTGCTCTCTACCTCAAGGCTTTTGGACTTATTGTCCAGGGAAATCTTACTCTGTGGAACCACATGGACAATGAGGGTCTACGACCTGGTTGCTGTACTCAAATCCCTACCTACAAATAAGCTTACCAAAGAGATCACTGAGGGCAATGCCAGGCCCTGCATCAAGGTGGAGGAGTTGATGACTCTGTTAAAGTCATGGGAGACAATCTAGTCTTCCGTGTTGCTCAGGATTCTCTTGTGGGACTTCCCATCACTTGCTCTACCACATTCTTGATGTAAAACTTTGAAGCTTTCTTTAAACAGCAGGTCAGATCCATGACAGACTCTTGGCAGTGTTGTTGATTACAAGGATGATACTCTGGACAGCACCATGACCATCACATGACCATGATATATATCATGGTTTGCCAGAGGGGACACCCACAGCCTGTGGGTGGCATTGATGGCATGCACTGTGATTATCAGTTCCTCCATGATTTGAAAATTTTCTGGATGATCATAGGCAAGAGGGCCATGCATTTGGTAGTTTAGATGACATTGATGACAATCTTGAGAATTCTCATGTTTCTCCTTGCACATGGGAATTCCCATTGCACACAGGGGGGATCAACAGAAGGGACAAAGATGAGGACCTTTGTGGCTTCATCTTCAAGTAAACCTCAGCTTTCTCAAAGATAGCAAAGATATTAAGAGACTTTACACCAACATCACCCCCATTTCATGTTGGTGGGGGGTAAGGCCTGATAGTTTTAAATTTGTATGCATAGGACATAATTAATGTGCTCCATGAAGTTACTCACAATGATGACTTCATTGGTATGTGATGGATGAGGAGGAGAATTGAACAGAGGAACAAGTAGAGAGTTGGGGATGTGGTTGAGGCATTAGAGTACAACCACATGGGGATATTTGGCTGGCCAAGTTTCTTCTAAGTGTTCTTGCATAGTTCAAAGGCCTAGCAAGAAGCTCAAGTTTATATCAGGGTAGGCCTATAGATTTTTGAGAACTAGCCAGAACCAAGTCACCATTCCAACTCCACTAACTTGCCGCCTTTTCTCTTGCCTGCTCCCATTCCTCCCAAACTTGCCCATCCCTATGAAAATGCCTGACTTGATATCAAGGAAGTTCGCTGCCTCCCTCTTGTATCTTATGCACTTGGAATTGTAACTATATGCCATGATCTTTCCTGGGTCATTGCTTAGCTGAGGACAAACAATTCTCAATAGTAACCTGGTTATTATTTAGGCAAGTCAAGTGATAGTCTTAAGAATTTAAAAGAGTATAAACTATAGAAGTGACAACCCTGTCCATGGGCTGTCTCACAAAATAGAGATCATTTATAATGTTCTAACCAATAGATTGTACTTCCTCATTTATTTGATGAAGAAATAAAGATTTATGCTTAGCATTTAACATTATCACTTTGAGTTCCCATACTGTTCTTTTAATCTGAGTTTAAAGAACTTAGTATGACATTTTCTCAGTTTTGAAATAAGACTGTAATGCTCAGGGACCTTTGTTATGTTGCAATAAGTTTTGTACTTTCTATCCTAAGTTGGGTGAGAAGTGATGCAGAAAGAGAACATCCTCCCATCTAATCGTTTAAAAATTTAATCTTAGGCTTAACCCTTTTAAACAAGTTTCCCAGTTATAACACTTAAAACTCTACCTGGATCTTAGATTAAACAAAATATGATTTTGATCAGGCATAATGTATTAATAAAATGTCAGTTTGTGTGACTTTTAAATGAGATAGGAAATGTATGATGACCGGCAAATTACCTTTCATTAAAAAAAAAAAAAAATCACAAAATAAAACCGTAAGTTCTTTCCAAGTATTTACTTCTGAATTTGTATACTTCTCATATTCTTATCAACCACATTTATGTTTTCTGGCTTGTTATATAGGAAAAATAAGCAGCTTCATAGAATGAAACAAACTGTAAACCAGTTAAACTTCACTAACAGGCAAAATTCCCTTTTGCATTTTTCTGATGACTCTTCTTTGAGTTTTGTACCATGTAGTTCTAACACTCTCCCTTCCATAAGCCTTCATTCGTTGAAGATTTTGGCACCAACTCACAGGAGTCGTGACTTCCAGAACTCTTGACATAATCATAGATAATATCATCATTCTGGTGAGGAAATCCATCAAGCTTCAACTTGACTCCCTTAACAAAACAACTTCCATTCTATACGAGCAACCCATCCTCAACTTCATCTTCCCCAATCATTTCTGAAGTTGGAAACTCCAGTATAAACATTGTCTAGGGACGCCTGGGTGGCTTAGTGGTTGAGCATCTGCCTTCGGCTCAGGGCATGATCCTGGGGTCCTGGGATCAAGTCCTGCAGCAGGCTCCCTGCAAGGAGCCTGCTTCTCCCTCTGCCTATGTCTCTGCCTCTCTGTATGTCTCTCATGAATAAATAAAATCTTAAAAAAACAAAGCATTGTCTCTGACCATAGCTTCTTAGTCATCCAACTTTCACCTACCATGCCCCGTTGAGTTTCCTAGGCCCTCAAGCTCCTAGACCTTCATTATTTCTCCCCCTTTCCTGGCTAGAAATATTTCTCTGACTATTCTCTTTCCTGGGCCTTACTTTCCTCCAGTGATATCAGCCTCCCAAGTCCTGACCTTGGCTAAAAGGTAAAACTGACCTTTTCTGCCCTATACCTAGTGTTGAATATTGCTGGAGGAAATCACAGCTTGTTATTACTATATAATTTTGGTCCTCAAATCTCAGTGAGACACTCAAAGTGATTCTAGGAAGTAGTTTCTCACTTACTTCATGGGTACTTTTCCTTAAGCACTGACCTCCTTTCTCAGCAGATGACATTCCCCCATGTTTCACAGTGAGAAGTTGGAACTTTTCAGGAGTTTTCTCCAAATTTTTTTTCCTCAGAGTCTATGTTTTCCCACCACTTATGCCACTTGGCTGACACACAAAATAAGATCTCAGCTAGACATAAGATTATATTAAACAGGGGCAGAAAAGAGGGTCATTATATCAGAATACTGGGAAACATCTTTTTGCAGTGACTTTTTTTGTTTTTGTTTTATAGCAACAAGCTTTCCAACTCATAGATGATGTAGGATAGCCCTATACTAGGCTCCGTGAAACCAGTGACATCACCAAAAGTGTCTCATTCATGTTTCATAGTCATTATTTGAATGAGTGGAGTATGTGAATGAATGAACAAATGTGATAATTCCTGAGGTGAATGAATAAATGTAGAAGTATAAAAAAAGTTTTCTACCCAGAAACTTATGATATAATTTAGAAACATCTGAACATGACATAATGTTTTGAATTGTGTGGGTAAAAAATTAGAGGTAAGGTAATATATAAGAAGGTGCTAATTATATAGTCCAGGTAAGGTAATTCAGACAGAAAGGGTTTTTTAGTTGTTTTTTTGCTTTTGTTTTTGAACACAAGGGAGATCACAGCCCCTATATCATTGCATGTTCTAGGTTTTCAATATTCAGGAGATAAAGAGTGACTATTCATATTGCCGGAGAGGAGTGTTAGACCATGAAATTTAATACAATATAGAAAGAAAAAGGAGCCAAAGAAAAACTGTAAGTAAAGGCAGTGGAGCAGGGGCAGGTAGTGGATATTAAGGATGTACTTTAAAATCTCATGGTGGGAAAGAAAAGGAATGCATAAACAGTTTATAATATATAAACACCTGTTTATGAATATTTCATGCATGTATGTGGTCACCACCAGGGGGCGCATTTCCTTCTTTTTTGCAGTATGAGCTGCCAAAGAGGGGAAAGTGCTTCCACAGGAGCCAAGCGAAAGAAAAATCCCTGATCTGTTTTCCAGTCACAGGAAGCATTAAAAGTCCCTCTTTTAGCCAATGGTAGGTTTAAATAGGATTCTAACATAATTTGCATTTCACCACAGAAATAGTGCCATAAATAATGGTTAGATTTTGCAGATTGATTCCAAAAGCATATATTTTAACTAATTTTTGATGTAGTTAGAAAAACAAATATAAAACTATTAATGTAATTATATGTAATTATATATGATTATAATACTGTGTATATATGTATTTTTTTTGTGTATATATTTTTTCAATTGTATTAGTATTTATAATTTTTATGGAAAAGTTTCCCCAGCATAGAATTTTGGAACTTAGTTCATTTAAATCAGTGACTGCCTATTACTCCAAGTCATTAAACAAATGCCAAATGAACAGAGGTTATGTATTCACCCTTAATATTTTCCTATCTTCTGAAATGTAGACTTACTTATTAAAGAAACAATAAGGATTTACCAATACAATTCAAGATAACCTGCTTTCTGTTTTATGAAAGAATAAAATGTTCAGCTTTATTTTTGCAGGTTGATAAAAAGAGACAAGCCTCCCCTCCTTCACCATCCCTAAGCACTTGATCACCATTGTCTGGAAATAAATTATAAAAGTTCCAGGTTAGGTTAAAAATGAGCTGTACTGTGCTTATCAAAGAGCTTCAGACTCTGCAAATACCCTCTGCATCACAAATACAAAGACATGTTCATTGTACATCCATTTTTCAGCCTAATTTGTTCCTAATGCCAACACAGGTAGAAATTCCTGTCATTAACATTATGTTCAAGTGGGAAAGACAGATACTATTAGCAAAGTTTTTTACTTGTTTTGTAGCAGTGCTCTGACATTACAGCCAAATGTGGTCAAGGTCTGTGGCCTGCCTTATTCCTCAGGACCGTGCCCCTTTCAGATTTCAAGATCAGTTCAATGCTTGCTACTCCCTCTGCTAAAAGGCAGTTGGGATTATAAATCACTAATGAAGATTTGTTCCTAGTTAAGCCAATGGAGAAAACACTGTTTTATTGAAGTACACTTGACATACTATGTTATATTCATCTCAGGTGTATGACATAGTGATTGGACAATTCTGCATTACTCATTGCCCACCCTGATAAATGTAGTCACCATACAAAGTTATTACAATATTATTGACTGCATTCTCTATGCTGTATTTTTCCTATTTATTTTATGATTGGAGTTTGTACCTCTTAATCCCCTTCATCTCCCTACCCATCTCTCTCCCCTACCACCGGTTTGTTCTCTGTATTTTAACTGTTTGTTCATTTGTTTTCTTTTTTTAAATTCCACACATAAGTGAAATAATATGGTATTTGTCTTACTCTGTCTGACTTATTTCACTTAACATAATACCCTCTAGGTACATCCATGTTGTCACAAATGAGAGATTTCATTCCTTTTTATGGTTGAGTAACATCCTACGTCGTGTGTGTGTGTGTGTGTGTGTGTGTGTGTGTGTGTGTGTGTGAGAGAGAGAGAGAGAGAGAGACTGACCTCTTCTCTATTGATGGATGCTTAAGTTGTTTCTATATCTATATCTTGGCTATTGTAAATAATGCCACAATAAACATAGGTACCTGTATCTTTTCGAATTACTGTTTTTGTTTCCTTTGGGTAAATAACCGGTAGAGCAATTACTGGATCATATGGTATTTCTATTTTTTAATTTTTTGAAGATTTTTATTTATTTGAGAGAGCTAGCATGAGAAAGGGGGAGTGGCAGCGGGAGAAGCAGACTCCTGGCTGAGCAGGGAGGCTGACATGGGGCTCGATCCCAGGACCCTGGGATCATGACCTGAGCTGAAGGCAAATGCTTAACTGACTGAGCCATCCAGATACCCCTATTTTTTTATTTTTTGAGGAACCTCCATACTGTTTTCCTATAGTGATCGCACCAATTTGTATTCCTATCAACAGTGTAGGAGAGTTCTCTTTTCTCTGCATTCTCACCAACACTTGTTGCTTCTTGTGGAAGACCCACCAGAGTTTCATCAGGTTCTTGGGTTGATTACTCCAAAATATTTAATCATCACTCGTCTAGATTCCTTATTTCTCTTCTCCTCCTCTCCTTCCCTGTCCTGATTTGAGGACATCTGATTAAGATCATCCATTCTAGGATTAAAAACACAGGAGTTGAAATCCTGATTTTTTTTTTTTTGCCACTTAATAGCTATGTAATTAGGGTACATTTCTTTTTTGTCACACAGTTTACTTATTAAGTGAGATAGTAACTAATTGCAACTGCCGAAGCAGGTGAGGTGTTAAATGAGCTACAACTAAAATTTGGTTCTAAATTTGAGAGTGCATCAGAATCACCTGGGAGGGCTTGTTAAAACAGAAATTAGTTGGTCCCATCCTCAGAGTTCAAGGATGGGCTTGAGGAATTACATATCTACCAGGTTTCAAGGTGAAGCTGTTGCTGCTGCTAGTCTGAGGACCACAATTTGAGAACTAAAGCTTCCTTTCTGAAACAGTCATGGAAACAGTTATTAGACCATTTGTTTGCCCATCACCTTGCTTACCAGGGTAAATTCTATTGCACTGTCACACAAGCCTTCATTACAGCATCTACCATCAAAAGTTACAGCTCAGGCTTCCAAATCTGGCATGCCTGCTGGGTTCTGTCCAGCCCTAGTAGTTAGGAAGAGAATGGATTTTCAGTTTTCAAGGAACACTGTCTAGTAGAAATATAATGCATGATATATATATGATTTAAAATTTTCTAGTAGCCACATTTTAAGAAGGTAAAAGTAATTTTAGTAGTATATTTAACATAAACTATCATCATATGATAGGATATTGTTATATTAACATTTTATCGATGCAAAATATTGAGATATTTTACATATATATGTATGTGTATGTATGTTTTTTGTACTAAGCCTTAGAAACCTGGTGTGTGTTTTACATTTCCAGCACATCTCAGTTCAGACTAGCTGCATTTCAAGTGCTCAGTAGCCCCATGTGGCTAGTGGCTGCTACACTAGGTGGCACAAGTTTTAGAGTATTTGTGAGTGGGAGAGATCCAGATTGTCCCATATGTGTTCTTAGAGTGTACTGGGCTCTTTGTGCTATAGATTCTCCTGTCATAGGAGTAGCACAACCTCATAAAAGGCCAGGCGCTGTTTTGTGACACACTGGAAGGCCTGGGTCTGGAATTGTAACAGAAAGTCATATGTTTCACCAAGCAAAGAAACTGTCCTTAGGGATCTGTTATGATGCTTCTAAAATATTCATATTTCCAAAATTACCTTTTCTTCCTTGAAGTTAAATTCACAGCATACACATCAATCTGATATTCCAGTCAAGTCTAGGAGTAATGAATGAGCTGCTTTTCCTTCTTCCTAGGAGAGACTCTAGGAGAGCATTTTGAATAGAAATCTCCAGGCAAATCGCCATGTATGTAAATTAGAATCACCATCTCCCAATTCAGCTTTTTTCCCATACTGTGGCCTCTAGTGCTCATACCTAGGAAGACAATGCCTGGGATGAAAAAGCCTACTAACCCTAGAGATTTCCACAGCGGATGTGATTGAATACTAAATTAATGAAAATGCTCAGTCTAAATCCCCCAATTGTATTCCGACAATACCGAAACTTGTTTTAGTCAGTTATATTCATCTCTACTCAAAAGGTCCTTTAACCACTTTTGTAAACATCTCAGCTTGAAAATCATTTTCATTTTGTCTCTCCACAGCCAAGTGTTTAGGTTCTGTAACAAAATAGTTGTACTTTGTAAGTTTTTAGGTCCTACTTAAATCTTGAAAAAGGGACAATATTTCAGAAGTATATTTCATGGGTCAGATGTTTTAGATTTGCTGTGGGATCACTGAAGTTATGCCATTAGTTGAGAATAAGAAATAGCATGTAATAGCATGTAATAGGTCTCTGAATTTCTCTGGAACCTCTGACCACATCGAGGCATTTTTCAGATACATGGCTTATCAGGGAAGGACAATATTAGTTTGAGCCATATGAAACTATAAGTCTCCAGTGGTGGGTGGAGACATGTTCTATGGAAGTTGAAACAGGGAACTGTACTTCAGGGGCACTGGTCTAAGAATCAAGAGTTGGGTGGATGTTAAACATTTATTTCCTTTACATAGTTTATTTATTTTATATTCATCAATCCCTTAAAAAAGTTGGCCGCCTGTTCCACATTTGGGGAGATGTAGTATTTTTAAAATGGACAACTTATTTTAATACAAGAGACTCAAGAGAGAAGTCTCTAGGCAAAAGCCAGCCCTGTCATCCCTAGGGAAGCTGAGAAGAAGCAGGTATTTTACTGTCAATTTTATATGAAGGCAGGGTGCCTTGGCTGGCATCTGAGCTGCATTTCTATTTTTCTGTAATTAGCAGAGTAACTGATTGACTATATTTTTGAAAATATTCTGGAATTTTCTTCAGCAAGTGATATTTTAGAATCTGAAAGATACTTTGCCAAATGCAGTAGATATGATTTTGAAGTTTTACATAAATAAAAATTGTGTAAATTAACAAATGTCAATTTTCAATTAGAATTGAAATATTACCTTAATTTTTAAATGATCTTTAACTAGCAGTGGTTACTAACAGTCACTCTGCTCATTAATTATTAATCTCTCACAACTCTTTTAGTTGTAAACAAATATTTCAATCTATCCAAAGTGATTTTGTCTAAAATAATACTTCCATAATCTTTTAGCTTTGCTAAAAGATCTTTATAATGGAAATTAAACCCTTTATTTTATCTGCTTTGTAATTTAGATGTCAAAATATTAGGTTTATATAGTAATCACTTTGCTCAAAACCTTTAATGGGACCATCAAAGCCTAGATTTGCCTAAATTTAATCAACTTCTTTTTTCCCTCCTCTCATTAAACTTTCGTTTAATGGGTCTCAAAATTCTGTGACAGATTTTTGGTCAAGTTGTTTCCATTAAAAAATTACTGATTTTGAAAACTAATGACTTAAAACTGCCACACAAACACACAAAACCCAAATGGTCCAGAAAACATTCTTTCCTTCTGAAGGTTTTATAATGCATTGTTATCATTAACTAGTCTTTTATTATTAAACTTAAATGGCCAATTGACACAAACAGTTCTGAGACCATTCTTCAACCACTCATTAAGACTGGGGTGCCAGGTGTTGGGGATAATATTCATTTAGCCATCTGAGATTTCTGGGCAGACTTGGTAACCTTACAAGCTCCATCTGCCTTCTTGTCCACTGCTTTGATGACACCCACAGCAACCATCTGTCTCATGTCACGAACAGCAAAACACCCCAGAGGAGGATAGAGAAGCTCTCAACACACGTAGGCTTGCCAGGAACCATTTCAACAATGACAGTATCGCCAGATTTCAAGAATTTAGGACTATCTTCCTGTCTTTTCCCAGAACAACGATCTATCTTCTTCAGCTCAGAAAACTTGCAAGCAATGTGAGCTACATGACAATCCAGCACAGGTGCATATCCAGCATTGATTTGGCCTGGATGGTTCAGGATAATCACCTGAGCCATGAAGCCAGCTGCTTCCATTGGTGGGTCATTTTTACTGTCACCAGCCACATTGCCACGATGAACATCTTTGACACATACATTTGTTTAAAGATTTTATTTATTTATTTATTTATTTATTTATTTATTTATTTATTTATTTATAGATTTTATTTATTTATTCATGAGAGACACACACAGAGAGGCAGAGACACAGGCAGAGGGAGAAGCAGGCTCCATGCGGGAAGCCTGACATGGGACTCGATCCCAGGTCTCCAGGATCACGTCCTGGGCAGAAGGTGGTGCTAACCGTTGAGCCACCCGGGCTGCCCAACACATATATTCTTAACATTGAAGCCCACATTGTCCTCAGAAAGAGCCTCACTCAAAGCTTTATGGTGCATTCTGACAGACTTTACTTCAGTCGAATTTTGACTGGAGTAAGGGTGACCATCATGCCAGGTTTATGAATACCAGTCTCCACTTGGCCCACAGGGACAGTACCAATACCACCAATTTTGTAGACGTCCTGGAGAGGCAGACGCAAGGGCTTATCAGTTGGACAAGTTGGTGGCAGAATGCAATCCAGAGCCTCAAGCAGTGTGGTTCCACTGGCATTCCCATCTTTACGAGTGACTTTATATCTCTTGAACCAAGGCATATTAGCATTTGGCTCCAGCATGTTGCCACTATTCAGCCAGAAATTGGCACAAATGCTACTGTGTCGGGGTTGTAGCCAATTTTCTTAACGTAGGTGCTGACTTTTTGACAATATTCTCATATCTCTTCAATATACGAGGCTGTAGGGTGGCTCAGTGGAATCCATTTTGTTAACACCAACAATTAATTGTTTTATACCCAGTGTGTAAGCCAGAAGGGCATGCTCACAGGTCTGCCCATTCTTGGAGATACTGCTTCAAATTCACCAACACCAGCAGCAACAATCAGGACAGCACCGTCAGCCTGAGATGTGCCTGTAATCATGTTTTTGATAAAGTCTTTGTGTCCTGGGGCATCAGTGCTGGTCACATAATACTTGCTGGTCTTGAATTTCCACAGGGACATATCAATGATACCATGTTCACGTTCATCTTCAGTTTATCCAAGATTCAGGCATATTTGAAGGAGCCCTTTCCCATCTCAGCAGCCTCCTTCTCAGATTTTTTGATAGATTTTTTGTTGATCCCACCACATTTGTAGATCAGATGACCAGTAGGGATAGATTTGCCCAAATCCATGTGTCCAATGATGACAATGTTGATGTGAGTCTTTTCCTTTCCCATTTTGGTTTAGGTTTAGTGGTGGTGTTCATGTCACCTGTGTTCTGGCAGCAAATCCATTGCCGAAAAGCTTTAATCAACTTCTTAATCCCACCACTTTCCTATAGACACTCCCATTCAACCATACCAGTGTTTTCATGTTCCCCCATCATTTGCCATATGCACTATTCTGTTCCTCCAGCCAGAGACCCTTCCCCATATCTTCTCTGGAACAAACCTTATTCTTTCTTCTAGATCCATCTCAGCTCTTCTCTTGATAGTGACCATTTCAGCTTCAGGTTGGATATTCCCTCCCTTAATCTCACAATGCAGCTATCATCTGAACCTCAGCCATGCTACCTTGAAGTGCTTTTTAGCAATTTGTATTCATATCATTAATGAAGTTACTCTACAAATATTTACTGAGACCCCACTATGTACCATGCAATGGTGTGAGGGCTGAGGGTAGAGTAGTGAGCACAATTATTTGTTCTCATGGACTTTGCAGTCTCTATCTGGAGAGATAATCAGTAAATGACACTAGTAAAAAAAAAAAATCCTCACAAATATCTGTATATTATAACACTCAGCATTTTAGCACCTGCCTTTGGCCCGGGGCATGATCCTGGCATCCCGGGAACAAGTCCCACATCGGGTTCCCTGCATGGAGCTTGCTTCTCCCTCTGCCTATGTCTCTGCCTCTCTCTCTCGCTCTCTGTGTGTCTCTCATGAATAAATAAATACAATCTTTGAAAAAAATAACAATCATGGTAGATGCATGCTAGAAATGAAGGATCTCATCTTAGAGACATAGGGAATAACTCCAACCCCATCCCCCACTCTGGTAAAGTGGTGTTTAAGCTGACGATCAATGACAGGCTAAAGTTTGCCAGGTCAGAGGTTTGGGACAGCTATTGAAGGTAAAAGCAATGGCCTAGGCAAAGGTCTAGAGGCAGAAAGAGCTAGGCTGACTGAAGTGATAGGAAGAAGTTGTAAACTCCCTGATGGCATTGCCCATCCCTGAAATTTCTTTGCATCCCACCACCACGCCCTGCTCTGTTCATAGTGGGTTCTTACTTGCCATTACATAGTGGTGTTGGTTACACTGGCATTTCTTGATCTGGAAATCAGGATATAATTTTCTATTCTGATCATTCTTTTTAAACTCTGGGAATAAGGAGATAAGATAATTTTTTAAAACCTACCCCTTCATCTCTTGACCAGGCACTGTTCTTCTCAGCAATGGAATTTCTTGGGAATCCAAGGCCCAAAGTAATTATTTCATTGTGTGAAATCCTAATTATAGTATATAAATAGATTTAATTTAATAGCTCTAAGAGAAGAAAGTACACTATTTGCAAATGGTTACCCAATAGGACATATTTCCTTTATTCAGCAAACTTTAGCAACAGCATTGTTTTAAAAGGAAGTGAGGAAAAATACTGAGAATACTTTTGGAGGGGTAGCACATATTCTCCCTGATAGTGATTATGCTAGGGAAGAGAAGCCATACTTATTTGAGAGTATTTTCTAAGGCCATCTATAGGAATAAGTAGTGTTCAATTAAAAAAAAAAAAAAAAAAAAAAAACAAAGTGCCAAAACCTGTATACTTACTGCAGTTGCGATTTATTTATTCCATAATAATTTATTCTTTGAAGAGATTACTTAAATATTTTTATATTGAGTGGCTCAGGGAAATAAAAATTCTGCCCAGTTTTATTTTTTATTTTTATTTTTTTAAGATTTTATTTATTCATGAGACACACAGAGAGAGAGAGAGGCAGAGAAGCAGGCTCCATGCAGAGAGCCCGACATGGGACTCGATCCCCGGTCTCTAGGATCACACCCTGGGCTGAAGACAGTGCTAAACCGCTGAGCCACCTGGGCTGCCCTCTGCCCAGTTTTATAATCAGTTATCGCTCAGCACCCATATTACATTGGACTTCTTGACATGTTTCTTAAACCCTTTGATAACTGCTCTGGGCAGTTAAATAAGACTCTTGCACAATCTCAAAGCAAGGCATCATTTTCTCTTTCCAGTTTTAGTAAGGTTCACGCTAATCTTTTAGATTTCTAAAATCTAAAATCATTTAGATTTCTTTGTGCCTTCTCAGAAAGAATGTCTAATTCGTGTTGAAAACTTTACTTTTTTTTAAGATTTATTTATTTATGATAGACATAGAGAGAGAGGCAGAGACACAGGAGGAGAGAGAAGAAGCAGGCTCCATGCCGGGAGTCTGACATGGGACTCGATCCTGGGACTCCAGGATCACGCCCTGGGTCAAAGGCAGGTGCTAAAGCGCTGAGCCACCCAGAGATCCCCATGTTGAAAACTTTAAATGGATCACTTAGACGGTTTTGCTCATGGAGAAGGAAGCCTTTGATGGATCCAAACAAGAGGTTTTTCTCGAGACCTATGAATTCTGAGAAACTCAGGAAGGCTTTGGGAGTCACAGCCAAGAGTGATAATGAATGGGCTGTGACAGTTTACTGGGTGATGAATGCTTTGGAAGGCAGAGGAAGGAGCAACAGTTGTACTTGGGGGCCAAAGAGGATTTCAGAGAGGAAGCAACATTAAGGGAAATTTTGGAAGATAAATTTTATCAAGTGTACAAAGTAGATGAGGGCTGTCCCAAGCAAAGAGAACAGAATCACAGAAACATGAAAGAAGTGCTTAGAAAATTGCAATCATTTGGAAAGGGAGGAGTGCAGAGCAGATGTGGGGTAGGGTAGAGTAGGGTAGAAGGTAAGGATGGGAAGGAGTAGGATCAACTGGAGGAGCAAGACTGAAGGTGTGGAAACTAGCTAGAATACTGTAATAGTCCGTAATGGAGATGACAGGGACATGAATGAAGTAGTGGAAGTGGCAGGAAAAGAATAGAAAATATTAGGAAGGCTCTTAAGAAGTAAATCACAGTGTGGCAGTTGATTAGTTACAGAACATGGGGAAGGAGAAGTCTAGGATGGCATTTTTATCCACTTTGCCCTTAATGTGATTCTGCATCACTGTTTCTTAAAATCCAACATTAATTTATTCGATTAACATGTATTGGGGGTCTATTATGTGCTAGATGTCATACCAAACACAGAAGATACAAATTCATTTATTTAACATATTGCATTGGCCCCTGCTCTATGGTCAAGCACTGTTCTAGACTCTTAGAATCTAGCAATGAAGGAAGCACAAAATCTTTTGAGACAAGCAAAAAAAAAAAAAAAAAAATACACAAAATGGAAGAGTAAATGTTTCTCTTTATTAACTTGACTGGAAGCAGGGGCCATGCCTTCTCAAACAGCTGCTTTGAAGTGACTAAGCGGGGACAGAATTTTTTATATTGTTAAAAGGAGTCAGTCTGTGAATAGGTAACTGAAATTCTGACAATAAAAACCAGAGCAAAATATCAAGCATCCTGGCATTCAAATGTTAGCAAAATAGGATGTTGGTGATATATGTGGGCATGTGAAAGAACAAAAAGACTTCCATAATTCCTCTCAGAAAGGTATAAATGATTATTTCTTAGTAATGTAACCATAATGTAGAACCAAGTGGAAGGGAAAAGCCAACATGAGACCGGAGAAATTTAAGATAGTTTTACAAAATACAGTCTTTCAAATTCTTGCTCTTATGAAATTACTTTTAGTGCATAAATAGATGATAAACAAAATGAGTCAGTACATTATGTAGTTTATTATAAGGTGATATGTTTTACAGAGAGAAATATAGAGCAGGGAATACAAATAAGACGTGCGAGTGTGTTCGCGCATGTGCACGCACATGCATGCTTGCGTGCCTGTGTACTATGTGAAGAAGGCTGATTAGGGAAGAACCACTGAGACAGTGACAGATGCAGCTAAGAAAGTGTGCCTATCTCCAAGAAACTCAGTGTCCTGGACAAATCAGGCAAGTGCTGTACCATTGTGAGGCATTCTGTATTAGGGGAATGCACAGAGTGTTATGGAAGCCCATGCATTGAGCACCTAACCCAGTTGGGATATGGGGGGATGGTTAAAGAAAGCATCTCAGATGACGTACCACCTTAGCTATAACCTGAAATTTGAGTGAGAGTTAGTTGGTGAGACAAAGGATGAAAGTTTTCAATCTAGGAAAAAGAAGCACCATATGCCAAGGTGTAAAGGTGTGATGGTTTGGAACTTTCAGGGAACTTCAGTAGCTGAGTATAATTGGAGAACAGGGTGTGTATGGAGGAATAACAGTAGTGAGGAAGGAAGGGCTGAACCATGGATGGAGTTGAACTTCACAACAAGGCATCTGGATTTTAAACTGAAGGCAATGTGTGTGCATGTGTGTGTGTGTATGATCACTGAAGGATTTTAAGTGCTAAAAGGATTTTAAGCAAACAAGTATTTGTTTTTAGAAAGATCAGGCTAATGGTATGATAAAAATGGATTAGAAGAAACTAGGGAGGAAAAGAATACTATGGAGTTAGGGGGACCAATTTAGAATGTCATCAGTACATTCAGGCAAGAAATGAGGAATGTCTGAAGAAGCCATAGGCAGGGTAATAGGTTGTAGGAGGCAAATCCAGGAGCTATTTAGATGATTTCTGTTGACAGCTCGGACTTTCAGGGCTAACCTCCATCTTCCCAACCTTTCCCTCAGGTGACCAAGGCTAAAAGCCCAGACAAACTCTTCTACTTAAAACCTCAGACCTAATGAATTGGTCTTCTTGTCTCTGATGTTACTCATGTAGCTGCTTAGGAACCACCGCCTCCTATATTTTATGGTGTAAATCATCCCCATTGAGCATGTACTGTGTGCAAGCATTTTGCAGAAGGATAGGAAAATGAGTAAAACATACTACTCACCCTTTGGAAGTTGAGTGGGAGGGGGAGACAGATGGGCGAACTGATAAATTCCATAAAGTATATTATGGCAAGGGTATAAGACACTGAGTAATAGAAAGTAGGTGCTCAGTAAATATTTGTGACTTCAAGGAATCAAAGACTGTGCTGTTGGAATATGAAGGAGAGATGCCAAACTTTGCTTGGGGAAGCTAGAGAAGGCTTCACAGAGAGAAAGACATTCAAACTGGGTCTTGAAGAATGAATATGTGGTTACCAGGGAGTATAGAATGGCATTCAATTAAGACATGCCTAGTCAGCTATGAAATTATTTTTCTTTTTAGAAATCCAGCTTCAGTCCACAACTATATTCTGTTACCTAAATTCAGCCTTCTGATTAGTCAGGAAGGAAATGATTTCATTCTGAAAGCAGAGACATAAATAATCACAGAAAACCAAAAATATAAATGCTTTTTATTCTGATTCTTCTGTTAATCTATAATTAACATTTAAAATAAAAATCCAGGGGGAAGCTAATTCTAATATTTGAAATGATTGAGGAAACAGATTGAGGAAAGTCTAGGGAAGGCCTACATCTTCTTTAAGCATCGATGAATAGGATGAGTTCAACCAAGAATCCCAAGTTCCATTTCATTCTACATCAGCCATGTCTTTCCTAAATGAGTCGAAAGTATTAAAACAGGCACTAAATTTCGGTAGCCCTGAAATGGTGCCAATTGCAGTCATGGAAATTCTTGCAGGCAACATGACCAGGCTAGCAGATGACATGAAAGAGTTGGGGATGACTAAAGCTTGAAGTTTCCACAGCTAGAAGTTCCCACATATTTCTTCTGTTTAGCTTCTTATCACACTTAAAATAGGGCAGAAATTCCAAACCAACAGCACCTCTCTGAGATAGCAATGAGAACCATTGAGGCAAACATTTCATTCTGGTTAATACTGAATGAAGTCATAAAAGCTCTCTTTGAACTAGTTATAGTTTTGCATTTTCTAAAGATGTAATGTGAGACTTGGGTTTGTAGTAAGAATGTTAGTAACTAGTTCTCCAGCTACTGACCTTCAACCAGAGGTAACCCTTCCTGCCAGTGGCAAACAAAGTCAAAACTAAGTAACATTTGGGAAGGAGATAGCACACATAATTGCTATTTTTTGGGGACCTCTTTGGAAATACATCTTAAGTTTCTTTCTGTATTACCTACGCATTCTGGGAAAGGGCAAAGCAAGTAAGAGACCTAACTACTTACTGAGGCCTTGACTGTAGAATAGGCACCTGCCCTTTAGCTCTGAGGCCACAATGGTTTACCTCTGGTTCCTATTTCCCTACCAGATGGAATGCTTTCCTTCCCCCTCCAACCTCCTCCCAATTCCTTCTCCAACCCTCTAAGGCCAGGGTAAGCTCTACACCCTCCAGAGAGTTGGAGAACAGGAAGGGATAGGATGGGCCAAATATAAGAATGGCCCTGAACAGAAAGGAGACGGTTCTGCTCAGGAGGAGGGTGCCTTGGAGTACAGGAGTTTAAGTAATATAAATATAAGAAATATAAGTAGGAATAGAGCCAAATTCTGAAGGTCTTAAAAGCTGCACAAAGGAATTAAGACTTAATGTAGTGGACGATAGGAGCCGTTGTAGGTTCTTCAACAGGACCTCAACATGGTAAATTATGTATGTGTTTGAAAGATTGATCTGGCAGCATTGTAGAGAATAAATGAGACATGGAAGAAAGCAACTTGCAGATTGTAGCAATTTTTGAAATTTTTGCAGTTCTTCAATTCCAGCTGACCATGTGGTAACAATGAGAATGGGGAGGAAAGGAAATTAGGTTATTACCGCTCATTATCCAAATATCACTCCTTGAAAACATTGGTGGGGGGGGGGGGATTGGGAAAATTGGGGTCTCATTAGGAATCTCAGAGAATAGCTAAACAAGTTTTCCGGTGAACAGTTGGGAAGGTAACATGATCCTCCAGTGTTCCATAACCTGCGTCATTTAAAAATGTCTGACTTCTCGCATTCTTGTCAGTGGAAGCCTAGACACGGTGCATAGAAGCCAGTATTTGTGGAATGCAGACTTTCCAAGTCAGAGAAGAAAACTTCAATCCAGAGGGAAATGAGATAGCTAGCATTTCTATGACAGAGAGCTATGCGTTGCAGAATCTGCTCTTACCTGGGGTGGGGTCCCAGTGCTGTCTCAGATGGCACTTGAAGGACACAAATAAAAAAGATAAGCCCTGCTAAGCAATATCTAAATTCTCTTCAGGTTTACATTTCTTTTGACATAGCCATAGGATTTTAAGCCCACTGTAGGTTATATTTTTTTAAAGAATTCTTAACATATTTTCTTAGGCCTCTGTCTTTACTTGTTGGATAAACACCAAATTAGAAGAGCAAATTTCCACATTTCATTCTTATTTTTATGCATCTCATATTCTTTATCCATGAACATATTCTATATTATAACAGCATGAGAATCTTCATCATTATTAAGCATAACAATTTCTACAGTACTCAATATTCCTTTTTCAAGCATAGTATGAAACCATCAACAGTGAAAGGCTGTATCATTCATGGTGAAAAATCAAGAGAAGGCCATTTTAGCATGCCTACTACAAAATTGTCATTGATTACCAAAATTCAACTTTGGTAGACTTTTTTAAAATCAAATTTTCTAACAAATTAAGGAACATTGATAACCTATATTTTGATGACACCCTTAATATCATTTCCTTCCTTTTATCCACAAACATTTGAGTGTCTCCTCTATTCAGTATACTTACTGTTAGTGAATGACAGCTTCAAAAGAAGAGGTGACATCCCTCTTGCACAAGGCTGATTTCAGTCCTGTGCTCTGGATCTCATTTCCTCCCATCTTCTCTGGGGTCCTCCAAGGATTAATTAATTAAATCCATTCAGTCATTTAAACAAACATTTATGAGACTCTATACACAGCCCTTTGCTAGGTCTGGGGTGTGCCACCGAGTGGGAGAAAACTGTGTTGGAGGAGGTCATCAAGAGGAGGATGTGACCTTTAGTTGCCTGAGAGTTGGACCTAGGTAATCAAAGGACCCTAACTTCTTCACCTGTCCTTGGAGTGTGCATTCTGCCTGCTTTCTTCACACTGATGCTGCCTCAAGGTCACAGCCTTAAGATAGTAAGATGTTGTTGAGACCATCTGGATGATATACATGACTGAACCCAGTTAAGGCCCCTGTTTAATCTCTGACAGGCAGGTGTGCAGATCTACTCATCCTGCAGCCTCCATGACAATCCTCAGAAGTTCACTTACTTACTTCTTACTACTTATGAGAGCTGCTATCTACCAATCTGGAATGGTCTGCCTCTTTCTTTGGTCTTTCCTTGCCCTCCCTGTATAGGGGCCAGTTTGCAAACCAACACATTACCTGCTTTCTGGTCCATCTTCTGCCCCTCCATATCAGCAGACTCCTCCTCAGCCCATAACTCAACCAGACCCCCCAACATGAAACGTAAACATCTATGTAGCCCTCCTTTGACATAGGCTTCCACTTTGCAGTCCTTATTCCATGACACTGTGTTCTCCTGTTCTGTTTTTCGCATTTCAGACAATTCCATCTTAGCCTTTTTGATGAATTCTTCTTTCTTAAGCAATGTTTTTGTTGTTGTTGCTGTTTTGTTTTGTTTTTAAACCCAAAGTTCCATCCTCAGCCTTTTCTCTGCTGGATTTGTACCTAATCCCTAAGTATTTCTTTCATGCCTTCAGCCTAGAATTCCCCTGAACTCCAGGCCCATATTTCTGGCTGTCTTCTCAGAACAGAGACATCAAAATATGGGGATCTCCAAATTCTTAATGTCTAACCATGCAACTCTCCTTCCCACCCTCTTATTTCTTATCAACCACTCAGTTACATGGGGCTGCCTCCTTCTCTGGACTGTATAGCTCTTATCATATTAGATCAGAGCAAGTTTACAGCAGGACAATCTTGGAGAATCTCTTTCTGTGACAGAGCTAATAATCCCAACCACACAGAGTTATTGTGAAGATTAAATGAAATAATAAATAACATATTACAGAATACCTGACCTGAAGCAGACACTCAGCATATATTTGTTTCTTCTTTTTCTTTTTCTCTCCTTTTCCTCCTTTCCCCATCAGACTGTGAGCAACCTGAGGACAGGGTCTGCAATTTCCTTATTTTTGATGAAGTGTAATTGTTTAGTGAATCACAGAATCTATATAATTAGGACCTTAAAAATAGACCCTTTAAATCCAGGTTTAAAAATCTTTGAGGCTGCCAGTCTTTTAGTCTTCTGTATTCCTACTGTCAGAAGTACAAAGAAGTACGAATTTAGGATAAATTCTGTACAGTCATTGCAGTAAATATTCATTAAGGGTTTTTCTGAGGGTGTATTTTCACTTGTTTTGGGAACAGACCACCTATGTAACCTCTACTAGTGTATTCAGAACACAATGCGCAGCCCACATTTCTAACATTCACCAGAATTCTCAATCTGCACATTGTGTGAGCCAAAGGATTTCATATCCTTAATTTTAATGAAGTCTTATATTTTCATCAATTTGCATTACTTCGGATGCCAAGGTATAAATTATTTTTGGTAAAATATCATTTTCCTGTGGGAGGAAAAATCAGAGCACTGAGGACTAAGAGCATACTTTTTTTTTTTTTAAGAGCATACTTTCTTTATGAAGAATTATTTGTTGTATTTTAGCATTCATTATGACAATAGGGACAAGTGTGGCTGGATTGTGACCTTGCACTGAGAAAAAAATAATGATCCTAGATACCTCCAGCTTATAAGCAGATTTTATCTGATTACGCAGAGATCTATTTAGTGTTTTCCTAATTTAATTGTTGTATGGTATGTAGTGGTTATTTGTGTTCATCCGCTTTGAGCAAAAAGATCTACTTGTTTAAGAAGGCAGGCTGTAAGCTGGTGAGTTACAGAGCTTCCTTTGACAAAGAGAAAGTAGGTCCAGTAGAGAATTAGTGATAGTTGGGGGGCACATACAGTCAATAGCAAGGGCATGGAATGGAGCTTATAGCCTCAAAAGAAGCTAAAAGGAATAGGTCCAAAGCCTTGGGCAGCTTACAGGTCAGAAGTGCAAAAACTGAAAAGGACTACCCTGAGCTTTTTGCAGTTAAATGACTTGGAAAAGCCATTTAAACTTAGATTTTGTTTTGTTTTGTTTTCACTTGTCTTATGAGTTATTGTGTAGTTTATAAAAACAAACAAACATGTAAAGGTAAATTTTATTTGGTTACTCTAAATGAATTCAATATTGAAGTATTAATTGCATGAGGAAAATTTTTCTGTTTTTATTAGATTATTACTTGTTTATTTGTGGACTCTTTATTGAGAGTATCTTATGTGCCAGCCTCAGGATTTGATAATAACCTGCAGCTTTGCCTACAAGGAGGGGAGACACACGAACCAACACAGTGATTATATATATATATATATATATATATATATATATATATATATCACCGACATTAGGGATAGGGAGAGGAATTGGTGTTTCCAGACAAAAGAAGCTGCATGTGCAAAGATCTGAGGAAGAGGCAGAAAAGAAAAAAAAAAAAAAAACAGAGAGATTGATAAATTGAGATTGCAAGTCTTTCCTTCCTTCCATATTGAAGTGGGAGGAACATGTGGGCAGGACTGAGTGGGAGGACCCAGAGAAAAGGCTGGGATAGTAAGAGATAAGGAATGAAGGGCATGCCTGAAGGCCTTATAATCAGTAGAAAAAAATTTATCTTTATTCTGAGTTTAATGGAAAGTCACTTAAGAATGGTAAATGATGGATTAGATTTGCATTTTCTTAAGATTACTTTGGCTGCAGACTGTAGAATGGATGGGAGGGAAATGAGAGTGGAAGCTGAAGACCCAATGGAGAAAAGTAGCTTGAAAGAGAACAGTGGGATTAAGGGAGAAGTGACTGACTTCTAGATCTTAGTAGGTCTGATGGTCAGGATTTTGTGACTAAGGGCCACTGAGGCAATAGGAAGAGTCAGCATGGTAGATATAAGAGGGAACAGATTGGGGGGCATTGTCAGGAAGATGAAGAATTTAGTTTTAGGTTGCTGACTTTAGGTCAGGAGGTAGTTGAATTATAGGTTGGCTGAGAGTCATCAGCAGGAAAATGGAAATGAATTCCATGGGAGTGGGTATAATTATGTAGAATGAAAAGAAAAAAAAAGACCAATGGCAAATATCTGGGGGACACTAATAATTTAAGAGTCAAGGAAAAAAAAAATGCAGAGAAAGGTATTGGAACGCAGTGACCAGAGGACTGCCTGGGGGAATATGGGGTTATAATGCAAGGAGAAGAGAGAGATTTGAGGTGGGGATGTTCAACCTCCCATCTCAGTGTGTCACATGCTGCAGGGAGTTCAGACAATGGAGCAACAGAGACTTGTCTACTGGACTTAATAACAAAAAAGTTGGTGACTGTCAGCACTACAATTTCAGTCAAAGGTGTATGTGAATGCAAAACCCAGACTGTGGTAAAAAAGGAGTGAACGAAGCCAAGAAGTGGAAGCAACTCTTTCAGAAAATCTAGATGATAGGAGGAAAAAGAGTGAGAGCTGGGATCCCAATTGCTGCCTTGGACAATTTGCATTGACTCACTCAAGGACCTTCTTAAAGACCAGCCTTTATTGACTGGATAATTTCCCTCCACAACTGCTCTGACTGTTCCTGGCAACCTTGGTCTCCTCCTAATTCCTGAGTGATGCTCCCAAGGTCTTATCATTTTTCCTACTTGCTCTCTCCCTCCTGAGTTAATTTAGGACAAGGGAGTCCCATCCAGAGAATAACAGTGTATTATAAGGAAATGAGCACTTTTAAAAGCACTGCTCTTCATATATGATGAGATTCTTTGGCTAAACTGTTGTGTCAAATCTGATATACTGAAAGTGGCATAAATGTGGGAACAGAGAGTGTTATTAAGATATTTTAGCTATATTTTAGAATAGAAGTAGTACTGAGAGTAAGAAAAAGCCATTCCATCACCAAAGCAAATCTAATCATTCTAAATGTTTTTTATCATGAGGTAGTGAGCTCTGTCACAAATGATTGGATCCTGCATACTGATTTCATAAATCAATTTCTTCCATCAATGCTTTCTCATGGCATTGTAATCATAAATCAAATTGTATGAAGAAGCTTTTGGAAGATTGGAACATAAATGTCCCCTTGAACTTTAGTTCTGCTGGGATTACAAGTCAGGACAGTTGTGAGTAGTCCAAGTACAGGAGAACAAGCTCACAGATGTTGCTGATTCTGAGCACAAGGTAGACAAGTCTCTAAGTGAGATGGCTTTTTGTCCCTGGGAAAAGTTGAAGAAGTCAGTGGAATCCATGGAGAAGAGGAAACTTTGCAATTAATGAAGGATAGCGTCCGAAGGAGGGGGGAGATCATGTGGTGGAACACATTATTCTCATAAGTTGGAAGGAACCCAAACCAGGAGGCAGCAAAATTTCTAAAAGGGAAAAGGAATTCAGGCAGAACTGTGGATTTCATTCAGCTCTGTAAGGGGTATAGGATAAACTGTCTGCACGGTCACTGAAGCAAAGAGTACAAATAAGCTTGAAATACTTTGATATTTATATGGAAGGGCTGATTGAGAGCCTCAATAGTACAGACAGAAAAATTTTAAGTCTCATAAATGCCAGGTTTATTGAACTGAATAGGATCCTTTTTCCCATTCTACAATTTGTTGGGTTCTTTGGCTTATTCCTACTTTCCTTGTGTCCTCATGAACATTTTCATGACATATGGTATGCCCTACTTTATCAAACTACTTCTCAATTCAAAAACTCAGTGATCCAAGCCATGGTTACCTATCTTCCAGTTTGACTTCTTTCCGCTCACTTTTCTAAGCAAGAGAATACTTGTTATAATTTCCATGATGAAATAGAACATTGGAACGATCCTTAGAAACCCTCCAATTCAAGTAGTTTCTATCAAATTTGTAGATGGTGCCTATGAAATCATTGTGGATCAGTTTTCCTCACAGGTTTAAGGGCCCTAAAGCTGGTCTTCTTCTGGGAGTAGAGTGAATTTGTTTTCTGCGTGGTTGGTCTTTCACTCCCTCATTCATTCTACAAATGTTACTAAGCCATCTTACGTGCCAAGAACTGGGGGAAAAAAGTAAGATTTTAAGGTTTGCAAAGCACTTTCAAATGTATTATTATTCCAACTCTAAAATAAATGTGTGAAGCAGATGATCATGTCATTCTCCTGCTTATGAGTGCTCAGCAGCAATCCCCAGCTATAAGATAATGCCTGAACCTAATATGGCATTAGATTTAAGCCCTGGCTGTCTGAAACTGTCTCCCACCAGTCCTTGGAAGTGCCATAACTAGCAATTTTGTCATCCCAGGGTCATCAGCAGGAGGCTTACCCTCAGATCCTCAGAAATGGAGGTGTATGGGGGTAAGATGGAAAGGAGTGACCTCTTCACATAAACTCTTTGCTCTTGATCTTGTATTTCAGGTTCCTTTTCTCTACCCAGTAAAAGTGCCCTGGAGGGTATCTAGCTACAGCCTCTAAGGTGCTGTTCAGAGACCAGGACACCAAGAATTAAGGTGTCATACCAGGAGTAGAAGGCTGAGACACTTTGAAAGGTGGTCCTGTGATGGTCTGCTTTCCTGCCTGTGTGTTATGTGCTAATGACGTGGAACACTATACAATTCCCAAACATGCTAAGTAAGCCCACTCAGACCTCCATGTCTTTGGACTCGGTGTTGCTACTGGAATACTTTCTTCAGCACCCATCCATGTAGCAAACAGCTGACTCAAGCATCCTCCACTTGGGAACAGACTTCCTTGTTTGTGTGTCTGCTGAACCTTACTTCCTTTAGAGCTAGTTTTACAACTACTAAGTTCTTTTTTTTTTTTTTTTTTTTTTACAACTACTAAGTTCTAATAGCAGTTTGTCTTCACTTGTAGTCATTCAGCTGAGTCTGGGTTGGCATGACACCATGCATTCATTTCTATTAAGTGAAAACAACCACCAAAACATTTGGAATTGGATAGCAAAAGCAAGTGGTTAATATTATTTTTAAGTTGCCAACCAGTTGTTTTCATACATATATCCTTTGTGTGAGTAAGGAGAGCATGTAGATCACATCAGTAGATGGAAGACAGAGCAAGAAGTCAATTCGCTGCGTAAGGAATCTTTTTTTTTTCCTGTTCTCTTTTCCTCCCACATAAATCTGTGAAAGCTTTGTCTTGGTTTATAGATTTGTTGGCTGAATCTGAGTGATTGAAATTATAGAGGTTCAATAACCATTTTTACTCTGTAATCTTCAGATGATCATCCTTTAGATAATAATTTAAAATTTAATTTGGAGGAAGATGGACTTCTTTGTAACTCAAATAGCATCTCCTCAGAAAAGTCTCACTTTCTACTCCTGTCTAAACTTTCAATCACATTTAATTCTTTCTATCTCCTTTTCCTACTTTATTTTTTCTCCTATTCACTTAAATTATCAAACCTACTATATATTTTACTTGTTTATCTTATTATTGTCTGTCCTTCATTAAAATGTAAATTTCTTGAAGGGTTTTTGTGTTTTGTTTACTTTTGGATCCCAAGAACAAAAAACAATGACTGGTATATAGGTGGTCAAGAAATATTTGCTAAATGAATGGACACCTTCTTTTCATCAGAAATGAATCTGCTGCAAGAAGGGGTACCCTGTGGCTCTTGCATGTTTGTCCCCATGCTCCCAGGCTGTCCATGGGTCTGAGATGTGTGTTCACACTCCAGAAGCAGGGCTCTTTCTTAGTATGCACAGGTTCAGCGTCAAGCACGTCAATGACAAAGGGGGCCATGTGGAACCTAGGTCCATAGTTAGGTAGGAGAACAACACCTGGTGCTCTTTTCTCCATTTTCACTGACCACGTGTTCATACTGGTCTGGGGCGTACTATAAACTTTAAATGTTTAGTTATTTCTTCCTCAACCTGCCTTTGTGAGTAAACATTTTCCCAAATATTTATATTAAAAATGGCTATTTCTGAATGAAAGGAAGAGAGGAGTAAAGCATAATAATGAAATTGTAGAACTTAAAGCCCAATTTCTTTTTAGTTGAAGCTTTGATTCTGCCACTTACTACTTTTGTGATTTCCTTAGTTTCCTCATCTGTAAAATGGGAATAAGAATGATACCTACCTCATAGAGTGTTATGAGTGAACACATAAAACTCTTAAAAGATTTTGACTCTGTAAGTGTTGGCTATTAATACTATGTATTATTCCTGCTTGAATAATGGCCTTGAACTAAACCAGTTTACTTTTATTACTAGTGGTAAACATGTTTAGATATTTTTAATTTTATTACAACTGATATTATAGTAAATGAATCTGGCATTTTATTTTTTAAAAAGATTTTATTTATTTATTCATGAGAGACACACAGAGAGAGGCAGAGACACAGGCAGAGGGAGAAGCAGGCTCTCTGCAGGAAGCCTAGATCCAGGCATTCCAGGATCACACCCTGAGCCAAAAGCAGAAGCCCAACCGCTGAGCCACCCAGGCGTCTCAAATCTGGCATTTTATTAACCAGTATTCCCTCTGGACTGGCATTTATGCATGTAGACCACAAAAATAATGTTTAGGGGCACATGGTTGGCTCAGTGGTTGAGCGTCTGCCTTTGGCTTAGGTTGTGATCCTGGGGTCCTGGGATCGAGACCCCCCCACATCAGGCTCTTCACAGGGAACCTACTTTTCCCTCTGCCTATGTCTTTGCCTCTGTGTGTGTGTGTCTCATGAATAAATAAATAAAATCTTTTTAAAAAAATTATGTTTATAATGTTATATGTCTGGGTCCCCGGGACATCTTGAATTATCTTCTGAATTATCAGGGTTACTACAGCTCTGGAGTTGAGTGAATTTTATGGTCAAAAGAAACTAGAAGCTACTTTTGTGAAAAGTAGTAATCCATAGGTAGCAATGTGCAAAAATGCTTTAATAAGTTTATATTCTTGAATGCAAGGGATAATTAGTACGAAGACTACTCTAAATATAAGGAAATAAGGACAGTCTGGAAATCAACAATATTCTGTGCAGCCAAACAGCTCATACTGGGAGTTCAGAGGTGCTGGTCAATTAGGCCAACGCTGGATGATTTGGGCAAATAGATAGAGGTGTCCATGTTGCTTGACTCATCTCAATCTGACTTTCCTAGATCATTCATTGGACTGTAACCACAAATCCCTCCAGCATATTTATTATGCTTCATAAATCAAATGGTGCTCACCAGCAGTTTTGGTTCTTGATCTCTCTACCATTATTGCTTGCATTATGACACATTACTCTGTCCCTAACATGCACAGTCCTTGGGAAGGGGATAGGCTGAAATAAGTAAATACTGCTGTTGAGTTCTTCCCTTCATGGGTCTTCACTGAGGTTGTGGGGAGAGACTCATATAGGGAGTAAATGAAAGCAGAATAGTAGAGGTTGAATAAAGAAGAATAGAAAAGAGATTAAATTCATGAAGGCTAGGAAAGTAGATGGTAAGCAGAAAAAAAAGGGGTGGGGGGATTTGAACCTTCAGGTGCCAAAAGTTCTAAATTATGTTTGCTTGATGTTTGCATAGACAGTATTTACTCACTACATAATGAGCAATATAGCGTCAGCTTACATACAATTTCTACTTAATCCTCACAACTTATAAGGAAATAACTAATCTCTTTAGGTTACTAAGATCTGGAGGCTCAGAAAAGTTGCCGATGGTCACAGAGGTAATATTTAGGGCTTAGGGATTTGAACAAAGCTCTGAATCCGTACCCTGTGTTCTGTGGCATGTAGAGTTAGTTAAATAAGGCAGGCAGGTAGTTGAGAAACTATTCAAAAATGTCACCTATTCACAAGAGGCTAGAATCATAAGGAATAAGCCATATAGTGCATAAAGAATGATAGCTTTCTCGGGAATGGATTTTTTAAAGGAGTAAAATTTTAAATGCTTTAATGCTTCAACTTTACTCAAGTATTAGAGTTTTATTGGAACATTAGTCACACATGATGTTGAAAATACTGGAATAAGAGTTATCATGGACTAAAAATGATTCAGAGAGTATAGCAAGGGCCAAATGGGGACAAGTAAAGGGAGGAGAGGAAGGGACTGGGAGAGGTGTGTGTGTGTGTGTGTGTGTGTGTGTGTGTGTGTGTATATAAGAGAGAGATAGAGGAAAGGAGGAAAGGAGGTGAATGTGTGGTGGAGGAGGAAGGGAAGAGAGTTGTGTGCTAACACTAATTCTAAGCTAAGACCGTTTCCATGGCTAGAAGATGAGCAGATATGATATTTGTAGCAGGGAGAATAAGTCTCCACCCACTCCCATACCCCATCCAGGTTGGATCTGAATAGGGCTTTTTGTCTATCTCTAGCATATTTTCCACAAAACAGCTAGAGTAATATTTCTTAAACATAAATTCAATTATTTAATGGCTCTGCTTAAAATCCTTCTGTGGATTCCCACTGCACTCAGAATAAATCCCAAACTCTTACTATAACCTACCAAGCCTTACATGTTCCATCCTGGTGCACCTCTAACTCCCTTCTCTGCACCACAGCTCTGTGACTTCTCTATTCCCATAAGCTGAGACATTTCCTGCCATAGGGCCTTTGTACATTCTACTTCTTTTGGGAGAATATTCTTCCCAACATACTTCAATATTTATGTATGATCTCATCAAAAAGGTCCTCCCCTACCACCCTATCTTAAATAACTTTCCCTTGTCTATCATTTCACCATTTTATTCTCTTCCTAATGCTAACTGTAATTATGCATCTTGTTTATTCATTTGTTTTGTGTCTTTTTCACTAGATTGTAAGCTAGCTTGAGGGCACGTACCATATCTGCTTGCTATGTCCAGTGCCAAGGGACTTATGTCTCCTTACAGTGTTCAGCATGGCAAAGACCCTACTTCAAAATGGATCTTTTCTGAGATAAAGAAAAGCAGACAGTGCTTGCAATGCTTTGAGGAAGTCTTTATATAGTCATATGTGACTAGGGGGGTCAGTGAGCTCTGTTGCAACAAAAAAGGAGTGATTATTCCTTTGAAAAGGTGGACATATAGGCACAGTTTTAAAGTAGAAGGATGAGCATAGGAACTACTGTACTCTGCTTGCCATTAAAGGCAGGGTGAAATTGAGGTAAATGGACTCTGAAAATTGAGGTATGGTCTTTAAACCTCGAGAACTCTTGTTTGTTCATGGGAGTGCTGTATGTGTATGGAAGAAAGTGTATGTGCGTGAATTTCTCTGTGTTTGAGTCTATGTACATGCACACAGACACATGTGGGATTTAAGAGCTGCCCACTGGATAACCAGAAGAAAGAGAAGCACAGTTATTCTCTCACAGATGGAGAGATTCCAAGTCCTGGGAGACTTGGAGCTTCCCTTGAACTCCTCCCCCACAGCCTTCCCTCCAACACCCACCCACACTCACCCCCTCCACACACACACCCTTGGAGCATTCTACCCTGAGTAATGCAGGCTCTGGGAAATGTGGTACTAAAGGCTTGGTTCTCTGTGTTATACCACCTGGGATGGATCCTGGTGGACTTTCCAAAGCAGAGTGAGACCTGGCATTGACTTGAAGTGGCAGCCTCTCCAACAGGGAAAGGCAGACCTCAGGCAGAGCCAATTCTAGAAGCTGGCATTTCTCCCTGAGAATGTTTTTCTTTCTTTCTTTCTTTCTTTCTTTCTTTCTTTCTTTCTTTCTTTCTTTCTTTCTTTCTTTCTTTCTTTCTCTTTCTTTCTTTCTTTCTTTCTTCTTTCTTTCTTTCTTTTTTTTTTTTAAAGATTTTATTTGTGCATTTATTTTAGAGAGAGACTGTGTGCACATACCTGTGTGAGCAGGGGGAGGGCAGAGGGGAAAGAGGGGAAAGAATCCCAAGCAGATTTCATGCTGAGCTTGGAGCCCAACACAGGGCTCCTTTTCATGACCTTGAGATCATGACCTGAAACCAAAAGTTGGAGGCTTAACCGACTGAGCCACCCAGGCAGCCCAAGAATGATTCATTTTTTAGATGTGCTACTGTTGCCTTTGGATTGTGAGAACAATCTGGTATACTAATACAGTATAAAATGTCTTCTCTGATTTTATAAATCCCATCAGTTTGCCCCTAGTCCTCTAACCTCATCTGTTATATGTGCATGGTCTCATGAAAGTGGTGTTGTGAGAAAGAAGGGAGGTAACTTTCCTCATGTCCCTCTTATACTGAGCCGAGTATGATTGCGGCAGTTTTCCACTGAGGGGGGGTGGGCTGGAATTCAGTCTTACAGGAAAGTGAGTAAGATTGGGGTGGGAGATGCTGTGAGCTGCGCATGGAAGGGGAACTTAGCTTGGAGAAACAGCAATTGCTTAGGCAGTGGACGAGAGGTAAGACCTGTCTCCACAAATACCCTAGAGCAATATATGTGACCCTTCCTTTGCCACCATGTGTCACACTGATCATAAGCATCACCTGAGGTCCTTGTTACAACTATTAGTTCTCCAGCTCCACTCAGGAGGTCTGGGCTGTGGCCTGGGAACCAGGATATTTTCCAAGCATCCAAGTGAATCCTCTGATCAGGGAAGTATGGGACTCAGTGCTCCAAGGCTAGGGCACTCTTGCAGGGGCAGAGGGAAGCTGACATTGGGGTCACTCATTAGTGACCCTGCTTCAGAGAGGATTCTCTCTTCAGAGAGAATGACAGAAAAACCTCCTTAGGAGAGCAGATTGTAGACCACCTCACTGAACACAGTAAGAGAAGAACCAGAATTTCAATGGACTCTACTTCTTTATTTATAAACCAGTCTTCCAACCTTTCTGAACTTCTTAGACAACATAAATTCATCTCAAACTGTACAATCTTTTATCTTGGTCAACCTGACAAGTCCTAATTTTTATTCATGAATGTTGCTTCTAATTACATTGCTTAACCTGGAGAGCAAGAACCATTGCGGCAGTGGGGGGCAGGCAGGGGTATGCCTGCAGTTTTTAAAAAGCAGTTTTACTTTCAGAAGGAAAGAGTATAAAGTTACCCCTTAGAACACATCATACTCAGATTGTCCTATTGTGTGGCAAACTTGTTCCTTTATTATTATTTTTTAAATCACTGTATCCATATCCTTTCTTCCTTAATAACCAAAATAGCGCAAAATTATTAATCAAAAAGCAAAAGTGATAACACAGATGCCTCTGTAATTCTGTAGCTTTCACACAACTTTTAATTGGGAGTGTGTGAAAAATATATATACATTAGTACATACACATACATACACACACACACACACATATTGAGACACTGCTGATAATGATCTAAAATAGTGGAGTTCTTCTAGTCCAGCATTTATACTACATAACACTGCAACGCACTGCCATACTTTAAATGGCAGCAAAGGCAAATTTTTCACTAACTACACGTTTTAGGGCAGCAACTCTGTGCAGGTCTTACAGTGTCTGGGGACATTTTTGATATAAGTGGTCTGATTTAAGTGAAGCTTCTGGATTAAGAAAAAGAAACCTTTGGATCCTCATTACCAGTCCTCATCTCTCTTAGCATGTTAGCCTGACAAAGATATACCTTGTAAAAATGTTGAATTCTTTATTCTGTTTGAGTTACTAGAGAGTATCACCTGCACAGTCAATCCACAGGGTTTACTGAAGCTCCACTACTTAAGATTAGAAAATGTTTTGAACAAGAATGATCCAGTTGCCATGGGAAAACAGGGCATAGTGATGCAGTGGGCTCTGTAGGCTGACGAAGTTCAGTGTTTATGCTGTGGGCCATTTATTTTTAAAATTAAATTAAAATTCTTGCTCTGAAGAAGCTGTAGTTTATTTGCTTTGTTTTGTTTTTAGGGGAAACTTGATTTCTTCCATATTCCAAGTCTGTGCTCACATATATGCTTCATTTCATGGACAAAGCCCCCAAGCTCAGGGCATGGGCAACCACAGTATGGTGGCTCCCAGGATCACTAAGCTCCCAGCAGTGATATAACTTGACTGTCTATGATTTTTAATAAAAACATACATCCTAGAATTCTAATGCAAAGTCTTATGTTGACATAGAACAACTAATTATCAGAGACATGTAACATTCGTGGAGTATATAATAACATGTATATTAGTAATTTAGTCAAGTAAGTTTTGCAACCTAATGAGTGAACAAGCATCTGACATCTGGGAGCCTTAACAGAATTCTGCACTAAAATTATAAAGACTATGAAACTGAATAAAGGAACATGCTTACATGACTGCTAGGAGTTATTACTGCAGAAAACAGAACTAAGTGAATATTTTCCTTATGCTTAATTTCCACTAATGGAAAGTATAGATATAAAACTCCTTGGTGTCTCTTAGGGTGTTTCTCTTCGTAACAGCAATTATCACAAAGAATTATACAACTGTAGGGGTATTATGACTATAACATAAGTAGGAAAAAAAACCTCAAGAGGCAAAAATACATCACAGACTGCATCATAACGCATATTTGCCTTGCTATTAAAAGTTAAACTCTTCCAAAACTTTTCCATGACTTAATTCATCAATAAATGTGATTTTCATTTTTTATATTGAAAATAAAACATTTAGCATATTTTGCCTCCGGTTTTAGGAATATTATATATTAAATCTAAATTGACTCCTTTTTTTTTTTTTTTTTAATTTGGTGTTTCCACTTTATCTTTTAAATATGGAGACTATCTTCTAAGGAGATCAGACTTAATTTTGCCAGTTTCTGCTAGCTTGGTTGGTGTCACGGTTTTGTAAGAGAAATGAAGCACAAGAGTCCATATTCAGCACCCACTGTGAGGCTGCCTCAGTTGAGTTCTACCTCAAGCGTCCAGCAGAGTGAAATGAACTGATATCCACCTTGAAGAGGTCCACTCCGACTTGTCAAGTGGTTTGTGTGAAATTCTGCCCCTTGAGGTTTGCACACATATCTCTGAGTCCGCATCAACTCCTACATTCACAAATGAAAAGCATCATGAATGGAACAAGAAATGAGGGGTGGAGGAGAAGAAATAGCTCTAATTGGTTGGAAAAGAAAGGGGTTATTTCTTTCATGAAGCAACTGCTTGATATGACACTTCCTGCAAGGGAAAACCTAGGCTGCTGCAGCATTCAGGAATCCTTCCATCATCTTCATGAGGAAAGGTTTGAGAAAGTGGACCTTTGAGAGGAAATACTACAGACTTCCAAGTTGGTGAAAGAACTTCCAGCATCGCTTGGATACTCCGGGTAGGAGGAGCTGGAGGAGATGATATTTTTGAGCCTCTGGAGGGCAATGATTAAAAGCAGAAGCAGAAATGCTAAAAGGCTGAGGAATATGGACACATAGATGTAGACATTTGACAGGTGGCCTGAGGAAGGGTCCACTGATGTGGAGAGGGATGTGGGAAATAGCTCAAGGAAAGTTCCATTCTCCACGTTACCCGAAAATACAGATGAAGAGTCAGGTTCAGACATCTTTATGGAGGATCAAAGAATGCACAAGTATGTTAAAAGTCAGTTTCACACAGGGGTTAAAAAGGACAGAATCAGCATTTTTTTTTTTTTTTTATGATCGCATCAGCAAAGATTGCAGGCAGTTAAATCAGCACAACAAAACTTCTTCGTTTTCCAACAAAGGCAGCAGGGGATCAGGTGTCCTTTGTCACTGTGAAAACAAACAAATAAGCAACAAAAGAACAGCTGAGTGCATTATTCACAAAATATCACATTTAAGTCTCGTTTCTAGTTTTCACTTCAAGAAGGGAAGAGAATGAAATTACTTCTCCAGAAACAGATGTTTATGTCATAATATTACAAATGATGATATAAAAATGAATTTTTATTTTATTTTACCTCCACAGTACCTAGGTGCCAGGATTCTCCAAGGAACTAAAATAAATAAAAAGGAAAATACATTTCTGATGTGCTCCATCTGCTGTGATTTCAACAGATGCTCCAAGTGGATACTCTGAGAATAGGACCCAAAAAGTCAGTGCCAAGCCTTCCTTCTCCAGAAAATTAACTCTGTACACCTCCAGCCCACGAGCACCTTCCCAGCCAGTATTTATCTCTACCACACTTTGAAGAATCACGCCACGCATGTAATGTAAGTTTGCTTTTTGTTGAGCATTTATAATTTGATTTGTTCAGAAAAATTCATCTTTTGAAATGAGGGGTCATTTCTTCATATTTCTTTTCATTCTTCCTGTGCACGTTCTGCATACTTCAGTACTGAGTAAAAAACTTCAGATTAATTTAGAAAAAAGATCAGATTCCCTCTGAATGGTAGAAAGTAAAAGGTTCCCTGTCAAGAGACGTAGGTTTGAGGCCTGAATTCCCCCTTACCTTTGGGGAGTTGGGCAAATGGCCTACATTTTCTGAGTTTCACTTTTCTCATCTGCAAAATGTATAGCATTTGCCCCATAATCTCACTATGTTTTTCAGGGATCAAGAAAATAGGCATGGAAGCACTTTGTAAATTGTAAAGAGTTGGGCCCAAAGAAAAGTTATGGTGTGTGTGTGTGTGTGTGTGTGTGTGTGTGTGTGTTAATGGGTGTGGAGAAGGAACAGTTTTCTCTCGGCCAGGAGGCAAAGAATGCTCTTCACCATATACTCCCTCCTAATGCGGTCCCTGTGAGGAACACCAGAAGCAAAGCAGACAGGTAGGTAGCGAGTGGGATACCACATGACTCCCCAGGCTTCCATTGTGGGTGCAATGTGTCTCAGACACCTTCTCCTCTATGACTGGAAAAGTCACAGCCGGTTTCTGCCTGGGCCTCCAGCCCACTTAAGTCCACCTGGGGGTGAGGAATACAGCCTGAGGGAGGATGATCCCTCCGGGCAGATGACTCAAGTCCAGAAAAGATGTTCTCCCTAGCTCTTTATGGCATTGGATCCTTTTGTTGTAAATTTTTAAATCTTCATGTATCAGAGGTAGTGAAATGCTAACATGAAAAGATCCACTCTGCCCCCCTGGCTTTCCCTTTCCCTAAACTCTACCCTGCACTTTGTCTTGAAAGCTTGCCTTTCCCTTCTGTTCTCCAGATCTAATTAAGTACTGATTCTTTAAGGGGTTGACATTGGCTGCTGTGGCCAGAGCTGAGCAGCATTAATGATCTCCGGAAAGGAGGAGACACTTCTGAGAAGGCTGTGATACCATGCAGGCTAATGATCTTAGTGAGTTCCTCAGAGTAGGCCACATACCGTGTCTTAGTAGTTCCTAAAATAATTTGACTCCTACTCCTCATTATGCTTTGCTTGGTGATTTTAATTCCATTAGGCTGCTACAAGCTCCTAACGATCCTTTAAAAAAAAAGAGAGAGAATCACAGTGGGACTCAAATGTGTCACACTGATTTGGCAATCCCTTGCCTTTTTATAGCATGTAAATGTCTTAGCCATTCATCTTTAGGGAAAATAGAGCTTCAGAGGCAACATGAAGTATAGGAAAGAAAACTAGGATAGAAACCTTATGGGCTGAATAGGAAGAAATATTCTTTGTTCTGGAAAGACCTCCCAAGTCTTCAGGAAGGAAACTGAGAGACAAAAAGCTAATTGATTTGACAAAAGAAACATCTCATTAGAAAATAAGCCAGGACTTTGGGCTTTTGCTTATCCCAATTCTTTATGCCATCTGGTCTCAATTTTCCTATCATTTGAGTTGTAAGGATTTTACATCCTCTCTTCCTAGCATAGGTGAAGGGACTATGCGTTTTGTGTTTCTCACAGACCCTTGGTAGAGCAGATAGAGTAGGAATTATTCTTCTCACTTTGTGGATGAGGAAACTGAGGCACAAAGATATGATTTGCTCAGGGTACACAGCTAGACAGTGACAGAGGAGGGACTAGACTCCATGCTTTAACTATGTTCTTAGTTTTCTCAACTGCAACGGAAAGAGGAAAATTATGAAGACTTGTGCCATTAGTTCCTATCTGCCACTTACCCTGAGCGAGCTCACAGTTTAGTCTTTTCAGTTTTCCCATTTGTGCAATAACGTTCACCTTTCCTACCTTGCCAAGAGGTCCTGAGGTAGGCTGTGAGAACATTCCATAACCATCCTTAGGAAATTATAAAAGGCTATCCCAAGTAAAGTCCCAGCAGACAGGTAATTCCTTCTGAATGCCTAGAAAGGCTAAAGGAACCTTCAAAGTCTCTGCTAGCCTTACATTTCTGTCATGTGCAGGTCACAGATTCAGCTGGAATTGGACTCACTACCCAAATCATTTTCTGGGGGTGGGGCCAGAGGTGCAGACAGCGTCACTAGCGTATCAGCAATTTAGAGACAGAGCTCATGACTGGCTACCAGATGACTTGTTAAAACAAAGGCATTTTGTTACATGTAAATATTCCAAGAATACATTTCATATCCTGAAGATCTCCTTCTTTCAGACAAAAGTCCCACTGTGAACTTCAGCTATCTATGGAATAGTTTATAGGACATGAGACTTAAGAATTTGGGGAAAGCACCTCATCTTCCAAGTGCTCTTGGTAGAATGGTGGACATGAACAAATGAAATCTTGTGTCACTATTTGACATTTCTCAATTAAATATATTCTCCTTTAAGTGTTCTCCCAGTATTTCAGATTTAATATCATTTCCAGAATACTTTGTAATTTTAAATGACAGATACAAAAATTTCATTTCACTGTTCTACTCTGAAACAACAGAACATATGCACCGTTAAAGATCATTTTAATTTGATGGCATTGATTCTTACTCTCTTATTGAAGTCTTCAAAATTGATAAATCCTTTTTCTCTCTGGTGAATGTTTTGATAGTCTATCTATAATGTTCAGGATGAAGCCAGTTGTATGTGTTCAGGACTTGTGACCATGTGAATGAGGTCAAAGGTAGCACTGTGAAAATGAAATCGAACAAGTATGTTTCAAGATGATGCGTCTTGGGCTGTTTCTCCGCAAACAGATCAGGTTTAAAGAAAAGAAGAGAGAGACTTCATCTTAAGTGTGTAGCCTTGACCTGTCTCAGGGCAGCACCAGCGTACTGTCATTTTGGTGGCGCCTAAAGCCACATGGGCATTATGATGCTTCTTTTCTGAGCCATCCTCAGAATGTGACTTTGGGGAAAGGAAAATGAGACAGCTGGATCATAACATTATAAATGAAGATCTGTGTAAATGCTCTGGTTCATAGCTTCTTTCCCTTTGTCTCTTGTAATAAAAATCTGTGCTGGGAAGAAATCTGCAAAAGGCAGTCAGTCACCGATGGAAGTGAGGAAGAGTGGAACTGTAATGTCATTATGAGCCCAGTGAGGTGGGGAGATGGAGAGACAGCAGATAACAGACAGACCTGAGGGTCTCTGGTTCCATGACACTCAGCAGCATGCCTCTGTGCCTCCTCTGGAAGGATGGAAGCTTTCCTTCCCACGGAGTGATTATGAGAATCATAAAGTTTTAGACGAACAAAAACGTACACTCTGACATGTACCTTCATGCCTGGTAAAAAGAAAAAGAGCCAACAGACCCCAATCTCTGAGTCTGCTCACACAATTAATCAGTGAGAGACCTCTGGTGGCCAGCAGGAGGGCGAAGCCTAGGCCATGGCTTTGACTTCTGTAAAATAATGGCTATGGAACTCAGCCTACAGTCAGCCTCAAATCTGGCACTGCAATTTCTGAGTTTCTGAACTTTATTCAAATACATGTCTATGGGAGTAACAACTATTTGAGAGGTTTTTTGTTGTAGAAAACTGGGATAAGATGCTTTGTTGCTTTGCAGATATAAAGAGTGCCCTGGCTGTTAGGATGTCGAATCAAAATTTTATCATTATCAAGTCCTGCTATGTCATTCTCCAAAAGGCAGTCCTCTCAAACCATTAGTAACGATTTGATAGATTTGATAAAGTATTAACATGACATGGCAAAATGCCTGTTTCTGTCTACAAATACAAACTTTGATATTATAATGTAATGATATACTGGATCTCTTTCTCTATAGAACACATAGAAACTACCATTTCCAAAACCGAGTAGCGACCTTATCATGTTGAAGCAAAGCTGTTTTCAGTTCTACTTAGAAAATAGTATGCTTTGTATGAGACCTAGAGCCATTCTCTCCCATTTGCACAATTATCTTCTCTCTTAATGCTTTTTCTTTGGCTGATGGCCTTTTAGGTCATGTTAGATGAGAGAAGGTTGGTGCTGACATACATACTCCCCATCTACTCTTTCCTAAATATAAATTGTCACTTGCAGTCAATGGCAAACACTTACCCACTGGACTCGCTATAATGCAAATAAAGTTTATTACCTTATGTGCTATCCTTATTCAAAGATGATTCATCCATCCATATATCTGATAACTGTTCTTACTTATTGGTATACTGTTTTAGGAGGGTAGAATTGTATGTGAATTCTGTTTCTGGTTCCATGTAACTATCCAATAAAAAAATAAAATTAAGTAAGGAAATAAACTGAGTCTTTCTCTTATCAAATATTGAATCAGAGTACCATCTTATGAGACGAAATGTAGATGAAGAGTCTGAATAATACACTGGAATTCATGGATCTAAACTGGATAATGTAAGACAAAAATTTAAAACTAACATTTCTCTTTACCCACTGTTCAAATGAATGATCAGAAAACAGAGAGTTTTTTCATAGTACTTTGGTAAAAACTTTTTAAAAATGACAAAGTAATAGTTTCATATCAGATAAAAATTTATTTTAAAATATTTTAATAATTGATTTCTAGGATAGGTCATTAAGTTGCTTTGGATTCAGACCAGTCTCCTGTATTTTTCTACCCTGGTGATGACTTTTGTCTATTTGGATTACTTTTGGGCTCAGTAAAAGACTTCCTTAGCAAAAAAAATATACTCAGAATACTTTTAAGCTAGATCAGGGCAGCCCTGATGGCACAGCGGTTTAGCGCCGCCTGCAGCCCAGGGCGTGATCCTGGAGTCCCGGGATCGAGTCCCATGTCGGGCTCTCTGCATGGGGCCTGCTTCTCCCTCTGCCTGTGTCTCTGCCTCTCTCTCTCTCCCTCTGCATCTCTATGAATAAATAAATAAATCTAAAAAAAAAAAAAAAAAGCTAGATCAATTATTTTTGTCCTAATTTCTTTAAAAATTAGTTATCCACATAAAGTACAATTTACAATATATTCAGAATATACCTTTCTTAATAGATAAAATGATGTACTGAGTGAAGTTAAAAAAACACACACAAGGGATCCCTGGGTGGCACAGCGGTTTAGCGCCTGCCTTTGGCCCAGGGTGCGATCCTGGAGACCCGGGATCGAATCCCACGTCGGGCTTCCGGTGCATGGAGTCTGCTTCTCCCTCTGCCTATGTCTCTGCCTCTCTTTCTCTGTGCGTGTGTGACTATCATAAATAAATAAAAAAATTAAAAAAAAAAAACCACACACACACAAGAAAGTATTTCAAAAAGGGATATGAACGTGACTATTTGACCATCCTCCTTGTACAACCTCACATGTAATTGTAGATAAGACCTCTCTTGCATTTATATATCACTGCTTTCCTGGAAAAATCAAAGTATTATTCTTAATAAATTGGTGTTATATTTATATTCCATTTGAAGATTTTATGTCCAAAACACTGCCTTAGTAAGAATGATTATTTAAGAATGACACTCCTTTAGAATAAGATAATTTAAATGGATAATTTCCTGTTAAAAACATAGGTCAAATACAAAGCCACGGTCTAGGGGTAGCATTTTCATGATTCTTTTATGACGTTTAGAGAAGACCAGGGAGGGCTCTGTCCTACCTTTTGGGGATACTGGACCCCTCTTGGCTAACATTATTAGTCTAAATCAAAATGAGAAAAGTAGCAGCTTGAAGGCTGAAGGAAGCAGGAGCTGTTTAAGCAGCAGCAAAACAATGAAAGTTTCTTTTAGGGAGGAGAGAAAAGGTCACTGGTTTAAACACTTGATTTAAAGAAAAAGCAAATAGCCAGAGGAATAATGACTTGAAGATCATAGGCAAGGTCAAAATGAATCAGTGGGAAGAAAGAAGGTAAGAAGACTGGCCTTTCAAGATGTTAAAGTATTTTTAGTAAGGGCTTTCAGGTCATTTCTCTCCCTCCACCCAGATCTGATCATTTCCAGTATTTTAGAAATATAATACGAAAAACATTTGTTTTGGAGCAGCTAGAATTGGTTAAATCAGAGCATTAGTATACCAAAAAAATCTGACTTACTTTAGTAAGTCTAGATACATTTAAAAAAATTCTCATTAAACTATGCTCTGGTAGAAGAATGGAATGGTGTTTTCCCCTTTTCCACTGTCTCTCATTCTCCCTCTAGAATTAAAATAATTTATATCCAATATATTTTTGGTCTAATCAGAAATTGCTCATAACAGTCCCTTTATACAGTATGACACTGGGAAAGAGTTTGTTCTTATAAATGTAATTTTGTGATTGTCACAATTTTCTTTAAACCTTCACATTGTAGACCTCTAGGTATCTCCAGTCTACTCTCTCAGGCTCCAGGGAACTTTGGGTTCCTCTAAAGCTGCTTTAAGAGAACAGGGTAGAGCTTGGAAATTTGGTTTCTCAACAGCCATTTGATGAAGTCCACTCTAAATCTAAGCAGATTCCTCAGAAGTGGGCAGCCATGGGCCATAATGCCCCTCACAATAATCAGAGGAAAACATGATATTATATTACTCCCTAACAATATTTTTATTTCTACTGCTGCCTTCCTGTTTAAATACATGTATTCCTCACTTCATAGCTCATTGTCATCACTGATTCCTCTTTATCTTGATTTCTCATTCCAGTTCCTTCCATCTCCTATGGGTATCCAAGCTAATGTGTTTAATGAGGACCTTTCTGTTTGCATGTTTCTATAAATGCCTGTCATTGTTTTGTATACATTTTCTTGTAACTTCTTCTCATCTCATAAACTTCCAATTTATAAGAATGGATATATAGTAAATATTTCATTCATTCCATAAATTAAACTCCAAGCTTCATCTCTACTTAAAATATCTTGATAATTGAGGGAGGGAAGAGAGGAATATAAATTATATGATGTATCCAATTCTCTATTTTTGCACACAGGAATATGTCAAAGACTAATAGCCATCCTCTATTCATAAAATCACATGCACAAATACAGTTTAAAAAAATAGTGATGACATAGTTTGTCTGAAAAGAACTTCAGTGTTAGCAAATTAATTAAGCAAGCCCCTATTCATGTCTATCTTTATTGACAACTACAGTCATGTATTTGTTTCAGCTAAGGTGCTTTATAGTTTATTCCTTAAAAATAGATTGGAATATCACAAATGTATATAAATGTTTTAGGTCTTGCATTTTAAGTCTGCAGCTCACAAAGTTTTCTATGTGATGACATTTTTAATCAAGGCACAGCATTTACTTGAATTAATGAACCATTGTCCCTCATAATATAACTACAAATAGAACCTTAGTTGATTACATAGTGTGTGAATTACCCATCTCTTCTGGGTATTAGCCCAGTGTTTAGCATAATATATGTAGGAATTTTGCTAAATAAGTTGTCTTGTTTTTTCAGTCTTCAATGGCTGACAGTCAAAGTATGATGATGCTTTCCACAGTAAAGTGGATATTTTAGAAAGAATGAGTAGTAATTGGCAGCTTAGGCAGGCTGTTTTGGATACATCCAGTTTTGGCCATATTACATGATTTAGGAGTCAAATGAATACTAAGAAAAAGAAATAGAAGGCCGATTTCAAGATCTAGCCCCTTAATGCAGTGCCAGATCCTTGGACCAATTAAAAGAAAAAACAGCTTCATTATAAAGGACATTATTAGGACAACTGGGAAAATCTAAATATAGACTGCACATTAGATAACTGTATTAGGTAAAATTAAATTCTCTAAGTTGGATATAGGAGAATGTTACTATTAGCAAATGCATGTCAAACTTTGTGGCCATAAATGTCATGTCAGCAACTAACACTCAGCTATTTCAGCCAAAAGAAAAAAACAGTACACACATTTATATATACATACAGAAAGATGATGAAGTAAATATGTCAAAATGTTAACAATTGGTTAAACTAGTAAAAGAATATATAAATGTCTATTACTATTTTTACAACTTTTCAATAGATTTGGAATTTCTCAGCATATGAGTTGGGGAAAAAATGACTTATCCCTGAAGATATTAAGAAAATATGCTTTGGGTGCTGGGGTGGTTCAGTTAAGTGTCTAATTTTTGGTTTTGGCTCAGGTCATGATCTCAGGGTCATAAGATGGAGTCCTGCTTTGGGCTCTGCACTCTCTTCCTCTCCTCTGCCCACCCCCCACATAGACTCTCTCTCAAATAAACACATAAATAAATCTAAGAAAAGAAAATATGCTTGGCATAATATGCAGTAAATCAGCTAAAATGTTAGAAGCTTCTAAAGAAACACAATGATAGAACCTGGTTCTTCAAAGGAAGCTTTCCAATTGCATTAGAAAAGCTCAATTATTTGCTGCTATCATGAGCTCCTTATGCCCAATTAGCCATGGGTACTAGAAGTGAAGCATGAGAGGATGAGTTAGAGGAAATTTAATATGCCCAGGAAACTGGATCCATGGTGGTGGGAGATGCTGCCTAAAGACCAGGAATGGTGACTCGCTAGCCAGCCTAACTCATGACTTCACTGCTGCTATCAACCACTGGTCTGAAACTCAGTCTGGACCTCCAGAATCATGGAATCTAATTATGTTCATCTTATATCATCAAGTCATCTTCAGAAGCGGCCACAGATATCTCTCCTATAGTGTAAACACCCAAAGATAAGGACTTTGGAGGTATACTGGGTCAAAAGAGAATAGTTTTCTTTTCCCTTTTTTTTGTTTTTAATTGAGATATAATTGACATATAACATTATATTAGTTTCAGGTTAAATAAATAGGTTCTGATACCAGTTCCAACTTGTGAGGTGGGACTGGGAGCCATTCTCTACACCAACAAGCAATTCTAGGAACATTAGCTGAGTGCCCTACAATTCAACTAAATTTTAATACTATCTATTGAGAGATAGCATCAGATGCCATAAGGTCAAGGGTTCGATCTTACAAGATCCTCCCACACAACATACACACTTCAGACATCAATCCTAAGCCCAGGTTGTTACCTGTGTTTCTGACTGGCAATAAATCAGAGGTTCCCAAGCCCCTCTCTCAGGTTCAATTAAATTGCTAGGGTAGCTCGCAGAACTCAGAGAAACATTTTACTCATTAGGTTACCGGTATATTATAAAAAGATATAACTCAGGAATAACCAGACAGAGGAGATGCATAGGGCAAGCGATGGGGAAAGGGCATAGAGCTTCTCTGCTAAGTATGCCATTCTCCCAGCATGTCCATGTTCTAAGCTTACCCAGAAGCTCTCTGAACTCTGTCCTTTTGTTTTTTTTACATAGGCATATTTGATTAAATCATCAATGACTGGAGATTGATTCAACCTCTTGCCCTTCTCTCCTTCCCTTCCCTTGAACTGAAAGCTCCAACCCTCTAATTACAGGGGTGGGTTCCTTTAGTAACCAGCCCCCAACCATTAGGTGTGGTTCAAGAGTCACCTCATTAACATAACAAAAGACACCTTTGTGGCATTCATCATGTAGGAAATTTCTAGGGTGCCAGAAATGGGGAGGAAGACCAAATATATATTTATTATAAATCACAGTATTACATAGGTGCACACCACAATGATTTGATATTTGTGTATGTTGCAAAATGATCACCACACTAAATCTAGTTAACATCTATCACCTCACATAGTTTTTTTTTCTTGTGATGAAAACTTTTAAGATCTATTCTTTTAGCAACTTCCAATAAATAATACAGTATTATTGACTATAGTCACTATTCTGTACCCTTTATCCCCATGACTTATTTAATATGCAACTGGAAGTTTGTACCTTTTGAACACCTTCACCTATTTCACCCAGCCCCCCACCACCGGCCTCCAGCAACCACTACTAGTCTGTTCCCCCTGTCTCACTTTAGGTTTGTTTTGTTAAGATTCCACATATAAGTGACATCTATGGTATTTGTATTTCTCTGACTTATTTTACTTAGCATAATGCCCTCAGGTGCAAGAAAGAGTAGTTTTCTAACAAAGACAAATGAGTTGGACTCCTGGGAAGCCCAGTGGGAGCCCACAGTAGTCAGTGAGGCCCAGATTCTACACAGGGACTGCAGGAAACAATAGCAGCAAAGAAACTTAAGTACAAGTGGGAGACTCTTTAGGCAGCAAATGTCAAACAGGCTTCAAACAGTAAGTTCCACAGATCAAAGAACTCCTACTCCTTACAACTCTTAACCCAGCCGCCACTTCCCTGATCACCCTGTTTTGGTGAGTCCTCCAGGGTGGCAAGATGCTAAGTCTGACCACAAGAACCCTCTTATAGTCCAGGATCTATGTTTTTTGAAATAGGAGCCAATAAACAATTTAGAAATTGAATCATCATGCAAAATGCAGCTACAAATGAAAAAATAGAGGATACTGATATTAATGGTGCTTTTGCCAGTCATCATCAATCATATGACTGCAAATATAGCTAGGTACCCTAAAATGATGAGTACTAGATGAGTCAGATTTTAGACAGAGGTTACATAAAACACCAATCCTATAAGGAGACAAAGTCCTCTCTTATGGCTCTGAAATTATTCATCTACCAGGATTTCCAGGTATACCAGGGAGGGCAGGGGACAGAAAAGGACATTATGTCCTTCATCAGGAGAGCATGTTCCCATGTGGGATTTCCCATGGTCCTGCTAATTCTTGGTGTGAACCAAAGAGCAGAGCTTGTCTCAATGCTCTCTCTTTTTGTTTGTCTCTCTCTCAGGCAGTACAGTGAACTCAAACGTCTGGCTAACAAAGAAAATGTCTACATGTTCCTCGTAACATGGAACAAAATGATATGGCAGGCTATCAAGTGTGGGAGGAAATCAAGTCCTCAGCAGCTTGTTGTCATTTTAGATAACTCAAGACGAGAATCTGTCAGAGACAATAGGGAAGCAATAAACAAGTGTAGGCTCAAATTCTCCCAAAATGTGTTAAACTTAAAAATGTAAGGAGGTGGGGGCGCCTGAGTGGCTCAGTCAGTTATGCATTCAGCTCAGGTCATGTTTTCAGGGTCCTGATATGGAGCCCCACATTGGGCTTTGCACTCAGCAGGGAGTCAGCTTCAGATTCTTGCTTTCCCTCTCCCTCTGCCCACCCCCAACCCTGCACTCTCTCTCCCTCCTTCTCAAATAAATAGAATCTTCAAAAAATATATACATAAGGAGGTAAAATTGAAAAAAAAAACAACTAGGAATTACTTAAAGAAAACAGATCACTGAAATAGTTATGTATTCTTTTAAAAATATAAATAAATATGGTTTTATTCAAGGAAACCATGAGTATCTTTTAAATGAGATTTAACTGGCTTTGTCCTTTATCAGAATGGAGCTCTGTACTTTACCCTTAAGGTGGTAGGCTCTGTGTTTTTTATTCACTTGTCGGAATAGCTTTGGTCAGAAACACATGTTCACATGTCACTCACTACTCTTATATCTAGTTCTCTTTTATTTCAATGGTGTGGGCTGGGATGTAGGGGGTAATCTTGCCAGAAAAGTTGTGGAAAGTAGAGGGAAAGAAAGAAGGTGAGAGAAACGTCCCTGTATCATTGTGGAATGGGAACATCTTCAGAACATCATAGGCAGAAGGTACACCCAGGATATTATGTAGGAGAATGTCCAGCACAATAGTTTGGGAAAACAGTAATATCAACATGAACGACAGTGGCCAATATTTGTTAAATAAAAGCATATACTAATTTTACATGTGTGTTCATGTGCACACACGGTGCATGTGTATTTTTTCTAATCTTCACAGGTCTTTAAGATAGTTATTATTATCCTTCACCTTTCTTTAACAGAAGAGAAAATTAAGGATCAGAGAATTTAAAAGATTACCCCAAAGTCATCCAGCCACTTAGAGGCAGGACTGGAATTCAAATCTATATCCCTATGTCTCCAGATGCTCCATGCTCATTACATCTCTTCTCTCTGGGGAGCCTGAGGTTAAATGAGAGATAATTTCAAGACTTGTGGCCATACGTGCTGTTCGTGTGTTTCTGCTGTTTCTTCTTCCTTCCAGGCATGTTGTAAGATTGTATGTTTCCATCCCCTGTGTTTTGGCTGATGAAATTTGGGAAAAGTGACATGTCATTCTGTGTAGAAAATGTAAGAAATATAAGTGTGAGATGCAATAACTGTATATTAAGTATGGGGCAGCTTCTGTCCCAGGTAAACTGGGTGAGCACCTTCATTCCTTGCTGGCCTTTTTAATACTTAGTGTAAAAACTGAATGCACTTGTTGTTTTAAGCCATAATCTATCTTCTACTGACTAAGATCTTACTGTACTATGACAGCAGAGGTTATGCTGGATATTCAAGAAACTGACTATAAAGAAATCAAATTCTGAATATAATTGAGAGTTGCATGAATTGTCTATGTGATATATTAAAACCCCCTTATAGCACTGGTGAGAAAGAAGGTTGTAGAGGACATTTTGATTAGCTTTAATTCATGTAAGAGTGAGGTTTAAAGAGATGAGAATTAGCCACTGGTATAGTCAAAACATATTGCCTAAAAGCCAGGGCATGATGTACACTACTGTATAAGGATAGTCCTGAGCAGCTGTCACTTAACATACACAACTTCAAGCGGGAATAGGTGAGAGATAGTAAAGATATTAAGACTAACTCGTTACTCCTAATGGGAAAAAACAAGCAGTACTGTTCTATTATACAAGTAATGGACAGTGGTATTGCCTTTGGTTAAGAAAAACTATATTTTTTAATGCATTCATTTATTTATTCAACAAATACTTGTTAACTATGTATAGGAATGTGATAAAATATCATCTTATATGCAAGAGTCTATTGCCCATACAATTTTTATAGTGACCATCTTGAGTAAGAAATCTAAAAGACCTTTCCTATATTATCTGTGTTATATTATATGTTCATTTTTATCTGGCCACGTGCTGCCTTTCCAGTCTCAATTTTTTTCCCATCGTTCTTAAGATTGGTGGTCCAAGTAAATCAAACTATTCTTGATTTTTCATAGTTTTATTTTTTAAAATATGTATGCTTAATCCTTATATTTGCACATGTCTTTCTTGCTAATTCCACCCAAAACCCAGTTTGCTGATTGATTCTTCAAGACTTCACTCAAACTTTCCCTCCTCTGTCTCATCTAGTTATTCACTCATAATACAAATCCCCACCTACTTTCTCTACACAAATTCTGGATCTTTCTTCTGTATCCTTGTGATAATTTCTGTATCTCTTTACACTAGCATTTCTCACATTTTATTATACTTCTTATATTTGTTTACCCGTTGGCCTAAAGCTTTGATGGGCTATGAACTCCTAAAACAGAGGACTACCATTTTACTCATCTTTATAACCATGAACCAGCACAGTGTCTATTTATATAAAGATGCTCAATAAGCATCTGTAGGATAGTTGCATGAATAAAAGAGTAAAGGAATGAAGAAATTTAAAGCTTCTGGGAGAGGTATTCCATGTTTGTTTTATTTTGGAATGCAACATAATATTTATTGAATGAATGAATAAATGATCTCATATAAAATCATATCAATTACTCAAAGTACTCAATATTAAAGAATAATTGTGAACACACCCTAAATTTTATAAGTATTTTAATTATGGCAATAAAATGTATCATTTTAGGTTCCAGAGCAAACTCAGCATACTTTTTATCAAGCAGTTGCCTCTTTCAACAAAAATTTTATTTAGTCAAGTATCTACTGGGATAACCAAGGAAAGGATACAAGAATCCACTATAAATATTAAATTCACTACTGTGAACATAGCTGAGGAGTTGTAACAAATGTATTCTGAAGAGCACAATAAAAATTACAAGAGTTTACCATAGTGAGTCAATGAAGACCTGACTGGATGTGAAACAGAATACATTGTTTTGTTTTTTAAGATTTTATTTATTTATTTGAGAGGGGGTGGACAGAGACTGTAAGCAGGGGGAAGGAGAAGGACAAGAAGACTCTGTGCTAAGCATAGAGCCTGACGTGGGGCTTGATATCAGGACCCTGAACCTAAATCAAGAGTCAGGTGATCAACTGACTGAGCCACCCAGGTACCCCAGAATACATTGTTTTTAATTTCAAATGTTCTTTAAGTTAAACTTCATGATAATCCCATCCTTTGAAAATTACTAAATCCCTTATAATCACAACCCTTAGCACTGTGTTCATCTGGGGAGATAAAAAGGGTCAAGGACAATACCCAATTTCCAATACCCACAGAGGAAGGCTATTATAATTCAGTACATTCAGGAACATTATATGCCATGTACTCTGTTAGTCACTCGATCTCAAGGATTAATTCACCCTCACCTCCAAAAAAAAAAAAAACAAAAAAACAAAAAAAAAAAACAAAATCAAAACAGAACAAAAAACAAAATTCAATAGAAAATCAGCACAGAAAGGGGAAATGTTTATATTTTTATAAATTTCACAATTTAACTACAAAGCTCCACACTGGAGATCATTGCTACTCAAAGTAGCCACATGCCTCCCTTAGGAATTATGTGGGTTATGAGTCCTTGTGAGATGAGGAACTTGTAAAGCACTGCTTCCTGCATCCAGAATGTCTTGCTTTAAAAAAAAAAAAAAAAATCAGCTAAACTACAAAGTGTGCTTAGTGCTTTATTTGATTTATATTCTGGCTCAAGTTCCATATCTCAGGGTGAGTAACTAACAATTCAAGGGCTGGCATTAATTAGGTACATGGACTGTATGCACTTCATTTAGATCATAGCCATGGTGTTGTGAGCAGTGATATCCTAAGCAGTATGGTGCTAGGAAACTAATCCAGACCTCAGCTTCCTGGAAAAATAATAAAAGCAATAAAAACACATGAGCACAAAAGATGCAAACTTTTTTCTTTTCATTTGTTCTGGAACTGATTTAAAATATTTATCATGTATCTAAGTTATTCCTTCTTTTCCTATGGCCTCTCTCAATATTAACTTTCCTCTATTTAAAAAAAAAAAAAAAAAGTAAACAATACCAAAACAAAAATCAACCAAGCAACCACAAAAGGAAATCATTTTTCATAGAATTGGGTAGCTATAAGTCCTTAAATATCAGAAAACTGAAGTCTCCAAAAGTTAAGTAAATTAAATTTTGAAGGTCATTGTTTATATGCCTTCTGGAAAACGATGGCAGAAGGAGATAGCTGGTGATTGAAATCACAAATGAGGAACCCAGAATTCTTTTTCTGGCTCCAAATCTACTCTAGATTCAGAGCTAAGCCAGGTGGCCAACAAGAAATTAGATGAAAAACATGTTATTTGGTTTCTTTTGTTATTCAGAGGTTAATTCATCATATGAATCAAAATATTTGCCATACAGGGTCCAAATATGAGACCAAAACATATAGGGATAATAAAGAGGGAACAGAGGAAAGATCTCAAAAAGTGATTCCAGTAAACCAGACCAACTTTGTTGGCAAGTAAACAAAAGTAGACCTTTTGAAGGCCTGAGAACCCATTAATATTTCCTGGTCACTCTAAAAGTCACAGTGCCCCCTAACCTTGGACCTGACTCATGGAAATTGAGGTCAGCAAGCTCACCAAGGACTTTCTCATGAGGAATAGTTAAAATGACAGGTTGCCAAGGTATGTGAAGGCCATTAAGGAGAGTATTAGTAAATATATATTTTTTGGCCTGGGTTCCATTTACAAGGGTATTTTCAAGTTGAATACATGAATCATAAATTATATACTTATGACTTTGTGTACTTCTCTATATGACTGTTAAATATCAATTTAAAAATGTACTTTTTAAGGGCAGAAAATATCATGTGCCAGGTATATAAAAGATACTCTGGGTCACAGCAAGGAATGTCTACTACTTGTTGGATGAATTATTTGAGTGCTTCCTTTTTCATCCAAAAATGTATGGTATTGTAGGCTAATAATACAAATAATACATTCTGATAATTTACCCCATGGGAGAAGACTAGGTAAGTTTAAAAGGCACATGCACAAAGACATATTCTGTAGCTAAACATTGGAGCCACGAAGATATCCATGAGTCAAGGATTGGTTAAATACATGATAGAAGAATCATGTAATGTAGGACTCTAATATTATAAAAATGACTACATTTTCTTATATGGAAAGATGCTGGACATGTATGGCTAAGTCAAAAAGTAAGCTTCAGAATAGTGTATAGTATGATTCCATTTTTGTAAAACAACAACTACTACTACTGCTACTACTACTAGGCACACATACACAATGGTTGGCTTTAATTCATGTATAGCCAAAGGCATGCAAAAATAAACTAAACAAGGTTATGCACCAAGTTGTTAACATTTTTTTTAGCAGGTGATGTATGTTTGTTTACATCCTATTTTGTGCATGTATCTAAATTTTGATACAAAGAAAATATATTGTTTTATAATCAGAAAAAAAACAATAAAGGTGTTTTCATTAGAAAAAATAGAAATAAAATTTAATGATAGCATATGTAGAGAAATCATGTGCCAGGTATATAAAAGATATTCTGGGTCATAGCAAGGAATGTCTACTACTTGTTGGATGAATTATTTGAGTGGTTTTTTTAAGCCCAGAACTCTTTCCCCTCCTCCTCTTTTTTCCCTCTCCCATCCCCACTCCTCCTCCTCCTTTTATTGTACTGCATATACTTACATATACTACCAGCATATATTATACAAAACATTTGAAATGGTTCATAGGTACCTTTTCTTTCAAAGTTTAAGATTCTCTGGCTGAGACAAGAAAGTCAATCTGCCTAGTGGGGCTTAAATGCTCTTTGTATTATAGTTGCATTTCATAGGATATTGTGAATGTTTTATCTAAGAAGAGAATAGATCCAGTTGCTATAGTCCTGGTCATGGGGAAATTGAAAGTGGGTAAGAACAATACCAGTTTAATTGGCAATGGTTAATAGATTCCCAGGCAGTTCTAATCAGTGCCAGAGTAGTGTGGCAAATTAATCAGGAAAGCTGCTATTTTGGCTTTCCCTGAGGAGTGAATCTGTATGTTGAATGAATGGCCTTAGTGTTTTAACTGTGGTGTAAGTCATCTTTCTGTCTCTCTGAATTTGAAACAGGTCCTTATAGCCATCTTATCCTTATCAAAAATTGTATTCAGGCCTATTACCATAAGTTATCCTGTTTAACAAGTATTAGAAGCTTACAGCTTCCAGACCCTTTCACTATTATCCTTAGCAATATCAAAGAATCAACAATATCATGGCATCAACAATCAAGCCCGTAATGCAAATTATTAAGTCTGGACTGACTGATCTCCTATCTTAATATAACTTAGTAGATGAAAATTTAAAAGTTAGGAACTAATGATAGTCTATCCTATTCCTGATACAAATTCAGAGCTTTGAAATATTGGCACTGTTTTGGCTTGGTTGTGTGTTTCATGCTTAGAGATACTGTTAACTTGTATAGGGCTACTTAACTATTCAGAAATCTCCATTTTTTGTTGTTGCTGTTGCCAAAAAAACTTAGACTAAATAGTGATGATTTCCTGGCTCCAAATGTGAACATGAGCATAGATACTATACATAAAGAACTGCTGAAGGAGGCATTCTGTGTCCTATGACAGAGCAACTCAGAACACTATATCCCATGAATGAATCTGCCACAAATCCGAATCAAAACTGAAGAGGTCCCAGAACTTGGCTCATTTGCCTGCTACCGTGTATCTGAAATGATCAGTAAATGCATAGATAGACTTCCTGAGTTCTAAATCAAAGGCTGGTCCACATGTGCATGTATCATAGACTTCTGTGCCTAACTTGTGGCTTAATTTCTTGAGGTACATCCGTTAGCTAGAAGGAATCCTGCCAACTCATGCACTTAGTTCAGTTTCTTCTTTATTAGGTTCCCTATTCTATTAACTAAAGGTTTTTAAAAAAAAATTTTTAGCTGTCATCAGGAATAATATATAATAATAAAAGTTAAGCCTGTGATGCTTTATATTAACATAGCAATATAATAATACAATATGCTCCACATATGTATTTGAAGAAAATGGCATTCTTCTGTAACAGTACTTTTTGACTTCTAGCTTCATTTAACAGATGTTTACTGAATGGCTCATGGTTGCCAAGAGCCAGGCAAGTGGGACCTACCACAGTACCTGATGTCAAGGGCCTTTTAAGAATGTATTTTTCCAGGTTCTTAAATTACTGTTTAAAAAAACTCAAATGAGGGACACTTGGATTGGACTCAGTGGTTGAGAGTCTGCCTTGGGCTCAGGTTGTGATACTGGATCACGTCCCAGGATCCAGTCCCCCGCAGGGAGCCTGCTTCTCCCTCAGCCTGTGTGTGTCTCTACCTCTCTCTGTGTCTCTCATAAAGAAATAAATAAAAATCTTTCAAAATAAATAAATAAATAATAAACTCAAAGGAGCAAAACACAAAAATTCAGTCATAATTTTACATTTTGCTTCTCCCTAATAACAAATTAAATATAAAAGTGTTTAAATAAAGTCTACAATTTTTTTAAAAAGGATATTAAAATAAAGTGCAGGGAAAAGAGCAAGCCTAGAGAAGAAGGAATATTATCAAATGGGCTGAGACTAGATCTAAATAGAGGCCAAATCAGAGAGTTTTGCTTGGGATGGGTTAATCTTTCATTCTTAGAATAAATGTATGACATTACTTAATGATTAGTATGATTAAACATTCTTACCAATCGCTGTCCTCCTTCATCTGCCTTCATTAAAAAAAAAAAAAAAGAAAGAAAAAGAGAAAGAAAAAAAAATGAAAAGAAACCTCTTAGGAAACCTGCAAATAAATCCTCTGATGGATTTGATGCCACATGTCATCACACCATTATTTATCCCTTAACTCCTGACAAGCTTGTGCACATCATAGACATCCAATAAAATCTGTTGAATTGAACGAACAGCAGGGAAAATGGAATGGATCTTACCTTACATGAAGCTTCTTTAATGAGAACCATGAACATGTGTCAATCTCTTCAGAGCATTCTGCCTTATGTAAAAGGAATCAAAAATAATAAATACATAAGCCAAATAAATAATAAGCCTCAAAATCAAAACACAAAAATGTAATACCCCACCCGTTTTCTGGAATTCCGTATTCCCAGAATACTTTGGAGGTTGGCAGATGGTTCTCCATCCCCACAATGCCCAGCATTTGAAGGACATGTCCTGTGGGAGTGGTGGCACTGCAACTCGGTTACAAGGCAGACTCACCAATATACGCTTCAAAAAAGCAACGTGATTAAGGGATCGACTAGGTGCTGCTTATAAAGTATGTACGTGTTCGAGAGGTGGGGATAGCGGTAAGACGCCTCCATACTTGGAGAAATGAAGCATTTCAGTTACAAAATAGAGGCAAGAATCTGTAGGAGCTAGATTACAAATAACCTAGAACACTCAGATTAGTTGCATACCTTAAGCTAATTAAATACCCGTTGGGTTTTTTTGGTTGGTTTTGTTTTGTTTTTAAGGTGGGTGCATTGGGCAGCAAGGCTGCGTTAAGAAGTAAACCTTTTAAGAGAAAGGTATTACTTGCCTTTTTTCCTGTTGATGGGCTGCTGTCTGACAATGAATCTAGAAATATCTAAAGCAAAAAGCTCCTGAGGAGCAACCCTGTAAGAGGTGGTCCCTCAGCTTGGCCCCGGGACACCGTAACTGCCCGTTCTGCGCCCTTTGCACCTGTAGCGTGGGCCCCAACAAATGCGATGCCTTTGAGAATGTCCAGAGCCTTCGGAATACACTATCCGCCGCAAAGAACCACCTAACTACTTCAACACTTTAGCAAAGAATTTTCCAAAGGAAATTTAACAGGCAGAGGAAATGAAGGAGGTTAAGAAACAAGCCGTGCCTCCGGAGGCGGACAGAGCCGAGCCGGGCGGCCCCGCGGCGGAGCCCGCAAGCCCGGTCCTCAACCCGCGGCTTCTGCGAGCGCTGCCCGGCGCGGGCCGCAGGGACTCCCCTCGGCTAAGCAGAGCTCAGCGCGCCCGTAATCCAGCACCTCGGCAGGGAGACAGCATTCCGGGAGCTGGGGGGGGGGGGGGGGGGTCTAGTAGGTTTTTCGGGAACTCAGAAACCACCGCTGGGGAACGCAAGTGTTCACCGCCAGGTAAAACTTACCCGGATTTGAAGCACCTAAGACGGGTGCAAAGGCTCTGCGGGCGCGCGAAGGTGCAAGGCCGGCAGTGCACGCGGGGAGTGCCCGGAGGGGACAGACGACCCTGTAAACCCGGATAGAAGCAAAACAAACAGAGGTGACCGCACACACCACAAAGGCAAAAGCAAACAGATGCACCTAGAAGCGCGTTCCGCAAAGTGTGGAACTGCCTACACTTGACGGCGGAATCAATGCTTGCAGCAGCGCTCGCGAGGGCAGATCCTCCCGGCTGTGTCCGGGACAGGAGCGGGTCGTCCCGGGGCCGCGGCCCTGCGCAGCCCCGCCGGGTCCTCCCGAGGATCGCGACCGCCGACCCGCGGAGCCTGCTGGCCGCCGAGGGGATGCACTCAGGGGGCTCCCAGGACGGAGCCACACCCCTGGGAGCCGCGGAGAGCCGCGGGGGGGGCGCTCGGAGGGAGCGGAGGCCGCCCCAGGAGAGGAGGCAGGGCGCTCCCCGCGGAGGGCGAGCCCGCCCCCAGGGCCCGGCGCCCCGGCCCCCGCCCCGGCCCCGGCCCCCACGCCCCGCCCCGCTCGAGGCGGCGCCGGGAGCCTGGCACTGACCTGCGAGCCCGCGCGCGGCGACCTCCCCTCCCGCGGCGCGCCGGCCCGGCCCGGACTGGAGCTGCGCTGAGCTCCCCGCCCGCGCCCCGCCCGCGCCCCGCCGCGCCCCGCCCCCGCCCCCGCCTCGGCGCCCCGCCCCCGCGCGGCCGTCCGGGGAGCGCCGGGCTCGAGCGCACCGGCTGCGGGAGGGCGGGCGGGAGGGCGGGAGCCGGGGCCGCGGAGCCGGCGGGACTGCGGGGCCCCCCGCCCCTCGGGCCGCACAGCCAATGGCAGCGAGCGCGGCCCGCTCCCCGCTCCCCGCCGCCGCCGCCGCCGCCGCCGCTCCCGCCGGGGCCCGCGGGCGGGGAGGAGCTTGAGCCGGGGTCGGAGGGTCCCGGAGGGCGCGGAGGCGTTGGCGTTGGCGCCGGGAGCCGCGTGTGCGGAAGGCAGCTGTGGTGCCGTTACCTGTGTGTGTGTGTGGGGGGGGGGGGGGGGGGGCAGCGGGCGGAGGCGTCCACTTTCTGCCAGTTTCTTCCCCTCGGGAACACCTGGGTCCCGCGGAGCCCCGACGCCGGGTCCGGAGCCGCGTCCTGCGGGGAGCGTGGCCGCGCGCGTCCCTCCCTTCACGCCTCATCTCTCGCCCCTTCCGAATACTCCGCCAAATCGAGAGATGAAATGAATCGGACGGCAGTTCCCAGCACTGCCAGGGACCGGGCAAAGGTAAAAACCCCTCCCGGAACCTGGCTTCGAGAGGGTCACAGACCTTGAAAGAACTCTGGGAAGGGCGCCGCCAAGGGACCAGTGAGACCCGTGAGCTTCACTGAAAGACTCTGGAATTCCTCTTTTTTTCAGCTGAAAAACTGTTATTTCAACTGATCATTCGATGTCTGTGGTCTCTTCTACTCTGACATTCAATGATCCAATGGGCTTTCCGGCCTGTTGGCCTGGGGAAGGGCTGAGCTCCTGCGAGGTGCTGGGGCGGCTCCTTTCCCTCCATCTGCTCCCTCCTGCTGCATCCACCCGGAGACCGTCCACCTGTGGCTACGAAAATGAATCATGTAAATCAGTATAGAAGGATGATGCTCACGTTTTAGTGACCATGTAAACTTGTACAAACACTCCTACTTACCAGCGCCCATCTCCTGGGATTATGCTAGTTGTGCTCATGTTAGGGGTTCTCCAGATAGAGACAGATTCTGAGGCCCCCTTAGTAAGTGAGCAAAGGCTCTCTCTCTCTCTCCCTCTTCCTCCTCCAGGGGAATTGTGGGTTTGTGTTCATCTTTTCTACGTGAATCTTTTTGTATCTTCTAAAATGCAGGGCCATAGAATGAGCGGCATGGAGAAGAGGGCGGACAGAGACCTGCTTCTCTTCCAACACATTTCCGTTTGACACGTTCACATGTCACTTTCATGAGTTTGTTACATTTGTCTATCCCTCCGTGTTTTACCTTAGATTTATACTGAGCCTCCTCTCTAATAGTAATATCCATGAAATCATTGGTTTGTTATATACCAATTGTATTTCAGTGCAAAATAAGTAAGTAATAAATAAGTAATCTGTTTAGTCTTTTCTTGACATTTCCTGAGCTTAATTGCCTAGGACTGCTGTGAAAAATGACCATGACCTGTTAAAAAAAAAAAAAACTAATATGAGAGACAAAGCTGCTTTCATCTTTATTCTTGATTTCGTATATAAATGATCTAGAGAATGTTAATTGTCAAATTCACTTACATAGAGTGTCTTCAAAAGTAGGTCAGTCTCACCACTCAAGTTCCTAGGAGTTCACAGGCAGTTTGGAGAAATAGTTCTAGCTTCTAATGAGCATGATCATCCCACTTCCAGTCCTTTTCTGTCTTATCAGAGATGGATAAGATTGGTTTTGTGTTTTGTTTGTTTGTTTTAACTGTGGTATTTGGAGTCAGAATCATTAAATTCTGATCCTGTCACTTATGATCTTTGTAACTAAGCCAATCACTTCATCTCTCTGGGTCTCATTTTCCTTATGTACAAAATGGCAATAATAGTATCCACATTAATAGGTTGTTTTAAAGTTTAAATACACATACATGCATACACACACACCGAGTTCCTAGCTATTGTCTGGCATGTAATAAGTGCATAAAATTATTAGTTCTGTCTTTCCTTCTTTGCTGTCATCAAAGCAACATTTAGAATTACTTTGTCCATTCTCTAATTTCCATCTAGGTTATCAGGAAGCTTGTGTTCTGTTCCTAACACTCCCTAGACTAGTTCTCTGCTCCCTTTCCCTGATTCCTTCATCTCTGCCCTGTTGTGATGCTCCCTCTCCAAACTCTATCCTATCTCTCATGACTTAATCTCTCTTCTTTCCAGCAGTTCTCACATTCCATCTGCCACAATGTCAGAGCTCTGTGCCCTGTAGAGAAAGTGAGATTTACTCTAAGAAGAGAGTAGGTCATAAAAATTCTTAATACTTTTACATTTTCATGATGTGTCAATAAGTCCTTTTTGTTTGTTTAAATCATGGTCCTCCTGAAAACATGGAGAAATTTATGTTATCTAATGCTATGGAAAAATTCCTAGAGCCACAAGTACTATTAAATTCAACAGACATTTTTGGAGCATCTGCTATATGCCAAGCAGTGCCCCAGGCACTAGGGAGATAAAAATAAAGAAGACAAAGTCTCTGCCCTAAAATGCTTATAGTCCAATCAGGCTGGCAGATATATAAATACCTAAATTGAATATAAGCGTGCCTTGTAGGGCTTTAAGCCAATAGTGCCCATGAAAGAATTTCCTTTACTTTTTCAATTATGAGGTTGTCTTGGACCAGCCAATCAAAATTCCCACCCTGCCCACAGTCCCCTGCTGAGTGAGGATCCATGTTCTATGCCTGAGCGGAGCTCATTACTCAAAATGGGCTTAATTGGTGAAGCCAAAAAGACCATATACACATTCTCATTTTTCCCATGTCCACTCCAACCCCAATTGCAGCTAGGGTGAGAGCATGTAACTTCAATTTGGCCAATAAAATGCCTTCCTTAGACCTAGAATTGGGAATTGGTCATACAAGGGAGCCGAGATGAGAAGAGCTCTCTATAGCAGTGACTGCAACAATGTCCAGTTTCTAGGGCCAGCAAGGGGAGGAGCAATGAGCTTGGGTTTCCAGTGCCCAGGTGTCAGTTGCAAGTTATGGCTTCTGCTGCTCAGTGATCTCACGTGTCTAATTTGGAGGTATGATTGGCTGGGCTTCTGGATGTTCCCTGTTTCTGTTCATTCTTTGAGCTTCTCTCTGGTCCAGTATCCTTTCATTAAATTCAATTTTTGCTTAAACTAGCCAAATGAATTCTTAGCTACTAAGAATACTCTGTATATACTCGGTATAAAGGCTCTACCTCAATAAGAAGAATGTTAATTAACTAATTTAGGTAACTTCTCCTGCTAGGACATTCAAATTGGAAATATTACAGTTGGTCAATTGAAATCCAGAGCAGAAGCTAAAAACACAACCCATGGACTATGAGACAGCAAGGACTATGTGTAGGCTGGAATTATGAGTAAGCAGAAGTTATGAATAAGCAAAAGTTATGAGTTAGCAGAAATCTGCATACATGCAGAGGAGAGGAAGAGGTGGTTGGCTGAGAGCAGCAAGGAAACAGAAGCAAGAGGAACTGAGTCCACATGATGGTGAGGGAATAAGTGAACCCTGCTCTCAAGGGGACTCCAGGCTAACCCAATCCCTAGATTTGCCTTGAATCCTGTACTATTTTCCAATTTCCAAACTAGTTTTCCTTTTCTGATTAACCCTGGCTATTTCTGAGTTAATCAGAAATTTTGAAATTCCAGTTGTTCTTATTGTGATGTATACCTTTATAGAAACTCCCTTATTCCTTGAAGTAACCAGGATAAGACTCTATTTTATATGACCAAAGCATTCTGAAGATTGCAGGCATGATATGGCTAGGACCCAGGAAACAACAGTCAAATAGTGTATCTTAAAAGTCACTGGTCTTCCTCTTCAAAAATGTATTTTCTTTTTTTCATATCTTACTTGAAATTTCCAAGAGGACCTTCCTCTGGGCTGAAAAATTAATGGTTTATCAGAAGCCCCTGTTTAAAATGTACTCAAGTTTCTTGTGGGAATGAAAAGCCAGAGGTGTTTCTCTCTACATTAGCCATTAGCATGTGAGCAGATCATATGAGTTCATTCTTAAATTTGAACTCTTAAGGGCCTGATACTTAGGGGTTCAGCTAGGTATAGAGCAGAAAAATTGGGCACTGAGAGGGAAGAGTGGAGAGCAGATATAATAGAAAATGGCCATGAGAGTCCCTGGAACATTATAAAGAACTATCCTATGGAATATTCCTATAAGGGAAGGTCCTGGTGGCAGCCAATGTAAAGAGTGCCAGGGAACAGTAGGGCCAAAATGGCAGCCATACAACAAGGTGGACACTAACACCAAACATTCTCACTTCGCAGTCTACCTTCTGCCAGTTCCAGAGTATGACCTTGCATAATTTTTGTTCTGCTTCAGCTTTTATGGGAGATGGGGCTGGGCTGAAGCGGCAGAGAAAGATGACTATCGTATATGCCCATCTTGAGATAATACTCGGAAATTATACCAACATTAATTATACCTTGGGGTTACTTGCATGAGTCCATGGCCTTTGTTTTATCTTCCGTAACATACAGTGCCCTCTCATGGCTTGTGAAAAAAAAGAAAAATCTGTATGTCTGACCTAATCAGCGAATGACACACAGTCTAGAAAGCAAAAAAGTAATTCTCTTAAAAGGACATGACACAAGTAGGAAGGAATTTACACATGCTGCTGTGTTTGAAAGGAGAGAAAATGCATTGAAGCTGTTTTAATGAAAGCAAGAGTCTGAAGTTATCCCTAAAGAGCTTTATGTTCTCAAAGTCTAAAATGTACCTCAGAGTTTGTTTGTTTTTCTGAGAACAGTGGGTAGAACTATACTTGGAATGGCCGTGAGTCACATCAGGGTGAAGGGAGAAGAAAAATATTAATGCCACGGACACCACTTTTCATAGGGTGTGCTTTAGCCGCTGGGTGCTGTACTTGCCCATCAGCTCTGTTTGTGTGGCCAAATGACTTACTGTGGGTTATAAATCAATGTTGAGCAATGTGAAGAGCAGATGGGGAGTTTAATGCATCCTCCACATCTCCGTCTTGTGACTGGCTGAAGTCCATGTGCAATTTGGAAAAAGATGTTTGAAAAGGATATTCATCATTTTAAATTGCTCTGTGGGAGCTTTGCAGTTCATAATGTGCCACTTAGGTACTTCTCAAAGATAGGTTTTCCTTGACATGGATTAGAATTTCATAACAGCAAAATGGCAACTGGAGGTATTAGGATAGAAAAGCTAACTTTGAATGAATTAACAAGAAATTGGGGAGGGGGGTGTTGAATTGTGAAGGAGTTAAAGGGATATGAAATATTTAGGCTGAATTCTACCCCATAATATCTAGTTCTAGGAATTCCCAGTGGTTGGCAAGACAGTTTTGTTATCCATTTCTCAGGCTAGCCCTCAAATACTATTGGGAAAGTCTACCTAGGCAAGAACCTTCAGCATGACTAAAATATATTCGCTCTTGAGGAAAAACTATTAAAAACCCAGCAGTATGGCTAGCTCAGTTGGTAGAACATGTGACTCTTGATCTTGGAGTCATGAGTTCAAGCCCCATATTGGGTGCTTTTTCTCCTTACCCATCTGAGATTCCATAGTTCGTCATTCTAGTGGTCTTCCAACCAGGTGGCCATAAGGTATAGGAAGACTTTCCAAAGGAGGACTTGTGCAGAGATAGTTTTAAGGAACCCATCAACCTTCATGTCAATTATTTTTCTTAGATTGATCTACCTGAGTGAGAACTCACAGGCATTTATAATACTGCTTCTGCTACACATGAGAAAGGCATATCCTCGCTAACTCCAAATCTTGCTAGGGTGTGTTCAACTGGAGTATAAAACCTCAGAGTGCCAAATAAAGTAATAAATCAAAATATTAATTTTGGGAAAGTCAAAAAAATAATTAAGTGAAACACTTAAGATTTTCCTGGTTTCCCTGCTTTCCGTGTAGTTTGGTTAAGGGGAAACATGATCTTATAGACAGTGTAAGTATAAACAATATGACATGTTAGAATGTTCTGAATTCAGATATTGGATAGAAATGGAATGGTGGCTTTAACAATTTTTGTTTAATGATTCTGCCTCTTTTATTTCTGATCTGGTATCAGTGTGGAAGGAGAATTTTTTGAGAGAAAAGCAAGGGAAAAAGTGCTGAAGATTAAAAGCATTTTTTATATTCTTTTTTTTTTTTTACTTTAGGTATTCAAGATACTTATCTCGTACTTTTTTTAAGAACCAAAGTTTTTAAATTTTAGAACAATTTTATATTTGCAGAAAAATTGTGAAGACAGTACAGAATTCTCATATACTGCATACCCAGTTTCTCCTGTTATTAATATCTTACATTATTATGGTATATTTTTATAATTAATGAACCAATATTGTTACAATATTATTAACTATAACCCATATTTCATTCATATTTTGTGTGTTTTACCTAATACTCTTTTTCTGTTCCTGAATCCCACATTACATTTAATCATCATGTCTCCCTAGTCTCCTCTGGGCTAAAGTCTCTCCAACTTTCTTGGTTTTGATGTCTTGAGAGTTTTGAGAAGACTGGTCAGCTATTTTGTAGAATATGTCTCAGTTGGGATTTGTCTGATGTTTTTCCCATAATTAGACTGGAATTATAAGGGTTGGGGAGGAAGACTGTATGGGTAAAGTATCATTTTCAACACATATCCAGGGAACAAACACTCAACATGATTTACCACTGTTGATGTTGACCTGATCACCTACCTCAGGTAGTGTTTGTCAGGTCTCGCTCCTGTAAAGCTACTCTTTTTTTCCCCATTTCTGGGACTTTTTATTAGCCAAAACAAAAAGAATCTTTGAACTGCCCAAGGAGAATAGATTTATGGTGTTGATTTTTATAAATATCAATGGAATGCTTTTCAAGACTACTGATTCTTTAGATAGTTAAGGCAGAAAATTTGTGATGTAAGTGCATTTGCACCTTTCAATAAGATAGTTAAAAATATTTTTTTTACTAAATCATGAAATATGTGTTCCAATTACTATTAATATTCATCTTATTTCATCTTATAAAATGTTCAATAATTTCTACCTCCTATTAACAAAAAATAATGCTATATGTTGACTACTGGACTGGTGAAGTTTGAGTAATACGTATTTTTTTTCCTTTAATAAATTCAGACTTTCCTCTGATCACTATGTATAACAAAATTAATTATTATTTCTGATTTTATATTAATTTTCCTTTAAACACTGCTAAAGCATATAAAACAAAACTTGATACACATATACAATTTACTTACCAAAATAGGGCCATGTGTTCTTATCACATGCCTCATGTCATAAAAAAAACTAACCATTTCAGCTAGCCATCACACTGCATTATTACAAAATAAGTATCAAGAAACAATATTATTATTGTCTTGTTTTTATTATAGCTGATTAGAAATGATTATGAAATAATTATATTGATTCTATATCATTTAAATCTTATCTGCAGAACAAGTAATATAGTTGGCAAAACATATTCAGCAATTTTTTCTCAATATTTTAATATCCTAAAAATACATATGTAGCATGATTTTAAAGTGAAGTCAACCTCTTTCTGAAAGCAACTAATTCTGATATTGCTGCTTGATTTGACATTGAGTACTGGCTTTGTCAGTTGGATTGTGTGAGAGACTTTGTCCATATACTGAACGACCTAGATCTATGGCTTGGGTGACTGATGAAAATATATAAAAACATGTGATTAGAGGGGGCAACCAAATACAGAAAATTGGGGGACACCTTGTATTATTTTTTACAATTGCATACGAAACTATAGTTACCTCAAAATAAGTTTAATGAAAAAAGGATAATTAAACAGCATTTCATCAACCAAACTTCATGGACAAAGGTGTAATGAAATTAATAATATCCACTTTTCTAAATTTCATTCTGAGTACTTTGGATTAAACAAAGTCCCTCTTAGTGAAAGAATAGCAAGTATGATTTATATTCAGATAAGCTTTGGTAAAGCTCTTTTGGTATACTTCCCAGAAATTGAAGAGAAAAAAAATGCTTCTAATAACCAGATAACAAATCACTTTGCAAGTTTGGGGATTTCCAATTCTTTGCTTTCAATAAACTGAGTTGTGAGAAGATAGATTATTATGTTTCTTATGATAGATCTTTGTATGACTTTTTTTAAATTTGCTTTTCAACTCAGAAGTTCTAAGAGATGAGTGGCATTTCTATAAACTCTTCCCTTTCAATCTACTTAGTTATGAGAAAAAAGTTTCTCAGTACATATGTATAACAATAAAAATAAAAATATAATAAATGGCCTATATTTTCTACAATTTAATCTAGAAATAAGTAACATTTGCCTATGGGTAAAAATAATTAATTGGCAAAAAGTGTTTTCATTTTCAGGAAGTGTTTGTATGTTTAATAGTTATTTATCAAATTTTAAAATATATTTATGTTTTGGTAAAAAGTTAATATATGAAAATTATTTTGGTTCATTGTATATTAGTATTAATAATTATAATGGTAATTAATCTGGAAGAAAAATTTCAACACTTAGAGCCTTATACTCAAAGAAAATTTAAAAATTACATTAAGCTTCAATTTCTATACATGTTTATTGCAGAGAAATGTGTGAAGGTGATAAATAAAAAACTTGTGAGTACAAAAATATGTTATAAAATTCAGTTGTCAGGGAGAGTAAGCATACTGAAAGTATAAGTTCAAGTAGAAGGAAAATGATGTAAAATTTCAATTTAGGAAGCCCTTTTACTTTATTTCATTTTTTAAAAAGATGTACTTATTTATTTGATAGAGAGAGAGAGAGAGAGAGAGAGAGAGAGAGAGCACAAACCAGAGGGATAGGGAGAAGCAGACTCCTTGCTGAGCCAGATGTGTGGGGCTGATGTGGGGCTCTATCCCAGGACACTGGGATCATGACCTGAGCTGAAGACAGACATTTAACCAACTGAAACACCCAGGTACCTCTAGGAAGCATTTTTCAATGTATTTTTAATGGTGATGGACACCAAATTTATATGGTATTATAATTCATTGGTTACTGCTATAAACTGAATGTCTTCATCCTCTTAAAATTCATAAGCTGAAACCTAGTTCTCAATGTAATGACATTAGAAGGTGAAGCCTTTGAGAGATGATTAGGTGATGAGGGTGGAGCTTTAATGAGTGAAATTAGTGCTCTTATAAAAAGACCCAGAGAACTCCCAAGTCCTTCCTCTGTGTGAGGACACAGAAAGTAGATGGCCATCCCTGAACCAGGAAGTGGGTTCTCACTAAACATCAAATCTACAAATGACTTGATCTTGGACTTCCCAGCTTCCATAACTGTGAGAAATAAATGCTGTTGTTTGTAAGCCACCCAGTCTGTAGTATTCTACAGCATTACGAATGGTTATAGCATTACCAATGGCCTCGACACTTACATTTTCTGAAAAATTATATATTGAAGTGCATTCAGTGTCAAAAAGTGTGTCATATTTCAACTTATAATGTGAAATTTAGATGTTACCTTAAAAAATATATGGAGGATGGGGATCCCTGGGTGGCGCAGCAGTTTGGCGCCTGCCTTTGGCCCAGGGTGTGATCCTGGAGACCCGGGATCGAGTCCCACGTCAGGCTCCCAGTGCATGGAGCCTGCTTCTCCCTCTGCCTGTGTCTCTGCCTCTCTCTCTTTCTCTCTCTCTGTGTGACTATCATAAATAAATAAAAATTTTTAAAAAAATGTATGGAGGATACATACTTTTTCAAAATTCCTCTTACGGGGGTTTCAAGCAAAAGAGTTGGAAGGCCATGCAATGCTGTAGTTATTCTCTTCCAAACTCCTTTAAGTCCTTTGTCCCTCTCTCCTGTCATTGTATTCATCAGGCATAAATCTAACCTGGTTCAACCCAACTATTTACCAATTCCATATCTGTACTCAGGCAGTTCACTGTTACTGAAGAGAAACATGAGATCATGCTGATGGTTTCACATTCAATCCATGATTACAACACTCTAAAGGATGTACTACATTGCCTAGCAATCCTACTAGTCTGGCATGTTCAAGTTTCTACTTTAAAACAATTATTTCACACGTTCTTTTCTTTCCTCAAAATTCCTGTATCACTGCCTCCACATCTCAACTAGCAACTTGGAACTTTACCTCATAGCTCCTTGAGAAAATAGTTGAAATAAAAAAATAAAATAAGAACTTCCTCATCCTCTCTCCAGCAAGCTGCATTTGTATCCATGCTTTGCTTCCCCACTTACTACTGTGGTGACATTGCTCCTGTGGAAGTCTGCATTCCTCTTAAGACCTGGTCCCCCATCCTCTCTCATCTCCTTGAGGATACTGTCCCTGCAGTTACCTCCTACTACCTATATCATTACCAATACCTCTTTATGTCACATTATTCCCATCAACTTAATACTGTGCTTTCAGATGAATGGATAAAGAAGATGTGGTTTATGTATACAATGGAATATTACTCAGCTATTAGAAGTGACAAATACCCACCATTTGCTTCAACGTGGATGGAACTGGAGGGTATTATGCTGAGTGAAGTAAGCCAGTTGGAGAAGGACAAACATTATATGTTCTCATTCATTTGGGGAATATAAATAATAGTGAAAGGGAATATAAGGGAAGGGAGAAGAAATGTGTGGGAAATATCAGAAAGGGAGACAGAACGTAAAGACTGCTAACTCTGGGAAACGAACTAGGGGTGGTAGAAGGGGAGGAGGGCGGGGGGTGGGAGTGAATGGGTGACGGGCACTGGGGGTTATTCTGTATGTTAGTAAATTGAACACCAATAAAAAATAAATTAAAAAAAAATACTGTGCTTTCACATATCCTGTCTTAAAAAACCCCTCCCTTCACTTTATGTCCCTGACTAATCCTCCCCATATCTCTACTTTCCTTCATAGATAAACTTCTGAAAAGAGTTCCCTATGTTACCATTTCACTTCCTTACCTTACATTCTCCACGCAGTCCATTCCAAAGAGACTTCTTCCATACCACTCCCTGGAGATATTTCATTAAGGACAATGATGCCAAATCCAACGGCTACTTCTCTCTTCTTATCTAACTGATCCATTTATCAGTTCTTCCTTCCGGAGAGCTTATCCTGGTGTTTAGGACTCTACGCTCCACTGGTTTTCCTTGCACTTCACTGGCCACTCCCTCTTAATCTCTTGCCTTTCTTCTGCTCATCTTTACCTTAAGTTTGGAGTTCTCTCTGATTAAATCTTAATTCCTCTTTCTTATCAACAGACACCTTCTTTGAGTACTTTATCTGGTAGTTAAAACACCAATTTTATGCTAATGATTTTCTAATCTACATATCAAATTTGATTTCTTTCCAGAAGGACCTATTTGGCATCTTCATTTTTATATCCAACAGGATATCTTCAGTCTACCATGGAACTGGTCAGCATGGAATTCTGGATTTCTAAATCCCTACCCCCACTCCTAACCCCATACCTGTATTCTGTCCCATATTCTCAGTCTCAATTGATGGAGTAATCATTTGCTCAGGTTTTAAACCAAAATTGAGCAGTTACCCTTGATACCTCTCTTTTTCTTTTTCTTTTTTTTTTTTTAAAGATTTTATTTATTTATTCATGATAGTCACAGAGAGAGAGAGAGAGGCAGAGACACAGGCAGAGGGAGAAGCAGGCTCCATGCACCGGGAGCCCGATGTGGGATTCAATCCCGGGTCTCCAGGATCGCGCCCTGGGCCAAAGGCAGGCGCCAAACCGCTGCGCCACCCAGGGATCCCTCTTTTTCTTATTATTATGTCCAATCCACCCAGAAAAAAAAAATCCATCTTCTAAATCTTCAAAATATATCCATGCTGACTCTTTTAATGTGTTGAGAGTTGCTTTGTGGTCTATTAATTGGTTAGTTTTTGAAAATGCTTTGTAGATACTTATGAAGAGTGTGCGTTCTTATTGGTAGGATGTTCATAAGATCAAGTTTATTAATTATATTTTCAAGTAAAATCTTCTATGTTCTTACTAATTTTTTGTCTTAATCAGTTTTTGAGATGAGTTTTAAAATGCTATAAGTGAACTATCTTAAGATAAATCCAGTAGTTTCAGCTTTTGTATATTTGAGACCACATTGTTAGGCATATATAATTTAGAATTGTCTATCACAAGGTGAATTTTAACTGTTTATAATTTTATAGTATCTCTTCTTATCTCTAAATAATGATTTTGCCTTAAAGTATTTTCTCCAATACTAATATATCTGCATCAAGACTGACTTAATAACATTTATTCTATCCTTCTACTTTGGATGTTTCTATATCTTTATATTTTAGGTATTTCTCTTGTAACACCTCTTGTCTAGTTGACAATCTTTGCCTTTCAACTGGAGAGTTTAGTGCACTTACATTTAATATGATTACTGATATATTTGGAATTATTGCTATCACTTAATTATTTATGTGTGTGTGTGTGTGTGTGTATGTTTAATACTACCTGTTTTTTCCTCCTTTCTTGACTACTTTTGGAATGATTTGTTTGTTTGTTTGTTTGTTTGGAATGATTTGTTTTTTTAATGACACTTTTTCTCAACCTCTGTTTGGAATATATACTCTCTGTTCTCTCAGAGGTTGCTCTTCAAATCTTAAACTAGACATTCCACTGAAAGACTAAAACGATTTGATACCCTTATTCTTCCCCTAAATATCTTAGATAACTTAAGCTTTGATAGCTACCCTATCTTATATTTAATTTTTTTCCTATTTTAATTTTATTTTTAATGATCAATTTAGATTTTCTTCATGGTTCTATGTAGTAAATTTTTTTTTTTAGTTTTACTCACGTTTGTCAATTTCTCTGTTCCTAGTTCTTTGTCCCATTTCAGTTTTTCTTTTTAAAGCTAATTTTTAAATTTGTGAGTGTATGAGTTCAATTACATGTTTCAAAAAGATATGTTGAAGTCCTAACCCCTAGTACCTGAGAATATGACCTTATTTGGAAATAGGTTTATTGCAGATGTAATCAAGATTTAAGATGAGGTCATAATAGAAGAGAGGAGACCCTTAATTCAGTATATCTGGTGTCCTTATGAGACAGGTAGAATGTCAGTTGAATACAAGGGTAAGAAAACTTATTCTGTAAATGACCAAATAGTACCTATTTTAAGTTTTTTGGAGTCATATGCCATATGGTATCTGTGACAACTTTACCTTGTGCTATTACCTGTCGCCTACAGCGACTACAGACAATGTGTAACAGATAGGCCTTGCTGTGTTCCAGAGAAACTTTATTTATAAATTGGCAGATTGCCTTTTGGGCAGATTTAGCCAAATTCTGGTGTAATACATGATCTGTGACCCACAAGAAGCCTGATGCTGTATTGGGAAGTTGTTGAACCTTGAAGATATATTAAAATGTATTGATTTATCTGATTTATTTATACTTTGAATGGACGTTTTACCCATGTATGATTTTGTTACATGATACACTAGTCATTATAATGTTGATTCACTGAGTTATATAGATCTTTCAAATGCTGGCATATTTCACCGTACACTATAAAATTTTATATTCATTAATATCACTACTATGTCATCAGAAAAGTCTCTGAGTACTGGAAAACTGTCAAGCTTACATTGGCAGGTACAATTTGTCTAAAATTCTAATTTTTATTTTGAAGCTTGAATTTTATCATTGGCAACAAAACTGTCAGTTGTTTTCCTTGAAGTGATAGTCTTACTTGGTTCATTATTAAGAAAATGTCAACTAAATACCCAAGTCTGAATAAACATGGTTCTTCAAGTAAAATGATATTCTCTCAAAAAAGTGGCTAGTTCAGTTCACAACTCAATCTTACAAGTGCTTTTCCTTGAAAGAGTTATAGTTCAGTATTTATTTTTTCATACTTCCCATTTCATCAAAGAGAATATTAAAAACATGTCTATTAAAGGGCTGATATTTATACATATTAAATATTTGTATTGTTTTATACTAGATATTTAAAGTGAAACTCCTTTCTGTTTTTTTTTCCTGCCAGTGAGTGGCAGTGAAGTACAATGTATATTATACTAGTACAATAATTTAACATTAAACTGGTACATTTTACCAGTTACAGTTTGGGGCCACTGCCTTGCTTCGTGCTAAGCCAAGAGTTCTACCCACTATTGCTTTTGCATCACTGATGCAAAATGCAATGAAAAAGGGAAATAATGTCTTAGTATTATTATAAAAATAGTTCTGAGTTTTTAAATACTCTGAACATTCCTCAGAGACCCTCAGAGTTCTGTGGCCTTTGTGTAGAGTACTGATGTCTTAGGGCATTGGCTGGAAGGCAGTTTCTTCTGAAAAAGTCTTCTCATAAGATTTAACCTTGATCTTTATCTCCCATCTCCATACCCCCTTTCCCTTTTCCATTCTTGCTCCTGGATCCCCACCCCCAACATCTCCTACCACCAATGCCTTTTAAGGATTAGAATGAGCAGTTATAATTTTTTTCTGTGGGGAGATTTTCTTCTTCTGGCTTTGGTTTTGTGGAAAATTTTAGAAGATTTATTTTTAAATATTGAAAGTTTATTTCTTGCAGATGATAAAAATTAATTCTTTTTAAAAAATAACATGCTCCGTATCTTAACTACAGTGGAGGACTATCATTGTTCTTATAGTTGGTGAATTTTCTGCAGTGCCAGATATGCTAGTAAGTCATGAAATTAACAGAATTTTTTTTCCTTACTAGATGCTGTTTATGTGTTCTTAGCCCCCCTCTTACAGGATAATTGACAAGAATCAATACATCAGAATTGGATCCATGTTCAAGTTGTGATCTTCAGCTCAGCAGAATAGAGTCAATCGGATAGATGGTGTTCAGAGGACCCTGCAATTCTTTGATATCTTTTTTCCCATACTGGTTTGAATCTCTTTGTCACATTATCCATTATGGCATGCCCTGGCTTCTAAATTTTCTGTGTCACTGAATGTAGTTTTTGCTGACAGATTTCAGGGTAGATCATACTTTTCCCCCTGACTTTTATTTATTTATTTATCTATTTTTTAAATTCAAGTAGCCAACATATCGTACATAATTAGTTTCAGATGTAGAGTTCATTGATTCATCAGTTGGAAATAACACCCAGTGCTTATCACATCATGTACCCTTCTTAATGCCCATTGCCTAATTACCCCATCCCCCCACCTACCTCCTTTTCAGCAACCCTCTCAGTTTGTCTTCTAGAGTTAAAAGTCTCGCAGGGTTTATCTCCCCATCTGATTTCTTTCTGTTACATTTTCCCTCCCTGCCCTATGATCCTCTGGGCTGCTTCTTACATTCCACGTATGATAATTGTATTTCTCTGACTTACTTCGCTCAGCATAATACCCTCTAGTTCTGTCCATGTCAATGTAAATGCTAAGTATTCATCCTTTCTGATGGCTGAGTAATATACCACATCTTCTTTATTCATCTGTTGACGGACATCTCAGCTCTTTTCCTAGTTTGGCTAGTATGGGCATTGCTGCTATAAACTTTGGGATGCCCCCTGATTTACTTGATGCTTCAGAACTTCATGCAGACCCTGTGAGAGTACCCTACCTAGTAGCGAGGTTGGAATTAACATCCTGCCAGGGCACTTTTGTTGCACTGATCCACCTGTTATTATAAAGGTCTGTGCTGCTACATCTGAAGTAGGGCTTTTATTTGCCTCTGCAACTTAGTTGCCTTTGGCAATTGGGGTTTAACTGCTGATATCCCAAGGATGATTTATGCAGACTACTTGCCTGGCTTTGGTGAAGCTAATGAAACTCAGAAATGTCAACTGAAAAGATTCTTTAAGATTTATTTTCTTTGCAAAGAAATTTTTCATGCTGTTTTAAAGGGCCTGAAACTTACATGATTTGGGAATCCCTCTAGGAAAAAAATATATGGAGTTACAAAAATGATCTTAGTTAAAATGAGAAAACACAACAAATTATGGAAGGCTTAAAGATTCCGAGATCTCTTCAGGCTTATTTCCAGAAATGAGCACATCGGAATGCTTCCTAATTAGAAGCCAGTTTATATTCCCTTCCAGGACACTAAATCCCAGCAGCTGTGACATTCATAGCACTAGGCAAAGGAGGTCCCTGAAGGGGCAGCTTCATTAGCTTCACTGGAGATATATCTTTATGTTGGGAGAACTTTCTGTTCTAAACATAGCCACCTCTCAAATCCTGCTGTAGAGCATGGCTATTTTTCAAGTGACCTTAAGTTATACAAAGTTGAAGCCTGAAATATGTTGAAGTGACAAAGACAATTTGGTTGTTTCTTTCATTAAGCTGTGTCATACTTCAAATGACATTTAAAAGCTCTACGTATTCTAAAATTATATTTAATATTATTAGACATGGAAACATCCCAGAGGGCACCAAATGCCATGTTTATCTATAGGAAAGTTGTAGCCATTACTAAAAGGAAATACTACAGATTTAAAAAACTTGATTCATGACTCCCATTAATTTTTTAAGAAGGTCTGCCTCTCAGGAAGGCAATTTTACAAGCAACATTTTAGTGAGCTCTGTTGGAGAGCAGGTAATTCATTATCCCAAATTTCATGTTTATTATATTAATTGATTTACATCCTAATAAAAGGGCAAGCCCCAGGCATATGTTTTATAGTGAAAGTAAGACCTTAGAAGCATGAAATTAGAATGACTTTAGTTAAAACAATAGTCTTAGGCAGTATCTTATAAGTGATTTTTTTCTTTCCATCTGCCAAGGTTACTTAGTGATAGCCTGTCTTCATTGTGTCACTGAATTCAGTAAATGCATGAGTAGAAATAAGAAAATGTAAAAAAAAAAAAATAGCCTACAGACTTGTGAAACTTGTGAAAAAATTACATTTTACAAATATTAGATGTAATAAATAGATTAGCCATTCATTAACAGTGTTTATATATAAACATCTATGGTTGATCACCTTTTTTAACATTAGAGCAATACAGGTGGCTTTCATATGTGGTTCTCATTACTGGGATAAAACTAGAACATTCTGATAATATGATGATTGAATCAATCATTCAGATGATTTGTTTTCTTTATATGTTATGGAAAATCATTACAAATATATCATCAATTGAGTGATTCATCAGTTTGATTTTGCAGTGGTTTGAATCAGTCTTACAGAGAGCTGAAACTTCTGCATTCATCTCTTGATGAAGTATATTTGAGATAAGCATACTTTGTAATTCAATGTAGAAAATGACAGAATCATAAGGCTCAAACTTGAAAAAGGATTGCAGTTCATCTGTGTAACCTTGTGCTTCCATCCTTAAATTTCCTAGATAAATAATATATCTTTTTTTTTTTTGAGAAATGGGCAGAGTATTTGTATCCTACTTAATATTTGCCATTGGAAGGATATATTTTATATTTAATATAAATTACAACACCATGGTCTAATTAAATTCTGCAAATATTTATTATCTACTACTATAAAGTTCTGTTAGGTCATGACTGAAGTCAGGAGGGTTACAGATTGAAGGATTGGGATAAATCTCTCAGAAGAAGAAAGGGATACTCTAGTGAAACAGTTAGGCATAATGTCAATGTGCATGTCAGCCTTTGTGGTTCCATGCCAGCCATCATAAATGAGGAGACCTGAGAAGATAAAGTTCATCTGGGGGAGGCTCAGAAAGAGTGGGACTCATTGAATGACATTGGGTGGCATTGGAGGGAAATGGTTGTATTTGGGTAGGTGGGGAGTAAAGCAAAGAAATATATATATATATATATATATATATACATACATACATATATATAAATTATATATAATTTATAAATTATAAATATATATAAATGTAAAAATTATATACATATAAATTACATATAAAAATTTTTTTAAGGAAAGCATTATTTTAAATGGAAAGAACAGCATGGGCAAAGTGTAGAGAAAACTTTGGTATCTATTTCACTAGTAGAGATAAAAAAGATTGTTCCTTTTGTACTAGGAACTTATTAAGCATTCCTTCAGTCTTTCCTTTTCCAATATAAATAATCCCAAATTCTCCGACTTTTCATTCTACACCTGTTTTCTAGTCCTCAGCCCTTTCTGAGGTTCTTCAAACTCTCTACATCATTCATAAGCCCTTTGGCCTAATGTGTGAAGTTGGTCAGAGGCTGGAAGATCTGACTTCTCATTCTTCTAACTGTGTGATTATGGCCAGGTCTTTCCTGGGCCTCAGTTTCCATTTGTAATTTAAGGCTCTGAATTATGGTCTCTTTATTTCCCTCCATTTCAAAATTCTGAATATTAAATTGTGAAACTAGTATTGGATGCAAGGTTCTAGCCATGTGGAATAAGTTTTAGGGTTAATTTCCAATATCCTTCATCCTGTATTTCTCTTTAGATATTCTAATAGCATAATTACCTTTAAAAACCGAGTCCTCCAGTGGCTAATATTCCATTGTATGCATAGACCACATCTTCTTTATCCATTCATCTTTTGATGGACACCGAGGCTCCTTCCAAAGTTTGGCTATTGTGGACATTGCTGCTAGAAACATCGGGGTGTAGGTGTCTTGGCGTTTCATCGCATCTGTATCTTTAGGGTCAATCCCCAGCAGTGCAATTGCTGGGTCTTAGGGCAGATCTATTTTTAACTCTTTGAGGAACCTCCACACAGTTTTCCAGAGTGGCTGCATCAGTTCACATTCCCACCAACAGTGCAAGAGGGTCCCCCTTTCTCCACATCCTCTCCAACATTTGTGGTTTCCTGCCTTGTTAATTTTCCCCATGCTCACTGGTGTGAAGTGGTATCTCATTGTGGTTTTGATTTGTATTTCCCTGATGGCAAGTGATGCGGAGCATTTTCTCATGTGCTTGTTGGCCATGTCTATGTCTTCCTCTGTGAGGTTTCTGATCATGTCTGGAGGGTATTATGCTGAGTGAAATAAGTCAATCAGAGAAGGACAAACATTATATGGTCTCATTCATTTGGGGAATATAAAAATATTGAAAGGGAATAAAGGGGAAAGGAGAAAAAATGAGTGGGAAATATCAGGGAGGGAGACAGAACATGAGAGACTCCTAACTCTGGGAAACGAACAAGGAGTGGTGGAAGGGGAGGTGGGCGGGGGGTGGGGGTGACTGGGTGACGGGCACTGAGAGGGGCACTTGATGGGATGAGCACTGGGTGTTATTCTATAATTTGGCAAATTGAACACCAATAAAAAGTAAATTTATAAAAAAAATAAATATTAAAAAAAACCTCTGAGTCCAAGAAAAATGTTGATACCTACATAAAAACTGGGTTTCCTTATCCTAGACTTTATCAACAAAATACCATTTGTATAAAATGACCATAAATACAAACTTACCCTAAGTATGGAAAAAATGTATTTTTCTTTAAAGGATAATAACACTTGGTTTTGTTTAAACAATTTATGCTCATTATAAAGAATTCAAGCTAAGAGATAAGTGAAAGAAGATGATACCATCCGGAATAGCCATTATAAGGTTGGGTGATCATCATCCCAGACTTAAGGAAGTATTTTTAGAATACATAACACAGAAACATAACTACCAAAGATAGTTAGAAGCCAAAAAGACTTTATTAACATCTTAGGAGTTCTTTTTTATGAGGTAGAGCTATTTTTTTAAAACATATTTTTTTCCTCCTGTCTCATCTCTTTCCTCTGTGGATATACTTCTTGAAAGAGTCCATTTCAAAGTCTCCCAGTCCCTACAACATGAAGCCTAATTTTGCCTCTGTCATTAATACTAAGGTAAACGATGACATCACGTTGATAAAGCTAATGGAAACTTTTTAGTTCTTTTCTTTGTTTGACTGTTGGTTAGCACTTTTTTTTCCAGTTTTATTGAGATAAAGTTGACATGTAACATTGTGTAAGTTTAAGGTGTATAACATATTGGATTTGATAAATGTATATATTGCAAAATGGTTACCATAATAAAGTTAGCCAACCCATTCTCCATCTCACACAATTACCATATTTTTGTTATTGCTATTGTTGTGGTGAGAACTTCTAAGATCTACTCAGTATATTTCAAGTATACAATATAGTGTTAACTGTAGTCACCATGCTGTGCCTTACATCTCCAGAACTTATTCATCATATAACTGAAAGTTCACACCCTTTGATGAACATCTCATTTTGCATGCATAATAGCCCCTGGCAACCACCAATCTACTGTTTCTTTGAGTTTATTTTTTTATTCCACATTAAGTGAGATCATATAGTATTTGTCTCTCTCTGTCTGACTTATTTCATTTAGCATAATAACCTCAAGTTTCACCAATTTATATTCCTACCAGCAGTGCACAAGGGGGTCCCTTTTCTCCACTTTCTCAGAGCATTTGTTGTATTTTTGTCTTTGTGATACTAGCCATGCTAACAAGTGTGAGGTGATAATGTCATTGTGGTTTTGATTTGCATTTCCCTGATGAATATTAATGTTGAGCACCTTTTCATATATCCATTGGCCATTTGTATGTCTTCTTTGGAAAAATGTCATTAAGTCCCTCACCCATTTTTAAATTGGATTATTTATTTGTTTGCTATTGGGTTATATGAGTTCCTTATATATTTTGAATATAACTCATTATCAGATATATGATTTGTCAATAATTTCTTCCATCATTGCTTTTTCATTTTGTTGATTGTTTCTTTTGCTGTACAGAAGGTTTTTAGTCTAATGTAGTCCCACTTATCTATCTTTGCTTTCATTGCTTGGGCTTTTGGTGCCATATTCAAAAAATCATTGATAGGACCAATGTCAAAGATTTTGTCCCTATGTTTTCTTCCGAGAGTTTTAGAGTTTCAGGCCTTATCTTTAAATTCTTAATATTTTTTCAGTTAATATTTGTTAATGGTTTAAGAGAGGGGTCCAGTTTCTTTTCTTTTGTTTGTGTATGTGTGTGTTTGTGTATGCATGTGCACATGTGTTAATTGATGAGCTTCCCTGAGGTCTATTAAATAACTAACATGTAATATTATATTAGTTTAAGGTGTATAACATAATGATTTGAAAGAGGTCTATATTACAATACAGTATTGTTATCTATAGTCACATTGCTGTACATTACATTCTCGGAACTTATTTGTCTTATAACTGGAAGTTTGTACCTTTGGAGCACTTTCACCCATTTCTCCCACCCAGTTTTATTCTTTTGAGTGTGGATATCCAGGGTTCCGAACACCATTTATATAAGAAACTATCTTTTCCCCATTGAATATTCTTGTCTTTGCATCAAATACTAGTTGACTGTATATGCTTGGACTTATTTCTGGACTCTGCTTTTGTTCCTTTGGTCTGTGTATTTGTTTTTATGTCAATACCACATAGATATATAGATACATATATCCTGAGTTCATATGACTCATGAACACAGGATATTTTTCCATTTGTGTCTTCTCCAATTTCTTTAATCAGTGTCTTACGGTTCTCTGTGTGCAGATCTTTTACTTCCTCAGTTTAATTTATTTCTAAGTATTTTATTGTTTTTACTAATGTTGTAAATGGTATTGTTTCTTTATTTCTTTTTCCAGATAGTTCATTGTTAGTGTATAGAAATGCAACTGATTTTTGTATGTTGATTTTATGTCCTGTAACTTTACTGAATTTGTTTCTAATTCTCATGTTTTTTTGATGGAGTCTTTAGGATTTTTTTTTTTAAGATTTTATTTATTTATTCATGAGAGACACAGAGAGAGGCAGAGACATGGGCAGAGGGAGAAGCAGGCTCCATGCAGGGAGCCCAACGCAGGACTCCATCCTGGGTCTCCAGGATCACGCCCTGGGCCAAAGGCAGGCACCAAACCATCGAGCCACCCAGGCACTCCTCTTTAGGATTTTCTATATGTAATATCATAATATCTGTAAAGATAACTTTACTTCTTTATTACTGATTTGGATACTGTTATTTCTTTTTCTTGCCTAATTCCTCTGGCAGTGAAAAAGCACCAAGTGGGTGAATGAATTAGAAAACAGGACCCAGCTACATGCTGCTGATAAGAAACTTAATTCAGCTTTAATGACACAGAGGCTTAAAGTAAAGGGATGGAAAAAGATATTCCATGCAAGTGGAAACCAAAAGAAAGTAAGAGTAGCTATACTTATTTAATTAAACTCAAAAAGAGGGGCAGAGACAAAGGCAGAGGGAGAAGCATGCAGGGAGCCTGATGCGGACTTAATCCTGGGACTCCAGGGTCACGCCCTGGGCCAAAGGCAGACAGTTAACCACTGAGACACTCAGGTGTGTCCCAAGGCAGTAGAGACTTTTAGTCAAAGTAACCAGAGACAGAGTTTATCACATGATGATAAAGAGTTCAGTTCACCAAGAGGATATAATAATTGTAAATGTATATACACCCAGGAGTGGAGCTCCTAGATATATTAAGCAAATATGAACAGATCTAAGGGAAAGAGTAGACAACAATACAATAGGACTTTAATGCCCTAGTTTCAACAATGGACAGGTTATCCACAGAAAAGCAATACAGAAACATTGGATTTGAACTACATGTTAGAACAAATGAACCTAACAGACATACACAGAACATTCCATTTGTAACAGCATCAGAATACATTCTTCTCAAGTACATATGGAACATTCTCTAGGATAGATTACATATTAAGTCACAAAACAAATCTTAGCAAACCTAAAAAGATTAGTCATACAAGTATCTTTTCTGACCATAATGGTATGAAACTAGAAATCAATAACAGGAGAAGAACTGCAAGATTCACAAATATGTCTAAATTAAACTATATACTTCTGAACAATCAATTCAAAGGATAAATGAACAATGAAATTGTAAAAAATCTAAAAACAAATGAAAATGGAAACACAAAATACCAAAACTAAGGAGATGCTACCAAAGCATTTCTAAGAGGGAAGTTTATGATGATAATTGCATATATTAACAAAAAAGAGGATCTCAAATAAATAACCTAACTTTATACCTCAAGGAACCAGAAAAAGGAGAGCGAACTAGCCCCAAAATTAACAGAGGAAGGAGATAATAAAGATCAGAGAAGTAATTAAAATAAATAATAGAGAAACAATAACACAGATTAACAAAACAGTTGGTTTTTTGGAAAGATAAAATTGGCAAACCTCTGCAAGATTTACCAAGAAGAAAAAAGGGAGGGCTCAAACCAAATATAAATGGAAGATACTACGGAAATACAAAAGCATCATGAGAGACTACTAGGAATAGCTAAATGCCAACAAACTGGACAACCAGAATAATGGATAAATTCCTACCTAGATAAATACAACCTATCAAGACTGAATCATGAAGAAATAGAAAATCTGAGTAAAGAGTAATAATGAGTAAAGAGGTTAAGTCAGTAATCAAAAAACTTCTGACAAAGAGAAGCCCAGGACCAGATGGCATCCACGGTGAATTTTACCAAATATTTAAACAAGTAATGCCAGGCATTCTCAAACTGAGTCAGGTGTTGTTTATTGGTAATTTTTCAGTTCCACTATCTTCTATACTTGGCCTTATATTTGAGGATACAGACCTGGGAATTGCATATAGGGTTCTGGTTGCAGTTGATCTTCTATCAAAACAAATGCACTTGCATGTGTTTGGGAGATGAAAGGGAGGGAGGGAGAGCCATTCTCCCTCCAGTTACAGTGGCGGTTGACACATGGCCCATCGCAGATGTAAACAGTGACTGGGCTTTACATTTCACTGCCAATTATCAGTTTGGTGGTGACACAGCACCTATGTCATTGACAGCTGTTGAAGCCTCCGGACTTCTCGGTGGCAGCAACACCAGCTTTCTGACCTCCAGATTATAGCTGCATTGGTGTACCTAAAATGCCTCTTGGTTATATCAGTCATTCCTCTAGTCTTTGTAATTATTTTGCAAACACCTTGTTTCCTTTACTAAATGCCTTTATGCTTGATACACCTTGTGCAGTTTCTCTTTCCTGAATTGAATCTTGACTGACATAGGTCCTGTTTTGTTCTAGGGCCTATTTTGCTTGTTCTTCTCTTATATTATCTTATTTAATTCTCATTTTAAAATTCTAAGAAAAAATTATTTTCATTATACAGATGAGTAAACAGAGGTTTAAGCTGCTGCTAGAGGCAAGGAAAAAATATTCTCAGCAACCACAGTTTGTAGATGCTCTATTTTCTACTTCAGCTACCTATTAAATATCAGAATCAATCCAACAAGCCATACATCTGAAAATCTTCATAGATTCCTCCCCTCCTTCTCCAGTCCCCACTCTCATCTCTTCAAATCCTAAGCCTGGTGATTTTCTTTATGAGATCTCTCTGAATTCAGTCCCTTTTTTTTTTTTTTTTTTAATCGTATTTCACTGCCTTGGTTTGGGCCTTAATCATTTTTCTCTTGGATTATTGTAGTTTATCTTCCTAGCTGGAATGTCTGCCTCCAAACTCATCTCATTTTACCTATCTTTCATGCTTCTGTGTGGAATTAGAGTTTTAAAACAAAACTGTTGTTAATCCTCTGCCTAAAATCCTTTGGTGGCTCTCCATGACATTGGATGGTGTCCAGACCTCTCAGCCAGCCAGAATAGCCCATTGTGTTACCCCCCTGCAGGTCATCCCTTTCTTGGCCCCTAGCCCACACTATGTTCTCTCTCTCCCCAAGCAGAGTAGAGCAGTGGCAATGTCTTCTTTATTTTCATACTCATCTTTGAGCCCAACACAAAGCCTAGCGCTTTATAGGGGACCAATAAATATTTACTAAAAATAATGAATGAAGGGAAAACATGAATTTGGTGGAAAATCTTTGAGATTTTTGTCAACAATCCAAGTAGAGGCTGAAAGAAAGTTATCCCAGACTAGACACTCTAAAGAATTCATTATAATAATGGAGAAACAAAGGTATTGTGGTCTAGTCTACCAAAGCTTATTCTTAACTTTTTCTTGGCAAGACACTTCTCTTTTCACACTTTTAAAGCTTATTTTTCTTTCTTTCTCTAGATTCTGACCTAAAAAGAACTTTAAATATTATGTTGTGGAGGGTTGCTTTGGAACATTACTGGCTGCAGATTGTTCTCTGACCACAGAGAACTTACTGAATCACCCTTCAGGATGTTTTCTCTGCCTTCTACTTATTTTTCCCCACTGTAGAGCAGTAAGGAAAATTAAATTGTTTTTGCTGCAAAGCACAAGCCAATTATATATATGCTCTATCAGAATAAATGCCATCCCTCCCTTCCTTAATCTTAGATAACATGGAGTATTGTAACCTATTAAAGTATTTGCTTAATAGGTAGGACGTTTGGAGAAAGGAAAGGCTAAAAAACTGTGCTTGAAATGATAAAAGGAAAGGAAAAGCACAGAACAGTGCTTGAAATGATAAAGAGGAACTATATAGAGGAGACATGAGTCAAAGTCACAGAGATATTTTCCCCCATGGTTAGTGTCTTAAGCATGGGTGCTGGAGTCAGATGCCTGAGCTCCAATCCCATTTCCACTACTTACTGGCTGCATCACCTTGTAAGTTGGTTAACTTCCTCAAATTCTCATTTTCTCCTTTGTAAAATAATAGTACCTGCCTCATAGAAGTGTTATGCAAATTAAAGATGATAGCATAAATAAAGTACTTAGCACAGTATCTGACAAAGTTAGTACTATTACTTGGCTAATATCTGTTAGCAGTGAACCCTAAAGACCCACAACAGGAATGGCTTAAACAAAATAGAAGCTTATTTCCTTTTCATGTAGAGATCTCCAAGTAGAAACCCCAGAGCTGGACCTCAAGGTCTTGAGGGACCCAAACCCTTTCCAGTTCACTACTCCACCATTCCTAAGATATGACTTTCCTCCTCATGATCCAAGATGGTGTCAAGAGCTCCAACCATGTTCTCAGCAGCAGGATGGAGGAAATAATAAAGAAAAAAAGGTCAAAATAGTGGCATGTCCTATTAGCTGTCTTAAAGGAAACATCTCAGGGGATACCTGAGGTAATTTTGTCCACACACTAAATGCAGGACTGACCTTCATTATCATACAACCCCATTTCAAACTTTTAATTTTTCAAGCATCATTAAAGTTATAACCTATAGTCTGCTATGGCTCTCTATGATTATGAAATCTTTTTTCTGTTATGGTTCAACAATACTGATTAACTAAAACACAGAACAATATTACTAAATTGAATATCACTCGGTGTTTTGCATAAGGCTACCTTTGAAATACTGTTGTGTCGGTGTTGTGGATATACCAGAATTGTTCAGATTTTAGTCTACACTGCAAAATATGAATTTCCGTCCCCTTTGCAAGTCAGTGCAGTGTTAAGCCCATAGGGCGAGGTTTACATTGTAGGCAGATTGTATAACAAAATGCTTCCATCAAGAATGCTCTGGGGCAGAAGTGGCCAAGGAAGGAAGTGTGACAGAAAACAAGGTGATGTGGCAGGAAGATTAGCTTTGTTCCAAGATTCACATGAATAATAGATGCAGTGTAATACAGAATAAAACAATGGTAAAAAAAAATTAAAAACCCACTGAAATGATAGCACCTCAAGGTCACACATCACACTAGAGATGTACAAGCAGGATGAATTACTGCCATAGGGAAGTCTGAAATGTGGTTTCTGTGTCTCCTTGCTCTGTTAAATGACTTACTTGGCAGCTATTTCTTGTGACAAGCAGTAGGATTACTGGGTATAAGGCAATAATTGGAGTGTAGGATCTCTTGGTCTGTGGCATGTTCTGCTTTGTAACTGATCAAAATGCTGTATCTAGGGACATCTTACTCAATATTTTTAATTACAGTAAAGCCTCTGCCAATTCAGTTTTATAAATCCTTGTGTTGCTGCCTTTTCATGCCAATCAGTAGAACACAGTCTTATAGAGTTGATGCAAGACTGGGTGTATTTGTGAACTAAATAAGATTTTATAACAGTATAATTGGGCTAATTTTGACAAGCAAATATGTTAGCACTATCAGTACTAAATATAAGCCCTAGCAATGACTAAGATACAGGAACCTAAAAACAACAGAATCATGTTCTTCATTTGAGATATTTTTTTTAAATCAGTTCTCTCCTAACTGCTATAATAAATAGGCTGATGGAGGTAGGCAGGATAACAACTTTCAGATGATAGACTCACTACCCCTTTGGTTCATTCACTAGAGAAGCAAAAGAGTAAGTGGACATTGCTTTTTCTTATCTAACGTTTAAAGAGTTTTTAATGAGCTTCTTTTGAGTATCTAATGTAACAAATTATAAAATATATAAGTGATATTTAACTGTGGAAGACACTTTTAGTTACCTGTTAAATATCTTTTCACTTCCTTCTTGCTGCCAGAATCCAGATTCTATGAAGGGTAGGAACATTCACCTAAATCTATGCTTACATAGCTTGTTTTGCAGTTAGAAGTGTGTTGGAGTTGTGGTCAATGAAACAAAGGTGGAATTTGGCTGAGTTTTCTAGGAAAGCATTTGTTCTCGTGATAAAAATAGACAGACGCAGCTGGCATTGCTCTCCATTCCATTCGGCCTTTTTCCTTCCTTGAAACCTTGATGTCCGAAGCTGCAATAGCTGTTTTACAACTTTGAGGTGAAATGCATAAGGTAAAAGCCCAGAGAATAACTGAGTCTGGCTTTGATGTCTCTGAGAGTGGACAATGCCACAGCCTACTGCCTCCAAACATCTCATGGGTGAATCCCATTTATTTAAGTCACTGGAATTGGGTTTTCTGTTACTTAGTCATGTAACATCCCTATCAAAGTGTGTACCTAATCAAAACCCAGGCTCATATAGAATTTGTTGCTTGCTGCCAAGAATAATGTAGAGTAGAATATTTCAATGGCTTATGAATAAGTTAAAAGGAAGACACAAACCTTATTTTCTTCAGTCTTTCTATTTTATTTAAATTCAAGTTAGTTAATATATATAGTGTAGTGTTAGTTTCAGGAGTAGAATTTAATGATTCATCACTTACATATAACACCCAATGCTCTGTATAAGTGCCCTCCTTAATATCCATTACCCACATAGCCCAACCCCCCATCCTACCTCCCCTCCAGAAACCTTCAGTTTGTTCTCTGTAGTTAAGGGTCTTTTTGGTTTGCTTCCCTCTGTTTTTTTCTTTTCTTTTTCCTTCCCTTCTCCTATGTTCATCTGTTTTCTTTCTTAAATTCCACATATCGGTGAAATCGATATGCTATTTGTCTTTCTCTGACTGACTTACTTAGCCTAGTGTAATACTCTCTAGTTCCATCCATGTCATTGCAAATGCCAAGATCACATTCTTTTTGATAGCTGAGTAATATTCTGTTGTGTATATATACCACATCTTCTTTATCCATTCATCAGTTAATGGAAATTTGGGCTCTTTCCGTATTTTGGCTATTGTTGATAGGGCTGCTATAAACATTGGGTTCATGTGCCCCTTCAAGTCAGCATTTTTGCATGCTTTGGATAAATACCTAGTAGTGCAATTACTGGATTATAGGGTAGTTTTATTTTTAACATTCTGAGGAAACTCCATACTGTTTTTCTTTTTTTTTTTTTTTCTTTTTTTTTTTATTTATGATAGTCACAGAGAGAGAGAGAGAGGCAGAGACACAGGCAGAGGGAGAAGCAGGCTCCATGCACCGGGAGCCTGATGTGGGATTCGATCCCGGGTCTCCAGGATCGCGCCCTGGGCCAAAGGCAGGCGTCAAACCGCTGCGCCACCCAGGGATCCCCATACTGTTTTTCAAAGAGGCTGTACCAGGATACAAACCTTATCTTTAAAGCTGGGCTGATAGGGTATATTCAGAATTCTGGGAGTTGAATTTATTATGCTGGTTATTCTCCATTACCACCCCTGAGATACATTCTCTGTCCCCTCTGGCCTCCTCTGTGCCCTGAGAGGCTGACCTATGAATTGTATCTCCTGATCCTCTGGCTTCTGTTTCAACCAGTGGTAAGTACCAATAGGAGAATGAAGATTGGGAGGTACAGAAAATAATATCTTAACAAGAACTAGATTTTCCTTTTTAGAATAACTATTCTGTGTTCCTGAATCTAGTGACTAGAGTTAGTACCAATGTTTAAAACTAATATTTTTGCTTTTCAAAATTAGCCCAAGGGCACCTGGGTGGCTCAGTGGTTGAGCACCTGTCTTTGGCTCAAGTCGTGATTCTGCAGTCCTAGGATCAAGTCCTGCATCAAGCTCCCTGCGAGGAGCCTGTTTCTCCCTCTGCCTATGTCTCTGCCTCTCTCACTGTGTCTCTCATGTATAAATAAATAAAATCTTTAAAAAAAAATTATGCTGTTAACTTGAATGTGTGTTTAGTTCCCAAACATATCTAATCTAATTGTGCATCAACTCTAAAACCTGACTTATGGATTGTCTTACAAAGGCAGAAGGACTAGAATTTTGTGATCTGAATCAGCAAAGATTTTACAACCCAATAAAAATGTTGAATAAAATGTGATAAGTGGTGGGAGAGTGAAGTTGGGCTGTGTCTTCTCTTCTCTCTCCCACTTTGAACAGAATTCTCTGGCAAAGTCTGGATTCTTCAACCGCACTCCCATTACCACCCCTCAGCTTCCACGTGCTCAAAATCCCTGAGTTCCCAACATAGCTTACCTACTGTTGCCCCTGAGGTGTAAGGGTGGTAACCATGCTTCTGTGCTTAGTTTCTAAAGGCATCAATACCTCAAGTCAGTTCCTTATCTTAGCCCACATTTAAATGAATCCACCCAAGATGGATTCTTTGTTTTCTCCCAGAATTCTGTCCAATACACTATTTTTAGATCTGAATTTCTAAAATTAATAATTTATTTGACAAAAGCCATCAATCATCTTTGAAAAAAATTGTCTGGATTTGGCCATTGACCTGATACACTCAACTGAGATCTTGTTGATTTGTGTAGTGCCATGAGCAATGTAGTCCATTAATACAAATGAACTCATTAGGGGCAACTTTAATATTTGCTAATGGGTTTGTATTCCATTCTCTTTTATGGCCATGATGAACAGTCAAAGATATTTCAACTTTATTTCAACTGCACAGATATATTGCCTGGGGTTAGGTATTCTCATCTAATACAATATTTGCAAAGCCATTTTATAATTATTTCTAAGTTTATCCTAATAACCTTCCTGTGAACAGGGTCAATATTATTATAATCCTTATTTTAGAACTCTGGTTTCCGAGGAAGAATGATTTGTCCCAGGTTATACTGCATGCTACTTAAGTTAGGTCTAGAACACAGAGTTTCTCAGTGTTGTTCTTGAGTTACTGCCTTAGCTTCTCATCCAAAAAGTAATGTACCACCTAACTTTAAAACAGAGCCTGTTGCATATCTGTGCCTTGTTGACAGTAACCCATCATATTTTAGCATGAATTCTTTCTGATTGCTCTGATAATGCCATGGAATAATTTTGTGTAACACTGAATGCACCTCTGCAAAGACAGAGGGACAGAGATGTCTGAGGTAAGAGTGGGATTTTCTAAAATTTGTCAGTTTAACTATACTTTAATAAGAGAGAGGTGTCCTGTCTCCCTGATCCTTTCCATTTCCTTCTCCACCTAGCAGGCAGTCACTTTAATGCTTTGGCTGTTTGTTTTCTGCAGTTACAGAAAACATAGAAGTGCCTATACTTCTATGTCTTGGTTTTTACATTTTAGATTTTTCTCTATTGACACTGTTTTCTGGAAGATAAGGGTTTAATTCTTTCAGTTGTTCCCCTCTAAACTTATACTGTCCCCATTTCTCCAACACAGCCATATCATAGTTTTGGTTCCATCTTCCTGAAGACATGGCTTATATTGTCTTATTCCAGTCTGGACTGGTCTCTTGCTTAGCCTGGTCTAGGCTTGGCCCTCACTTCACTGGCATTCTGGAAATTCCCTTTGCCTTTCTACGATGCCCCATTTCTTGGAGTCCATATTCTTTTCTACCGACTCGTCAGTTTTTGTTGTTGGGTTTTATGGGTTTTTTTATTTGGTCTCTTGTTCCATTTTGTAGTACCGCATCATTCGGTTGTTTCCTAAATAAATGCACATGGTAATAAAATATTTTAGACAATCACTTGATAAAAGCTTTTCAGGGCATAGAACTCTGAAAGGAAATATTTCCCCCTTAGTTTTTAAAGGCAGGCACCACTTCCAGGTCCCAGTGTTGCTGTTGAGAAGTCTGATAGCCGTATGATTCCCACTGCTTTGTATGTTTCCTGTTCTTTTTTCTTTTTCTGGAAAGCATTAGAATTTTCTCTTTAAGCCCAATATTCAGAAATTTTATAATGCAATGTCTTGATTTGGTTCTACATTAATCCATTGTGAGTAGCAAATAATATGCAAATTCATATTCCTCTTGTGGGAAAATTTTTGCATTTAACTTCATTCTGTTTAACCTTTTTGGAACTTTTATTATTTGAAGAGGCTCTGGTTGTTGTTGTTATCCTTTCTTTTCCTTTTTCCTTCTCTTGATTTTGTTCTATTTCCTGGAGAGTTTCGGAATTTTATTTTGTACCCCTACTAATCAAGTTTCCATTTCTATTATTTAAAATTTTTTTTAAAGCACTCTCTTTGCATTTTTTAAAAATTTTTTTAATTTTTATTTATTTATGATAGTCACAGAGAGAGAGAGAGAGAGAGAGAGGCAGAGACACAGGCAGAGGGAGAAGCAGGCTCCATGCACCGAGAGCCTGATGTGGGATTCGATCCCGGGTCTCCAGGATCGCACCCTGGGCCAAAGGCAGGCGCCAAACCGCTGCGCCACCCAGGGATCCCTGCATTTATTTTTTATTGAAATTTTGTTTTTAGTTCTCTGAGTATTTCCTTCTGTTCTTACTTCATCAATGTAATCTCTTATATCTCTGAGATATTGATGATAGATCTTTTTAAAATTACCTTGTCCTTGTGTTGTTCTTATTTCTTCTAAGTACCTTCTTCTCCCTGTATATTTGCTTTATATCTCAAACATACAAATCTTAAAGATTTGGCTTTCTGGTCATATTTAAGAATGAGGCTATCCAGTTGTTAATTGGAGGCTCTAAATGCAAGTTTAGGGTTTAAGGTCTGTTGGGCTTGACTCTAGTGATCTTGCTGGTCCCCTTTCACTAGGGACCCCCAATTCTTCTCCATGGGCTGGTCAGATTCTTCCCCTAGAACTATCTTCCACTCTCCTACCTGGGCCTTGGCTCCCAGAGGTTGTGAGCTGGGAAGGGGTCTTGACATTTAGTACACTTTCACCTAATTCCTATTCACTGTGATAATCCCACCCATTGTCAGCTGTACAGTCCAGGATACCACCCCTTCTGGAGAGTAAACCTTTAGTCTTTGGTTAAGCTGCTTCTTAAATGTTCTTTTAACCAATTTTTCCATTTTCAGCCTTGCTTTTACCCCTCTTTTTAGAGGTAGCTGGTACTGTCAATTCCTTATTTGTGGTACAAATCACATTGCTTCCTAGTTCCACTTCTGCTAGCATAGATTTTATCTGTCTAAGGTATCAAGTGCTTCTCTATTTGATTTTTAGCTTCCGTGTGCTCATGGCAGTCCTTCAGCTCCAATGCTCTTTGCCCTGTGGTTTATATCAATAGTTGTCATTAATAGGAACTAAAGAGGGAAGAGATGTGAAGGCTTGTGTTAAATCCAATTTCCTTAGCCAGTATAGCCCTCAGTTTTATTCCCCAGCCCCTGGCCTTTAGTAGATACCCAGAAAAGTTTATTGGAAGAATAAATGAGAACTGCTTATAGAGAGGAAGCTACACATTATGTCCGTATTTCTTGCTTAGCTGTGCTTTGTAAACTGCCAGAGGTGAAAGTGAAACTATGTCTATCAAGTACATAGGTTTCTAGGTTTGATGATTAATCTTTGTGTCTCAAGCCTCTCCTGAAAAATCTGGTAATGTCTCTGAAAGTAGGCAACTCTGTTTAGGAGTCCATTCCTTTTATATTGGTGATTTGATCTTGAAACTGGAATTAAATATGCTCTGATGGGTACAGCCCTCAACTCTTGAGACTGGGTCAGTCTTTGAAATACCAGAATAATGGTGTGAATTTTACTCTACAATTTTGAGTGTAAAAATTTCACATTTTTTAAAAACCATAAGTCAATATTAATCTTCTTCAGGCCTCTATCCCACCAGAATACAATCAAATTCCATCCTAGTTATACTGGAGTCCCCTTCCTTTATGTTTAGGTGGACAAAACATTTCAACATCTAAGAAAGAGCCTTTCTCATTTTTTACTGTACTGTGTCCAAAATCACATGGTTCCAGAGGGTGGGCAGCTCTGCTGCTCTGGACCAAGGCCAAGCACTGAGTCTTTAGTCACACCTCCATGACCAGAGCAGAAATCCATTAGAAGTTCTGGCACCTGCTAGCATCTCTACTCCAAGGGAGTGGAGGGACTGGCTAACTCTTCCCTGTTCAATTGCCTTTTTGAGTATAGGAGCAGAAGGAACTCTTGGAATCTCCTTCAGGTCTTCCTGTTTCCAGTGACATTACCTCCTCTAGGATTATCCTCTCCGTCCTCTCCTCCTCTAGGATTATCCTGCATAATCTCCCACATAATGCTGGTCTTTCTTCAGGAGGATGTGGAGGAATGACACAGTGAAACTAGTCAGGGTTTTTTGTTTGTTTGTTTTTGTTTTTGTTTTTGTTTTTCACTGATTGGCCTGGAAAAAAACCAGTATTTTAGGAATGATCAAAACTCTTTGATGATTAGAATGAAGACTTTGAGCCCGAATGAGAGTGTATGTCTAAAAGAAACCATTCCAGCTACATTGAAGACTGCTCTGTTTTCTTCTTATGGTTTAATTGATTGCAGTGTCCCTCCTCCCATGCTAGGAAATACATCTTATGGAAAGATTTTTATAATTTTTTTTCCTAGATTAGACTCTAGCCAGCTGCCAGGGAATAAAACAGTAAGGGCTATACTAGTTAAAGAAGTTAGATTTGATATAGTCATTAATCTGGCAAGGGCTGAAAATGATATAATTACTACTCAGTTTCTTTGTATTCTCTATAGGGTGAATTTTTCTAATTTTATCTTTGTCAATTAAATTCTTTTCTCGTTTCTTTCTTGTAATTGTCATGAGAGAGTTGGGGAAAAAGAAATATGACTTTTGAGCAGAGGTTGTAGATTTTGTGTGCTGGAATTACCTAGAAAGTTTACAAGATACCAATCTCTGAAGCTCATCCCAGAAACTGATTTGATTAGCTTGAGGTGCAACCTGGGTGATGGATTATTAAAAGCTCCTTACTTGATTCAGATGTGCAGTAAATGTTGATAACCACTACCTTAAAGTACATTAAAACTGACATATGTAAAAATAGTTGATTTGTTCTACCTTAATTAAATCAGCAAGGCAGAAATTTAGGGGATGGGCATTTAATCTCAGTAAAAATTCTGGGAATAAAAGTACATTTTACAGTTTGTTTTGTTTTGTTTTATGAATGTAGCCAGCACAACCGCTGGCATGCCAAAAAAGGCATCACATGGAAAGGACTTGGAAGCAATTAGGAGATGGTTTTACTGTTTTGCACTGCCCCCAAATTTTCTTACCCTTGCCAGTTTTCAAGACAACGTTTGGCTTCCCTAAATGTTTATTTCCCCAGGGTTTGAATTGAGCTCTCACATATCATAGACTTCCTGGAGCACACTGCTGATGGAGGTGGAGATTTTCTCAGAAGAAAACAAAAGCCAAATGATGTTCCCGGTAGAAAAGGACCACATTTAAATGCATCTTTTTAAGTGCTGACTGTCTTCAACTGTCCTGTCCCTCTCTTCTTTCACAAAATCCCCACCCTCTGTAGCTCTAATATTACTTTTGTTTTGCTAAATTTATGTTCATTGATTTTTTTTCCATCCATGGTGTTCTAGGATGTAGTCAAATTTCTCTGCATCCAATTCTCAACTATAAACATGAAGTCCTAAATTAATTGTAATAACTTGTGCTCTACTTATTAATTACTGTTTTGATCATGAAGTCATGACTAGATAGAAATTTTCATTTAAAATAAGATAATAATTTGATTGATAATTGATGTAAAAGTCAAAAGAGTTGCCCTAGGGAGACCACAAGTGTGATATATAAAACTGGATGTATCAATTACACCAAAAACCATAAAATACCTAGGAAAGAACCTAACCAAGGAGGTAAAGGATCTGTACTCTAAAAACTACAGAACATTTATGAAAGAAATTGAGGAAGACACAAAGAGATAGAAAAGCATTCCATGCTGATGGATTGGAAAAATAAATATTGTGAAAATGTCTATGCTACCCAGAGAAATCTACACATTCAATGTGATCTCTATCAAAATACCATGGACTTTTTTCACAGAGTTAGAACAAATAATTCTAAGACTTGTATGGAACAAAAAGAACCCCGAATAGCCAGAGGGATGTTGAAAAAGAAAACCAAAACTGGGGACATCACAATGCATTACTTCAAGCTATATTACAAAGTTATGATCATCAAGATAGCATGGTACTGGCACAAAAATAGACACATAGATCAATGGAGCAGAATAGAGAACCCAGAAATGGACCCTCAACTCTATGGTCAACTCATCTTTGACAAAGCAGGAATGAATATCCAGTGGAAAAAAGAGTCTCTTCAGTAAATGGCGTTGGAAAAATTGGACAGCAACATGCAGAAGAATGAAGCTAAACCATTCTCTTACACTAGACACAAAGATAAACTCAAAATGGATGAAAGACCTAAATGTGAGACAGGAATCCATCAAAATCCTAGAGGAGAACACAGGCAACACCTTTTTTGAACTTGGCCACAGCAACTACTTGCAAGATACATCCATGAAGGCAAGAGAAACAAAAGCAAAAATGAACTATTGGGACTTAATCAAGATAAAAAGCTTCTGCACAGCAAAAGAAACAGTCAACAAAACTAAAAGACAACCTACAGAATGGGAGAAGATATTTGCAAATGACATATCAGATAAAGGGCTAGTATCCAAGATCTATAAAGAACTTATTAAACTCAACAGCAAAAAAACAAACAATCCAATCATGAAACGGGCAAAAAAAAGAACAGAAATTTCACCAAAGAAGACATAGACATGGCCAACAAGCACATGAGAAAATGGAGAAAATGCTCTGTATCACTTGCCATCAGGGAAATACAAATCAAAACCACAATGAGATCCCACCTCACACCAGTGAGAATGGGGAAAATTAACAAGATAGGAAACAACAATTGTTGGAGAGGATGTGGAGAAAGGGAAACCCTCTTGCACTGTTGGTGGGAATGTGAACTGGTGCAGCCACTCTGGAAAACTGTGTGGAGGTTCCTCAAAGAGTTAGAAATAGAGCTACCCTATGACTCAGCAATTGCACCACTGGGGATTTACCCCAAAGATACAGATGCAGTGAAAGACTGAGACACCTGCACCCCGATGTTTATAGCAACAATGTCCACAATAGCCAAACTGTGGAAAGAGCATCAGTGTCCATTGAAAGATGAATGGATAAAGAATATGTGGTCTATATATACAATTCAATATTATTTGGCCATTGGAAATGACGAATACCCACCAGTTGCTTCAATGTGGATAGAACTAGAGGGTCTTATGCTGAGTGAAGTAAGTCAATCGGAGAAGAACAAACATTATATGGTTTCATTCATTCAAGGAACATAAAAAATAGTGAAGGAGAGAAAATGAGTGGGAAATATCAGAGAGGGAGACAGAGCATGAGAGACTCCTAACTCTGAGAAATGAACAAGGGGTAGTGGAAGGGGAGGTGGGTGGGAGGATGGGGTGACTGGGTGATGGGCACTGAGGGGGCTCTTGACGGGATGAGCACCGCGTGTTATACTATATGTTGGCAAATCGAACTCCAATAAAAAAATATACCAAAAAAAAAAAAAAAAGAAGATGCGGTCTATATATACAATGGAATATTACTCAGCTATCAGAAAGGATGAATACCCACCATTTATATTGATGTGGATGGACCTAGAGGATATTATGCCGAGTGAAATTATGCCGAGTCAGTTGGAGAAAGACAGTTATCATATGGCTTCACTCATATGTGGAATATAAGAAATAGTGAAAGGGACCATAAAGGAATGGGGGGGGAACTGAATGGGGAAAAATTAGAGGGGAAGACAAACCATAAGAGACTCCTAACTCTGGGAAACAAACAAAGCATTGCAGAAGGGGAGGTGGGTGGGGTGATGGGGTAACTGGATGACAAGCATTAAGGAGGACATGTGATGTGATGAGCACTGGGTGTTATACTATATGTTGGGAAATTGAATTTAAATTAAAAAAAAAGAACTGGATGTATCAGAGGAGATTGATAGAAAGCATTGACTGTCTTGGCACTAAATCAGAAGACCTGAGTCCTATTGCTGCCTCTATTTATTTTTTATTTTTTAAAGATTTTATTTATTTATTCATGAAGGACACACACAGAGAGAGAGAGAGAGAGAGAGGCAGAGACACAGGTAGCGGGAGAAGCAGGCTCCATGCAGGAAGCCTCATGTGGGACTCGATCCCAGGACTCTGGGATCACACCCTGAGCCAAAGGCAGATGCTCAATAACTGAGCCAACCTGGCATCCCCCTGCTGCTGCCTCTATAGTGCAATACTGTATGGTGTTGGGTAACTCAGTTATGGAACTGTGCCCATGTTTCTTCATACATAAAACGGATTTCATGTTATTACCCCTCGCATGGTTGCTGTGAAGATTTTTTTCAGTACTTTTTCCCCACCACAGCACATTCACTAGGATACAGAACCAATTTCATTGTGCCCATGTTTTTGAGTAGATATTTTACTCTAGATTGTAGTATTCAAGCTTTAGTCTGTATCAAAATCACCTAGAAGACTTGTTGAAACATATTGTCAGCCCCCAACCCATATATCTGATTCATTAGATATGGAGCAGGCCCCCCTATTTTTATTTCTAAGTTCCCAGATGATGCTGATGCCTTTGGACAGGAGACCACACTATGAGAACTGCTACTCTAGAGCTTGTTTTCACATAGACAAGTCTTCAGCAAACTTTGGTGTTATCGGCTGAGTTGTGTTCCTGCCCCAAACGATATGTGGAAGCCTTAACTCTCAATGTGACTGTATTTAGATATAGGAATTTTAAGGAGGTAATTAAGACTACATGAGGTCCTAGTGAATTGGGGGCCTTATCCAATGGGCCTGGTGTCTTTACAAAATGAGAGATTCATACCAGGGATGTGCTCACAGAGAGAAAGGGCCATGTGAGGATACAGAGAGAAGATGGCCATCTGCAAACCAGAGAGGCCTCAGGATAAACTAACTCTGCTGACACCTTGGTCTTGGGCTCCCAGCCCTCAGAACTGTAAGAAAGTAAATTTCTGTTGTTAAGACACCTAGTCTGTGATACTTTGTTATGGAACCCTGAGCAGACTAATAAACCTAGTTAATGAAATTTTTAGTTAATTGATGATAGTATTTTTCTTTTGTTTTCTGCACTCCTCTCTTAAAACTTCTCCACAGCTGACACACTAATCTCACCTGTTTGTCTCTACTCTCTTGGTTTCCATCCTCTTCTGGGCATTTATAGTCATTTGACTAGGTCTTTACTAATTTGGCTGCTCCTGGGTGACCCATAACCCCATGCTATCTTTTCTTTTTGTGGAAGGCTATTTTCCCTGTGGATGGGACACCATGTAGCCCCCAAGCTTATTGTATCCTTTGCCCCCATCACAGTTTCTTCATTCTCTATACACAACTGAGAACTACTAGGCAACAGAACTAAACTGGATGGTCTAATTTAAGCTACAGTGTTACTAACTGAGAGTGTTTTACCCCTCCCCTGGGACTTCCAGATTAACCAATATTTTGTTGCTCACTTCTTGGGTGCCAGACTCTGGGTTTATTATTGTGAATGTATATTGTTGAATATAATACACATTATCCCTGCTTTCATGGAGTTTACACTTCTGAAGAATGAGGTAAATGAGTTTCAAGAAATGGAATGGGACCAGTAGGTGGAGAAGATGCCTCTTTAATCCCTTTAAATATTAGTAGGAAGAAGACCAAGGACTCCTGCTATGGATCTTTGAATCCCCTGCCCCTTATGCCTACCAAGGCCAGTTCTCCCACATTTTCTAGAGTCCTGCTTTAATTAGAGGCAACTAAATTGTTGGGTGAAGTTGATGGCTTCTAGTACTAGTTCATGGTCACCCAATTATTAAGGTTGCAGGAGACGGGCAGGGAAAAGAATGAATGTGAAAAGATCTTATGGTCAGTAAACAGTCTCCTGGATGCTGTGTCATTTCCCTATGGAATGTGTTCCATATTCTTTCTGAAGGTGGATTGTGGAACTAGAGAAGGAACACATGCATGTCTTTTAGTGATTGTTTGAGGGAAAGACATTGTATTTTTCCTCTTCAAAATCTATTAAATCAGTTACTTATGTTAAGTAAAATGGATATGTGCTATCAAATAAGTACAGGTTCATAACTTCATATCATTGCAAGAACACTTATGGCAGCTTGCTTGTCACTGTGGTTCTCTGACTTTTGGAGCACTAGACCATAAGCAAAATCTCTCAATCAAAATGCTTCAGAGCTCCTAGCATGTACAAGTTAATCCTAATGAATTACTGGTCTAGGCAATGGCTCAATGACTCAAGTAAAATATTGAGTTATTTTATAAGTAGATAGTACAATTACCCAAGGGAACTAAATACAGATAAAATACTAAGGTTATACCCATTAAAAAAAACAGTTCATAACCTCTGGGTGGCAGACCCAGAGATTTTTGACAGACTCAGGTAATATAAAAAGAAATTGTGAGTAACTTTGGAAGATAGTCTCATTTATTACTCTTATCTACAGTCTTAGCACTTGAGAAATGGATTCCTGATTCAGGCTACACACTGGAATCACCTGGAGAGCTCTTAAAAATCCTTATGCCCAGGATTATGCTCAGAGAAATGATATCAGAATCTCTGGGCAGGGGAATGGGGAGGGGAGATCCAGACATCAGTATTTTTTTTTTTTTTTAAACTCTATAGGCAATTCTGTTGTGCATCCAAGGTTAGGGACCACTTAAGAGAAAGAGAGGACCATGGAGAAAATGACAATGCTTTTCTTCCCATAAGTGTTGAAAAAATATTAATGAGCATTCAGACATTTGCCAGATCTCTATTATCTGGGACAATCTGCAATAATTTATACAAGTAACTTAAGTAACATGAAGGAAAGCAAAGCACACCATGAACACCCAGGTCGCTAATAAACTGACTATCGACAGCTCACGATAAGACAGTAGATACTGACATTTTGAGAGATATAAAATTAACTATATGATGAAGGTTTAATAAAACCCTAATTGAATCAAGGTTACCTGATAGGTGCAATGAATACAAATGAGGTAGACAAGATGGGATTTTTATTATTGAGGAAAATTGTACAAGTGGGGAATGTGGAAAGATTACTTTTAATTTTCATTTAAGTAGGTATGTTTAGTACAATGACAATAATCTATCAACCACTTCACCCAGGGATTTAGTTTTAGGGTAAATTGTGTTACCTTTCAGGGGACTAAAATATTTAATTAAAAAAAAAAAACTAGCTTTGCATCGGAAAAAGTAATTTCTTTTAAGTGTTAGTTCAGACAGCAGTGCCATGTTGTGAATCAGCAATATGGCTAGAAAAATCTTAGCCATTCAAGATTCATTCAGAAATATATTTCTTAGACTTTCTGAACAATAACTACATCATTCTCTCACTTTTCCCTTTCTTAAATATATTCACCTCTTTCTTTCAATGAGTTTACTAGCTTCTTAAATTCATATGTGCTGTGGTTAAGAGAGGACTGTGGAATCAGAGAACCGAGAACCTGGGTACAGTTTTATCCCCTGCCCCCATGGCTGGCTTTATGACTTCGTGCGGTATCATCTTTGTGCTACAGTTCCCTCAACTGTAAGATGAACACAGTAAAAGAGTCTGCTTCATAGAACTGTTGTAAGAACTAAGTTATTTGTGGAACTCTAGGGATAGAACCTGGCTTAGTACCATATGCACTTTAGCTCTACTATTACAGTGAAGAAGATCCAATTTATGGGACCACACCCTTTCTCTTTTCTTTTTTTCTCTTGCCTTTTGTCGGCCTTCAGGCCATTTCACTGTTAATTAGCACCTCTATGTTATCATGAGTGACAGAAATAAAGGAAGAAAATCATGGCAGTCAATTTTTGGTACTAATTACCACTTAGTTAAAAAATAAAAAGGCTGAAGCCATTAGTGAAAATGAGATTTGAGGATGTCTATAGAATTCAGTTATCTACGTTCTTCCCACACCTCAATTCTCTACCCACTTGCCCTTGACAGGGATAATCAAAGACTGGCTATCCAAACCATTTGCTCCAAATTCTGGATATACATTAGAAACATTGGGATATTTTAAAAAATGCTTTTGCTCTCGCCTTATCCCAGATTATTGTTATTGGGATATACATTTTATATTTTTAAGAAGCTCCAAAGGTGACTCTAATGTATGCTTAGGATTGATTAAGATGGATCTTGGGGGATTTCTGGTGACTTTAACAATTAGGAGGAGTAATTATTGTAATAAGGTTTGGGTATCATAGATGCATTGCACCTGGTTCTTGATTAAATTCCCTGTGAATAGTCACCTGATAGCTGATCATCAGCCCCATCTAGTCTCATTTATGTCCCTGTTCAGACCAGCCTTTTTTTTTTGAGGTAGCCCCAGATCATTCCCACAATCTTCTACTCTTACCTTAGGGCTACTGAAAACTGCTAAAAAAATAAAAATAAAAATAAATCACTGAACTTTGGAGATTTTTGCCATCATTCATCTGAAGTTTTCCCTAGAGTCAGCCTTGTTCTCCTACTTATTACCCTTGAAACCTCCTCAGTCCTCCAGCTCCCTCCCTAGTCCCTGACCTTCAGATTTCTCATTCTTTGTATATTATCCTATTAACTACTTGCTGTCCCCATTCCCACCTAAAAACTTACCTACTGTACCTGTATTTATCCTTGAATTCTAGTTTCAAAGGATTTATCCTTGCTCCTGGACAAAGCCAGACTCCACCACTTGCTCTTCAAATGTCATTATTCTATCAATTACTTTTTGGAGCTTATATTTTCAAATTTGTTTTCGTCATTGGCTTTTTAAAAAAGATTTTATTTATTTATTTGTTTATTTATTTATTTATTTATTTATTTATTTATTTATTTATGAGAGACAGAGAGAGAGAGAGAGAGCGCGGCAGAGGTACAGGCAGAGGCAGAAGCAGGCTCCACGCAGGGAGCCCGATGTGGGACTCGATCCTGAGACTCCAGGACCACGTCCTGGACCAAAGGAAGGCGCTCAACTGCTGAGCCACCCAGGGATCCCCTCATCATTGGCTTTTTTAAAAATAAAATTTATAAAATTGGGTTTAAGTCAAGTTTATCAAACCCAAAAAACTCCCTCCCTTGGGCTTGCATTGTCCCTTTACTGCCCCACCTCTTCTTCCCTTCATCCAAGCTTCTTGAAAGGTTAATCTACAATGGTTAGGTCTATTTCTTGATTTCTGCATTACACTGTCTGTAATCTGCCTCTTGTCTGTGCCTCCTGACTGAAAGGTCTTTGGCAAAGATCATCAATGAATGTCATAATGTCCAATCTGAACAATAATTTTCAGTTTTGTTATTAAATATCTCTGCTGTCTTTGATACTGTTGGCTATTCCCTACTTCCCTAGAATTTTCTACTCTCATGGTTTCTGGGGAAAATCTCTTACCAATTCTACTACCTCTCTTACTTTTCTTTAATCCCTCCTTCCATAGTTCTCTTGGCTATCCCCAATTTCTTGATCTCCCCAGAGCTCCTTCCTCAACTCCTGGACTTCTCTATTCACATAGCCTTATCTGGGCCATCTCATCTATTCATGGCCTGTCTACTGATGACTCCCAAATGCACATCCTTAGTTTGCTTATCTTTCAGAATTTGGCTTGGCTGTCATTTCTTACTGAACATCAGGTATCTAGATGTCTTTTCCTCAGGGCCTACTTAAGTTAAATCACCTACTGAATTATATCACGATTATTTGCTTATGTGCCCCCTTCTGTGGTAAAGAACATGTGTTTTGTCTTATCCATCTTTGTAACCACACCCCATGCACTGTGCCTAACATAAAGCAGATGCTCAGTAAATATTTTTGAAATGTTAATCTATGCATTGGAATGATAGAACAGATTATTTTTAAGATAAAAATAATAGAGAATTTCAGATTGAACAGTAGGGATTAATAGTCTACAACTTCCTTGAAAAGAGCAAGGGGTTGTAAAGTGGTCTTCCAGCTCATTTTGTCAAATATTTAGAGAAGGTTAGAAGACTAACACTTGAGAATAAATGGCAAAGAAGGATGCTAAATATAAGGTTAAGTAAAAGACTTTAGAAAAATATGCATAAATTGGATCTTTTAAAAATTTTGTTTTTGTTTTCTTCCCCACTGAGTCTGCACTGTTGCTGAGAAAGGACATGCATGAGAAAGAGCAAAGCTTCTGAAGCCAGACAGTTCTAGGTTCCAATTCAAGCTCTTTAATTTGTTAGCTATACCCTGACTTCTCTAAGCCTCAGTTTCTTCTGTTACATGAAGATAATAATTCCCACTTTTACAGTTGTAGAGGGGATTACATACCAGAATAAATACAATATGTTAGCACTATAACTGTCATAGAACAGCCAGACAATAAGGAGTAACTTAACATTCTCTCATGCCTGCTATTTTATTTTTCAACTAACATTTTGTTGTTGTTTTTGGTGTAAGGGACAGAACAATTCTTATCACATTACCTTAAATAATTTAGTTCATAGTTTTAGTTTTTTGAAAATTTTTTTCCAGTTCTATTGATATGTAATTGACATACAGCACTATATAAATTTAAGATGTACGGCATAGTTAGGTGACATACATATATTGTGAAAATTATTACCACAATAAGTTAACATCCATCACCTGATATAGATACAAAAGAAAAAAATGTGGGATTTGTGTGTGTGTGTGTGTGTGTGTGTGTGTGCTAAGAACTATTAGGATCTATTCTCAACAACTTTCAAATATACCATATAGCAGTGTTAACTACTGTTAACAGTGTTCTACATTAAATCCCCAGTATGATTGCATTCATTTTCAAAGTATATTCTTTTTTAAATTGAAATCTGGTTGATGCCCATGTTACATTAGTTTCAGCTGTACAACGTAGTGATTTCCAAGTCTATATGCTATGCTGTGCTCACCATAAGTGTAGCTACCATCTGTCACCATACAATGCTATTATAATACCATTGACTATATTTTGTACACTGTAGCTTTGAATAACATTTTTTTATAATTACTGTGGAAATACATTCTCATTTTAGACAATTTAGAAAATACAGAAAAATATAATGAAATCATTAAAGCTACCTTTCTATCCCCCAGTGAAGTCATCAGGAGATAGTTGGATAGATGAATCTGGAGTCTAGGAAAGAGATCTGGGCTGGCTGGATATACAAATTGGTAGTCCTCAGTGTATTCATGGAAATTGAAGCTGGGGGAGTTGGTGAATGTTGTGCGCAAGATTGCGAATCCGAGGAGGCGACACTGATGTAAGCGCACGAGGGTTTATTAGCAAGCTCAAGCTTGGGTCCAAGTATACCCGACACAACAGAGCAGGGACTTGGACCCCGAAGTGGGTTACAGCTGGGTTTTTTATAGGCTGGTCTAGGGGGTTTTCAGAAGGGGTGGAGGAATTTCTCAAGTTCTGTTTACATTCTGATATGGGGCTTTCAAGGGCATTGAGCTCTGTTCTCATTCTAATATGGGAATTTCTACCACGGGTGTGGGCTCTGTTGTCTTTCTGATATGGGATTCCCTGCCAAGGACATTGAGGACATTCTGCAGTTTTTCCTGTAAAGTTCAGCTCTTATTCCCAGGGGCCTAAGATGGCTGTACTTGCGCTAATGCTAAACTTGAGGTGGAATGGCCTTAATTTTTCTTGGCCTCCACAGAACATGATTCAACATGGAGAGGGGAAACTGGTTGCTTGAATAAGGTTGAGGTTTTGATTAATACATGAGTGTGAATTTTCTAATTTCTGAACTGAAATTTTGTTTTGCCCCTTAGAGGGATTATAGGACTTTTTTTTTTTTTAAGATTTATTTATTTATTATAGACAGAGAGAGAATGAGAGGCAGAGGGAGGGAGAAGCAGGCTCCATGCCGGGAGCCCGATGCGGGACTCGATCCTGGGTCTCCAGGACCGCGCCCTGGGCCAAAGGCAGGCGCCAAACCGCTGAGCCAGCCAGGGATCCCGGATTATAGGACTTTGTAATATTGAAAGTAACCAAAATATTGTGAGATTGCTAGAGATTTCATAAAGAGGGGGGAAAAAACCTGTCTCAGGTGAATAAAATTGAAGTGATAGTGAGTAGAATTAAGTTGTTTTGTGATCCTGTCCACCAAGACAATCTCGTTTGAAGCATAAGGAGCTTCCTGATGATTCAGACAGTATCAGTTAGTTGTAAGAGATATTCCCAGGAAACTCAAAATATTAACTGGGCATAGGTAACAATTCTATAAACTAATAAAATGTAGGGGAATATCTGCTTACAGTAATGTCTGTGGTTTTATAAGAGTTAAGGCTAATTTGTTTTTCAGACCATAGTTAGTGAGCTGATTATTTTTCTTTAGAGACTACTCCATATTGTCAGTTTATTGGCTTTTTCTTGCTAATGGAAGCACAATATTACATATAATTCTGTTTTCTTAGAAAATGGAGCTATTAAGAAAATCTTATATTTTTTTTCTTTCAATATAATTTGGCAATTAACATTTCCTTAATTTGCCATACATATTAATTCACCAAGACAGTTACAGTCTTCTTTTAACTGCTGATCATCAGATTTCATGATACTGAGAATCCCTTTGCTCACCATCATCATTAACCATTTTATGAAAATTGGAGTTTGAGTGAGAAAGTTTTGGATTGGGGTAGAGACAGTAACGAATGGTCCATTGTAAATGTTATGCATCATACTAAAGAGTCCCTAGCCTGACACCAGATATTTATTTTTAAATAAACCAGATAAGGGACGCCTGGGTGGCTCAGCGGTTGAGTATCTGCCTTTGGCTCAGGCCGGGGTCTGGGATTGAGTCCTGCATTGGACTCCTTGAGGGGAACCTGCTTCCCCATCTGCCTATGTCTCTGCTTCTTTCTCTCACTATCTCTCATGAATAAATAAATTAAAAATCTTTTAAAAATAAATAAATAAACCAGATAAAATGTGCTGTATTTCTACAATAGCTTTATTTTTTGATGTGTCATTTCTTAGCAATTCTTGAATATTTATTTTATACAGTTTTTGGAGCAACTGAGGCCTTCCTCAATTTCTGTTCAGCCAGATCTCAGGATAGAGATAGATGAACCTACCACTTTGTTTTTAAGTTTTTAAGGAAGGAGTAGGCAGGTATCTACTTGTGGAAGTCTGACTATTTCAAGCGAAATAGAAATTTCTTTAGCTTATCTCTTTTTTCCATTATCTTTTCTTCCCTGCATTCATGCATACCATTCATAATTGGCTGTATAAGTAAATAACTCATAATGAATCTAATTCCTATCTTTTCTAAATGCAGTTTCATTAACATTAAAGATTACTGGAGCAGTCTGTCATATCAAATCATTGTACTAATTCAAAAACATACTAATTACTCTAGGATTTGTGTTCCTAACTTAAGCACTATGAGATGCGGGCACAGAATCTGGAGAAAAGTGACAGCAAATTAGAGCATGATATCAGAGAATACAGAAGATGAGCTTGGAGCAACTTATAGTGTCAGGAAGCAAGGAAGCACTCAAAGGAAGAAAGGGAGGAAGCAAGGAAGGAAGAGAAAAAGAAAAAACATAGAATGAGGGAGTAAATAAAAGAGACACACAGGAGCCAACTGAAAGAGGTCCCAATGGGCAATGCTAGAACAATTTGAGCAATGGGAGTAGTATTAGATTTATCAATTAAAGTGTTAAATAAGTCCATATTATTATAAGTGATGAATAAATAAATAGGAGAGAAGAGATACATCTCCCACGCAGAAGAATTCCAAATAATTTGTGTGGATGCTTTTCCTTCAAGGAAGCATAACTCTCCTCCGTAAGTGTGGGCTGCACATAGTGATTTCTTTTCAAAAAATATTGTATGGAAAGAGGAAAAAGGAAATGTTCCAGTGGAGAAGATTGACAAACACCTCAGCCAGATTGTCAAATTCAACATCAACAGTAATGAGTCATTTTTTTAGTACCAATAGTACTTTCATATCCTTGATATGTTATGATAAAAATAGTACCTTTTCCCTATGATCTTACTCTGAGAAACTCATAACTCCAGTCTAATCATGAGAAAAACATCATACAAATTCCAATTGAGGGACATTTTACAAAACACCTGAACCCCACTCCTCAAAACTATTAAGATCATCAAACACAAGGAAGGTCACAGCCAAGAAGAGTCTGAGGAGACACGATGACTAAATGTAATATGGGATCCTGGAGTGGAGAAATGACATTAAATAAAAACTAAGGAAATCTGAATAAAATAGGGACTTCTGTTAGTAATAATGAATCAAAGTTGGTTTATTAATTGTGGCAAATATACCTTCCTAATGTAAAATAACAGTAGGGGAAGCTAGTAGGTGTGGCGTATATGAGAATTCTGTACTATTCTTACAGCTTCTCTATAAATCTAAAATTATTCTAAAATTAAAAGTTTATTTGGGGTGCCTGAGTAGCTCAGTCGGTTAAGTGTCTAACTCTTGATTTCTCAGTGTTGTGAGATTGAGCCCTGCATCAGCCTCCAAGCTCAGTAGGTAGGAAATCTGCTTGAGATTCTCTCTCCGTCTGTTCTGCTCCTCCACCTGCTCATGCGCACTCTCTTTCTGTCTCTCAAATAATAAACAAATAAATAAATACTTAAAAAAATAAAATAATAAGTTTATTTAAATACAAATTTGAGCATCATGAATTGTAAGTGGAATTGATGTGGTTCAAGTTACTGGCCTCTAAAGAGGACAGGCTAGGGCCAGAGGAGTGAGTGGGATAGATTCCCAGAAGGAAAGGATGACAGGTGGGCACTGTGGCCAAAGAAGAAAATGCTGTGGAAGATCAGAGTAAAAAATGCTTATATAATTATGCTTTAAAACTAATTTGTTCTGCATGTCAGAAAAAATGTCTCCAAATACACACAAAGAGAAAAACAAAAAGTAAGGCCTCTAAAGGAGCTCCGAATGAAAGCCAGATTATCAACTTCACTTTAAAGTAAAGAAATTTTTCTTTAGAGATGGAGAATTAGGTCAATAGGATTGTTCTAAAATTATAAGTTACTGCTTATCTCCCCGTCACCTCCTGCAACCAGTCAGAATATTTATCTATGTATTAAAAGAGTCTAGGAGTGCCTGGGTGGTGCAGTTGGTTAAGTGTCAACTCCTAGTTTTGACTCAGGTTTTGATCTCAGGGTTGTGAGACCAAGCCCTGCTTGGGGCTCTGCACTCAGTGGGGAGTCTGTTTAAGTTTCTCTCTCCCTTTCCTTCTGCCCCTCCCCCCACATTTATTCCCTCAAATAGATCTTTTTTAAAAAAGAAAAATCTCTAAGGGGGAGTAAAGAAGATGTTTGTAAAGGGTATAAAGTTTCAGTTATGCAGGATGAACAAGTTTTGAAAATCTAAAGTACAGCATGGTGACTATAGTTAATAATATTGTACACTTGAAATTTGCTAAGAAGATGGATCTTAAATTTTCTCAGCTCACACAAACACAATGTAGAGGCAATAAATAAGTTATTTAGCTTGGTTGTGATTTTTTAAAAATGTATACATATGTAAAAATAATCAAGTTTTATACCTTAAGTATATACAATTTTTTAAAAGATTTATTTATTTATTTGAAAGAGAGAGAGCACACGAGTGGAGAGAGGGACAGAGGGAGAGAATCTTCAAGCACAGAGCCCAACTAGCAGCTTGATCTCACAACCCATGAGATCATGACCTGAGGCAAAACTAAGAGTTGGTCACTTAACTGATTGAGCCACCCAGGTGTCTCAATATATATAATTATTATATAGAAAATATATCTCAAGATATTTCAGCAAAGTTGTTAAAAAATAAATCCTCTAAGAAATGGTACAATTAAAAAATTTATTTAATTGGAGTCGTGGAATTAAGCCCCACATCAGGCTCCATTCTGAGCATGGAGTCTGCTTGAGTTTTTCTCTCCCTCTGCTCCTCCCTGCTACGCTCTCTGTTTCTCTTTTTTTAAAAAAAATGGATAGATCTTTTAAAAAATAAATGAATAAATAAATTATTTTACTTTATTAACCCACATTTCTCAAATTTATCTGGCCCTGGAATACCTTCCAGGTATACCTTCCCCTCTCCCCAGTACCCTTTTTTACCTGTTGTTGAACAATGTTTGGTGCATTGCAGTTTGGGAAAACTCTTTAAAAGCTGTTATTCTATAGGCTTTAAGCTGTAAGCAGCCATTTGGGCTATAAAACATATATGGAAAGATTATACCTGTTAGAATTAGACAAGCAGAATTCCAGTGCTGAGTATTTACTAAGCTGTGTGACCTTGATCCAGTTATTTACTCAGAGTCTCATTTTCCTCATCTGTAGAATGAAAGAAATGGAGGGAGAATACCCATTTTGCAAGACTGGTTTAATAATTAGACATTGCCAAGTATCTAATATACACTTGACATGTGCTGCTGAATAAAAGGGGTTACTGTTATGATTGGCCTGCAGCAGCTAGGTGACTCTTTCCTGGCACCACATACTTGAAGCTTTAAATTATTTAAAGCTGAAATTACAGGCAAGTTTTCATAAAGCAGTGATTTTAAAAGATTGAATTGAGAGGGATAGTTGGGTTCTGTCTTAAAATCGTGCCTTTGTTGTATCCTAAAACAATTAAAATGTGGTTTGTATATTGTACATAAGTAGTAATTATGATGTCATTTACTGTATGAATTTATAATGGGATGTTGAATGGGACTGTTCCTTCTATTTTCTTGGAATTTTAGTTGAAACCCTAAAGCAGAGAAAGTAGGCAAAAGATGCCTCTGCATTCTAAATGAAGTGAGCACATCTAGGCTAGAACTACTCAAAGATATTAGATCTGGTCTGGTAACCATTTAAACTATCCCCCACCTCTAGCCACCATCAGCCTATTGTAAGGAAAGATAGTTGGTTACCCAGGAAAGAGAACTCTTAGCCTTGTGGGATTAGCAAAGCATTTCTGACCCTCCAAGCCAAGTAACTGGGTCTGAGAGACATGTTCACCTGGAGTAGGGTATGGCAAGGAGAGACATTTGGCATCTCCTGGCTCTCCAGTCACTGAGCCGTAGGCACTCTCAAGTGCCCTGGAGTGGAGGAAGTGGGTTGCAGTAAGAGATTGGCATGGGTTTCCCATGGACTAGGGGCATAAACATAAAGGCTATTGATTTCTGCCTGGAATGCTCTGACAATTAGAAGACAGCTGGAGAAGTACTTTAACCTGTGGACGTAGGGCAGTAAAAGACCTAGGTCTTCCCCATTTGTTGTGGAAAGATGCAAGAGCTCCTCAAGTTAAAAAAATATGGCAGTTGCCAACAGCTACCAGGCTCAAGATGTCTTGATGGGCCTTGCTTAAAGGATTGACTGCTGAGCTGAGCAGCTGCAACCCTGGTGGGGTTTGGGGTGGGCTGCCAGGGGCTGGAGCCAAGAGAGAAAGAAGTCACTAAAGGTCTGCTGAAGAGTTTATTACCCATGGCAGAGAATGCAAATGTACTAGAGCTATGGTGTAGGAATGAGGGGAGGGCTCCAAAGAACTCTAAATGATGCCATGACAAAATCAGCATTTGTGTGCCTGCCAGATGAGAGAGATGACAGACAACTAGCCAGGAGAGAGCACTGGTGACATTAGCCTTTGCCTGCTTTTCTCGAAACCCCTCCCTTTCCCTAGTTTGAAAGAGCCAGAAGATTAGATGGAGAAGGAACAAAAGTTCCTGCATCACCTCTTCCTTACCATAAAGTTCTCAGCTGAGGGTAAGCCCTGAGTTGGTAAGGGTGGAGGGAGAAGCCTTGAAGTGGCTATGAGGTTCAAGTTTGATAAAGATGGGATCAGATCTTTTAATTATGCAAAAGTCAATGAAGCACCTGAATAAAACTTTTCTTTTTCCCTTTAAATAGCTGGAAGTGATAGGAAGGCTGTGGGGTCTGCATCAGCTATTATCAAGGGATGGACAGGGAGAGAAAATTTGAAAGTGCAAATATAAAAGCATTTGTGGTTTTACCCTATTGATTAAACCCATTTGAAAAACCAATAAATGTTACTTTAATAGGATTTTTCTATAGAAAAGGCTTTATTGACAGACCAGTCATTGAAATTTTTTTCTCCTAGCTCTCGGATATGCCCTAGGAAGAGATAAATTGAAGAGTTTGTGCTCCCTTCACAGAGTTCTTTGGGAAGACAAGCTTTGCAAACTCTACTTGATAGCAATGTGCTATGAGTTGTTGGCTTGTGAAGACAGATTTCAGAGAAAGAACCATGACATTTTCTGGAAAAAATATATATTTTAAAGAGGAAAAGAAAAGGGCATAGAGTTTATATTTACCTCAGATACTTGGCAACCTAGCACTGCAATAAGCACTTTATCTTATTTAATCTTTCCTACAACCATATCAAGTAATTATTCATACACTCATTTTGAAGATGGGGAAGTTAGTCTCAGGAAGGTTATGGAATTTTCTCAAACTCCTCTGGTTAATAAATGTATTTGATTCAGTAGCCATTCTGTTTCTACCACATGGCATTACCAGAAGTTGAGGAAGAGAATGTGAACATCATCATACTCAACTTCAAGAGAAACAGACTAATAGCAGTTACTAAACAGATCATTAACAAATCACAGCAGAGTTTATTATTATGAAATCTTGTAAGAGAGATGAGTTTTCCTTGAAGGGAAGAAAAGAACAACTAAAGGCAATATGATTTCAGGTAATTTTGGAGGAATGCAAACAGTGTATGAGAGCTCTCACAACTAAATCCAACTGTGCTGAACCTGAGGAAGGGGAGATGTAGAAAGGTACAGACAAGGCTGGCATAAAACAGAGCAATAGGAACAGAAAAGATACCTGAAGCAGAGGTTGCTATTAGAAGGAGCACAGCTCTTGAGCGTGAGCACCTCTGAGAAGCATCATCTATCCTCACATCGGCAGGAAGACTTTGCAGTTTCTCTACCTGTCAGTAGGTGAGTTCACCCCTCCTTGCCCAGGCTGACCTTTAGGGTGCATTGTGAAAGTCAAGTGAGAAAGTCTGGGGAAGCACTCAGACAGGCTGTCTCAGAGCTTGGGCAAGATTTCAAGGCTGTCACCCTTCCCCAAATGGGTCCTTGGTGAAACCCACCCAAGTCAGGGAGGTCCCCTGAGGTCACAGTATGGAGAGTCTGAAGGAATACATTTCCTCAAATGGAATTTAAGGAATGTTTATCCTTAAACTGTCCCTGTACACTTGAACGAATCTCCAAGTAAGCTGAAGCGTTTTGTTCTGGTTTGGTTTTTTCAGTGCCATAGGAAACTCCCTTCTACAACTGGATATAAAAAGAATATCCTGCCCTCTTATTCCCAAACCTGGAGAATCAACAATGTTGAGCTCACTTTAAAGATCTCCATGCTTGGGGAGTTGTAGGGTGGGTGGTAGGTGGGAGTGGTGCAAAGCCAATCTCAGAAATTGTGGGAGAGACCAAGGAGAGCTCCTTTGCTGGCTCTTCTCCCTTGGTGGGTGTGGCCTCCTCTTCACACCTCTGACAGAAAAGGTCACCACAAAACAGAATCCTGGTTCTTTCTCTGACTATGCCCAGGCTCCTCCTCCTTGTCCTGCACTCAGTTGCATCACAGGGGGGAAAAAAAACGAGACGTGTCCTCACACAAAAGCCCAGCACAAACTGTGGCCTCTGACAAGGGCTCAGTTTCCTTGTTGCCACTTAACAGCCTTGACTACTCTGTACTCTTTCATCTGAACCAAATCATGACTACTGAAGGCAGAAACCTCATGCTGTCATGGAAAAAGCAAAGGCTTGATGTTGCAAACCAGAGTTTAGATTTTGCTTTGTGTAGGCTGAGGCAACTTACATAATCTCCACAAACTTCAATTTTCTCATCTGTAAAATGTGTCCCTGAATTATTGGTTTTGCATTTGAGCTGCTTTAATGAAGTAGGATAATGTCTGCAGAGCGCTTAAATACTTGTGGTATGTGATAGATCCTAAATAGTCTCTTCTTCCATCATCTTACATCTGTCTTTACAGAGCTGCACAGTCCTCCCAAAGCCTGCAGGTTGGGCATTCTGGGGGAGGAGCAGAAGCCGGCCACACCAGTGGACCCATAGTTCATAGCACCTCTTTCAATCCATTTCTTTCAAGTTCTCCTGGTCTATGCTCTGATTTCTTTTGTCTGAGTTAATAATAACAGGAGAGAGATGGTAACAGGAGGTATGTTCCTTTGCAAGTGCTATTGTTGCCAATTTTCATTTTTCCTGACATCAGAGCAAACCTGTTTTTGACCATGTTACTTATTCGTAATGAGCTGCCACAGAGAAGGCTATGACTGGAGGGCTTCTTGAAATGATATTTCCTTGAGGAATTCCTTGAAAAGAAATGAACTGTTTGTACCATTGAAGAAATTGTGACAGAAAAAAAAAATTGTGAGCTTTCCTTCCAATCTCAGGCTGCACCAGGAAAGCTTGGCAGAGAATGGGGTGGATCCTCTCTGGTGCTAGATGATGTTACCGTATCTTTTTCAACGGTGTGTAAGTTATGTACACAAAAAAGTTTTCTATGGGATTTTGTTTTGTTGTAATGATAATATGGTCATAAAATATTATGATACTATCTTATGTGCTTATGTAATATCAAAATAAAGTGTAGTTGGATAATATTTTGAAATACTAATTGATGGATTCTTCTTTCATTCCCTTTACTTATTATAGCCCTTAAACAGGCCTAAGGCCATTTAATTATTTTAAAAAAACCTTTACTTATAAAAGTTAGTCTCCTTGCTCTAAAAGGATAGAGAAATATCTATTGTTAACCAAGGGCCAATTTTTGGCTTTGAGTTCCAAACTAAGTGCATGAAATTCAAAGCCAAAAAAATGAATTAAAAGCAAAGACTTTTGAATTGTAAGCTTGCTTTCTTTCTTTCTTTCTTTCTTTCTTTCTTTCTTTTTCTCTCTTCCAAAAAAAAAAAAAAAAAAAAGGCTGGAGAATTAGAGATTTTCCACCATGATTTCTGAGAGCAGAGAACCACCATCTTTCTACTGAGGGCTGTGTGCCAGGCTGGGGAGAACAAGAGTGTGGTCTCACTCTTGCCAAAAGAATATATCAGAAATCGCACCCTTTATGATCATTGGTGACAGGAGCAACAGGGCATAGCCTGACCCCTGAAACAAGTAAGGTATGAAGACCAGAGGATACTGCTGGCATCTCTTGTTCATCTATTTAATGAACATTTATAAGGCAACCAACTATGTGCCAAGACTATTCTTGGGATACAGCAGGGACAAAAGATTCTTGCCCTTGGGGACCTTTTGAACTAAAATGATTCAGTAATAGAGTACTAAAGATGGATATTGTTACATACAAATTTGTGGACTGATGTGATTGGACACTTAGAGCTATGACAGTTTTGTATGATTCTGCAAGCTATTCTTAAGCCTTTTGAGCAGGTTCTGTTTTTCTAATTTTATAGACAAAAAAAATAAAAAAGCTGAAGAACTTTGATACAGGGGTTCTCCAGGTAGGAGCCTGCATCACTGCATCACTAGTGACAGCATGGCCACCACCTGGAGCTTGTTAGACGTCCAAGTTCTTGACTCCTGCCCAGATCTAGTGAACCAGGAATTCTGGAGGTGAAGCCAGTGATCTGTTAACAAGTACTTGAGCTGATTCTTCGCATGTTGAAGGTTGAGAACTACTGCTGCAGATAGATAGGGATCACTAATGAGATTGATTAATTTATCCAATAAGCATTTACAGAGTTTAAGTCTGGGGTTGGCACTGGGAATGCAGAGGCAAACAAGACAGGTTCCCAGCACTCAGGCGGTTGCTCACCAACCTGGACACACACAGTCATGCAATTTCAGGGTGATAGAAGCATGGCCAGGTATGACAGTAGCCCCTTCTCCACATGAATCTTTGCAGTAGAGAGCAGTGAGGGCTGGGAAAGAGAAGACTGCTCCTTCTTGAGGTTCAAGAGTGGCAGGGCCTGGGAAGTCCTGTGCATTCAAGACCCAAATTGCCTCTGGCTCCTAAGCCAGGTTCTCATACCCTGCTATGCTTTAGAAATATACAAAGAGTCTATAAATATAAGCACCTGGTCTCATAGATTCAATTTCAGTGGAAATCTATACTTTTTAACAAGCTCCCCAGGTGATTCTTATGCACACTGAAGTTTGTTCTAAGAGATGAAGAATTAGTCAATGGACTCCTCTTTCTCACTTTTTGTTGGTGCTGCTCATTGAGCTATGAGGGAATAGAGAAAATACTTTGCTCCAACGGTCTGGAATAACCCTTTTTCCAGAACTCATATTCTGTAAGGCAACTCTTGGGGCAGGGAAGGGGGTGTTTACCTGAGAGCAGTTGCTCATAGCACAGTCCAGTCTTTTAAGATCTCTTAAAAAAGAAAAAAAAAGAAAAAAAAAAAAAGAATTAAAAAAAAAAAAAAAAGATCTCTTAAAAAAATACCATTCTGGCCAGTAGGAGGATCTTCTCACTCCAGGTCCCCCTCTTGGAATCTAATCAGCACCAGCTCAGGATACTCATATAGGTGTGTTGGAGAGTACTCCCAAGGGAGAGAAAATGGGACCAGTGCCCACATAAGTCTCTGGGCTAGGATTACCCCACCCTGACCTCTCTGTTGGCCCCCACTGGTCTCAGAAACTTGGGAGGTTCTTAGAAACTTTCAGGGAAGGCACCTCAACGTGTAGAGGTCCTCTGAGTATCTCACTTGTCTGGTCTAAGGATGGTATGGCATATGATAAATGATCACTGCTATCCTCGGTAGGAACCCCCTGCAGGTTTTAAGCCAGGATGTAACATGATGTGTTATCACCTTGGCTGCTGTGTGAAGAATGACGCCAGACCAAACCAAGGGTGGAATCAAGGAAACCACATAAAAGCACTGCTGCCTTCATCCAGGGGATATATATAATGATTCCATTTAGGGTGATAGAGGCAGAGTTGGAAAGGGTGGAGAAAAGAGAAATCTTTTTGGAGTAGCATGTTGCTTGCATTTATTCGGCACTTAATGCATTCATTCTGCCTTGTATTATATCATCAGGGAGGCAGCATGGAAGGAGCAAGCATGGATGATTCAGATCAAAGTAACTTCTTTGAATCCTCACTCCACCTCCTTTTTTTTTAAATAATAAATTTATTTTTTATTGGTGTTCAATTTGCCAACATACAGAATAACACCCAGTGCTCATCCCGTCAAGTGCCCCCTTCAGTGTCCGTCACCCATTCACCCTCACCCCCCGCCCTCCTTCCCTTCCACCACCCCTAGTTCGTTTCCCAGAGTTAGGAGTCTTTATGTTCTGTCTCCCTTTCTGATATTCCCCACACATTTCTTCTCCCTTCCCTTATATTCCCTTTCACTATTATTTATATTCCCCAAATGAATGAGAACATATAATGTTTGTCCTTCTCCGATTGACTCATTTCACTCAGCATAATACCCTCCAGTTCCATCCACATCGAAGCAAATGGTGGGTATTTGTCATTTCTAATGGCTGAGTAATATTCCATTGTATACATAAACCACAGCTTCTTTATCCATTCATCTGTCGATGGACACCGAGGCTCCTTCCACAGTTTGGCTATTGTGGACATTGCTGCTGGAAACATCAGGGTGCAGGTGTCCCGACATTTCATTGCATCTGTATCTTTGGGGTAAATCCCCAGCAGTGCAATTGCTGGGTCGTAGGGCAGGTCTATTTTTAACCCTTTGAGGAATTTCCACACAGTTTTCCAGAGTGGCTGCACCAGTTCACATTCCCACCAACAGTGCAAGAGGGTTCCCTTTTCTCCGCATCCTCTCCAACATTTGTGGTTTCCTGCCTTGTTAATTGTCCCCATTCTCACTGGTCTCACTCCACCTCTTATACTCTGTGACTTTGAGCAGGCGACTTCCATATCTGTAAATTCCATATAATTATAATTAACCCCTAACACTTGTGTGAGCACTAAAGGAGGTAAGTACAAGAAATGCCATGGGCCTAGGTGTGGCACACAGTAGGAGTTTAATAAACTATTTTCCCTTCCTATTCATGTATCTCCAGTAGGTAGTAAAGTATCCAGCAAAGATATGACTAAATTATTTGAAGAAATGAATTCAGTTATATCATTGTTTGGGAAACTAGTGTTCCCTCACAGCACCACACTTAAGTGGTTCTTAACTCTGTTTTGGGCCAGAGAACTCTGAGTTTCTGATGAAAATTGCACGTAGTCGATATGTATAAAATTTCAAGTACAATTTTAGTGAGTTCATGACTTCTGAAATACATTGATAATACATTACTTTAGAACCATGGGACAAGCCCTAAAACATATTTGTCATTGTTTTTAAGTTATGCACTTGGAAAAAAACTCTGGTTTGGAATAATCATGTATTTAGCTGTATTCACTGGTATGATCCCAATACAAGCCAAGAAATTAACCTGTTTTACATTTAAATCCCAAAAATCTGTTAAAAAAAAAGAGAGAGATGAGGAAACTCAAGTCTGTCCAAATAATATCTGTGGAATTGGCTTTAAAGAAATAACCTTCTGGGATTAGAGTTTGTAGGGCCATTGGCCTGCCCTGACCCCTTATAGCTTTGATGCTGACCTGAGGTCAGGCCAGTCCCCTTTCTGTGTTCCTTCATAATCAGTGGTGATAGGTGATTTAAAAGTGATTTTCAAAAGCTAAATATTGAGACAGTTAAAGAGCTTACCAATAGCCTGATGACCTTACAAGAATAAACCCAAGTACTGAGATTTCAGATGGAAAAGTGACTTCTGGATGGGGCATCACAAAAGGATTTACAATGGGACAGTAAGCTGAAGTCCAGCCCTGAGATGGATAAGGCCTTCATCTTCTTAGAGAGCCCAAAATGATTTGGGGTATTAGGGTGAATCTGATTTAAAAATGTATTTGGCTTACTCTTGATTTCCTGTAAACAGTTTTTCAGAAAATGATGTCTTTCTTCCTCAAATGCATACAAAATACACATGAGATCAAGATTCATTAATGGAATAATGCAGAATTAATTTTTAATCAACCCACTATAGCCAATTTCATAACCTGCCTGACCAGCAGGGCTGAGTCAGAACCCCAGGGGCTGTGGTGGCATACACCCCCAAAATCTGTTTCTCTCTCCTTTACTCCTTTAAAATTACTGAGGGTAAAATTTAAAATCACTCTCAGTAATTTTAAAGGACTCTAAACCACTGTAATCCCCAGCCTCTTCAGAGAATTTATAGATGTGACTAAAACCTAATCCATTTTGGCATAAAGCTAGAAATTGCTTTGGTGTTGAAATATGTGCAGACCTGAGTTTCCTTAAGATCAACGAAGTGCTTCTGTCTCCCCCATCTTTCAGAATGCCCAGAAGTTTATATAAGGGTTTTATACACCTGCACATCATGGTATTAGAGATGTTAAATGGTGGGAAGACTTAACAGATCATCTGGTCCTTGTATGTGCCAGAATAGCATGGTTTCTTACAACATACTGTCTGGAAATCTATTCTAGTTGCAAAAGCCTCTAGCTGTCCTGTTAAGTAATTCTATAATAATCTAAAGGAGCTAGGGCATCTTCCTTGACATTGAGTATATACTTTCTCCCCAAAAATTTAACCATATTTTTAAGGGCCCTTTTTTGGTTAGCCTTAATTTATCAATTTTCTTTCTTGATTTCTGAGCCCTTTAAGAACTGACTTCTAATAACAGAACAGAGATTTTTTTTTCTTTAGGATAAGGAGATTAAGTAATGTACTTTTGAGCCATCACAGATTTTCTCTGGGTATGAGTCTGCATTCTGTGGTAGTGTCTTTATGTACTGTCTAGCTTTTACCAGTTTTTTTTTCCTGTAATCTGAAGACTATTTGATATTTTGAATATGAGAACATAAATGCTAATATTTAAAATATCTTTTAATGCTAGTATTTAAAACTTAGGAATTTTAGTGTAGTTTACAGTAAAAATAAGACAAATATGTCAATTTAGAAAATTTTTTAGATAAATAAGATGACTGATGAAAAAGAACTGAGCCATGCAATCCCTGAGAAGATTGGATTCTACAAAATATATTTCCTAGATGTGTTCAACCATAATCAGTTCTTTCATTACATTTCCTTGTCAGAATTAAATCCTCAAAAATTGTGGAGAAAGAAAGGCAAAGAAAATGTAGAAAGCATTTTGAAGTTGCATTTTGCCTTTTGTATTGGGATTTCAAATGGTGACCTAAGAGAGCAGTGTTGCTTGTCTGCAATGTGGCTGGGAGAGCCTGGGTGAGTGGAGGAGTAGATTGTGCATTTCAAAATATGTGTACATTTCAAAATTTATCTCTGACCTACCACTTGTGCCTCCTCTTCCATTTTGATGGGCTGTGTGGATTTTTCTTAGACAGAAGAATTTATAGGTTCTTGAGATAGTGAGGATATTGCAAAAAGAATATCCTGATGGCTGTGGTGGAGAAAGATTAGAAGAAAGAAGAAATTGGGAGAAAGAAAAAATGTAAAAAGAATTCGTAAGCTTAGACTTCAAATCTAAAGTATGTATTTTGGCTTTCTGTTCATTATTTTATAAGACCAAAGATAAAGGAAAGAGGCTATCAACTTTATGATCAATAATTGACTTTACTGGGAATTTTCTTGCTTTTTGTAAAATCTATAAAGAGGAGGACTGAGAATTGTGCTGGAACAAAAATTGAAAGCCAAAGAATTACTGTCATTATATAAAAAGACCCTTTATTCAAATAGCTGCCTGAGTTTTCATTCTACAATGTATTTTTAAGTCCCCCATAAATATTTTAAATCCTTTGATAACAGAAGTTTGGTAATGGAAGCCAAAGTTCTATATTTCTTGCTTCTATGTTTCTTTCTTAAGTCCTGTGCTTTTACCAGTATAAAACTATTTCATAAATTCTAAGGTATTTTCTGAGTATGCTTGCTTTGGGTGTTAAATATCTCAGTTGACACTACCTTCTGTTTTTTAGTGGAATGGTATTTCTAATAGGCTAACTGATGGCCAGGAAGACAATTAAGGTACAGTAAGAAGAATCTGATATGAAATGAGATCTGTTTGACTTTCTTGTTGTACACTGAGTCCTTGAGTCATTAACCTCCATGAGCCTTTGTTCCCTCCATGTGATGGAGATGGTAGCATTCTGTCTATTTTTGGGGAATTAGCAAATAGGGAGGAAATCAGCCAGTACCACAGCACTTAGAGAGGGGAGGAACATGTTCCCAACCTGCCCAATGTATCAGATTTCCCCTTCTGATTGCACAGGAGCAGCCCAACATCATGATGTTGCAAATTACAGGAAACTTATAATTCTCTTTCTCATTTGAATAAGGCAGCCCAGTCTGTCTTATCACAGTATTTTTTTTTTTTTTCATTTCTCCCAACCCTGTAACCACAGTTACCAGAGCCACATTTGGATCTGGTTGGCATTCATAATACTGTCAGTCAGGGATTTCAAAAAGCCACTGGTCACATGTCAGCTCCATGAGCCTCTGAGGAAGGTGCCCAGTGCCACTATTCTAAACTCCAGCTTTTTTTTTTTTTTTTAATCTCCTGTCGTGTAAAAGCGTGACTGAAAGGACAAGACATATTTCAAAACTCCTGAAACCTGGCTATTAAACCAGGTCTTATTATGTTATTGAGACTCCGTTCTGAGGGCCCGGCTACTAATGAGGCAGTATCCTTGCATGGACCACCCCGCCCATCTCCACCCTGGTTCCCTTCCCCAAAAGTCAGGGTTTTAGACAACACTCTTGGAAATTAAGGTTGTGACTTGAGTGACATGTATTTGGTCTGAGGTGAACCGGGAATTGTCCAGTTTATTTCTTGGGTGTTAAGCTTCTCTGTAGTCTACTATATATATTACCATGGACCATGTGAATCCTAAGATTAATATTCCTGTGTATTTCTCAAAATGCTTAGGATTTTACTTGACTTTGAAGATACGAAGATGTAGCTGTTCTTGATATTGGAAGCAAATGATAGATAACGTGAAAATTCTCCCATCTCTTTTTGCTGTGTGTAGTTGTGGTTTTCTGGATGTATCTTAAGCATTTACGTCAGTGATATTCTATTTTATGCAATTTCTACTCTAGCACAAGTGTAGTGTCATGAAAATGTAGAGAATTAACTTTTTTTTCCAGAGCTGCTATTATTTTTATCCAGCTTAAGTTAACAGAAAGCTTTCCTTGTTTGTATCTCTGAGACCCAGAGGGCTGAATAAATAGTGCACACACTGAAATGTAGAAATCTGTCTTGTGCTAGGAGTAACAGAATTACAAAGTGATACAGAGATGAGTGGGATTATGAATACTGAACATCTACCATATTAGCTACGTCTTTTGTGTTCTGTATTCTGATGTTTAGACATCTTGGATTTTGCTGACCCTGGAGGGGCTGTCCCTCCCAGGGTGGGCCAGTTCCTAGAGACAGTGAACAACTGGCCCAAAAGCATGCTTACCAAATACAAACCAACCAATCCAGAGCCTACACCCCAACCATCTCCTCTCTCGGTTCTCATACTGGGCCACTACCTCCCTTCTCCTGTCACCTCAGGACCAGGCAACTAGGGACAGCCTTTACACCCTGGAACCTGCTGAAATTACTCAAACTAACCAATCTTAAACTGCTGCCCTGCCTTACCTCTTCCTTCTCATGGAAATCATAGTAAAGACTCTTCCCCACAGTTCCTCCCTTTCTCTGTCTCCTGACAAACCCGAGTGCTTCCCTGTGGGGCCACCATGATGTGGCATGCCCCCTTCTTTGGAGAACTGTGGGTATAACAAACTGTCTTTTCAATGGCAAGCATCTCCAGATCTGTTAGCCTTACTATACCTCACTTTTTCTATTAACACACTACATTTTAAAACACCCACAAATATCCATGTATTGTATGGTAGGTAACATGTTGTTCTACCTCCAAAATGCTACTAGATGATAATGTATCAGTCTTTACGTACAGTATAAAATTTAAATTATATGCTTAAGGACAGGATTTTTTAAAATTCCTTAGTGACATGAAGAAAATAAGCCACAAGAAAATATTTCAGAGAGTGAATTGATTTGTTGTCAAGAATCCTGGAAAGTTTGGTGAATTACATACAGCTTGTTTTTCCTTTTCTGCCAGTTTTGGGGTCTATCATTATTCAGCCGCTGCTCTGCACTACTAGGATTACTGGTATTAGGAAGCTGATAGCTCAATCTGCATTTTTATTTTGATTTTATTTGTGCACCAGATAAAAGCCATTCCTGTGCAAAGATTAAAAGGTTTATGAGGAAGAAATGGATTAGGTAAGCTGAAAGCATTACCATGAAACCTTTCTAATTAAGGTTTATAAGGAATAAATGTGAGATAACTATAATCTATTTTTTCTCCTCTCCTCAGCAAAAACTCATAATAATAGAATAATGACAGGCTTCAGGATAAGAAAACTGGAACATGTGAGAGACCCGATTTTTTTTTTCTTTTAGTTCAGAACTTAAAAATTAGTAGAGTCCAAATTTAAATAATGATTTTTTTTTATCAGCTGAACTAGAATTAATACTTCATTATAAAACGAGAGAAAGTTACACAAACCTGCATGATTGACTACTGAGCCTTACAATGCCCAAATCACAGAGACTCCAGGCCTCTTTCCATCCTTATTTTTTTATGGCTGCCTCTGCCTACAGCCCCACCAGGAGATGCAGAAGACCCAAGATGCCTTGCTGTGAACAATCTGCATGTCCCAATTGTACAGGAAATGGCTGACAAGTACTAAAAATGACCACTAGGAATCTAATGCAAATTGATATAACAGTGGGATACTATTTTTAATTATTTTAAAATAACCGAAGATTTAAAAAACATTTAGTGGTTGTAAGAAATGAGGACTTTCATAATCTCATTGTGAAAGTGTAAATCTATACCTCTTTCTGAAGGGCAATTTAGCAATATAGCAGAGGCTCTTTCAACTGACCACCAATTAAGCAACTTGTCAGATTTAGCCATCCTCTTCTGTAAAACTTCCTGACAGATGCCTACCTCATGAGGAGCACCTAGGAGGCTATTCCCTGGTCTGCTTGCATATTCTCACTTCCACTTATTGAATTCTCTGCTCAGCATAGGTCAGCTATGTTTCTTTCAAAATCTATTCATGGCGATGTTACTGGTCATGTTATTTATGATTTAATTAAATAATATATAAGCCCCTATTTCTTATGGGAGTAAATAAAAAGATTTTTTTCTATGAAAACCAAATTAAGTGCTTTGAAAAGACTAAATAAAAGTTGCTCGCTAAAAAAGCATTGTTGAGTAACATTCCATATAATATGTATTATATATTTCATAATATAATATTATATATTAATATTATATGTTAATAGTCCTTCCGATATATGTACCACAATTTCTTATCCATTCACCTATACACATGTGTATTCACATATACAATATGTACAACTGGGTCATTTCCAGTTTCTGACTGTTACAAGTAAAGTTGCTATAAACATTTATGTACAAGTGTTTGTGTGGACATATGCTTATTCTTTCTTCCTTCTCAGCCTATCTGAGAAAATGGGGTATCCCATTGGATATTCCCTGAATATTCAGGGAATATTGATAGCATCATGAATGACGTATTAAGCTTTGTCTTACATTAATTTTCAGGGCCCATAATTTTGTCTTTGATGCCACCTTATGAAATGAAGAGGGGTGTTTCTGTCTCCATTCTGCCTTCTCACAGCATCTTGTCTTTTGGTGTAACCTGGCATAACCCCAACTATTATCTGTAACCTGTCGTTTCTCCAACTTTCTTAACTCTTTTATGTAATATGCTGACAAAAAAAACACCCAGAAGTCAGTGCATCTTTGCATTAGAGTAGCATCAGAAAAGGTATCACAGACATGTTGTCAATGTTATGGTTATGAGATTGATATCACATTCAGCTCCTGGAAATGACCTTGAATAGTTTAAACCAATCAGCACATTAAACTACAAATTTTAACAGGGAATGGGTTTGGAATGGGAAGTTGAAAAGCTGTAGTCTTGTTAGAGTACCAAGACTTTTGTTTGGAATGCTGGGCCATGGATGCCGTTTTCCCTTCTTGACTTGAAGAAAGCCTAGAGCCTTGAGAATTGCCAGAGCCATTTTGGGATTACGAGGGAAGAAGATGCGTGAGGAAAGGATTAACTGCACAAAAGCAAAGCATAGAAAGGTGAAGAAAAGCTTCATGACAAACCCCCCAGGCCTCTGAGAGCAAGTTTCTCATTTATGTCTTTGCCATCCATAAATCCCGGTGGGTGGTTACGAAGATAATTCTTACTTTCAAATCCTTCAAATTCTAGATGCTGGTGGACACTTTACTCATGAGCATGAACCAGGATTTTATTATCAACACTTTAGACATTGAATCATTCCGAAATGAAAGCCAATACCTCATCTAATTGGTACTTCTTATCTAGTAGGGTGTCCCATATCTTTGTTCCTGAAACACTGTGGCTCTTGATAGTGCTGGCTCTCTGTGATGTTGTCAAATAAAACTCTTTGCCCCGAGGAAACTCCTCACATCTGCACTTTCCAGTATGACAGCTACTGGCCACATGTTGACTACTGAACACTTGACATGAGACTCATGAGATGGAGAAACTGAATTTTAAGTTTTATTGTTAATTAAATCTTTCTTTTAAAATTTTTTTAAAGATTTTTTTTTTTATTTATGATAGACACACAGAGAGAGAGAGAGAGAGAGAGAGAGGCAGGCAGAGACACAGGCAGAGGGAGAAGTGGGCTCCATGCCGGGAGCCCGACGTAGGACTCGATCCCGGGACTCCAGGACCGCGCCCTGGGTCAAAGGCAGGCGCTAAACCACTGAACCACCCAGGGATCCCCTATTGTTAATTAAATCTTAAATAGATACTTATTAGTTAAAAGAAACTGCTACCTGTGCGTGGGCTGAGCTTTAAATTTTCCTGTTTCAGGTGATTGTACGTGTGTCTTCATCATGTATCATCTAAAGGCAACCAATCACATAACATTAAAAAAGTCGTAGCACTGTGTTTAGCATTTTACTTACATGTAATAAATTTTAGAAGAAAAAAAGATCTCTAGCATCAATTTTTGCTTTTCATTGTGAATCACCCTATGGAGTCTTCTAATGAAAACCAGCTAAGCTACTCTAAAAGAAATGCTAAAGGAATTCTTCAGGCTGAAGGGAAATGGTCCCAGAAATAAATCTGGATCTTTAGAAATGGATAAAAAACATCAGAAATTACAAAATCTGAGTAAATATAGGTAACTTTTTTTCTCGAATTCTCTAAAAATACATATAACTGTTTAAACAAAATATTATAACATTGACTTATGCAGTTTTTAGTGTTTGTAGATATGATGCATATGACAATAGATCCATAAAAGAGAAAGGGGATGGAAAGGTTAAAAGGCCTTACTTACATAGTTGCAGGATTTCTACATACTATAGGAAGTGGAACTGTAATTTTAGTATGAAACAAATCATAAATCAATCGGTAAGAATAATTTTGTTTCAGAGGAAACTATAAATATTTGGAAATTAAAAATAAGTCTTAAATTAATCATAGATCAAAGGAGAAATATAAGAGAAATTAGAAAATATTTTGAATTGAATGATAATGATAAGGTGACTCTCAAAACATGTGGAATGCAGCTGAAGAAATGACTGAAGGGAAAAATAATTTTAAGTGACTATATTTTCTAAAAAAGAAAAATATAAAACCAGTCACCTAATGTTTCACCTTATGAAGTTAGAGAAGAATAAATTAAACCAAAAGTAAACCAAAGAGAGGAAATAATAAAGATAGGGACAAAGCTTAAACAACAACAAAAAAGGTAGAAATAAAGAAACAGAAAACCAACAAAGTCAAATAATAATTATTTGAAAAGATTAAATTCAACAAATGCTTAGCTGGACCAAGCAAGAGAAAAGAGAGAGAACATTAGTCATTGAGACTAGAAATGAAAGACAGGTTATTCTTTCAGAGGCTACAGACTAAAAAGATAATAAATGAAAGGCCTCAAACCATTTTTAGAATTTCATTTTGTATCTGGGAACTCACAAATAGATGGAGATCAGTCATATTCAGCAAAACAAATAGGGAATACTCTATAGATCCTTTATTGAGTCATAAGATTTTTATTCTGCTATGTGCTTAAAATTTAAACCATGAAACTAAACTATAAATGTATTTAAACTATAATGTCTAGATTTTAAGGGAGCAAAGGGATTGTATTTTTTTTTTAGGTAAGCCAGTCATAAAGCAAGAAAATTAAGATTTTTTTATCCTAATCTTCATTAAGATCAGCGTTACCTTATGCACTATCATCTACTATAAAGTTCAAAGTTCATAGCAGAATTCTATGTGTGTTTCTGTAACAAAACCTTTATTGTAGGAGGGAGTTGTTCCAAGTACAACTTCCCTGTGTACATACACGTGAAGTTTTAGAGCAAGAGGAAAATGTTCTTTTTTTTTTTAAGATTTAATTTATTTATTCATGAGAGACACAGAAAGAGAGGCAGAGATATAGGCAGAAGGAGAAGCAGGCTCCATGCAGGAAGCCCGATGTGGGACTTGATTCTGGTACTCCAGGATCAGGCCCTGAGCCAAAGGCAGACATGCTTAACCGCTGAGCCACCCAGGGTCCCAAGGGGAAAATATTCTTAACAAAAATCAATCAAATAATTAACCAAATAACTGTAAGTCTATATCCGGTAATTATTAAGTGAAGAATAGTTTCAAAATACTAGAATTATATCTATTGTTTAAATTACTTTGACAGTATACTGCAAAGAAAGATACATGAAAATATTCATGAAAAAAGAAATCTATATTTAATAGTTTCCAAATAGGACAAAAAGAAATCACTATTCTTATTTTTATGTGATGCATATGATCTTATGATATTTCAAAATTTCAAAAAATAAAAAGTAGAGTAGTGATTCTTCAGATCTTTCTTTTTGTTTGTTTTTACTTTTGTCTTGTGGGAGTTTGGTTCTTATTCCAAAGAATGGCTTTATTGGCTTCTTATCATTGTAAAGAGGAATAATTTGGTACATATAATACTCTTAAAGGAAAGATATTTGGTAAGTGGATTTGGACATCAATTAATATGCCTGAGTGAGCAAATACAAAATCATCCGTTTTTGCTCTCAAAGAACAGAAATTTCAATGAAATATATTTTTAAATATTAAAATATACAAATTAAATGTGAAATATATTAAAATATTTAAAATAAATAGCTTTTTTAAAAAAAAGGAATAGTAGAGGAATTTCCATGTTCCAGGAACACTAAAAAGGGCATAGTGGGGATTAAAAATGGGACCCCACAGAAAAGAGTGAATAGATGCAGAAAATGGATTTGAATGTTAATATTCTCAGACAGAAATAGTTGATGGCCATAGCCTTTTTATGGCCAAAGAGTGGAATGAAGCTGGGTGCCAGATAGCTCTACTAACATTGAAATGGCCTGAATTAATTTTATTTGAACCCTTAAGACATGGCAACAATGTGCCACTTTCCTGTGATTTTTTTTTTTTTTTCACTTTCCTGTGATCTTAAAAGAACAGAAAAGCATCCATCAGAACACCTTATCCAAGATAGCATGTGGGCATGAGGTCCAAACTTGTTTTACTCATGTGAATGAAGCCTACAAAAAGCCTCCAAATAAGGATTGATTTGTTCAACATGGAGGACCTTCTTGAGGCAACTGAAAAAAACCACATGAAATGAGGAATTTGCATGAGAAGAAAAGTTCCTTTATAAGCTCCTCTATAAGAGATCTCAGACAAAAGTGATAAACACAGGAGGAAATGTATCATTAAGAGAGGCGGTCAGCTGATGTAACAAATGGAAGAATTCATACCTAATGAGGTAGAAATAAAAAAAAGTTAAAAAGGGTTATAAAATATGCATACTGAGAGAGTGTGTAGAGATGTTTTAAAAAGCTAGTACCATCTTTTCAATGAAAAAGAAAAGTTATGTAGCACAAACATGCAGATATAAACAAAAAGCACCATTGGAAATCTTGAAAATTTTAATAAAATTTTTAAAAAGAGAAGACACATGATTAACAGTTGATTTAATACAGTTGAAGAGAAAATCAACCTAATAATACAGAAGAAAAGTACACAACAGAGAAGAATTAAGCGATAGAAAATATTGGAGATAAATTAAGAAGAATGGTGGATAGATTGAAAGTTCTATCATAATTAATAGGAAACCTAGAATAATAAACAAGGAGGGGGAGTTTGTTACTCCAGATATTAAACACATTGCATAACTGTAATAAAATAGTGTGATAGTGATGTAGAAACAAACAGATCAAAATGAGAGTTCAGAAAGGTCAGAAACAGAGCCAATCATATAATATAATATAAGTAGACTATAATAGAAGTAGCATTAAAAATCAGTGAAAGAAAGGGGAATCATTCAATTGATGGTATTGGAACAGCTAGATTCTTATACAGAAAAAAATATTTTTAAATACACCATATTTAAATAGTAAATCCAGAGGATTAGAAAATCTACCTGTGAAAATATTTTAATTATTAAAAGAAAAAATATGGAGAAAGTTAGATTTTCCAATCTTGTTTTTGCCAAATTGTTTATCTTCTTGGCATGTAAGTCTCTCTTCTATTCACCACCCTAACCAATAAAGCAATGTCTTTCTTTCTGCAAAAAAAGTTAATAATAATAATTAAAAACAAAGAACAATGAAAGCACATCTTTACCTCTACTACCTCTCTGAATCTCACTAAATAACACTTTAAGGATAAAAAAAAAAAGTAGAAACTTCACAAGGACAAAAAAATAAGGAGAGAAGTGCACAGCAACAATATTTTGGTATCACAGAAAGACCCAGGGATTTGTAGTACCAGATAACGAGAGAAGAAGGAAACTTGGAGGCCCAAAAGGTGAGAGTGGTTGAAAGTCTAAGAGAGCTTCTAGGTCTTCATAATCCCTATTAGCAACTGGGAGAAGGACCTTTCATTACCCTAGAAGAAGACTAGAAGTTTGACACTTTGGAGGAGGTAAACCAGAAGGACACTAGACTAGGGGACACAAGGCCCAGTGGAAGGAAAAGATACAATACTGGAAATGGGAAGAAATTCACATTCTGAAACAAGAGTGGACCCTTCCTTCCTTTGCTTATAGCAGCCAAATTTACATCATCAAAGCAGAAATTGAAAAATTCTTCCCTAGGAGTTCTGACTTGCTGAGAGTAAAGATCTGACATTGATGTGTCCCAGAGTAAAACAGCCTGGTCAGATCACCTACAGATTCACTGATTTATTCAAAGGTTCTAATCACCTTTGACTGCATAACTCTTTAATATGATGAGAGAGCCACTGATCACCAGCAGAGGAAAGTTCCCAACATGAAAAACACAAATGCTCCCCTCCTCCAAATAACTAACAAAAACTAGAAAAAGAAATTAAAGAAGATGGAGACAAGATTGGAAAAGAAATGTTTAAAAACAACAACAATAATAACAACAACAACTAGGTAAGATATTGCAACCATGAAGCAAAATCAGAATTTCTTTAAAAACAATATTTGGAGACCAGAAAAGAACACTTGGCAATTAATAATATGACGGAAATGAAAAGTCAAATAGAAGGTTTGGAAAATAAAGGAAGAAGAATCTCTAAGAAAGTAGAAAATAGGTAAAAGGATGAATATAAAAGATAAAATTAGAGGCCAATCTAGATGGTCCAACACTTGAATAATAGTACAGAAATAGAAAGAAAGAAAATGAAGGAGGAAATTAATTTTTATAATTAAAGAGCATTCTCCAGAGCCAGAAGATACATGTCCTCAGACTGACAGAGCCCACCTAGTGCCCAGAGTAATGGCAGAATAAAGATCCACACCAGGATATACCCTCATTAAATTTTAGAACTGGGCTCAAGGAGAAATTTTAGGACTTCTAAAGAGTAAAAAAACAAAAACAAAAACAAAAAACAAACAAACAAAAAACTATATTAAAACTACTCCACAAAAGGTCATATACAAAGGAAAATAGCTACACTATAAGAAATTTTTAAAACATTCTGATGAATATACTTTCTAAACTAAAATCTATGCTAAGTCAAATATTCAAACCAGATGAAATGAGAATGAAGGTGTATTCAGACATGCAAAGATGTCAAACATTTTACCTGCCTTTACAGGTGTAGTTGGGGACTGCTCTACGAAAGGAGGAAAATAAAACATGAAAGTGAAATCTTTGTGGTCCAGACAAGAAATCCAAGACAGAAGAGAGCTGAAAGAAGATCTTGGGGTGAAAATGTATAGTGGGTTAGGGAGAAATATGGCCAGAACAAAAGACCAGTACAAGACTATCTCCCAGAAGAAACTTATTAGGTATCTGGTGTGCTGGAATGTTTTGAGAGGAGATTTCCACTTCTAGCAGGAAAAACAAAACAAAACAAAACAAAAAGCAGGGATGGAGTGGGAGATGGATAATTAAGTGCAGATTTGGGGAGTTATTGGTGTGTCAATGGTAACGATGCCAGCAAATTGTGTAGGATCACTTAGGGAGTAAGTATAGAGAAAGAAGAGAAGAAAATGAGCCCTCAGAGTTCTATTATTTAGAAGTTGGGGAAACAGAAAGCAAGGCCACTAAAACAAGAGTCAAGGATAAGTGGAGTTTTGAAAGCCAAGTGAAGGAAATATTTAAAAAGCAAAGACTAATTAGCTTTGTAAAATTACTCAAAATGATTAAGTAAAATAAGGACTGATAACTGATAGCTGGATCTGGCAGCAGGAAGCTGCCACTGATGAGAGCTGTTTTGGTGCAGGGATAAATAGGAAAATCTACAGTGGGTATGTGAGAAAGGAGGAATTGAAGACAGATGTGTCTACATAATTTGAGGTGCTGTAGTAAATGAGAAGAGAGGGTCATGATGGGAGCTAGGGGAGGAACGTGGGTTAGATAGAAAGATAGACATTTTTAAGCATATTTGTATGTCATTCATAATGATTCAATAGAGAGGGGGAAATTTTATGATACTGAAGACAAAGGAATAATTGGTGGAGTGGTATTTTTGATGAAGACCCAGATCCAGTGCCCAGGGTGAGGAATGACCCTAGGTTGGAGCACAATAATCTATCCATAGTAACAAAAAGGAAACCCTAGTATGTAGGTTTGTATTAATTAGGGACACATTTATGTATATAAGACTGTTAAATATTGACACAAATAAATTCACCAAATTCATGATAATGAGAGTCTAAAGCAAGGAAGGGACTGCGGTAAGGGTAGGGTCAAAGAGATTGCAACTTTTTCCACAATGTTTTATTTTATTTTTAAAAGATAAAACATGTTAGGATTTTAAAATATTTCTGGCTTTATTTATTACCAAAGTTTCAGATGGCATATCAAACACTTACATAGCTTTTCTTCTTAAAGACCAATAATTTCAAGACTCAAAATTTTGTGCTACTATATTGTTAGATATTGTTAGAGACTTTATTAATATCCAGGTATCTTGTCCACCTTATACCTAAGCTGCTTATGGATCTTTAAACTGTATTAGGGTGCAAAGAGAACCAGATATTTTAAGAGAAGCAGAAGCAAATTGTATTTCAATGCAGATGGAAGGAAGGGCACATAACCAAGAACAAACATAATTTTGGCATCAGCCTTAAGACTAATGTCAGAAGAGCTAAAGTAACCTTGGTTCCCAATGCATAATGATGATAATAACAAAGCATTTGTTTTTGACTTTTGTCAAAGATAGAACAACAAGGAAATAGATCTAGCACCTTGGAGAGAATGTTGGTACACACTGTTTATTTATATACTTATACTTCACAGCCTTCCATAAAGGATCAGAGGTTATTTACAAAGACACTTAGAGTTGGGGTGTCTGGGTAGCTCAGTGGGTGAAGCATCCAACTCTTGATTTCTGCTGGTCATGATCTCAGTCAGGGTTATGAGATTGAGCCCCAAGTTGGGTTCCACGCTGAGGCTGGTCATGGAAATTCTCTCTCCCTCTCCCTTTCCCTCTGCCCCTCCCCTGATGTTTCTCTCTTGCACACATGCTCAAGCAAACTGTCTCTCTCTAAAAACAAACAAAAATAAAGGCTCTTAGAGTAAAGAAAGATCTTTTAAAAAGTGAGAAAGGGAAATAAGGATAAAGAAATAAGATGAAGTCGAGTATACCGAAAGTACCAAAATACATGTGCTAGGATACTATTCACTTTGCTAAAAATGGGTCTCAAATTAGTTTCTAAGTGACAAGCATAATTGGTTACTCAGTTTATTTGAATCCATGAGATAAAGAAACCTTTTGCTTGGAAGTGCAGCTTTCCCTGTCTTGAGGAAGAGAAATTTCTGCTCTGCATTTTCAAAACGATGGCATTAGGGCTTTCAAGTAAATGCAGGGCTGAAATGACACCCTAGATTTTTCCTTCCCCAATATCTAATGTGATGAGCAAAATATAGTAAAAACTAACAACAAAAAAATTTCCCAAGAGCATTCTAATAAGGAATGGGAAAATCTAATGCAATAAACTTTAAAACCTGGAAGCTAAGGAAAGATACAGATTTTGGAGTACAGTATATAAGGGCAGCTAGATTCCTAACATGCCCCTTTTTCCAGATGGCACATTGATATGTTGAGAGAATGCTGAGATTATGCACAAATACCCCCAAATCCAGAGAGAAGCAGAATGAACATGTATTCTTATCTTTTATCTTTTTACTTTCTTGAATGAGGAATAGTGGGTATAATAGCTAAAGAGAAACAGAAGAAATTTTAGGGGCAGACTCTAAAAGAAATAAAGGCACTGGAGCCACACAGGATGAAAAGTTTGGGGATATTCTCCTTGGGAATCAGATAAATTCTCAGGTTAAGTATAGTAAACTCAGGTATAGGACTTCTAACAAACTCTCAAAGGAGAATGTAGACCGTAGTTTCTCTTCTTCCCACAATTTCCTCAGGCTTTAGAAAAGTAGCTAGAATATGATTTGTTAAGTCCTTAACAAGATTGGAAGCAGAAAACATTTTAGTTGGATTGAATAGGAGGAGGGATAAGAGCAATAGAATGTCTAGACAGAATCACTCTAAAATGAACTGGGTGGAAAGAAACAGCAAAGCAAATATACAAAACATCAACGACTAAATCACACACACAAAGGACAGCACTAGACCTAGAAGAAAACACAGGTCAAGTCAAGATACAATAGGAAATGTAAGATAATTGCTTCATACTGTAAAATAATTTAATAAAAGCATTAATACGCTGAAAAACAAGGATGTTGAAGTAACTGAATGAGATTAAGAAAATATTGTAAAACTAAGGAAATAGAGTATTAAAATGACTAATAAATTAAATTAAAACACTAAAAGAGAGAATAGACTCCATTAAAATTAAATCCTGACAATTAGAGGAGAGACTTGAGATATCACAATAAATTAAGATGAAAGATACACAGAGTAAACCAAGTAAGAAACTGATACAGACAAGGGTCCTACATAAGGATAATTGATAAATTTGAAGTAAAGAAGCGAAAAAAAGAACAAAAAATGTATTCGAAGATAAATAGAAGACAATGTACCCAAACAAAAACTTTATAGATCAGAATATTACTAGATTCTAGAAACTTTGATACAGTATGTTCAGTGGGGGGATACATATCATAGCTAAAGAATTCTTAATATATCTATTAAAGGAGAGAAAGAGAGAGTGAAAGAGAAAGGGAGAGAGGGAGAGAGAGAAAAGGAAGAAAGAAAGGAAGGAAGGAAGGAAGGAAGGGAGGGAGGGAGGGAGGGAGGGAGGGAGGGAGGGAGGAAGGAAGGAGAGAGAAAGAGAGGAAAAAAGAAGTTACCCTATAGGAAGAAATAAATCAGACTGGCCGTAGACTTTTTTGTAATGGGGACAGTAGAACAGTTTATAAGACATATGAAAAGTGGTTTGACCAAAGAATATCATATAAAATGAAAATGTCATTCAAGTATAAAAGAAACAGTTTTCTCAGGAGAATAGCATCTCAGAGTTTAGTACATAGAGGATTTTCTTGGAAAAACAACTAGACAAGAAATCCAGACAATGAAAAGACTCAAAATGAAGAACTCAGGAATAAAGAGATAGGAGGAGGGGGCTCATAATGAGCAATGAATTTGTTTAGTTGTTGAATGATTACTGATCATTATGGAAATTATATTTTTTGAATAGACAGTAAGTATTATCAACCTGAACAATGTTAAATAAGAATAAACAAAATTTCAGAGTAGGGCAGGGAAATGGAAGTATAGAGTATTAGAGGAATGGATGGATTGCAAACCATTCAGGCAAAACATTACAAATATTATTTCTCTCAACCAAACTTTTGGAAAGCACTGGGCGGCGCCAATGGTGAGACTTTATTCCCTGACAAGTAGCTGCAAGTCGAATCCATAAGTATAGATCCATTTGTTTTTGGAGTTCACAAGACTAACATGTCCATAATCTTTTAGGATTAGAAATGTTAATGGATCCATAAGCTTTTAAAGTTAACATGGCTATTCTGAGTTAGTCCATTGCAGGAAGAAGGTTGAACCACTAAGCTCCTGTTTTTACTTCCATGGTCTTCAAGGAGGAGAGGGGAATTCAAATAGAAAAGTGGAGAAAAACATACAACAAAGAAACTATAGCCCAACATAACTGAGAAGTTGTATAAAGGTTACTTAGAAGAAGCATTCTCATTTCTAGAGCCAGAGAAGAACATACCAGAGCCCAGAAGGAACCACAGATGTGATCTCAGATATGGTCTCTAAGATCTTATGGCACAATCATGGAGAATGGGGAAGGGATGAAAAACTGAAGATGGAGATATGTTATCCTACTTTGCAAAAGATGGATGAATCCAGAAATGGTTGAATTCAGAATAGAAACTAACAAGATTCTATATGTTGGCAAATTGAACTCCAATAAAGATTAAGTTCTGGAAAAATTCTTGAAAAGACTGTCAAAATACCCACCATTTGCTTCGACATGGATGGAACTGGAGGGTATTATGCTGAGTGAAATAAGTCAATCAGAGAAGGACAAACATTATATGGTCTCATTCACTTGGGAAATATAAAAAATGGTGAAAGGGAATAAAGGGGAAAGGAGAAAAAAATGAGTGGAAAATATCAGAAAGGGAGAGAGAACATGAGAGACTCCTAACTCGGGAAACGAACAAGGGGTGGTGGAAAGGGAGGTGGGTGGGAGGTGGGGGTGACTGGGTGATGGGCACTGAGGGGGGCACTTGATGGGATGAGCACTGGGTGTTATTCTATATGTTGGCAAATTGAACTCCAATTAAAAAAATATATAAAAAATAAGTAAATAAATAAATAAATAAATACATTTTTAAAAAAGAAAAGACTGTCAAATGGTGAATGGACTTTTAGGAAAAATAAAACTAATTTTTAAAAACTTTTTATTTATTTGCAAGAGAGAGAGAGATTGAGTGGGTAGAGGGGAGAGGGAGGGAGGGATTCTCCAGCAGACTCTCCAATGAGCACAAAGCCTGCTTCAGGGCTCTATCTCACAACCCTGAGATCATGACCTGAGCTGAAATCAAGGGTTGCATGCTTAGGGGAGAAAGGGGAACCCTCTTGCACTGTTGGTGGGAATGCAAGCCAGTACAGCCACTCTATAAAACAGTGTGAAGCTTCCTCAAGAAGTTAAAAACAGAGCTACCCTATGACCCAGCAACTGCACTACTGGGCATTTACTCAAAAGATTGAAATGTGATGGTCTGAAGAAGCACCTGCACCCCAGTGTTCATATCAGCAATGCCCACAATAGCCAAACTATGCAGAGAGCCAAGATGTCCATCAACAGATGAATGAATAAAGAAGATATAATATAAATATGCATATCATATATATGCATATTGTATATACATATACAATGGAGTATTACTTGGCTATCATGAAGGATGAATACTTACCATTTATGTTGACATGATTGGAACTGGAGGTATTACACTAAGTGAAATAAGTCAGTCAGAAAAAGACTATTATTTTATGGTTTCACTGCTATGTGGAATATAAGAAACAGCCCAGAGGATCATAGTGACAGGGAGGGAAAACAGAGTGGAAAGAAATCAGAGAGGGAGACAAACCACGAGAGACTCATAACTATAGGAAACAAATTGAGGGTTAGTGGAGGGGAGGATGCTGTCAGGAAGTAGGATAATTCTAGATATCAGTAAATCTTATCTAGAAGGAATATAGATAAGACCAAGACTAAAGTTACAATAGCAGTCACTCAGCCAAGGTGGGGGATGTTTGGTCATTGTTCTATTAGGACAATTCCATATTTTGTTATACACATTTATGATAGGGCCTTGCCTTTATCTACATCCATCCTGGTCACAGATTGACTTTATCTAACGTTAATGTTCTGTGAAATTGTTTATGTTCAACACAACTATATGGCCCAGCAGTGAGTGTCAAGCCAGCTCTTGGATGTCCGAGGCTGCTTTTCACTTTCTCAATGGTCTCTTAACTCCTTAAATTGTCATTCTTCCTTTTATGTATTTATACACATTAAATATGTCTTTTATGTCTTTATACACATTAAACACATTCACTTAAACAAAAAAAAGAGTCAGATGCTTAATCAACTGAGCCACCCAGGTGCCCCAAGAAAGCTAATGTTTAATGATAATGCATGTATTTTTGTAATTTGATCCCCATTATAATTGTGTAATGTATTCATTGCCCTTACCACAATGCAGATGAAGAAACTTAGTGTCTGAGAAATCAGTCCTGTTCAGGTCATATAGCTGGTAGATGCTGGAACTAGAATTCTAATACTAGTCTATACTTCCTGCCCATTTTACAAAGAATGTGGGGATCAGTAAGCGTTTTACTAAGATAATGTTGCTCAAAATAATTTTACTTTATCTTTCAGTAATATTCTAAGTATAGAGATCTAGTATGTATGGTTTAGTTAGGTGTTTGACCATGTCTCTCAGGGCACAAGCCCTGTGTGATATAATGCAAAAACATCAAAATTTCATGGAATAGTTGTTGCTTAAAAATCTTCACCCTAAAAATATTGATAGCACTTTACAATCTATCAAATGAAAAACATTCTCTAAGCCCAGATATCATATTTTTTTTCAGATAATTTTTTTTGGTTGGGGGGTGCTTTGACATGGTTTCTGGTACACAGAATACACAGAATACACAGTATTTCTGGTGCTCAGAAATACTTGGTGGAAAAGCTCATTAATTTGCAGATAAATCTCTAGAGTCAAACTACAGAGCTCTGTATTGTTAGAGACTTTTTAAAATTGTATTTTTAAAGACATATTTATTTATTTTAGAGAGCATGTGCATGAGAGAGGGAGAGAGAGAGAGAGAGAGAGAGAGAGAGAGAGAAACAGACTCCCTGCTAAGCAGAGAGTCTGACTCGGGGCTCAATCATAGGACCCTGGGATCATGACCTGAACCAAAAGTAGACATCCAACAGGCTGAGCCACCCAGGCACCCCTGTTAGAGATTTTTTGTAAGTGACTTGTTAAAGTCATAGAAGATATCCTTATCAAGTTAGAAGATGACAGAAGCTGGAAAAGGGAGTGAATATGATTTATGATAAAATTAAGATTCAAAATAGTCTTGACAGGTTGGAGTGATATGGAAAATCCAAATGTTTTCTTCTGTATTTACTTTTGAAATGCCTTAGTACAAAACAGGGAGATGTGGTTTGGCAGCAGTTTATGTGAAAAAAGATATGAGTATTCTGCTTGTCCATAGCATAAGCCAACAATCAGATGTAGCTGCTAAACCAAAAAAACAAAAAAATTCCCAATTGCATTAATAGGCTAGTGGTGTGTCCAGATCACAGCCAATATAATCCCACTGGGTTTCTCACTGGTCTGATTAAAGGTAGAATATTGCTTTCAACTTTGAACACCCCAATTTAAGGTGGATACTGGCAAACAAAAAGCCTCCAGGATAAGATGGTCAAGAAGGGAAGTGTTCTTCAAGAGACAATTAAAAAAACCAGGAGTCTTTGGCCTGTAGAAGTTTTAATGGGAGACACATTAGCTGCCTTCAAATACTTGAAAAGCAATTTTATACAAAAAAGACAAGATTTGCTCACTATCGTTTTACCCTCTGAAACACTATGGTTGCTAAAATACAGGGAGTAACAAATGGCAGTTTTTGAGCAAAGAAATCAGAAAGACCACTTGACTACTTTCTTTTATAACAGTAAAAATCTCCATCTAGGGTTTCTTCCTTTTTGTTGTGAATCAACTGAATTTTTTTCAACATAATAAGTTGCTAATAACTCATCACCAACAGTATGCCTTGAAACACTCACCATGTGTGCTGTTTGAGTCCTGGCTTCTATTCAGCAGGCATATTTAAAGAGAAATGTCTAACTCAGTCCTTGGTAAACTGGATATAGTACCAATTAGATTGTACCTTTCCTGGGGGAAAAAAAAAAAACAAGAAAAAAAATCTAATTATGAAATCTGCCATTTTCTTTAAGGACAGATTACATGTTCCACAAAAGAACTCTGATACATGATGAAAAAGTTAGGGCAGCCCAGGTGGCTTAGCGGTTTAGCGCCACCTTCCGCCCAGAGCGTGATCCTGGAGACCTGGGATAGAGTCCCACATCAGGCTCCCTGCGTGGAGCCTGCTTCTCCCTCTGCCTGTGTCTCTGCTTGTGTCTCTACCTCTCTGTGTGTGTGTCTCTCATTAATAAATAAAATCTTAAAAAAAAAAAAAAGTTAAAAGTATAACTAGCCAACAACTCTTTGCTCTGCCCCCTTTCTATTGATCTCTTCCTAAATCATTTCCATCCACCATCTTCCACCTGCAAAATATATTGGCTTGGAAATTCTGCCCTGTTGCTCACCAATGTAGTGAGCATTTTTTTGAGCACTTTGTATATAGCAGACTCTAATTTGCTTGGGCTCTAACGTAAAGTTCCCAGAATAGGACTTATCAACAATTTTGCAAAATGGATTCTATCCTCAGAAACATGATTTCTTTCACTTTCATGTGAAGAAATAGGTCTAGATTGCAGTTTGATGAGTTGTTTATAACCTACAGCAGTGTGCTGTTGGACTGGATCTAGGCACTGAGATATGGATTGCCCTGTGTCTGCAATTCTCTCCATAGCAAGAAGGCAGGCCCAGAATCCATATTCATGAACTCCTCCTTTGGTTTTCTTGATGGGCAGAAATCTGTTCTCTTCCAATCTGCATTCCTTCCCCAGGCTCTGTCGGGTTTTAACAAGACTGGAGATTGAATTCCCAAATATCCATGATCTTTTTGTAGGTTAATATTGCTATTCACATCTCTCAGCCTTTGCTTAAAAGTGATCTTTCACCTCCCTGGAGAGACGCCAGTTATTTCAGGGCAAGGTTCCTGTCACCTTGAAGAAAATATTTTAAGCTTATCAAGGAAAAAAAATAAAGGAAGAGTGTTGTAGGAGCATAAGTAGAACAAAGTGATTGTAGTAAGAAAATGTTTAATAATTTTAGTCACTGCAAGGGACTTTTGGACTTCAAATATTACTTCAGAATCTTTCTTTTTCTTTTTTTTATTTATGATAGTCACACACACACACACACAGAGGCAGAGACACAGGCAGAGGGAGAAGCAGGCTCCATGCACCGGGAACCCGACGTGGGATTCGATCCCGGGTCTCCAGGATCGCGCCCTGGGCCAAAGGCAGGCGCCAAACCGCTGCGCCACCCAGGGATCCCCTTCAGAATCTTTCTACTTGAATTTGAGATAAAACTTTGCTTCATTAAAAAAACGAATTTTTATTATATATTTTTGTGCACTGTGTGTCTTGTGCACTATGTGTCCCTTTAGTAAAAAGGAGTCTCATATTAACAAATCAAGTGTCTCACCTTTCTTCCTATCACCAGTGATATCTTTACTTTTATAAGAGAAGATACTCAAGTATTAAGAGGTCCCAATGGATTTTTTAGATTGATGCATATATATCCACATAGTAAAGTGTGTAAAGTTCACTAATGTTAAATGTACAGTTTGGTGATTTTTTTTTTAAAGTTTGATGGTACTTTAAAATATGCATACAGTCCTATACCCCTATCTAGAGCAAGATACAGGATTTTTTCAGTACCTCAGATGTTTGTTTTGTGTCCTTTCCCAGGCTAAACCACTCTAGCGGTAACCCATATTCTGAGTTTTATCATTATTGATTAGTTTTTCACTTCTCATCTTGGAGAAGAGTTTTAATTTTGCCTGTTCTTGAACTAAATGAGACCATACAGAATTTTTGTTGTCAGATTCTGTTATTCAACATAGTATCTATAAGATTCATTCATGGTGGCTAACCAGTTCACACATTTGCATTATTCTTATAGTATTTCATTATAAGAATATGCCACAACTTATTTATTCATTCTGTTGATTTGCATTTAGATTGTTCCCAGTTTTTGGTTATTAGGAATAAAGCAACTGTGAACATCCTAGTGTCTGTCTTGTGGTGGATGATGGCACTCATTTCTTTTGTGCATGTATCTACTGGTGGAATTGCTGGTTCATAGGACAAGCAGTGTTTAGTGTTAGTGGAAATTTCCAAACAGTTTTTTGAAGTTGTTGTGCCATTTTATACTCCTACTAGCTATGTATGAGCATCCCAGTTACTTCACATCCTTGCCAGAATTTGTCAAAAGCTTAAAATTTGTCCATTTTAGTGGATATGTAGTGACATCCCATTGTGGTTTTAATCTGCATTTCCTTGATGAGTAATGATATTGAGCATATTTTCATATGCTTATTGGCCATTTGGATATCTTCTTTGGTGAAGTGCCTGTTCAAGTCATTAGCCAATTTGCAAAAGACGAATTTATAAAAAACAAATCAACTTTAATGATATGTAATTTACATATAATAAACCTTCTCATGTTAAGTGTACAATTTGATGAATTTCGACACGTATATGCATTTATGTGACTGCCACCACAATCAAGACATAAGCCCAAAAGGCTCCCTTGTGCCTGTGCCTATTTGCAGTCTATGTCCACATCCATAGTTCTAGCCAAATGCTAATCTGCTTTCTGTTAGTATAGATTACTTTTACTTGCTGTAGAATTTTATATAAATAGAATTATACAGTATGTATTCTTCTGTCTGGCTTGTTTCTTTTTCTTTCTTTCTTTCTTCTTTCTTTCTTTCTTTCTTTCTTTCTTTCTTTCTTTCTTTCTTTCTTTCTTTCTTTCTTTTTTTAAAAGATTTTATTTATTTATTCATGAGAGACACAGAGAGAAAGAGGCAGAGACACAGACAGAGGGAGAAGCAGGCTCTTTGCAGCAAGCCCGATGAGGGACTCAATCCCCAAACCCTGGATCAGGCCCTGAGCTGAAGGCAGATGCTCAACTGCTAAGCCACCCAGGTGTCCCATGTCTGGCTTCTTTCACTGACCATGCTCTTGAGGCATGTCTGTAATAGTTCATTCCTTTTTATCACTGAACTGTTGTACTGATGTTACACAATTTGGTTATTAATTCATCTGTTGATAGACATTCAGGTTATTTTCAATTTTTTGCTATCATAAGTAACAACTGAATAGAGCTCTTATGAACATTTGTGTAGGTATATCTTTGTATACACATATATTTTTATTTCTCTTAGCTAAATACTCGAGTAGAATTGCTGGAACATGTCATATGGTAGTGTGGATTTCATTTTACTTTTTTTATATTTAACTTTATAAGAAACTCCAAGCAGTTTTCCAAAGTGGTTGTAACATTTTACATTCCAATGGGCAGTTTATGAGAGTTCTAATCCCTCTACATCCTTGCCAACATTTAATGTAGTCAGTCATTTTAATTATTAGCCATTCTATTATAGAGTGGTAACTAATTGTGATTTAAATGTATTTAACCTGTTTTTAGTTAGGTTTTTTGTCTTTTCCCTTATAGTGTTGTGGTCTAATTTTAAAATGCATTTTGGATATGAATCCTCTATTAGACATATTATTAAGACTATCTTCTTCCATCTTCTAACATATCTTTTTACTTTCTCAATGATGGCTTTTGATGAACAGTTTTTCATTTTGGTGAAGTATAACTTATCTATTTTAATTTTTTGATTTGTGCTTTTATATCCTGTTTAAAAAATCATTGCCTACCTCAAAGTTTTCTTTTCTTTTCTTTTTTTTTTTACCTCAAAGTTTTCTTTTGCAAGTTTGGCCATTTTACCTATCACATTTAGGTGTACAATGCATTTTGAGTTCATTTTCATGTATTGTTTGAAGTAAGCATCCAGGTTCACTTTTTCCCAGTTACGCACAATTTGTTGAAAGTTCCCACTGGATTTTTTAAAAATGTTTCAACATAAACTCTCAGTGTGGAATCCTTTTGTAGATTAAAGCACTTAAGTAAACAGAGCAGATTATTAGAAATGTTAATGCTCCTCTGTTGAGTAATCATGCTCACAACATGAAAGTTTAAGTTATCTCTCCTTCAGTTAGATGGGGTGTGAGGGATTTTACAATTAGTTACTGACAGTCTAACTCAAGGCAAACTGATGTTGACCACTCCCGCTCTGACTTTCCACTCCGGAGAGAACCAGGTGCCTGGGTTCAGCCTTTCCTTTTTTTTTTTTTGGTTTTTCTTTCTGTTTTTGTTTTCTCACATTCTTTTCTTTTTTTTATTAGAGTTCGATTTGCCAACTTATAGTATAATACCCAGTGCTCATCCCGTCAAGTGCCCCCCTCCGTGCCCATCACCCAGTCACCCCATCCTCCTGCCCACCTCCCCTTCCTACCCCTTGTTCGTTTCCCAGTGTTGGGAGTCTCTCATGGTCTGTCACCCTCTCTGATTTTTCCCAGTCATTTTCTCTTCTTTCCCCTATAATCCCTTTCACTATTTTTTATATTCCCCATGTGAGTGAAACCATATAATGTTTGTCCTTCTCCGATTGACTTACTTCACTCAGCATAATCAGTTCCATCCACATCGAAGCAAATGGTGGGTATTGTTTCTGATGGCTGAGTAATATTCCATTGTATATGCTATATATATATAGCAGCCTAAGAGACACAGGCGGAGGGAGAAGCAGTCTCCATGCAGGGAGCCTGATGTGGGACTCCTTATCCTGAGACTGCAGGATCATCCCCTGGGCCAAAGGCAGGCACTGCTGAGCCACCCAGGGATCCCTATACCCACCTTTCCTTAAACAGTGCACTCTTCAGTTCCAATTCCTCCACATCCTCATCAACATTTAATGTGGTCAGTCATTTTAATTTCATCCATCCCAGTACATTGATAACTAACTGTGGGTTAGATTTTTTTTAAACTTTAACATGAGTTTTGTATACTCAATGGGGATACCCATCCCTCCTCCTCTCAGTGCCATTCTTATACTTATTGCTATTTAAGTAGACATTGATATTGCTTGATATAAGCCCTGATGTCATAATATAGACTTTTTTTCTTTTTTTAAGAAAAAAGCAGTGCTATAGACACAGAGTTAAAGAGCTTAAAAAATACGTACATGTCTCAATTCCTTTTGAATTCAAAACTCAAGAAAAGTCAGTCTTCAGTGTTGCCACATGAAAAGGGAACTTTCTTTGTGTAAATCAGTCATCTTCAGTGTTGTCTTAGACTGCCTGTCATTCCCAGGGAGCTCCATATAATCCAAAGACTGAATCTTTGCATTATTAATGTGCATAGTACAATTCTGTCTGTACTTTGTTTCTGGCTTGCATTAATATTTATTATGTTTAATGAAAGCTAATTATCACCTCTTGAGAGACCATTGAAAAGAGTTTATTGTATCCAGAATTATGATGAGGCAATAAGTTGATCTACTTGCAGATCTTCCATTGAAATATTATCTGGCACAGAAAGTATTAAAAAAGCTTGACTACTCAGTCATCAGTTCCTGTAAGAGGTGTTCTCTGAAGGAAAGGGAGTTAGCAGAGTGGAAAAGTAATAAAGTGCAAATATAAAAACTTCTGTAATTAAAATAGGAGAAAGTTACTTTGATCCTTTAATAATTTAGGAAGTAATCAAGTAGTTTCTCCTCAATTTTGAAATAAGAAAATATGAATACTAAGAAACTTGTAGGGCTAATGGAGTCATAATACTTAAGGCTCTTAGATAAGAAATTTAAGTTGTAAATATTAATTATTATCTTTGACAGTTAATTTTATGTTAGGTTGATTGAGCCATCAAGTACCCAGACATTTCACCAAACATTATTCTGGATGCGTCTGTGAGGGTGTTTCTGGATGAGATTAACATTTGAATTGGTAGACTGAGCAAAGCAGTTGCTCTTCTGTGTGTGGGTATCATCCAACCAGTTAAAGGTCCATATAGAACAATAAGGCCGACTTACTGAAGTAAGAGAGAATTCTTCATGCCTGGTGATCTTTGAACTGAGATATCAACTCTTCCCAGGTCTCATGCTTACTTTGGACTGGAGCTACACCACTGGCTCTCCTGGTTCTCATGCCTTCAGATTCAGACTGGAACTAAATCAATGACTCTCTCATGGGTCTCTAGCTTGCCAACTCACCTTGCCAATCTTGGGAATTGCTAGAAATTGCCAAAATCTCCAATTCGTTCTGCTTTTCTTGGAGAACCATGATATAGTACCTTTCATCCAAAGGGAAAATTTTGAAATTTAGATTTAAAACTAAAAAGATTTTTTTTCAAATACTTATATTCAATGAAGAGGTTTTAAAAATAGAGCCTCAAACCCTTACTTTTCCTTTAATTATATATGATAGCAATGGTTATCTACTGGCTACTCTATCCTATGGCTACATATTATAAACATGGTCCCAGGATTTATCCTGCCAGTGCCCTTGCTCATAGAGGTATCAAGGAGGAGAATGGAGGTGGAGCAGCCAGCCATAACCCATATCCATTCCTTCCTGGAAAACACACGAAGACATGTGCCTTCCTGGTAGGAAAATTGGGTTCTCCTATGTTGTCTCATCCCATATGGAAAGCACAGAACTCCTCTGTGTGTTCCTCATGAATAGTCTGGCAGTCATTGTGCCTGACTGGGTGGACAGTTTACACCTCCCTCATGAGCCTCAGGGTTTCCATTCATTGGAAGAAGTAGGAAGCCCCAATATGACTTCAGGTTTCAAGCCATGTCTCCTGCTTTTTCATGGAGTTCTTCTTCAGAGAGTATAGGAGATTATGGGATAAATAACATAAATGCTTTGGGTCCCATTTGTTATTTGTTCTCTGGGGTGGTACATTATTAACCATAACCCTGAGAAAGAAGAGTGGTGACAGGCACAATAAAACCCTTTTAAAATCGTCCAAACAAAACACCCAAGAGCTAGATTTCTTTTTATGCCAAAATCTTGACCAAGATAACTGAGGATGAACTCAGCTCCTTCTTTTGCATCCATCTTGGATTCTGACTGCCCTAAAGGTGGGAGAAGACCAAGTCATGTGGGTGCTGGTGAAAGATTCATAGCCTTGAGAAAAAGTTTGGAGCTAGTTTGTGTGTATGCATGGGTGTGGGTGTTAGAGGGTAAGAGAGAGGAAAGGGGCAGAGAGTTACACTCTCTCCAGGAGTAACTAACATTCATAAGTTTAACAGTTTCAAAAACACTTTGTATACATTTTAGTTAAACCAAGTGCCAAGTATGTAAATTAAAATTGTTATCCAGGTGAGAAATTTGACCAGTTGTAATTGGTCCAAGATCACATAGGCAGCATTGGCAGTATCCTTCCTTCTTATCCTCTGCTCCCCCAGGCTTCTAAGACAAACCTGGGGGGATCCCTGGGTGGCTCAGCGGTTTAGTGCCTGCCTTTGGCCCAGGGCCCGATCCTGGCGTCCCGGGATCAAGTTCCGAGTCGGGCTCCCGGCATGGAGCCTGCTTCTGTCTCTGCCTCTCTCTGTCTGTCTATCATGAATAAATAAATAAGTATTAAAAAAACAAAACAAAACAAAACAAACCTGGGTACCTATGAATCATCTGCAGGATGTCATGAGCACACATTGAGGAATGAAATAATATGGTCTAATTGATATCCTCTTCCGTGCAGGTCTCATGAAAGTTGTCTTACATAGCACTTCAAGAGATCTACAACAACCAAAAAGTTGTCTTTCTGTATTGCCTGGGCTTGGGATCCCTGGCCTATAAAGATTCATTGTCATAAACAGGTAAGAATTGAAGTGAAAAATGATGGATCGATAATGTGGAATAGGAACTGTTTTGTTAGGGTTTAGTCATTTCCAATGGGTGAAATGGTACATCCTGCTGGAGATTTAGTAAACTGGAGGTCATGTAGAATTAACATACAAAATTGTTCAGGACTGTTGTTTTGTTTGGCAAGTTATTGTCTTTACAGTTTATTTCCTTTAATATATATTTTTCAGTGAGCCATATTATATACATTCAGGGTTGGGCTGAGGCATTGTGTATACCTCAGGAAAGCTACCAATTTGGTGCCTTTAAAAAAACCGAACTCCTTTAAATATTTGGTTAACACTGATTTAGTGGTGCAGAAAAAAAACTACTTTTCTATCATAAAAGAAAAAAACATATTAAAGATAGAGAGCATAACATCTTATTTACAGTTATCTTTCATTTCATAATTTTTCAGTTCATTATTGAATAATAAGAGACTAATATTTTCTGAGTGCTTATTATTTTCTGGTACGGATTCCTTTGTATGATTTATCTTATTTAATGCTCACAACAGTCCTGTGTGAGACACCATTATCATCCCCAATTTCAAAATGATGAAACTGAGACCTAGGTTTTGTGACGTGCTGAAAGACACATAGTTTCTACTAAGTGGTAGAAATGAGATTGGATTGAGTCTGGTCTGACTTCAGAACCCACATATTTTCTCCCTAGAACCCCCTGCTTCTTTGTAACAATAGTCCCCCATGATTACTAAGTGGAGCAGTCACATGATTAGAGGAAAAAGTCTAATTCAAATTATATTTAAACATACTTTCTGGCTCTCTTGCCAGTAAACCCCTTTTCAGTTTTCTTTTGCTAGTTTTGGAATCAATGAATGTCTTGGGAGGCATATTAAAAGTTTTTTGCTTCACATATTAAAATAAATACCTCATGTCCAGTAAACAGCATTAAGTGAAGCACTAGTTGGCTTCAGAATTCTGTTGACCATAATTGCCTGTAAGAATCAACTGTCAACATGCTGACATCAGGGCTAGTGGTGTCTCCTATAGATATAAATGCAACTTGCATGGAAGTAGGTCAGCAGAGGAGTATTATTACTTCTTCTGCATTAGTGCTAGGTCTACTGTTATTCTATTTATTATTATTTTCTATTATTATTTCACCTACAGAGTACTATCTAACTTAGGGGGAACAAAATAAGCTAGAGTTCACCAGAAACACAAGTTAACAGGCACCATTTTAAAACACAGTAGTGTTTTGGCACCCCAGCAAACCTGCCCCAGTGGTCTGCCCTTAATCTAGCTCTGCACAGATTTAACAAATGAGAAAAAACTCATCTTTCTAGTCCCTAATGAGATGCTTCATTATCCAAATGTCAACCTGAAAAATCAATAAAGCAAACCAGGAAGCATTACTAATGTCAAATTTGTGGATTACACCCTCTATATTCCATACATAGGAAGGTAACTTGATCAATGTGTCTAGTAATCTGAGGGGTAGATTATGTGACTATGAGAAGAGCCCTCTGTATGCATGCACACTAGAGAGCAAAGGGGATCTTGATGGGGATTTGAAGTGAAAAGTGGTAAATGCTAATGGTGATTTGCCTATAAATTATCTAAATCATCCCCAGTTGGCCTACTACATGTCTCTGTAACATTACCGTGTAGTGTTGATGAATGCTATATTGAATAAGCATGTGGCAGCATTTACAATGCAGAGAGCAGAGCACTGTCTGCTTAAACGTAGGCACTACAGGAAACAGTTTGCATTATATCCTGACATCTGAATCGTTACCCATCTGTTCCAGAAATTCCATTCAATTTCATAAACATTTATTGAACACCTACTACGTTCACAGCACAGTGCTCTGCCAGATGCCTTAGTCATTATAAATATGAGTAAGTCACAGGCCTGGCCTGGCAGAGGAAGTGAAACGTGTGCAGGAATAATCACAACACCAGACAGAATGAGAAGTCTGCATGATCTCTAGAGAGCCTTGAACAAATAGGGACAGCCGGCAGCTGGGATTAAAGAAGGTTCCTCCAGGAAGTGATAGCACTGTAAGTAAGGATATTTCTGGCAGGAGAGAGAAGAGGAAATAGTTGCAGTTGAGAGTAGGCAGGACATAGAGTGGTACATAAAGATGAGTAGAGAATCTAAGAAATAAAGCTGGAGAGTCAAGTTCAGCTACAAAGTGGAAATCAGATGCCAGGTCTTGGCTTCTGGACTTTAATTCGATACAAAAATACATTTAATCTTGAATTGATGTGGATTCTGAGTATTCTAATTTTGCAAAATTGAATATTTCGGCTTTTTGGACAGTTAAAATCAAACTTGAGATGAACGTGAAATATGGTGAACAAGCTTTTACATTTTAAACATAATACTTACCGAGATTTTCTGGTTATAAATGCTGAACTTAACATCCTGAGTGTTTTCCATTATCACTAAATGCCCTTACATGTTTTTGAATGACTGCAAAATATTTCGACATGTGGATGTACCTCAATTTTTAAATTTAATTTCCTATTGTTTCATTTTTATATTGCTTCTAATATTGTTATTATAAGTAAAACTATAATAAAAACTCTAATGGTTAGTTTTTCTTTAGTGCTTATAATGTGCTAGGCAGTATGTCACTTTTTAAAAAAATTCAGGTGAAATCCATGTAACATAAAATTAACTGTTTTAAAGTGAACAATTCAGTGACATTTAGCTCATTCACAATGTTTTTTTTTTCCATTCACAATGTTGTGCATCTATCAGCTCCATCTAGTTCTAAAACAGTTCAAAACCATTTTATTGCCTCAAAATAAAGCTGTACCCATTGAGCAGTTACTCCTAATTCCCTCCTCCAGCTCCTGGCAGCCACTAACTTGCATTATATTGATGGACTTACGAGTTCTGAATTTTTCACATAAAAGGAATCATATAATAGAATTCTGCCTTCCGTGTCTGGCTTCTTCCACTTGGCATAATGTTTTTTTTTTAATTTATTTTTTATTGGTGTACAATTTACTAACATACAGAATAACCCCCAGTGCCCGTCACCCATTCACTCCCACCCCCCGCCCTCCTCCCCTTCTACCACCCCTAGTTCGTTTCCCAGAGTTAGCAGTCTTTACGTTCTGTCTCCCTTTCTGATATTTCCCACACATTTCTTCTCCCTTCCCTTATATTCCCTTTCACTATTATTTATATTCCCCAAAGGAATGAGAACATATAATGTTTGTCCTTCTCCGACTGACTTACTTCACTCAGCATAAAACCCTCCAGTTCCATCCACGTTGAAGCAAATGGTGGGTATTTGTCATTTCTAATAGCTGAGTAATATTCCATTGTATACATAAACCACATCTTCTTTATCCATTCATCTTTCGTTGGACACCAAGGCTCCTTCCACAGTTTGGCTATTGTGGACATTGCTGCTATAAACATCGGGGTGCAGGTGTCCCGGCGTTTCATTGCGTCTGTATCTTTGGGGTAAATCCCCAACAGTGCAATTGCTGGGTCGTAGGGCAGGTATATTTTTAACTGTTTGAGGAACCTCCACACAGTTTTCCAGAGTGGCTGCACCAGTTCACATTCCCACCAACAGTGGAAGAGGGTTCCCTTTTCTCCGCATCCTCTCCAACATTTGTGGTTTCCTGCCTTGTTAATTTTCCCCATTCTCACTGGTGTGAGGTGGGATCTCATTGTGGTTTTGATTTGTATTTCCCTGATGGCAAGTGATGCAGAGCATTTTCTCATATGCATCTTAGCCATGTCTATGTCTTCCTCTGTGAGATTTCTCTTCATGTCTTTTGCCCATTTCATGATTGGATTGTTTGTTTCTTTGGTGTTGAGTTTAGTAAGTTCTTTATAGATCTTGGAAACTAGCCCTTTATCTGATACGTCATTTGCAAATATCTTCTCCCATTCTGTAGGTTGTCTTTGAGTTTTGTTGACTGTATCCTTTGCTGTGCAAAAGCTTCTTATCTTGATGAAGTCCCAATAGTTCATTTTTGCTTTTGTTTCTTTTGCCTTCGTGGATGTATCTTGCAAGAAGTTACTGTGGCTGAGTTCAAAAAGGGTGTTGCCTGTGTTCTCCTCTAGGATTTTGATGGAATCTTGTCTCACATTTAGATCTTTCATCCATTTTGAGTTTATCTTTGTGTATGGTGAGAGTGCTCTAGTTTCATTCTTCTGCATGTGGATGTCCAATTTCCCCAGCACCATTTATTGAAGAGACTGTCTTTCTTCCAGTGGATAGTCTTTCCTCCTTTATCGAATATTAGTTGACCATAAAGTTCAGGGTCCACTTCTGGGTTCTGTATTCTGTTCCACTGATCTATGTGTCTGTTTTTGTGCCAGTACCACACTGTCTTGAGGACCACAGCTTTGTAGTACAACCTGAAATCTGGCATTGTGATGCCCCCAGATATGGTTTTCTTTTTTAAAATTCCCCTGGCTATTCGGGGTCTTTTCTGATTCCACACAAATCTTAAGATGATTTGTTCTAACTCTCTGAAGAAAGTCCATGGTATTTTGATAGGGATTGCATTAAACGTGTATATTGCCCTGGGTAACATTGACATTTTCACAATATTAATTCTTCCAATCCATGAGCATGGAATATTTTTCCATCTCTTTGTGTCTTCCTCAATTTCTTTCAGAAGTGTTCTATAGTTTTGAGGGTATAGATCCTTTACCTCTTTGGTTAGGTTTATTCCTAGGTATCTTATGCTTTTGGGTGCAATTGTAAATGGGACTGACTCCTTAATTTCTCTTTCTTCAGTCTCATTGTTAGTGTATAGAAATGCCACTGATTTCTGGGCATTGATTTTGTATCCTGCCACACTACCGAATTGCTGTATGAGTTCTAGCAATCTTGGGGTGGAGACTTTTGGGTTTTCTATGTAGAGTATCATGTCATCAGTGAAGAGGGAGAATTTGACTTCTTCTTTGCCAATTTGAATGCCTTTAATGTCTTTTTGTTGTCTGATTGCTGAGGCTAGGACTTCCAGTACTATGTTGAATAGCAGTGGTGAGAGTGGACATTCCTGTCTTGTTCCTGATCTTAGGGGAAAGGCTCCCAGTGCTTCCCCATTGAGAATGATATTTGCTGTGGGCTTTTCGTAGATGGCTTTTAAGATGTGGAGGAATGTTCCCTCTATCCCTACACTCTGAAGAGTTTTGATGAGGAATGGATGCTGTATTTTGTCAAATGCTTTCTCTGCATCTAATGAGAGGATCATATGCTTCTTGGTTTTTCTCTTGCTGATATGATGAATCACATTGATTGTTTTATGAGTGTTGAACCAGCCTTGTGTCCCGGGAATAAATCCTACTTGGTCATGGTGAATAATTTTCTTATGTACTGTTGGATCCTATTGGCCAGTATCTTGTTGAGAATTTTTGCATCCATGTTCATCAGGGATATTGGTCTGTAATTCTCCTTTTTGGTGGGGTCTTTGTCTGGTTTTGGAATTAAGGTGATGCTGGCCTCATAGAAAGAATTTGGAAGTACTCCATCTCTTTCTATCTTTCAAAACAGCTTTAGGAGAATAGGTATGGTTTCTTCTTTAAACGTTTGATAGAATTCCCCTGGAAAGCCATCTGGCCCTGGACTCCTGTGTCTTGGGAGGTTTTTGATGACTGCTTCAATTTCCTCCCTGGTTATTGGCCTGTTCAGGTTTTCTATTTCTTCCTGTTCCAGTTTTGGTAGTTTGTGGCTTTCCAGGAATGCGTCCATTTCTCCTAGATTGCCTAATTTATTGGCGTATAGCTGTTCATAATATGTTTTTAAAATCGTTTGTATTTCCTTGGTGTTGGTAGTGATCTCTCCTTTCTCATTCATGATTTTATTAATTTGAGTCTTCTCTCTCTTCTTTTTAATAAGGCTGGCTAATGGTTTATCTATCTTATTAATTCTTTCAAAGAACCAACTCCTGGTTCTGTTGATCTGTTCCACAGTTCTTCTGGTCTAGATTTCGTTGAGTTCTGCTCGAATCTTTATTAACTCTCTTCTTCTGCTGGGTGTAGGATCTATTTGCTGTTTTTTCTCTAGCTCCTTTATGTGTAAGGTTAGCTTTTGTATTTGAGTTCTTTCCAGTTTTTGAATGGATGCTTGTATTGCGATGTATTTCCCCCTTAGGACTGCTTTTGCTGCATCCCAAAGATTTTGGATGGTTGTATCTTCATTCTCATTAGTTTCCATGAATCTTTTTAATTCTTCCTTAATTTCCTGGTTGACCCTTTCATCTTTTAGCAGGATGGTCCTTAACCTCCACGTGTTTGAGGTCCTTCCAAACTTCTTGTTGTGATTTAGTTCTAATTTCAAGGCATTATGGTCTGAGAATATGCAGGGGACGATCCCAATCTTTTGGTATCGGTTCAGACCCGATTTGTGACCCAATATGTGGTCTATTCTGAAGAAAGTTCCATGTGCACTTGAGAAGAATGTGTATTCAGTTGAGTTTGGATGTAAAGTTCTGTAGATATCTGTGAAATCCATCTGGTCCAGTGTATCATTTAAAGCTCTCGTTTCTTTGGAGATGTTGTGCTTAGAAGACCTATCGAGGGTAGAAAGAGCTAGATTGAAGTCACCAAGTATAAGTGTATTATTATCTAAGTATTTCTTCACTTTGGTTAATAATTGATTTATATATTTGGCAGCTCCCACATTCGGGGCATATATATTGAGGATTGTTAAGTCCTCTTGTTGAATAGATCCTTTAAGTATGATATAGTGTCCCTCTTCATCTCTCACTACAGTCTTTGGGGTAAATTTTAGTTTATCTGATATAAGGATGGCTACCCCTGCTTTCTTTTGAGGACCATTCGAATGGTAAATGGTTCTCCAACCTTTTATTTTCAGGCTGTAGGTGTCCTTCTGTCTAAAATGAGTCTCTTGTAGACAGCAAATAGATGGGTCCTGCTTTTTTACCCAGTCTGAAACCCTGCGCCTTTTGATGGGGTCATTAAGCCCGTTCACATTCAGAGTTACTATTGAGAGATATGAATTTAGTGTCATCATGATAACTATTCAGTCCTTGTTTTTGTGGACTGTTCCACTGAACTTCTTCTTAAAGGGGAATTTTAAGAGTCCCCCTTAAAATTTCTTGCAGAGCTGGTTTGGAGGTCACATATTCTTTCAGTTCCTGCCTGTCTTGGAAGCTCTTTATCTCTCCTTCCATTTTGAATGAGAGCCTTGCTGGATAAAGTATTCTTGGTTGCATGTTCTTCTCATTTAGGACCCTGAATATATCCTGCCAGCCCTTTCTGGCCTGCCAGGTCTCTGTGGAGAGGTCTGCTGTTACCCTAATACTCCTCCCCATAAAAGTCAGGGATTTCTTGTCTCTTGCTGCTTTAAGGATCTTCTCTTTATCTTTGGAATTTGCAAGCTTCACTATTAAATGTCGAGGTATTCAACGGTTTTTATTGATTTTAGGGGGGGATCTCTCTATTTCCTGGATCTGAATGCCTGTTTCCCTTCCCAGATTAGGAAAGTTTTCAGCTATGATTTGTTCAAATACATATTCTGGCCCTCTGTCCCTTTCGGCACCCTCGGGAACACCAATTAAACGTAGGTTTTTCTTTCTCAGGCTGTCGTTTATTTCCCTTAATCTATCTTCATGGTCTTTTAATTGTTTGTCTCTTTTTTCCTCAGTTTCCCTCTTTGCTATCAACTTGTCTTCTATGTCACTCACTCGTTCTTCCACCTCGTTAACCCTCGTCGTTAGGACTTCTAGTTTGGATTGCATCTCATTCAATTGATTTTTAATTTCTGCCTGATTAGCTCTAAATTCTGCAGTCATGAAGTCTCTTGAGTCCTTTATGCTTTTTTCTAGAGCCACCAGTAGCTGTATAATAGTGCTTCTGAATTGGCTTTCTGACATTGAATTGTAATCCAGATTTTGTAACTCTGTGGGAGAGAGGACTGTTTCTGATTCTTTCTTTTGAGGTGAGGTTTTCCTTCTAGTCATTTTGCTCAGTGCAGAGTGGCCAAAAGCAAGTTGTATTGGGAAAAGGAGAAAAAGAGAGGAGAGAAAGAAGAAAGAAAAGAGAAAGAGGAAAAAAAACGAAGAAAAAAACGAAAAAAAAAAGAAAAAAAAGAGAAAGAAAAAGAAAGAAAGGAGAAAAAAGGAGGGTGGGGAAGGAAACAAATCAAAAAGCAAAACAAAACAAAAAAACAAAACAAAACAAAAAAACAAAAAAAGAACCACGGGGGAGTATCTTCTGATTCTGTGTACTTTAAGTCCCTTGGCTTCTCCTGGAAGTTGTCCGTCTAGCTGGTCTTCTGGGGGAGGGGCCTGCTGTGCTGATTTTCAGGTGTTAGCAGTTGGGGGAGCTGCTGTGCCCCTGCCTGGTGCAGGGCTCGGTGGGGGTTGTTTACCCCGTGAGGCCCCAGGAGGAACAGCCCCAGTGGCGGGGCCAGCTCTGGAGCCCTGGAGTCAGCCCCCGCAGTAGCTCCGGAGCTCTCCGTCTGCAGGGCCTGGAGGCTCCGGGGCGGGGCCGCTGATCTGCTCAGCTCCGGGAGGAGCGTCCTCGCTGTCCTGGGCCCTCCCGGCCTCTGCCTGTCCCGGGGGGAGGCCGGATCCTGGGCTGTGTCCCGGCGCCCTCTGCTCGGGGCCTGCGCTGGTGGATTCGTGCTCCGGCCCCGCAGCCCCCTCCGCGGAGCCGCCCCCGAGCCCCCCGAGCTGCTCCGGGTCCCGCCGTGCGCGCTGCAGCCCTTAGGGAGCTCGGCGCACTCTCCCGGGGCACAGGTGCCTGTTAGTGTCCCGGGGAGCCCGAGGGCATCCCCGCCCTCCTGGGTCCTGCTCCACCTCCCCGCGAGCCCCTTTCCGCCCGGGAAGGTCGGTGCAGCTCCTGCGTCTCCGGGACGGGGCTCTCCTGTCCTGGGGACACTCGCCCCGGCCTCAGCCCGGCTCCTCGCGGGGCCCCTCCCCCTTGGAGGCCTTTGTTTCTTTATTTCTTTTTCCCCGTCTTCCTACCTTGAGAGAAGCGCGAACTCTTCTCACTGTAGCATTCCAGGGGTTCTCTCTTTAATTCTCAGGCCGAATTCATAGATTTTCAGGAAAATTTGAAGGTTTTCTAGGTAATTTGGTGGAGACAGGTGATTTGGGGACCCTCCTCTTCCGCCGTCTTGCCCCTCCCACCGGCCTAACGTTTTGAAATTCATCCATGTTGCAGCATGTATTAGTACTTCATTTCTTTTTATGGCTAAATAATATTCCATTGAATATATATTACCATGATTGTTTATTCATTCATCTAATTATGGATTTGGGTGTTTTTTTTCCCCCAGTTTTTGGCATTTTGGAAATTGTGCTATTATGAACTTGCATGTATTTGTGCTATTTGTTTTCAGCTGTTCATGTATTTGTTTACAGTTCACAGTTCTCTGGGTTATATACTTCACAGAATTGTTGATTTTTATTGGGTCATATGGTAATTTTACATTTAACTTTTTGAGGAAACTCCCAACTGCTTTCTACAGCAGCCAGAACATTTTTATATCCATACCAGTGATGTATTAGTGTTCCAGATTCTCCATATCCTTGATAACCTAGTTATTCTCTCTCTCGCTCTCTCTTTGGCTATTGCCACCCTAGTGAGTATGAAGTAGTATCTTGTTTGATTTTCATTTCCCCAACGACTAATGATGCTAAACATCTTTTCATGTGCTTCTTGGCCATTTGTATACATTCTCTGGAGAAATGTCTATTTAAGTCCCTTACCCATTTTTTAATTAGGTTATTTATGTGTTTTATTACTAAGTTGTAAGAGTTTTTTTTAGATATTCTGGATGCTAGATCTTATCAGCTATATGATTTACAAATATTTTCTCAATTCTGTAGATTGTCTTTTTACTTTCTTTATGATACCCTTGATGCAAAAGTTTTTAATTTAGACAAAGTCCAATTCTTTTTTTTATTGCTCACTTATATCTAAGAATCCATAGCCAAACCTGAAGTAGATTTACTCCTATCTTTTCTTTTAATAGTTTTATAGCTCTTATATTTTTTTTAAAAAATTATTTATTTATTTGAGAGAGAGACAGTGTGCGTGACTGGGAAGGAGGGGCAAACGGAGAGAGAGAGAGAATCTCAATCAGACTTCCCACTGAGCATGCAGTCAGATACAGAGCTTCATCTCACAACCTTGAGATCATGACCTGAGCCAAAATCAAGAATCAGATGCTTGATTGACTGAGCCACCCATGTGCCCCAACTCTTATATTTTTATTGTTGATTCATTTTCAATTGATTTTCTATAAACTGTGAGATAGGGATTTGTTTCAATATGGATAGCCAGTTGTCCCAGTACCATTTGTTAAAGAAACTGTTACTTCTCCCTTGAATGATCTCACTACCCTTGTCAAAAATTAAGTTGACCTAGATGCGTGCGTTTGTTTCTGAACTCTCAATTCTCTTCTGTTCTTTTGAACTATTTGTCTATATGCCAGTACCACCTTCTTTTAATGACTGTAGCTTTGACATAGGTTTTGAAATTAGAGAATAAGAGTTCTCTGTTTTCTATTTCAAGATTGTTTAAGGTATTCAGAACCCCTTTCAAATCCATATGAATTTGAGGATTAGTTTATTCATTTCTCCAAAAAAAAAAGTCTATTAGGATTTTGATAGAGATTGTTTTGAGTCTGTAGATTACTTTAGGTAGATTTCTATATTAGTAACATTAAGTGTTTTAATCCATGAACATGAGATGTCTTTCCATTTATTTCAGTCTTCCTTAATATTTTTCAGTGGTGCTTTATAGTTTCTGGTGGACAATTCTTTCACCAACTTGATTGAATTTATCCCTAAGTATTTTATTATTTTGGATACTATTATAAATGGAATTGTTAATTTTCTTTTCAAATTATTTATTGCTGGTGTATAGAAACTTAACTGATTATGTGTTGACCTTGTATTCTGTAACTTCGCTCAATCTATTTATTAGTGCATATAGTTTTTTGCAGCTTCTTTGGTGTTTTCTATATATTGGATTATGTCATCTGTGAATAAAGATATTTTTACTTCTTTCTTTACAATTTGGATGGATGCCTTTTTTTCCCTACCTAATTTCTTTGGATATGACTTCTAATTTCATGTTGAATACCAGTGGTAAAATTGGGCATAGTTTCCTTGTTTCTCAACTTAGGGGAAAATATTTCAGTATTTTGCCTTTGAATGTGGTGCTGTGAGTTTTTCATATATGGTCTTTATCATGTTGAGAATGTTCTCCTCTATTCCTAGTTTTATGAGTGTTTTTATCATAAAAGGGTATTGAATTTTGTCACATGCTTTTTCTTCTGTGAGAACTGAGATCATATAGTTTTTTCCTTCATCCTGTTACTGTGATGTATTATATTGATTGATTTTCTTATGTTGAACCACCCTGTACCAAGCACTTATAAATGAATTATTACATTTAATCCTCATAATACCTGTGAGAGGTAGATAATATTTCTCCCCCTTTTTTAAATGCTTTATTTATTTATTTATTTATTTATTATTTATTTATTTATTATTCATGAGAGACACACAGAGAGAGAGGGGGGCAGAGACACAGGCAGAGGGAGAAGGAGGCTCGATGCAGGGAGCCCCATGTGGGACTCAATCCTGTGACTCCAGGATCAGGACCTGGGCCAAAGGCAGGCGCTAAACCATTGAGCCACCCAGGCATCCCTATTTTTCCCCTTTTTAATAACTTTTTTTTTTTAAAGCATGGTGTGGTTAAATTACACTCCCAATTTTGCACAGCTGGCAGGCCAGAATCATGCGTCTGATTTTAGAATCTACAGTCTTTTTGTTGTTGTTGTTAAGATTTTATTTCTTTATCTGATGGAAACAGAGTGCACAAGTAAGGGGAGAGGCAAAGGAAGAAGCAGAGTCCCCACTGCAGGACCCCTGGATCACAACCTGAGCTGACGGCAGATGCTCAACCACTGAGCTACCCAGGCACCCTAGAATCTACATTTTTAAGCATTATGCCAATCAAAGAATATTTCTGTACATGAATATTTATTCTCTCAAAAATTTATTACATTTATATATGATGCACACACACTGTGTGCTAGACCTAATACTAGGCACTGGGAATACAAAGTTAAAAGCTTAGTTTCTCTATTTTCTTGCTTTCCACTGGCTTCTTTTCTGAACCCTCTAAGAAACCAATGATCTGCTTAAGGTCACTATAGCGTAGTTTGCATTTTCTCCAGTTTTATACTAATGGAATTATATGGTATGTACATTTTTTTGCTTAACTTATCATAATTTCTTTTTTCTTTTTTTTAACTTTTTTTAAAATTTTTATTTATTTATGATAGTCACACAGAGAGAGAGAGAGGCAGAGACATAGGCAGAGGGAGAAGCAGGCTCCATGCACCGGGAGTCCGATGAGGGATTCGATCCCGGGTCTCCAGGATCACGCCCCGGGCCAAAGGCAGGCGCTAAACCGCTGCACCACCCAGGGATCCCTATCACAATTTCTTTAACTCATTGTAATTATTTTGAGATTTATCTATGTTACTGCATGTATCAGTAGTTAATTCCTCTTTCCTGCTGAGCAGTAGTCTATTGTGTGGTTATATCACAATTTGTTTACAATTCATTTGTTGAAAGACATTTAAGTATTTTCAGTTTTTTGGTGACAGCATATAAGCTGTTCCAAAAATATGTGTACATGTCCTTGTGTGAATGTATGCCTTAATTTCTTTTGGGTAAAACCTAGGAGTAAAATTGTTAGGTCATTGGTAAGTCTTTAATTTTAGCCATTCCAGCAAGTGTGTATGGCATCTTGTGGGCTTTGTTTGCATTTTCTAATGGTCAATGGGATGTCAAAGCATTTTTTCATGTGCTAATATGTATTTACCACCTATATATCCTCTTCGATGAAGTATCTGTTCAAAAATTTTACCTATTTTTATAACTCAGTTAACAACTCAGTTTGTTTTCTTTTTTAAAGATTTTATTTATTTATTCATAAGGGACACACAGAGAGAGACAGAGACAGAGACACAGGCAGAGGGGAAGCAGGCTCTATGGAGGCAGCCCAATGAGGAACTCGATCCCGTGACCGCAGGATTATGCCCTGAGCCAAAGACAGACTCTCAACTACTTAGCCACCCAGGCATCCCAGTTTGTTTTCTTTTGGCTTTTAAGGCTTTTAAAAATAGATTCTGGATATAGATCCTTTCCAGGTATGTAGTTTATAAATATCTTACCCACTAGGTAGCTTGCTGATTAATTCTCCTAGTATATATCTTTTGATAAATGAAGACTTCAATGTTGATAATGTCAGATTTGTTAATTTTTAAAATTTTATGTATTGTGCTTTTTGTGTCATATCTGAGAAACCCCTGTCTAATCCAAGATGACAGATATTTTCTTTTGTCTTTGTCTAAAAGTTATAAAGTTTTGGGGGTTACATTTAGGTTTACGATCCTTGTTGAATTAATTTTTGTAGATGGTGCATATTATGGATTGAAGTTGGTTTTTTCTGTATGGATATTCAGTTGTTCAGTACCATTTGTTGAAAGCAGTACTTTCTCCACTGAATTGTCTATATGCATCATTGTGGAAAATCAGTCGTTCATATGTGTGGGCCTCTTTCTGGACTCTGTTATGTTCATTTGGCTTATTAACCTAGTTTTATGTAGTACTACAGTGTCTTAATTAGCTTTTTTTTTTTTTTTTTAGATTGAACATCTTACTTGTAAACTTCCTATATATCATAATGAAGGGTTTCCCCATGTATCCCAAAGGATATTCCTTTGTAGATTTCATCAAATTTTATGATCTGGTTGTATTATCAGCCTAAAGTTGTATCTTGTATATAACCAACTTTCTCTTCTGCTGCACAATTCTAGAAGCCCAGTTGTCAAAATGGTGCTCAAGGCCTGATTTGCTATTGAATGTCACCTAGCGGTACTTCTGATTCTTTTCTTTAGTATGGGTTGACAAGAGTTTGGTTTCTTAATATAGTACCATGTCAGCCTGTCACTTTTCCTAGCTCAATAGTAGAATACAAGCTCCATACAGGCAGGGTTCTTTGCTTGTTTACTGGTTGTACTGGGTTAGATGGTATCCCTTAAAGCCATGTCCTTCCAGGAACCTCAGAATGTGACCTTATTTGGAAAGAGGGTCGTTGCAGATATAATTAGTTATGATGAGGTCATGTAGATAGGCAGAATGTGCCCTTAATCCACTGTGAGTGGTGTCCCTCCGAAGATACATGGTGTCCTCATCTTCTGTGTTACAAAACTTGTGGGCATGTCTGGCAACATCAATCACACGGGACCGATCCCGGGGCCTCATGGGCAATTTCTCTGACAGTCTAGCACCAGGACCATCTGGCCACACAAGCAGTAGTAGACATGGAGGGGCTTCTCGCCATCGTCATACTCCTCCCGGTCCCTGGTGTCGGAGCACACTACCGACCGGGACACTACTTTAGGCATAGTTCGGGGGAGAAGCCCAAAAACTCAAGGCCAAAAAATTGTGGTCGTGCAGAAATGCTTAATTAGCTTTATAGTAGGTAATGAAATCAGGTATTTTAAATCCTGCAAGATTTTTTTTCAAGATTTCTTTAGCTTTTCTTGGTTTTTGCATTTCATACGAATTTTAGAATTGGCTTGTCAATTTTTACCAAAAGAAACCTGCTGAGATTTTGGCGAAGATTGCATTGAAACTAGAAATAAGGGGATCCCTGGGTGGCTTAGCAGTTTAGCACCTGCCTTCCACCCAGGACATGATCCTGGAGTCCCAGGATAGAGTTCCAGGATTAAGTCCCACATCAGGCTCCCTGCATGGAGCCTGCTTCTCCCTCTGCCTGTGTCTCTGCCTCTCTCTCTCTCTCTCTCTGTCTTTCATGAATGAATGAATAAATAAATAAATAAATGAATAAATAAGTAAGTAAATAAATAAATAAATAAATAAATCTTTAAAAAGAAAAAAACTATAAATAAGCCTAGAGAGAATTGACGTTTTTACAATATTAAGTCTTCTGACCCATGAACAAGAATATAAGTATTTATTTAGATTTAGATCTTTAATTTATCTCTACTATGTTTTGCATTTTTTCGGTGTACAGATTATTCACATTATTTTTTTTTTCAGATTTATCCTTAAATATTTCATGCTGATTGATGCTATTATAAATGACATTTTAAATTTTAATTTCCAGTATATTTTATTGCTACCACATAGAAATATAATTGATTTCTGTATATTGATCTCATATCCTGTAATATTGCTAAATCCACTTACCAGTTTTTGCAGCTTTTTAGGTCAATTCCATAGGGATTTTATATAGATGATCATTTTGGCTGCAGACAGTTTTACTTCTTCCTTTCCCATTGGCATGCCTTTTTTTTAAATACCTGCTTAATAGTACTGGCCAGAACCTGCAGTTGAATGTTAAATTCAGTAATGTTGAATAGAAATGGTAAGAATGGCCATCCTTTCCTTATTCCTGATCTTGGTGGTAAAATATTCTGTCTTTTACCATTAAGTATGATATTACTTGTATGTTGTTTCGTGTGTGCGTTTTTGTTTTTGTTTTTTAAAGATTTTATCTAAAAAAAAAAAACAAAAAGATTTTATCTATTTATTTATTTATTTGAGGGGAAGACAGAGAAGGAGACAGAGAGATATTAAACAGACTCCATGCTGAGCAGGGAGCCCAATATGGGACTCAATATTGTGATTCTGAGATTAAGACCTGAGCCAAAATCAAGAGTTTGATGTTTAACAGCCTAAGCTACTCAGGTGCCCCACTTGTATGTTTTTCGTAGATGACCTTAATAGTGTCAGGAAGTTCATTTCTATTCCACATTTGCTGAGAAGAATGGATGTTGGGTTTTGTCAAATGGTTTTTCTGTGTCTATTTAAATAATCATACAGTTTTGTATCGTTTCTTAGTTAACATGGTGAATTATATCAATTGTTTTTGTATAAGTCAATCTTGCATGCCTGGCATAAACCCCACTTGGTCATGGTATGTATCTGTTTTTATATTTTGTTGGATTTGATTTGCTAAAAATTTTAAATGATTTTTATTTTTGTTCATGAGGGATATTGGTCTATAGTTTGCTTTTTTGTGATGTATTTATGTAGTTTTGGTATCAGAGTAATGCTGACCCCATAGAATGGGTTGGGAATCATTCTGTGGTCTTTAATTTTTGAAAATATTGTATAGAATTGATTTTTTCTTCCTTAAGTTTTTGGCATAATCCATCAATGTTATCATATGGACTTACTGTCTTCTTTGTGGTAGGTTAATTAAAAATTCTTCTATATATAATAGAGCTATTTAAGTTATATATTTCTTCTTGTTAGAGTTTTGTTAATTTTTATCTTTCTAAAATTTGTTCATTCTAAGTTTTTAAGTTTATTGGCATAAAGTTATTCATTATATTCCTTTATTACACTTTTAATACTGGTAGAATGTGTAGTGTAAATATCTGTAAAATACCTTTATTCCTGATATTTGTGATTTGTGTCTTCTCTCTCTTTATCCTGATTACTCTGGCTAGAGGTTTTTCAACTTTATTGACCTTCTCAAAAACCAACATTTGATTGTATTGATCTTCTTTATGGTTTTTCTGTTATTTGTTTTCATTTATTTTTCCCTTTGATCTTTATTATTTCCTCTCTTATGCTTACTTTGATTATCATTTGCTCTTCCTTTCTTTGTTTCTTAAAGTGGAAGCTGAAGTCATTGATCTGAAGCAGTTGTCTATTCCAATGTAAATATTTGGTACTGAAATTTCCCCTGAGTGCTGTTTTAGTAGCACTCCACAAAATCTGATGTGCTGTGTTTTCATGTTCATTCAGTTCAAAATAGCTTCTAATTTCCTTCTTTATTTCTTCTTTGATCTATGAGTTATTTAGAAATATATTTTAAGTTTACAAATATTTGAGAATTTTTCAGAATTTTTCTGTTTTGATTTCCAGCTTAATTGCTATGTTGGAGTACATATTTTGTATGACTTGAATTATTTTAAATGGATTAATTTGTTCTATGGCCTAGAATATGGTCTATTTTAGTAAATGTTCTGTGTACACTTGAAAAAAATGTGTATTCTGTTGTTGTTGAGTACAGTGTTCTATGAATTAGGTCAAGTTTGTTGATCATATTGCTTAACTCATCTATATCCTTGCTGATTTTCTGTTCAATACCCTCTTATTCTGCAAGAGATAATCAATTTGATGCTATTTGATATATTTTCACTTTACTTTAGACATTGTAGCTTACATTTCTAGAAATTCTATGTGGGTCTTTTTTTTCTACATGTCTCTCAGTTTTTGAACATATGGACTATATAATAACTATTTTCACACTTTTTTTCTGGAGAAGGTAAAGACAGCTTCCCTGAGACCTACAAAATGAGTAAACATTTACCATATGAGGGAGGTAGAAGAGCAGGAGAATGCAGCCAAAAAAAAAAAAAAGTCAGATTCCAGGCAGAATAAATAGCATGTGTAAAGGCCCTCAATCAGAAAGGAGTTTGGAATTTTTAAGAAATATAGAGAAGGTCAGAATGTATTGAATGGGTCAGAATTGTGAAGAGAGGAAGAGAGAAAGGTGGGAAGAATGGGGCAGCAGATGATACAAGGTCTTCTAAGCATGTGTCTCAGTCAGCACTAGGCTACATTATACTATGATAACAAACATGTCCCATAACTCAGTGGCTTAGAACAATAAAAGATTATCCCCTGCTCATGTCACATATTCATAGGAGGGTGACTGTGACCCTCTCTACATCTTCATTCAGGACCAAAGGAATAACTCCTAACTGGAACATACCACCCTCATGGCAGAAACAAAAGAATCTTGGTGAGCCACCATATAGCTTTCATATCATCTGTCTGAAACTGGCATATTTACTTCCACTCACACTGCATTGGACAATATAAGTATTATGGCTGAGCCTAATATCAATGGGATGGCAGGAAGAGCAAATATTTGGTAACAATAATACAATCTACTTAAGAATGCTAAGTATTTAATCTTTATCTGAAGAACAGTGAAAAATCATCTTCAGATGAATGTTAAGTATAAGATTTATCACTGTATTTGCTAAGAATAGTCTTTTTTTAAGAAAAACCTTTTTTAGGGCAGCCCCGGTGGCACAGCGGTTTAGCGCCGCTTGAAGCCCGGAGTGTGATCCTGGAGACCTGGGATCGAGTCCCACATCAGGCTTGTTGCATGGAGCTTGCTTCTCCCTCTGCCTGTGTCTCTGCCTCTCTCTCTCTCTGTGTCTCTATGAATAAATAAATAAAATCTTTAAAAAGAAAAAAAAACATTTTTAAAAGAAAAAGACAAAGTCAGAGAAATAATTTGGATGATCATAGTAAGTGACACTGCATCAAAAATGGGATAAAATGTTATAAAAGTAAAATTGATTTTTATGAGATTTGTATAAAACTCTGATAGCATAATTTTAATGATTATAACTGCCCTGCATAACTATTTTTTAAAAAGTGACAATTATTTGCTTATGTAGCTTCTGATGTTTGTTTCTAAAAAACTCATCACTTTGATAGTGTCCTGAGCATTATATTCTGATGACTATTTTACAAACTTAGAGCACAGTATAAACCTGAATTTTATACTGCAATTATGCTGAAGGTTACTTAATCTTTTTTGCAGTATAAACAATGGTGGATTTGAGAGTGTAAGTGTTTTTGTTCTTGTGCTTCAAGAGAAGGAACAAACAGCAGGAGAGCTAAGCCAACCCTCAGACACAGCAGATGTGATCCTTTAAAACCAGAATTCTAGGTTTGAAAGAACACCACTCCTCTGGAGAAGGAGATACCCTTAATGGGGATGGGGTTTGTGACAGTGAAATCAGAGAAAAAGGAAATCTATATCTGACATTATTTCTCTTTAAGAAAATAAGTCTTACCTTTTGGCAACCTTTTGTATGCTAGGTGCACAGCCATATTCCAGCAGAAGAAATTGTATGAGAGGCAGAAGGCATCCATCTATAACTCCAAGACTAGGTCCAGTGTTCATAATACTATTTGTATCTCTACTGTAGTACATGCCAAATAATTTAAGTGATATGTGAATATGACTTACTACCCCATAGACCATAAATTCCTTCAAGTCAGGAACAGTAATTTATCCACCTTTGTATCTACCACCTGGCATAGTGCCTGTTAGATACTCAATCAAACAGAAGAGAAGGCCATTGATCTAGCCTTTTATTCCTCTGAACAAGCCTGGCAGTAGCTCCACTAGAAATGAGAGACTCTTTTAGTAATGTCCGGAAAGAGCTCCAGACTGCTGCTCAGCATGAAGAAGGCAGCCAGCCAGGAGGTGTGCTGGCAGGAAGCTACATCCAGAGACCCACCTGAGAGAAGCTCCTGCCAGAAGAATGGGCAGCAGAACCCCCAGGAGAGACCCACAGATGACAGCAGGAGAGGCTGAGCCAGAACTGGGAGGACATTGAAAACCTTAAAAGAAAGGCATCAGACTCCATCTCTGCTTTTTGCTTAATATTAGATGTTTCTTTCATACCTTGTGACTAGTATGTTTGCAAGCAGAGGAGCCCTGGGCTCTCCAGGAACCTGGATTCTGGACATTAGATGGGCATTAGAACCAAGAAAATGATGATCCTCTCTCCAGTTGATCCTGAGAATATCAGGCCCTAAGATTCTTACTGGGGGCACCATTTCTTACTCATAGTTATCTTCAACATGAAGTGACAGGAGCAAAGTCCATATGCCATAAGTACACATGGTGTGTGGCTTTAGATAATATCTTATATAAGGTTATGCCCTGATTAAGCCATATGTATATATTCAATATTAACTCTATTGATAACCATCTTCCATGTGTTTCATAAAAAAGAAAAAGAAACTAATCAGTTATGTTTGGATCCTGAGAAAACAGGAGTTTTGTTCATTTTTATAGCCTGGTGAATGTGAGCCTTCAAGAGCTTCATTCTTCCTCCAGGAGTGGTAACCACCTAGGACTTCTGCTTCCAGCTTGTAGATTTATCATCTCCCAATTCTGGACTATGACTCAGACCATCAGACAGGCCATTTTTTTGTATTCATAGGTGTTAGACTATGTGATCCCACAGGTAAATAAATTTGGGAAATCTCACTGAAACAAAGCTAAACAAATATCTTTACTATGGACCTCCTTAGAATCTTTAATATGTTAGTGCACTCTGGAGAGTTGATACATAGTTATTTCTCAACTTATGTGACATCAGAACCCCTCCCTTGCAGATATCTCCTAAAAATAATGTCCTGTATAGCTCACTTTGGGATTTCCTGGAAAGTGGGAGTCAGGAGCTTCAAGTCAGACATTCTCTAATGAGCCCAGCTCTGCCACTGGGACTGATGCAGGCTGCTGTGAGCCATGGCCATAGAACAGACCTTGCATCATTACTATAGATGATGTCAGGTGAATCACTGCACCTCTCTTCAGTTTCTCTTTTTGAAACATAAAGAAGTTAGATACCTCTGGACAGTATCTAAAGTTGCATCTGTTCTGTAGTTCTGTGATATTCCATCCTGAACTTTGGCAAGAAGGCATCATCAAAACAATAGCATTTTTTTTAATATCTCAAGGACAACACATAAGAAAATTTAGGCTTTCTTATTCCTGTAGCAATTTCTATGATTGCTTCACTCTATGTGTTACCCTCAAGAGAACAGGTTGGAGATTTTCTCCATCTTGCTGATAGCAGCAAGTCCAAACTTGGGCCCCTTAAAGTTGACTCTTTCCTGTTATTCCAGCCTTCTCCCTCAACCATCCAGTCCCCCTACCCCTCTCCCGATGCTACAGCAACATATTCATCCTTTTCTTCCTGAAATACCTTTTCTTTCTCTTCTGCCCCTGGTAACCCCTACTTATTCTTCTAAATGTCACATCATCTATGAACTCCATCTACCCTGACTTTCCTAGGAAGAGTCACAGTGCCAGAAGAATCACAACATTTTGAGTATTTTCATGGTATATACCAACTGTATAATACTTATATTATCCCTGCTCATACAGTGGTACACCCTTAATCAGTGTTTTTTGAATCGAATATTGATAGGAATTTTCAGCTTCCTGGTTCAATGAACAAAGGATGTTTCTGTTCTCATAGTGTCTGATACTAGGGCTACACTTTACAAATAAGACAACTACCTAGGCATCTATAATTGAGTGCCAAATTCTAATAGCACAGGAACAGCTACAAGGGCAATTTGTCACATCCCAGTTTGGAATTTGAATATTGAGTCAATGAGTAAAAAGTCTAAAAATGGCAGGAGTTAATTAGTGAAAACCACATTGGCCTGAACATATAGTGGCGGAACAAAACTAATATCCTGTTTTATTAGCCATAGTTATAGCTTCCTGAAACTGCTAGAACCACTTTAATTCCTGCCTATTTTCTAGCATTGTTCTCTATCCTTCTCACTAATATACCATGAACTCCAGATAAACTTAAGCTAGACCAGATCCTGATTCTGTTGCTACCAAAGAATCCTAACTGATGCAGGGAGACAGGAGGAGGTTGAATGGGGCATTCACAATTAGAATGATGAGCGTTCTGGATTTGCATGTGAAACTGAAGGTTCAAATCTATGAGATGTGGAGAGATAATCATGTTCTTCAAAACCATAGAGAACCTGGAATATAAATAAAATAAAATTGTAATAAAATAAAATTGTCATTATGTATTTTTTAAATTAATGGATACTAAAGAGCTCAACTACAACTCTCTGAAGAGTTGTACAAATTTTTACTTTAAAAAGAAATTCTTGACTTGAGTCAGAACAAATTTTTATGCAACACCAAAAACATGATCGATACATAAAAGAGTTTGAAAAAAGCAACAAATTGAACTTTAACCAAAATTAAAACTTCTTTCTCTGTAAAGGATGCTTTTAATAAAATGAAAAAACAAACTACAGACTGGGAGGAAAATATTTGCTCATCACATATCTGACAAGACTTGTATCCAGAATATATAAAGAACCCTCAAAACTCAACAATAAGAAAACAACAATCCAATAAAAAAAATAGACAAAAATCTGAACAGATATTTTACAAAAAAAGACATACAGGAGGCACATGAACATAGGGAAAGATGCTCAATTATTGTTAGTGATAAGGAAATACAAATACAGATTAAAACCACGATGAGATACCACTGTACTTCAGTCAGAAAGGCTAAAGTGCAAAGAACTGGACATTGCCAAGTGCTGACAAGGATGCAGAGCAAACAGAATTCTCATATATAGTTGGAGGGAATGCAAAATTGTACAGCTATCTTAGAAAGTAGTTTGGCAGCTTCTTATAATGTCAAACATGCAATTACCAAGTAATCCAGATTCCTTACTTCTAGGCATTTACCTAAAGGAAATGAAAACTTATTTTCACATAAAAACCCATTTGTGATAGTTTATAATTAGCTTTACTCATAGCTGACTAAAACAACCTAAGTTTCTATCAACAGGTGAATGGAAGATCAAATTGCAGTATGAGCATGTAATGGAATACCACTTAGCAATGGCCAGTATGGAATATTCATACAATAAACGACACGGATGAATCTCACATGCATTTTGCTAAGTAAAAGAGTCCAGACCCAAAAGGCTGTGTACTAGGTGATTCCCTTTAAGTGACATTCTGGAAAAGGCAGATCTATACAGACAGAAAACAAATCAGTTACTGCCAGGGGGAGCTGACCACCAAGCAACAGCAGAGGGAATTTTTGTAAGTGATGAAATTTATCTCTGTCATGTTGAATACATGACTCTGTATGTTATTAAACACCCATAAAACTTCATACCACAAAGAGTACATTTTTCTATATGAAACTTGAAAAATACTTTTCTAAAAAAGATCCTTGTTTATGAAGTCCTGGGCATTTTTGGAGGATGAGGAAGGCTGATCCTTGTTAAAACAATAAAAATTAAGAAAAACAAGTTCGGGTACTTAGATTACATTAATTTTTATATAATTATAAATAAAAATACATGGTACAAAATTCACAAAACTTAGATATTTTGTATACCATGATTAAAATACTTCCACTTTTTACAGAGTTCCCGGGGTTTTTTTTTTTTAAACCCTGAAAGAACACATGATTTGTTGAGTTTTATTTTCATGGCTGATCAAAAAAGCCCTATATTCTTCCCTGTGGATCACAAACAGAATCCTCTTTAACCACGTAGAATTCAGGATAAAATGTTTGAAATCTTGTTTACTTGATCTTTTCACTTGGTTTTCTTTTCTTGTAAAGGTTTTTCAAATCAAAGAACAAGTCTAAAGTTTGTATCAATTGAAAGGGTTGTTTTATCAGGGCTTCACTGAAGTGCAGCTGTTGCACTGACTCTGGAATGAAAGTGTTTCTTCACAGTAAAAGCTTATCGATTAGAGCACCACATCTCTAATGATTTCATGAGAGCAAAATCATCTTGCTATAAAACAAAGTTAAAATCAATTTATTCAAAGATGGCCATGCTACTGAGCATTTGAGGGTAAATTAAAATTTTGACTCCTTTTGCATTTGTGAACAAATGTTATGTATTTAAATTAATGAAAGAAAAAACTACGTCAGGAAACCTAATGCAATACGAACTCTCCTGGTAAACTTTGATGAAATTAAAGCAGTGAAGTGTTTCCAAATTAGTAAGCCATTTTGTTAATAAGGATGTGCATTAGGAATCCCTGCTCAGGATCACCCAATACACAGTCCCTGCTCAGGATCACCCAATACACTGAAGCTTTCCAAGTGTATTTCATCTCAGTCCTTGAACACTTCACAGAGCCAGCATGGGAAACAGGGCTGCTGGATCTAAGCTGAGAACCAAATTATTCTATAAGATAGACTCATATATTTTAGAAAAAAATTATTCAGTCAGATTTTCTGTTTTTTTTTTTTTAATTTTTATTTTATTTATGATAGAGAGAGAGAGAGAGAGGCAGAGACATAGGCAGAGGGAGAAGCAGGCTCCATGCACCGGGAGCCTGACGTGGGATTTGATCCCGGGTCTCCAGGATCGCGCCCTGGGCCAAAGGCAGGCGCCAAACCGCTGCGCCACCCAGGGATCCCCCAGATTTTCTGTTTTTGTCACTAAAACAAGGTAGAGAGTTTTGAAAGCTACATTGATTTATTTTTAAAGTCTCTGAGTTACTTTTTGATGTGGATGTATAAAATGGTTTCCCAAAAGCTCTCATTTGGTACTAAACCTGGAAATCTGCTTGGTTGATGGTTTAGGACAGTAAAGCAAGAGAGGATAATAATCTAGAGGTTGTCCTCACAACTGAGAACCAAAGGCAGGATTCTAGGGAGGCAGTTAGTCATATTTTAATAACCTAAACCAGTGGAACAGATAGCATGACACAAGGAAATAAGAATATCTGCAGTCCTGCTATTCTCTCCCAAATGCCAGACAATTGTATGTGTTCAATAAATGCTTGCTGCCATGAGTCTGTACAACCCATTCCTTATATATTGTGTAGCTTTAGAGATAATCATATGGCTAACATTGCATGCTTATTCTGTGGTAGGCACTTATGGTGTTTTGTAGGCATTTTCTTATTTAATATCCACATCAATACCAGAGAAATGAATGCTATTGTCGTTATCCCCTTTTACAGATGAGGAAATGTGCCCTGAGAGACTAAACAACATGCCCCACATCAAAACATTGGTATGTAATAGCAACAGTAGGAAAACCCCAGAAATCCAGATCCTATACTCAGGACACACACTGCTCTAAATGAAAAGTCTATAAATTAAGCAAGGAAGGAGGAGAAGATGATGACATAGGTTTTAGTGAAGGAGAGAATATGAGAGAAACAAAGGATGAAACTGAAATGTGACAAAGCCTTTTCTTTCAAGCCTAGCAATTTCTGTGTCCTGTTGCAACTTGGTTTAAGGAAACCGTCATGACAGCCATTAGTCAGTGGCCATTTCTGAGCAGAAGTCATTCATTGTCCTCTGATCTTCTCATCTTTTCTCATTAGGATGTGATGGATAGCCCTCCCTGAGCCCAAACGAGTAAAACTAAGGTAATGTGCCACAGCTGATCCAGTAAAACATTGTTTCCTTGACCTTGAGCTCCTCACTGTCTGAGTTGTAGTTATTATGGGTCTCCTTGCTGATTACCACAAGACCAAGAAAACACTTGCCATCATATCCAGTGTGGCACATCAGGAAACAAACCTCTGATAGGAAAGGCATACCAGCATTCACTGGTCCCCAGGCAGCAACTGCTGGGAGCTCTGATTTCCACACCCCTCCCTTGAAGCTTTCTGGCAGCCCCAGCCGGAGACAGCCGGAGAAATTTTGTCCTGATGTCAGACTGTGTGGACATTTCATCCTCAGATCACTCAGATACAAAAGAGAAAACACACTAACTTCAAATCTGCTTGTAGGGTAAATGATCCAGAAAAGAGAACTCAGGCACCGATTTGTACACATGCTAAGGGAAAGTGAATGGTCCTCAAGCCTATTAGTGTCTCCATGACTTCTGTCTGCTCAGAGAAGACAGAGAAGCCCCCCCCCCCCCCCCCCCCCCAGCAGAGCCTGGTGCTGGATCACTTCAGGATGAGCTCACAAGCTCTGTTTGCTCTAGACAAGTAGTTCCCAGACTTCTAACTTCATGGACTGGCAAAATGGCTAAAAACAATATAGGACTGATCTAGTATCAACTATTTCTTCTGCCTCATATGGACATTAAAACAAGCAAATCAACAAACGCTGATCTACCATTTGCCCACATATCATAATAAGAAGGATGTTTTAATACCAAAAAGGAATTAAGCTAAGGGATATCTTCATACCAAAGTGTTGTAAAGTCAAAGAACAAGGTTAGCACAAGAGGCAGTCAGTCCTGTCCTATATACAAAAACATTACATTTTCTCCATGTTCTGAGTTTTGTCACAAACCAATGCTATCAGCCAAACTCTTGGAAACCAGTGTTCTCTATCTCTGTAAACCATTCAGATCTGCTACTCTTTCTGAATCTTGGGAGATAACAAAAAAATTCCAACTTGGAGGAACGTATGGGATAAATTCAAGTGGAATTAGGGTATTTGTGCAGTGGCCCAGTTCTCTCTAGCCTAGCACAAAGAGACTAACAGAGCTGAGTATGAGGCCAAGCACCCTGCACATGTATTTGCTGTGTGAACTTTAGCATATAATGTAACTTCCTTGAACCTCGGTTTCCTCATCTGTAAAATAGGGGGAATAATACCCTATACGAAAGTGAGCAAGTGAGGGAACAATGCTTGGCTCCTTGTGAGCTTCCCCATCCTCCTCCTACCTGCTTTGACTCATCTACCCTAACTCATCTCAGGACTTTGACCTGGTCTCAATAGGTATTTGTGTAATGAACAAAGGATGAACAAAAGAATGTGGAAAGAAGGAGAACCCCATACTCTTTAGGCAAGTGCCTATGGGAATCATTCTTCTGCTTCCTACAATATGGCTCCAGACCATTTGAATTGCTTTCAGTGACAGCATTTAAAAAGGAGAATTTGCTTCTTCTTTAGCCTCCATAGACTGAATCCTCTAGCCATTCTCCAGTATCCTCGCAGGCATCTGCTCTATCTCCCCAGTAGCAGACTGATCTCAGTAATTGATCCTCATAGGTACTAACCATTGTTCTCCACCTCCTCGTGTCTTACCTTGCTTCCCACCCAGCTGAGATTGTGTGGTCCATCACTATAATTACTCATTGGCATTACTCTGCATCCTTGTCTCTCTCTCCACTGTGGCTGGTGCTTGGCAAAACCCTAACCCTTGTAAAGTACACCCCCTCTATCAACTCTGAATCTCCATCTGCACAAGTCAGTACATCTGGAAAACACATCCAGCCTTGTCTGTGGTCTCACTTGAAACTTCTGACTTTTAACCTCAAGTGGGCCTTCATGCTGCTTAGAGATACTGTTATACATCCCTGGTCTAGTCCCTGTCCTCCCTAATACTTTCTCTTCTCTCTGTTGTGCCCAAGATTGTGAATCTGAGAAACCACCGAGGAGCCAACACCGATGCAAACACACGAGGGTTTATTTACAAGCTCGAGCTTGGGTCCAAGTGTACCCGACACAGCGGAGCAGGGACTTGGACCCCGAGGTGGGTTTCAGCTTAGTTTTAAGGACTGGTCTGGGGACCTCCAGAAGGGCTGGAGCAATTCCTCAAGTTCTGTTTACATTTTGGTATGGGGCCTTCAAGGGCATTGAGCTCTGTTCTTATTCTAACAGGGGCTTCCTGCCACTGGCTTGGGCTCTGTTCTCATTCTAAAAGGGCTTCCAGCCCTTGGCTTGGGCTCTGTTTTTATTCTAATATGGGGCTTTCTAGGACTTCAAGCTGTAAGCTGTTTTCTTCCTGTAACTGAAGTAAGGTAAAGTTCAGCTCTTCTTCACCGGGGCCTGGGATGGCTGTACTTGTGATAACGCTGAATGGAATGGCCTTAATTTTCTCAGCCTCCACACTCTCCCCTAACCTCCAGACTTTCCCCCTACCCATCTTCACTCTCAGATGAAGATAACTGCTTTCTATTCCACAGAGTGAGCAGAGGAAACCAGAAGGAAATATCTACATTTTCCTACCATCTTATCTGCTTTTCTGAGCCAGTGGCCAGACTCTTTGTCTCTCCTCTTGCTCTGGTGGATGAACTGTCCTTCAGCCAACAGACTGGGCTCCAGGGAAACAAAATTGAAAGTTGTGGCCTCTGATCCCTGGAGCATATGATCTAATGGGAAAACATGAAAGAAAAAAAAAAAAAAGAATGAGATTCATGCTTCCTGAGGGACAGATCTAAACATCAGACAAAGCCCAAAAGAAGGAACCTACCTAGACGGAGGCACAAGGCAGGCACTGTTGAGTTGACCTGAAGAAGAAGCCACCATGCTGGGGAGAAGTGCTACAGAAGTGAGGGAACTGTATGTGAGAAGGCAGAAAGTTCTCTTGGAGGAAAGCCTAATTATTAAAACCATGCAATCTTAGACATTGCCCACCGTGAGCCATCAAGCAGCTAAAAGTAATAACCTCCCAGAGAGTGCTAACTCTGTGAGTCTGAGACCATCAGTTGGTGGCAACCATCACCCCATGGCATCATCCTTGCCTTCCAGTTGCTTATAAGCAATGGCCAGAGAACCAGCCCACAGATGGCAAACAATACCCAAGAAGTCAGAACCGGCTACGGACCACTAATGGCATCTGGGTCCTAGTCTTTGCCTTGGCATTTACCAGTTGGAGCTTTGGACATGTCATCCCCTCTCTGGACCTCAGTTGCCTCCTCTGTAAAACAAAGGGTTTGGATTAATGGTATTCCTAAGGTCCTTCCAAATCCAAACTCTGGACAACCTCTGAATGAATTTATCTGTTATGGGCTAAATATTTGTGGCTCCTCAAAATTCATGTTGAAACCCTAGCCTTGTGGAGGTGGGCCTTTGGGAGAAAATGAGGTGTAGATAAGGTCATAGGGTGGTACCCTCATGAGTGGAATTAATGCCCTAATGAGATCGAGTTGTTAAGGGAGCTTGCTGTTCCCTTCTCTTCACCAGGTGAGGATATAAACAGAAAACAGCATCTATGAAACAGGAAGTAGAACTTCACCACGTACCAAATCTGCTTGATCTTGGACTTCCCAGCCTCCAGAACTATGAGGAATACGTTTGTTGTGTAAGCCACACAGTCTGTGGCACTTTGTTACAGCAGTGTGAATGACTAAGACAACATCAGAATGTTTAATTTATGCAAACAAAAGGAGTAGAAAGGTCTTTGAATTCGAGGATTGAGCCTTGGGCTCTCATCTCAAAGACAGCTCTCCTGGCTGGTGTGAGGTTCTGTGAGTGACCAGAAAACACACTTGAACTCCTTGTTCTCAGAGGCTGCATCATCATCAGAAACATTTCTAATGTGTCCTTTTAAAGTCTTTCAAGATCTTTGAATAAAATGTGGGCAGATTTCTGCTCTTTCTATTGAGAGGGAAATGACAGGAGAGTGCTTGTGTTGTATGGATGGCCTCAGGCACCCCATCAACATCTGGCTTCAAGTCTAAGTCAATATCACTCTATTTTCCCCCAGTGCATGCCCTAAAACTCTCATTACCAGGAACAACAGTCAACCTTTATTAATTAACCTTTATTCTCTCTAAAAAATGTCTTTGGTCACCTTTAAGATGAGAATTTAATCAGTGCTACCCTTGAGGCCAATTTCTAGAGTCTCACTCATCATGCTTGCTCATTTAATGACTTAAGACCTCTGCTCTCTAGTTATCTGTTTGTACTCTGACTGGGGGCCAGCCTTGGGTCATATTTCTTTCTCAACCCTCAGAAAACTGGACGTGCTTTGCTTCATTTCTGCATAAAAGATAGCAACTGGGGATTTTGTTCCAACCTCAACCCAAATCTATTCTTCAAGAAGATTGTCAAGAATAAAATTAGCTGTAGCAGAGGCAGAAAGTAGTTTATCTTTCTCTCCTAAAGTTAACACCCCACAAAGAATGAATAGGATATGATTCTTTAAGAATGACCCACAAGACCAAGGAAGAACTTATATAAAAATTCATATCTGTTAGGAATTTACTATATGCCACACACTAATTGTTTTATATGCATATGAACCCATTTAGCTCTCACAGCACCCTATGAAGTAAGTGTTCTTATTAACATCCTATTTTACAGATGAAGCTAAGCAAGGCTAAGTATATAATTCGTAAATGGCAGAGCTGGGTTCACGTGGTGACTATCTGGCTCTAGAGCTCATACAGTCTCTAGCTGCTCCTGGGTGTGTGTTTCTTTTTTATATTTTTTGTAACCTTTTATAACACTCATCCTACTTTGATTTTGGTTCAATTTCTATCTTCCTCTAGACTGTGAGCTCCATGCGGTTGAGGCTCTATATGCATCACTCAGTACTGTATCCTTATAAATAGCACCACATCTGGCATAGAGTAAGTGCTTTGTAAATATTTGTTGAGTGGAGCTGAAAATGGCTTCTTTGCCAAATTCCAAGCAAATGAGTGAAAGATAGTTGCTAGGTTCAGAGTTGAGCAATCGATGGAGGTTGTGTCAGGAATTCTCTCCTGCCATCTCCAAGACTCCTTGGCAAATAGCATGACCTTGTTCATCACCATTATTTCCACAGAAGCTACTTAAGAACAACTCCCAAAGCCCTTAACCTTCCCCTATCAATCCACACTCACATCTTTTCACTTTGAAAATCCTGAAATTTTTTCTTCTACAAAGCATAGCCCACTAATCTCCAGCATTTTTCTGGGAGCCAGCAAACAAAGGCAGATGCAGACACTCCTGCCCTTGTCCTCCTTGCTCTGCTGGCTTCCTTCTCCCACCTCAAGTCAGCCAGGCCACAGGGATCAGGTTTATTGAGTCCTCCTACATTTACTGTAAATCTGCTTTTGTATGGATACATGTTCCTGGGGGTGGTTTAAGGTGATACCAGTAGAGGAATTCTTTCCTCCATGTATGTCATAAGTTACTTTGGAGGAAATATCTCACACAGATTTGTCTGTGTCCTCAGAGGGAATATAGAACCTCTGAATAAATATGCATTGAATGAACAAATGAATAAATACATGTAAATCAGCATTTAGATCTGATGGTTATGTGTCCCCTCCCAATATATTGAAACTATTTTGCATGAACAATTTTGCTTTAAAAATGCTTTCCTCCAAGTCCCTGGAAAATACCATGCAGTGCCTCTACCTCCTCTCTGAGAAAACCTTACCACCTACAGGAGTGAATCTAAGAGGCTATCTTTCTGGTCCCCTGGGAAAAGGTATGTTTGCTCAAGTAGAAATGGGCAAAAGTAAGAAGGACAAATATTTCATTTGTTAGGAACCAAAATAGAATAACAGCACCAACAATTTTTAAAATGAGATTTTAATTATGGCTCATAGTCTCACTTTTGACAAGATTATTTTTGTGATTCATACATATATTTATGCATATATTCATATAGCTAGATAGATATACATTTGCATATTTTGTTTTTAAACATCAATCAGGACAATTGTGCATGGTGGTAGGAGAACCCCTAAAACCACACTGCACCCATGAGGGAGTATGGAAAAAGTGGGAGAGGTAGCATTGCATTTGGTCCCATGAAGGGCCCACCTGCTCTCTGAAAGGCTGTGGTCTGCCCCAGTGGGAAGCATACAGTCTGCTGCGGCTGGAGTCCCCTGTGGGATGTGCTGCTCCCACCAGTCAACCATGATAGGAACTGATAGGAACTCAGCTCACATTGGCAGCCAACTGTGCCCATGCCAACATTTAGTAAATGAAGCCCCAAGTGGAAATCTGCCAATATAAATGAAGTGATACTCTCTGTGTCCACTGTTCTCTTTGAATCTCAGTGAAATAATAATCGTTTCATATCTTTTACTGCCTTGTCATTAATCTGATATGAGGTGGGGGTTAGGAGGAATATAAACAGATAATTCCCAAGGAAGGAAGCATGTTAGTGGGTAACTGAGAACCAGATAATCTTCCCACCAGTTTAGGGTGGAGGAGCCGGGCTGGGAAAACCGCACAGCCCTGACTTCAGGGTGATCCAGCAGATGGAAGTGAAAGCATGATCCTTGCCATCTGGGTAATCCATGTGCAGAAAGTTGGTGGTTAACTGTACCCACTCTTTGCAAAATAGAATATGTTACAGCTACCCAGTATCATCCATGACAAAAACCATTTGTACAGAGCTTGAAAGAACAGTGAGAAAACTCTTAATTGGGGTCTGTTTGTGCTTCCCTTATCAAAGTGAATGACGTGTTAAAATCAGGTCTTGTGACTCACAAGCCTTGGTAAGAGTAAGCGATGTCTCAGGCAGGGCTACCCAAAGGACAAATATCAGCATTTTAGAGTAATTGAGGACATTTTGATATGCTGTAACCCTTGTTGTCCCCAAGTCTATTCACAATGTACAGTTTACATTAAAATAAATGAATGAAGAAAACTACTAAATTATTAGCTTTGAAGCATGAAGTGTAAACAGTGTTAGTTTCATGCACATGCTAATTGCTTTCCACTGGCCCCACACACAGAAAAGACCAATAAGTTGGAATAATTATTAGTGGAGTATCTAGTGAGATTATGTATATGAAAATGTATCATAGACTGTAAAGTGCAAAGACTGTACAGTGTACAAATGTGAGTGGTTATTTATAGTAATAATAGGAACTATCCTGCATACTCCTTCCCTCCTAGATCTTTCCTCTCTCTCTGATTGCATAGCCTTTATCTAACAGCACAAACGCACATAGGCAGGCGTCTCTAGATTATGTGAGGGAAGCTCTTTTTTTTTTTTTATGATAGTCACAGAGAGAGAGAGAGAGAGAGAGAGAGAGAGGCAGAGACACAGGCAGAGGGAGAAGCAGGCTCCATGCACCGGGAGCCCGATGTGGGACTCGATCCTGAGTCTCCAGGATCGCGCCCTGGGCCAAAGGCAGGCGTCAAACCGCTGCACCACCCAGGGATCCCTATGTGAGGGAAGCTCTTAAATCTGTCACTTTTCTCTCTCTGGCCCTCATCCATTCTGAAGGTTTCTCTCCTTCTCCTGACAGGTACATAGGATTCATGGGCTTTTTCTCTGGTGACTCAAAAGTCCTCCTGTCCTCCAGGAGACCCTTCCAAGTCTACCTTCTCCTTTCCTTCTGTCATATATATATATATATATATATATATATATATATATATATATATATTTCCACCCCCCCTGCCTGGAACCCTTAGTTTATAGTGGCCTTGCTCACCAGTGGGAAGACCAGATTGTAGACACAATAAGGACATATTTTCGCTGTACATCTAATATGTAGCAGAGTTAAATTTAGGGTCCTGTTGCATATAATATGGTGGAGGGGGACAGGACAACAGGTTTCTGCCTAGCATGAGACAGAAGATTGTTGCTTTGACTTTCCTGGGATTGTTGACTGGTGTTACACTCAGCTATCACTCTACTCTCCTGGGTTTTTGAGCTGCTAGTCCTGAGCATGTTATTTGATATCTCCAAATCTCTGTTTTCTAATTTATAAAGTGGGGATCATAAACAGCACCCAACTCAGAGTCACTCTGAAGATTGAATGAAATAATTCTTATAAAGCGCCTAGACATTCACACGTACTAACTACTTAGTAACACTAGCAATTATGATTCTTTTATCATCACTTTGTCTTATATATGGATATAAAGTCTACCATTTTCCTGGACTTTGAGCCTGGGATCCCAAGAGTTCCCTAGGATAGGATGGATGCTTACAAGCAAGTTAGCAAGAGAAATTTGCTTCTTTCTACCTTTGCTGTTTGAGTAAAACTCAAATCACCTTTCATCAATAATCAGGTAGCATATTAAAAAAATGATCACAATGATAACAGCTTCCATTTGTGGAAGGTTTGATTCTACGTGCATTATCTCATTTAATATATCAGTGCAATGAAATGAGGGGCTAATAACAAATGCAGGTCCCTTTGACTCTGAACTGAGTAACTGCCTCCTTCCAACGGAAGGAGTACTTGAGAACCAGAATCCACAGGACCTCAAGATCATGCTCTTAGGCATCAGGGAAACATGTCACTGTCATCTTTCAACAAATTACATGAGTTTGCTTGTGTAAGCTCCATAAGTAAGCACCTATTTCACATATTCTGTATTTATTTCCAAAGTCATTTCTAGAAATTTCAAGAGAGCCTCTTTCCCAAATAAACTCAGCCCAAAGCTGCTTCTGAGCAAACCAATTTATTACCCAAATAATTGCGAGCCTTTGTCTAACTTGATAGAGCATCCTGGGTTATTTATAGTAAAGCTTAATTTGGCTAAATATGAGATTTCTTTTTCCTTGAGAAGATTTAGGATGAATCTTTAAACATAAAAAAGTAAATAAAATTTTAAAAAGGTTGAAAAGTAAAGAAATGAAAAGCAAATCACACAAAAGAAAATAGAAAAGAAAAAATCTCAGAGGTACTCAAATTTGGCAAAGAGGTAGAATGTCTCAGCTCATCCCAAAGATAGTGGCATCTTTTTAGCAAATGAGGAATATAATTCTGCCTGTTTGCCAAATCCTTTAGCAGAACTCTGAACCAGCATTTCTTCCAAGCCTCTACCCACTAATTGGCAAGAATGCTGTTAAGTAAATGTCCAATCTTGTTTAAATTTAATCTGCTCCATTGTGTGCATGTGCATCCCTTCAGATAATCTTTGGGCACTTTAGGAAAAATACTTAGTCCCTTAGATAGCCTTCCTTCTCCCACCTTCACTGCTTCTCTACCTACAATAGATATAGTTTTGTGTAAAAGACTCTTATTTCTTTTTTCAATTACTTTGGAGAAGAGACTTGCGTAGTCCTTGAGTATGGCTAGTTGGTGTCTCCCTTCTCCAGAGTGATGTACCTATCCCCCTAGACTGGCTGAATTAGCTTATAATATGGTCTCTTTTAGCTTGGGGAAGGCCCAGAAGCTCTCCCCAGATGAAGTGGACTCTCCTTGACTCCAGCTATCTGTAGACCCTTGAGCATCTGCTACAACTTTGGTCCAGCACACCACAGCGTCACCTTGCAGTCACAGCAGACTGATTGGCAGGTTCACTGGCTATCAGTTTGGTAGCCATGGCCTGTGGGCACCGGCAGTAGCTAGCTAAGCTAAACCTGAGACCTCTGTTCTGTCTGACCCTGCAGCCTAACTTAAGTTGTTGCTGCTAGTAGGACATCCTAACAGGTGTTCTTTCCTTTTTTTTTTTTTTTTTTAAACATCTGAGCTTTTTTTTTTTTTTTTTAACTTTACTACAAGCTCCTTTCCATTTATTTATTTATTTATTTATTTATTTCAGAGAGAGAGAGAGAGAGAGAGGCAGAGACACAGGCAGAGGGCGAAGCAGACTCCATGCAGGGAGCCCGACGTGGGACTCGATCCCGGGTCTCCAGGGTCGCGCCCTGGGCTGAAGGCGGCGCTAAACCACTGAGCCACCCGGGCTGCCCTAGAGGTCTTTCCTGAGTTGTTAATGGTATCATCTGTTAGCCAGTGAACCTGTCCATCTCCAAGCCCAAATTCTAAGAAGGTTTTATGTCATTAGCTATCAGGCCTCCTGGCTTTGCTGTCTTCTTACTAGAAGGAAACCCAATAATATGAGTCTTTCAGGCATGGCTACTGACATACTAAAGATCATTCTAGAGTCATCTGGTTTTCAGGGCTACTGCTCTGTTGCAAAATCCTAATTTGCATGGGAGCAGTCAAATATTATGTCCAGCTTTCTCTTTGAAGTCTTTCTGTAATATTTCCCGAACCATTCCCCATCCCTGCATATAGATAGATACCTTGGGCCAACCAAGACCAAGGTGAAGAGTTCAGTAGGCAAAAAAAAAAGCACATTAATGAATTTTAAATACTACCCCTGTTGGAGATAAAACCCTCACTCCCACCAATTCTATATGCTCCATATTTGTTTCCAAAATTATGCCTAAATATTTTGAGAGCCTCTTTCCCAAATAAACTCAACCAGAGGCTGAGCACCCATTGGACTTTTGTGAAAATTCCTGTATGCCATGTACATCTGTTAACACACACCAGGTCTTAGCCCAAGCACCAAAATCATTTACCTCTTTTCCTGGATGGGTTGGTATTTTGTAAACAGAGGAGGGAAATCTTATCATTGGTCTCAATGCTACAAAATAGAATCCAAAGAAGACAAATATGTGTTCACTTGGTAGTCACTAAACACAGGGAATTTTGGCATAAACTAGTGTTTCATTTGATCTAAATGGATTGTGAGGGTCAAACAAATAAAGGACATGGAGGTATCCCTATGCAGGAGGTGCTGCAGAGTGGATTTGTAAATTCTCCATTCAGGGTGAGCCAAGGGCTTTAAATATATGGGCTCTGCCTTTAGCCTGTGTCTAGCTGCGTTTTAACTGTTGACTAAGTAAACTGAGAAACATCAATAATATCTAGGAAAGCTATGTTTTATCCATAAAAAAAAAGAAGAAATGGCTTGAAATATGAACTCATTTTCATGAGCAATGCAGAGAGAGAGACATTGAAGCACAGAACCATAGACCCAGCTGAGGAGAGTGTCATAGCAGTGACTGCTCTTTGCAGAGCCCTGTTTGCTAACAGACAGGCTAGCTGGTGACAGGCGAGCTTTTGCTGGCTGTCAGATCATTTTCAGAAACAGCAATACATGTCATGCTAATAGCGCAGTCTATAATTAGATGTATTTATCCATGTCCCTATGATATGTCTTCTGCCTTTTTGTGCTTAGTTTCTTCCAAGAACAAATAATCCAGATGAGTTATGAGTCTCCAAAGTGGCAAGTGGGAGTGTGTATGAGTGCTGAAAGCACTGTTATCAAATGGTCTAAATGCAATCTTCTTATTTCTAAATATGAGGGTAGATATTGTCTGTCTCATGGGAAGCAGACTTTGGCGCTTACTAGAGAGGACTGGGAATCAAAACAGGTTCTTCTCTCTGCCACAAATTTACTATGATTGTGCTGTATCTGTATCTTCCTGTATTAGGTCGAAGGAGCACAACCTTACTGTTTATTGTCTTCAAGACTGCTTAGAAAGATGATAAATTTGTAAGAGTGATTAATCAATTAACATTGGAAGGTATTTGGAAAGCCAAAACAGCTGCTGCAAGTTGAAGAGCCTGAGTGCTGCTATCTGCTATTCTCCTTTTTAAAATTTCAGCATATTTTGCGACTTAAGAAGGGAGACATTATCGTCAGTTGGACTAATTCATTATGCATGGACTGTTAAGGCAATTGGAAGAAAATTGAGTGGCCTAGCATTTTGTTGGGCTCTGCTCAATTTCATTCTCCATGTCTGTGAGACTTCGGGTGAGGTTCTCTTACCAGAAAACTGATGCAGAAAGACCACCCTTTGTACTTTTCTCCTTTTCCAGGGAAGCTAAGGAATCAGCCAGCTGCCGCCTGGCTTCCTACTCCCTGGGAAATAATGTTCATGTATGAATAATACACACCCTCCAAATTCCAACTCCTCTGCTACCCTTGTAGCAAGTGTGGGCACACTCCTACCCAGACTGCCAGGCAAGAAAAGAAGATGCAACAATTATAAGCTGTTTAGAAGATAGATGTTTTTTGGAAGATAGAGATTGGAATCCACCTTTTAAAAACAAGTCTCTTGGGATGCCTGGATGGCTCAGCAGTTCAGTGCCTGCTCAGGGTGTGATCCTGGAGTCCCAGGATCAAGTCTCAGTTGGGCTTCCTGCATGGAGCCTGCTTCTCCCTCTGCCTGTGTCTCTGCCTCTCTCTCTCTCTGTGACTCTCATGAATAAGTAAATAAAATCTTTAAAAAAATAAAAACAAGTATCTTTTGGTTGCTTACTTATACAGTAATATCTCATTTAATACTCAGAACTGTCCTACAGATGGTTATTTTTATATCTACACTTTCTAAATAAGATTAAAAAAAACCTTGAAGCATGGTAAGGTTTAGTTTCTGGGCCAAGTACCCCACAGTTAATATGAGGTTGTTGTGGGATTCAAACTCTGGTCTGCTTTGGGTAGAGCCTCTGTCACCTTTGTCTTACCATCTCAGGCTCTTGGTTTGTGCTTGCTACCTGAACAAGCTGCCTCTTCTAATAGCAAGAGAAAGGTATGTGCACAGAGCTACTGTTTACTGATCTAGGAGAATCAAATGTCCATCACTAATTCACTAATTTCATGAATCCAGAGTCCCTATCGTTTACCCAGATTATTGACAGTTTTTAATCTCTTCCTGATAAAGGCAAAGGATCCTGGTTGAGATGGCATTGTATTCTTTTGGATTGCATGTACACATGTACACACACTCTCTCTATCTCTATCTACCTATTTGTCTCTCTATCCCCCTATCTACCTGACTTATGTAAAATAACAGTCATGAGAAAATACATTTAGATGGAAGCTCAGTTCCATGACTCACAAAATTTAATAATCAGAGCTACTATCAGTTATTAGTGTTCATTTTGTAGAATTAGGTCCTGTGCCACCACTTTTGTGAGGCCTGAGTTTTCTAAAATTCAATTGGCCATCAGACTATATCAGAAACTCTGCTATTGAAATCAAGCATGGCTAAACACATCTAATAGAAAGTCCGATAAAGCTGTGCACACTCATTAAAATCCAGTGTATGACAAATTCCTTCCTGTGTATGATAAGCCCTCTCATTTTTCATGGAATCCTAGAGCTGGGAAAACTGGGAATGTAAAACACAAGGGGCTCAGGAAACTTAACCCAGACAACAGTGTCAGCTGCCTCCATTGTATCCTTACCAGAGCTCTTCTCAACCCATGTCTTAGTTCATCTGGGCTGTTATAACAAAATACCAGAGACTGGATGGCTTATAAATGATAGAAATTTATTTCCCGCAGTCTAGAGACTGGGCTACCAAGGCACTAGCTGATTTGGCCAATTCAGTGTCTGGTGAGAGCCCATTTCCTAGATCACTATTTTTTTTTTTCACTGTAACAGCACATGGCAGATGAGAAAAGGGGTCCTCTAGGGCTTCTTTTATACACTCATCCCAGCATGATGGCTCCACTCTCCAGACCTAATCACCTCCCAAAGGCTCCCCTCCTAAACTCATCATCTAGGGGGAAGCATTTCAACATATGCATTTTGGAGGGACACATATATTCAGTGTCATCCACTCTGGGCCAAAGATAAACTGCAGGAAAAAAAAATCACAGGAGAGGAAAGAACATAGTCTGGAAACACATGGAGAAGAAAGTGCTGTGGGTCCTTGGAAACTACAAATATTTATGGAGTTTAGTCAAAGGTTTCAGTGAGTTTTCCTAAAACCAATCATCTTTCGACATAAAAGGGCAAACATTACAAATTTGGGCAAAATCCCAAAGGGCTAAGGAGAGCTAAGCTATTCCTTTTATCCAGAGCTAGCAACCCCATCAAAATTAGTGTGTCTCATATTGTTAAGCAAAGTTAAGTCACCCTGGAAAATATTGGCTGGAAATTTAAATCTATCTAGAAACCAGCTAATTTCACTGGTAGCCATGAAAGGAGCAACAGGATTGAGACAGATTCATTTAACCAGCAGGTGATTCAAGCAATATTTATTTGCCTTGTTATTAAGATACCTGCACATACAGGTTACCACTTAATAAGGGTTTTGTGACATTTGTAAATGAAAAAAGAACTCATTTCATAGGAAATTTCTTTTTAATTATGAAATTATCTAGCTGAATGGTCACAATCACAGAAACGGTGGCTTCAAATGGTTGGGTAAGGGTCCAGAGACAGAGGTCATCAAACTCCTTAGTGAAATAGCCTGGCAAGTTAACTGCATTATTGGCTAACATTCTGGAAAATATAGCACTTTCAAACCACAGGTGCATTGGATTATTTTTTCCCATTGGATTATTTTTTAAGACATGTAAGGATGAGATATATTACTGCAAATGTATTAAGTCACCACGAAAATATTTTTTAGAATTTATCTTGCTTCCCTTTCATTAGTAGTAAAGCAAATTGAATGATTAGTTGCCATGTGTTCTTTAGCCTAATAGAAATTCTAAAAGAAAAACAGAACCTACTTTTTGCCTTTATCCAGTAGGTATTTAAACTCCTCTTTCTTGTTTTCTTGTCTTTCTTGTTTTATATAATGATGGTAAAACAAATTCCCGTTCATTGAATCTATAATGTATGCATATGGCTGTTGGGAAAATTAATAACACTAGCTAGTACTTAATGTTTGTTTATTTTCTGAGCAAGGCTATCCATACTATGGATGATAATTCAACCATACATGCATAGAATAAATTATTAGGCTTCTTGAATCTCTTTTATATAAAAGGCTGCAATTTGGGGGATCCCTGGGTGGCTCAGCAGTTTAGCAACTGCCTTTGGCTCAGGGAGTGATCCTGGAGTCCCAGGATCGAGTCCCACATCAGGGTCCCTGCATGGAGCCTGCTTCTCCCTCTGCCTGTGTCTCTGCCTCTCTCTTTCTCTGTGTGTCTCTCATGAATAAATAAATAAAATCTTTAAAAAAAAAAAAGGTGAAATTCATATGGATACAAAGAGGTTTGAATTTTAAGATTCTCAGAGTTTTACTACATCCTTTCCTTTTCCTCATCTATAGTAAAATGATGTAAGGATAGGAGATAGTGCTTTTTCTTTTTCTTTTTGCTTATTTATTTATTGAAGTATAATTAGCATATGGTGTTATATTAGTTCCATGGGTATATACAGTATACTGATTCAACAATTCAATACTTTTTTTAAAAGATTTATTTATTTATTCATGAGAGGCACAGACTGAGATAGAGAGAGAGAGAGAGAGAGAGAGAGAGAGAGGAGAGAGAGGCAGAGACACAGGTAGAGGGAGAAGCAGGCTCCTCGCAGGGAGCCCAATGCGGAACTCGATCCCGGATCCCAGGATCACAACCTGAGCCCAAGGCAGGCGCCCAACCACTGAGCCACCCAGATGTCCCTCAATACATTTCTTAGTGCTCATCGAGATAAGGGTACTCTTAATTCCCTTTATCTTTCACCCATCCCCTGAACAACCTCCCCTCTGGCAACCACCAGTTTATTCTCTGTATTTAAGAGTCTGGGTTTTTTTCTTTTTGGTCTCTTTTTTTGTTTGTTCATTTGTTTTATTTCTTAAATTCCACATATGAGTGAAATCATATAGTATTTGTCTTCCTCTGACTGACTTATTTCACCTGGCATTATAGCCTCTAGGTCCATACATGTTGCAAATGCCAAGATTTAATTCTTTTGTATGGCTGAGTAATATTCCATTGTGTATGTATATATATATACCATCTCTTCTTTATCCATTCATCTACTGATGAACATTTGGGTGGTTTCCATATAATTGCTATTTTAAATAATGCTGCAGTAAACATTGGTTGCATGTATCTTCTTGAATTAGTGTTTTCATTTTCTTTGTGTAAATACCCAGCAGTGGAATTATTGGATCATATGGTAGTTGTATTTTTAGTTTTTTGAAGAAACTCCATACTGTTTTCCACAGTGGCTGCACCAATTTTCACTCCTACAAATAGTGTATAAGGGCATCTTTATCTCCATATTCTTGCTAACACTTATTATTTCTTGTGGGGTTTCTTTGTTTTTTAGCTATCAAGTTCTATCTCATTGTTGTGTTAATTTGCATTTCCCTGATGATTAGTGATGTTAAGCATCTTTTCATTTGTCTGTTGACCATCTGTATGTCTTCTTTGGAAAGATGTCCATTCAAGTCCTCTGCCCCATTTTTAATTGAATTATTAGGGGGTATTTTTGGTGAAGAGTTGCATAAGTTCTTCCTATATTTGGGATATTAACCAGTTACTGGACATGGCATTTGGAAATATCTTTTCAGTAGGTTGCTTTTTGTGTTGTTGATGGTTTCCTTTGCTATGCAAAGGGTTTTTATTTTGATGTAATCTGAGCAGTTTAACTTTGTTTTTATTTCTCTTGACAGAGGAGATGTGCTGGGAAAAAGTTTCTGTAGCTGATGACAAAGAAATTACTACCTACTAAGAATTTTATGGTTTGGGGTCTCAGATTTAGTTCTTCAATACATTTTGAGGTTTATTCTTGTGCATGGTGTAAAAAAGTGGTTCAGTTTCATTCTTTTGCATATAGCTATCCAGTTTTCCCAACACCATTTGTCTTTTTCCTATTGTATATTCTTGCCTCCTTTGTCATATATTAACTGACCATAAAAGAACAGGTTTATTTCTGAGATTTCTATTATGTTCTGTTGATCTATGTATCTGTTTTTATGTCAGTACCATACCATTTTAATTACTACAGATTTGTAGTATATCTTGAATCTGGGATTGTGATGCATTCAGCTTTGTTCTTCTTTTTTAAGATTGCTTTGGCTATTGGAGGTCTTTTATGGTTCCATACAAATTTTAGGATTGTTTGTTCTAGTTCTGTGAAAAATATTGTTGGTATTTTGATAGGGATTACATTAAGTATATAGATAGCTTTGGGTAATATAGACTTTTTTTTTTAAGATTTTATTTATTTATTCATGACATAGCAAGAGAGAGGTGGAGACACAGGCAGAGGGAGAAGCAGGCTCCTCGCAAGGAGCCCAATGTGGGACCCGATCCTGGGACATGAGCCCTGGGCTGAAGAAAGTCGCTCAATCGCTGAGCCACCCAAGGATCTCTACTATAGACATTTAAAAAAATTTATTCATAAGAGACACACAGAGAGAGGCAGAGACATAGGCAGAGGGAGAAGCAGGCTCCCTGCAGGGAGCCTGACTGTGGGACTCAATCACAGGTCCCCGGGATCACAACCTGAGCTGAAAGTAGATGCTCAACCACTGAGCCAGCCAGGTGCCCTGGCTAATATAGACATTTTAACAATATTGGTTCTTCAATTTATGAGCTTGGAATGTCTTTCCATCTGTTTGTGTCATCTTCAATTTCTTTCATCATGTTTTTTAAAAAATTTCCTCTATGATTTCTTTGTTGACCCATTCATTATTTAGTAGCATTTTATTTAGCCTTCATGTATTTATGTTCATTCCAGGTTTTTTCCTGTGATTGATTTCTAGTTTCATACCATTGTGGTCAGAAAAGAAGCATGATATGATTTCAGTCTTTTTGAATTGAGACTTGTTTTGTGGATTAACATAGGATTTGTTCTGGAGAATGTTCCATGTTCACTTGAAAAGAATGTGTATTCTTCTGTTTGGGGTTGGAATATTCTGAAATTATCTGTTATGATTTCTGGTCCAATGTGTTATTCATAGCCACTGTTTCCCTGTTGATTTTCTGTCTGAATAATCTATTCATTGATGTAAATTGAGTGTTAAAGTCCCCTACTATTATCATATTACTATAAATCTCTTCTTTTATGTCTGTTAAAAGTTGCTTTATGTATTTAGGTGCTCTCATGCCAGATACATAAATATTCACAATTTTTATATCCTCTTGCTGAATTGCTTCCTTTATCATTATGTAATATCCTCCTTTGTCTTTTATTAGTCTTACTTTTAAAGTTGGATATAACTATTGCTTTTCCAGCTTTCTTTTGCTTCTATTTGCATGGTAAATGTTTGTCTGATCCTTCACTTTCAACCTGTATGTGTCCTTAAGTCTGAAATGAGTTTCTTATAGGCAGCATATAGATGGGTCTTGCATTTTTATCCATTCATTCTGTTACCCTGTCTCTTTTCATTGGAACATTGAGTCCATTTACATTTGAAGTAGTTATTGATAGGTGTGTACTTAGTAATAAGTATGTACTTGTTTTACAGCTGTTTTTTGTCTTAATCTGTTCCTTTCTTCTCTTTCTCTCTTCCCTTGTAGTTTGATGGCTTTTGTTAGTGATATGCTTGGATTTTTTAAAAAAAAAATTTGTGTATCTAGTATAAGTTTTTTTATTTGTAGTTACTATTAGGCTCATATATAATATCTTATACAAATAGCAGTCTATATTAAGTTGATGGTCGCTTAAGTTTGAACTCATTCTAAAAGTATTAAATTTTTGGCACCTGGGTGGCTCAGTTGGTTAGGCATCCAACTCTTGGTTTCAGCTCAGGTCATGATCTCAGAATCATGGGATCAAGCCCCACGTTGGGCTCATGCTCAGCAGGGAGTCTGCTTGAATATTCTCTCTCTCTGCCCTGCTCCCACTCACACTTTTTTTTTCTCTCTCGCAAATAAGTAAAATCTTTAAAAAATTTTTAAAAATAAAAGCACTAAAGTTTTACTCCCACCTCCCACCCAAAGTATGATGTCATACCTTACATCCTTTTTAAAAAAAATATTTATTTATTATTTTTAATTAATTTATGTTTAAATTTTTGTATAATTAATGTACAGTGTTATATTAGTTTCAGGTATACAATATTGTGATTCAGCAATTCTTACATTACTCAGTACTTATCATGATAATTATACTCTTAATCTCCTTCATCTATTTCACTCATCTCCCCATCTACCTTCCTTCTGGTAACCACCAGTTTGTTCTCTATATTTGAGTCTGTATTTTTGTTTGTCTCTCATGCTTTACATCCTTTTGTTTTGTGAATCCCTTGATTCACTTTTACAGATATAAACTTTTACAGGTTTTGCTGTTTTGGGGCTCTAACATCCATACTAGTTTTGTAAAAGATAAATCTACTAGTTTTATTGTGTTCGTATTTATCTGTGAATTTTTTTTCCTTTCCTAATTTTCTTATTCCTGGTTATGGCCTTTTATTTCCACTCAGATAATTTCCTTTAATTTTTCTTACAAGGCTGGTTTAGTGGTGATGAATTTTCTTTTTAATTTCAGTTTGTCTGGGAAGCTCTTTATCTGTCATTCTATCCTGAATGATAGCCTTGCTGGATGGAGAATTCTTGGTTGCAGGTTTGTTGTTGTTGTTTTTCCTTTTGGCACTTTGAATATATCATGCCTCTCTCTTCTGACCTGCAAAGTTTCTGCTGAAAAATCAACCAGTAGCTGTACAGGGTTTCCTTTGTATGTAATAACTCTTGTTATTTTAAAAATTCTTTATCACTGCTTTTTGCCATATTAATTATATACCTTGGAGTGGACTTCCTTGGTTTAATTTTGTTGGTGGCTTTTTGTGCCTTCTGGACCCGGATGTCTGTTTCATTCCCCAAGTTAGGAAAATTTTTCAGTTTTTATTTCTTCAAATAAATTTTCTGCCCCCTTTTCCTTGTGTTCTCCCCCTGTTATTCCTATATTGCAAATATTATGTTTGATGATGTTGCTGAGTTCCCTTAATATATTCTCATTATTTATTATTTTTTTTATTTTTTGTTGTTCAGCTTGGTTGCTTTCCATTACTCTGTCTTCCAGCTCACTGACCCATCATTTTGCCTCCTCTAATCTGCTATTTATTTCACCTAGTGTATTTTTTATTTCAGTTATTGAGTTCTTCATCTCTGATCAGTTCTTTTTTTTTATATTTGATACCTCTTTGTTGAAGGTTTCACTGAGTTTCTCCACTTTTTTCTCAAGTTCATTAAGTACCTTTATGAACATTACTTTGAATTTCTTATAATGCATATTGTTTATTTCCATTTTATTTAGCTCTTTTGCTGTGATTTTGTCCTGTTCTTTCATTTAGAGCATATTCCTCTATTTCCTCATTGTGTCTAACTCTCTGTGTTTGTTTCTATGTGTCAGGAAAGTCAGTTATGTATCTTGACCTTGAAAGTAATTGACTTATGAAGAATAGTTCCTGTGGTGTCTGGTAGTACGATCTCCCCTATTCATTAGAATGATACACTTCAGGGGTGTCTCCTATGTGGATTGCATGTGCCCTACTGTTTTGGCTAAGCCTAATTTTGCCTTCAGTTCTGTTGACTGCAATGGCCAACTTTGTCTGTTATGGGTCAGATTTGGTCCTTGTGCTGTTAAGGGGCCAGTCTGGAGCCATTGTAGGCCATTAAAGCTGAGCAGTGTCAATAGTCAGACCACATGCCTGTCCTCAGCCCATTTCTTAGAGCTTTGCTTACACTGAGCTGCTGTGTACTCTTCCTGCACTGTGAGGCTTTCCTTGATGAGTGGGGCCAGCAGACACCAGGTGCCTACCCCCAGTCCTTCTGCTGGGGTTGCAGACATACTGATCAGCAGGGCACTCTCTGCACTGCCAGTTATAAGGTTTGGCTGCTGGGACTGCTAGTGTGCTAGTGTGTGTGGTTATCTTCCCCTCTTTCCAGGACAGGAGTGGTTTTGGAGTGGTGCTGGCCTCGGCCAGGCCTGCTTGCAAGATGAGATGTGGCAAGAGCCAATTTTGAGAGACTCCTGCCAAGTAGGGCAGGTTGGATGAGAAGGATCTGCAGAAGAATGCAGGGGCAGGGTATGTTGTGTTAGCAAGGTATGTTCAACTGCACTGATTCCAACAGATGTCTGGCTCCACTGATTCCAGTAGATGTCTGCCTCTTTAGGTTTTTTTGGGGGGAAAGGCGGGGGGGGTGCTGTGTGTGGAGAAATGGCAACCGTCAGCTCTTTTGTTCTTGGAGAAGTCTCCTAAAAACCCTGCCCCTTCAGCACATGTAGAAGATAATACTTTAAGAAAGACCATGTTTACACAGAATCTTTGCCTTTCATTTTATCAAAATAGATCTTTGTAAACAAATAAATATAGATGAGACAAGATGTCTTAATAAGATTCAAGGCTAGTAAATAACTTATTAGCATTAATGTATGCTTATGAATCATACTTGAAAAGTAAATCAGTTTCTACATAAAAATGGCAGTCAAGAATACCAGTGTAAATTTGAAGTGCTAATTAACTGAAAGCCAGGTATCAGAGGGAATGGAATGATTTTGTAATTTAGTATCTTTGTGCTGCATGCTTATCAGTCAAAAGTAATTATTTTTATTTGCCTGAGATCACTAACAGAAAATGATTGGTATACTGTAAAGCACTAAACACATGTAAGATGTCTTTATGATTAAAATTGTCAATCTTTTTCTTTTTCCACATATTTTACATTTTACTCATCATTCCGGCAATTTAGTTTTCAGACCAATAATTCTGTTTGTCTGAGGCCGAGTATTGCTAATTCCTTGGGGGAAGGAAAAAAACAACAAAAACCACAGACCAATAGCTATTATAATTAAAGGAGACAGCTTAACCAAAACAGAAGAAAATACTATCTTACTTCAAACTGCTATAACAAAATACCATAGTCAGGGTGACTTCAACAACAAAAATTTATTTCTCATAGTTCTGGAAGACGAGAAACCCAAGATTAAGGTGCTGGCAGATTCCAGTGTCTGGTGAAAACCCAATTCCTGGTTTACAGATAGTCACCTTCTTGTTATGTCCTCATATGGTCTTTCCTTGGTGCGTATACTCAGAGAGAAAAAGCTCTCTGGTCTCCAAGAGCACTAATCTCAAAGCCCTCATGACCTCATTTAAGCCTAATTACCTCCCAAAGGCCTCTCTTCTAATACCATTACACCGGGGATTGGGGCTTCAACATATGAATATTGAGGGGACACATTCAATCCTTAACATTCAAGATCCTGGGAAAAAACAGTCTCACTCCTAAATGCCACCTAAACGTCTAACCATTTCTAAAGTTTGCTTCAAAGCCTGCTCTTCCTCCTGATAGGCTGTTAGCTAATGACTTGTTCCAGGGTATTAAGAACAGCTAACATTTACTTTGGGTCAGAAACTGTTCTAATCACTTTACATATAATAGCTAACTTAATTTCTATTTAGCACTAATAGTACACTATGCTTTAGGTACTATTATTATCTTCATGTTCAGTGGGTGACTGGCAGAGCTAGGATTTACATCCAGGTAGTGTGGTAGCAATAGAGTTTTAACCACTATTCTGGTCTTTGAAGTCTTCCCTCACCCTCATGTGTTATCAGATCTTGTCCTTTTATTTCTTCTTCTATATTCTCAGTGATCTCAGTAAATCCCTTGTGAACTTCCTTCATGGTGAGAGACTAAATTTACAAACAGAAAATGGACAGAATATATGTAAAGACAGAACTCTGACTCACAGTCTGCAACAATCAGACCAGAAAAGCAACCCATGAACTTCACTAACCAGCCCAGAAAGATGGTCTACTATCTGCAAGTCACACTTGTAGGAAGTCAAAACATTATCTCTAGTTACAGTCCAGGAAGCCTAACAGTAACTTCTGTAACAATTGGCCCCAAACAACCAAGACTTAATAAATAATTGAAGGTTTCTGTAGTTTTTGTCTCACTTCCAACTTACAACCAACCAGAGAAAGCCAAATACACACCCTATACCCAATCACAGAGGAACACCCACTTCTTGTTAGTCCACCTACAGCTTCCCTGTACCAAGAGCCTCCAATAAGGGAATAACTGAAGTATTCTCTTTCTTTCACCATGAAGCTTTCCCACTCTTCTTCCTGCCTTTGTGTCTGCAAAGAGTGATGGCTGACTCCCTTGCTAGAGCAAGCTCTGAATAAATAGCCTTTGCCTGTTGTTCTCTTTTCATTGGTCTTTGTTTATTTCACACTGACCTCCAGTCCTGTCTCCATACTTTCCCTCTCTAGTATACAGATAGTTTAACAGAGTATTGCAGGAAGAGAAAGAATCACAGCAATCTGCACAGGGATGATGGAATCTGAGCTGTGCTTTGCAGGTAAGCAAGATTTTAAAAGCTGGGTAGAAGGGTGGAATGACCACGCAGAGAGAATGCTGTATGCAGAGGCTAAAGAAGTTTCTATGTGCCCTTAGTCTCCCAAAACTTTTCCTCACTGGGAAAAAAAGCTGGGCTAAGTGTAGAGATATAATCTACTTTGCACATTTCCAACCAGCTTACTGGTTACAGAATTATTGTAACATAATGTGTTGTCAGACAAGTAACATGGTAATTGAAGGGTTTTAATACCCACAATTAAATTTGATGTCATTAGCATCTCATAGATTTCCATAGTACAGATAAAGGAACCCATATTTATACCAGTAGAGAGCAATACTTGGCTCCTGAGGAAAGATTATAGAACTGATATAATAAGAAACCCTCCTGAATGAGAAAGGTTTTGCTGTAGATCTTGTCAGCTTATCTATTTTCTACAAGTACAACTGCCAAGATACAACAGTGTACCTGATTATACAGAATGCAAAACCACTTGGAATTACACTGGATGAACCATGACAATTTAAATGGATTGGGCTTTGTAAATACATGTAGATCAATAGCAGATCACTTCATTGCAATTACTTCCACAGTTGCTTTTAAGATTTGAACTACCTGTCAGTACAAACAGCTGAAAGGCTTTGAATCCCAAGCAACACTTTTGCATCCTCAAATAGTTACAACCCTCCCACTGGTGATTTTTGAAGGAGGAAGAAATATATTTGTCTTTTCTCTGTTAATTTTCAAGAAAACATGAATTGGGATAGTAAAGCTCCCACTAGATGGAAATGAAGACATTACTAAACATGTAATGTCAGTCTTGAGTAAGTTTACAAGTCCCTGAAGAGAGACCACTTAGCACAAGAGTCTTGTGTTCATGTGTGAGTCACAACTCCATCCCACTTCACAGCACAGTGTAAATGCTCAGGGAATATTTACTTAATCAAGGGATTGATGTTCCTAAAAGCAGAGCCAAGTTAGGAGCCTGAACCAACTGTACCTCTTACTCATGCTCTGGACCATCCTATAACCTCCTTTTTCAATACACTGGGTATATTCTTAGAAAGTAGTAGTTTCCCTCCTTCCCAGCCCTTTGACTTCTAGACTAGTTCACACCCTCCAAGAATACTAATGACATTTAACATGGAAGGGTTTACTAGTTTCAGACACTGAACTAATCCCATTCTAGGCATTCAGTTTTAATCATTACAAAAACTCCATCAATAGGTGCTACTATACTGATTTTACAGATGAGGAAACCAAGGTTTAGCTTGGTGGCTAACTCACCTGTGGTCCTACAACCTTGATGGCAGAGCTGGAATTGAGGTCCAATCAGTCCATCTCAGGAAGCCTAAGCTCTTAAGGGTAAAGACCTATTTGCTCTATCTACTGCCTGGAATATTGCTAGAAGTTGCAGATTTGTTTCTCTCTTTGTTTACCAGTCTTTCCTCTTCAACCGATTTCCCACCTCATTGCCAGAAAAATTACTTCTAAACCTATATCTAATCATGAACTTTGCTTAACACCTCTCAGTAGCTCTCCAATATCTTGGAACAAATTTTGAATTCTTTGTGAGGCCTTCAGAGTATACCATGACCCAGTCATTTCCCTATCTTTCTAACTTCATTTTTTACCTCTCCCGATCTCCCTCCTCCACCATAATTTTCCTGGAGTTCTGCCACTCACTCCAGACTGGAGTAGATGGCTGTATCCCTATGATACCCTCTACAAATCTACTTTGTCATGCTTCTCGTACACTATTAAAAATATTTACGTATCCGTATTGTCCACTCAACCTGTGATAGATTAGGTTGTTCCCAATCCTTCACTACTTTCCTATAATAAAATTATGCACCTGATTGCTTATAGCTTGTAGTGCCTCCATAGAAGCAGAGTCTATAGCCCTGTCCCATTGACTTGGGGCTTAGCTATGTGACCGTTTTGTCAATGGAGTCTGCTCATTGTGGGGATTTCCTCCTGCCACTGTGTTTCAATGTAACCCCTGAGTGGGAGTCCTGCACCTATGCTTGTTTGTTGTCTTGCTCCCTCCAACCAAATAAGCCCATTGTTAAATTAAATAAAAAGGAGCCCCTTAGACTGAAGTGGCTCTAATGCTCTGGTGGCCTACATAAGCAAACTGCAACCTAAGTCTGTAAATTACTGAAAGTTAAAACACTAAAAGCCAGGGAGCCTGGGTGGCTCAGTCCGTTATGCATCTGACTGTTGATTTCGGCTCAGGTCCTGATCCCAGGGTTGTGAGACTGAGCCCTGCCTCCAGTTCCTTGTTGTATGTGAAACTTACTTAAGATTTAAGATTCTCTTTCTCCCTCTGCCCCTCCCCACCCCCACACCCTCACACCCCATCTCTGCTTCTGGGCACACACTCTGTCTCTAAAAAGGAAGGAAGGAAGGAAGGAAGGAAGGAAGGAAGGAAGGAAGGAAGGAAGGAAGGAAAGAAAGAAAGAAAGAAAGAAAGAAAGAAAGAAAGAAAGAAAGAAAGAAAGAAAGAAAGAAAGAAGAAAAGAGAAAGAAAGAAAGAAAGAAAGAAAGAAGAAAGAAAGAAAGAAAGAAAGAAAGAAAGAAAGAAAGAAAGAAAGAAAGAAAGAAAGAAAGAAAGAAGAAAGAAAGAAGCCCGGAAACCTAAGGAAAATTAATCACAAACAGGAACTAGACTTTAAACTATAGCCAGTCACACTATTTCCTTTCATTACTTCTGCATCTTCTCCGTGTAAGTCTTGACCCCTAGCTCCTGGTGGTAGAGTGCTAATGACTTTCAGTTTGGCTCTGCCTAACTTGGTTATCCCAAGTTCATCTCCCACCAGGATATCCGCAAGCGAAACTGTGTGCGGGATGATGCCGTCTTCCATCCGTGCCTCTGTTGAATTGTCCCGCAAGATCCTCAGCTGAGTGCAGACAGGGCTCAGGAGAAAGGGAGGATGGAACTGACCTCAGTTGGGAACTGGCTGGACCTGGAGAGGGGGCTAGACTCCCTTTCAGCCTCTTCTGCTGCCTAGGTTCTGTGCCTCTGTTCCCCCTCCCCCCTTCCCTCCTACCCTCAGGGGCCTCCTATTGGTGCTTCAGCCCTGGCCCCTGGGTGGAGCAGGTCTTGGGGTCACCAAGGGCTTGGAAACAAGTGATCCCAGGGTCTGTCTCCTCTCCTGGGCAGGGAAGACATGCCTTGGTGCCAGCCACACTCTACCCAGGACTGAGATACCTGCTGGTGCTATGTCCCAAGAGCCATAGTGGAGGGTGGGAGTTGGGAAAGTGAGGGGTAGTTCAAAGAGTCTGTCTTGAGATCTGATTTCTTCCCCTTTCCCCAGCTGTGCCCTCTCCAGTTATTAATTTACTCAGTGCCAGGGGACCCCTGGTTTTTAATAAACCCTGAATTGTATTTATTAAAAAAATTTTTTTTCAAATTAAAAATTAGAGTCAATTTTCTCAAACTTAAAAATTATTTTAAAATGTTTAATATGCCTCATTTTATCTTTTAACACTGTCCATGAACCAAGGTCAGTTGTTTGTCCTTTCTTAATAATGGTTGTAAGGGAGCTCCTATGTGACCAGAGAAATGAGCCCAGGGAAAAGTTGAGTTTCAGTGCACTTATGACAAGGGCTATAGTTAACCACTCAGAGACTCTGACACTAGGATGGCCCTTCTGAGTCTTCAACCTGAGATGAGGGGGCCTGCATGTATCCATCCTTGTATGCAGGCTGCCCAGGGAGGGGTATGACTTTAGGCAAAGTCACCTATGGATAATTTGTGGAGGGACTGAAAGCTGCAGTTAGCCACATCCCCAGAAGCTGGGGGAATAAATCCTTCAGTCCCAAAAGGCATCTGGGCAAAACAGTAACTACTTCATTAGTAATCCTCAGTGTGGCCCCCAGACCAGCAATATCTGCATCACCTAGTAACTTGAGAGAAATGCAAATTATACCTCAATCTAGTGAAGCGCATACTCTAGGGGTGAGACCAGAAGTGATAAACTGTCAGGGGGACTCTGAAGCACACTAGGTAGGGTATGAGAAGGAGATGGTGGTATGCCAGTTGGAATGCATAGACGATTTGCTGACTGATTTTTTGCATATGTTTCAAGTTTGTATTTAAATCTAGTTAGTTGACATATAATGTAATATTGGTATCAGGAGTAGAATTTAGCAATTCATCACAACAAATGCCCTCCTTAATACCCATCATTCACTTAGCCTATCCCCCATCCACCTCCCCTCTAGCAACCCTCAGTTTGTTCTCTATAGTTAGGAATCTGTTTCTTGCTTTACTTCTCTCTTTTTCTTATATGTTCATCTGTTTTGTTTCTTAAATTCCACATATGTTGAGGGAAATCATATGTTGTCTTTCTCTGACTGAATTATTTCATTTAGCATAATACTCTCTAGCTCCATACACATAGTTGCTAATGGCAAGATTTCATTCTTTTTTGATGGCTGAGTAATATTCCATTGTGTGTATATATACCACATCCTCTTTATGCATCTATCAGTTGTGGAATTTGGGCCCTTTCCATAGTTTGGCTATTGTTAATAATGCTGCTATAAACATCAGGGTGCATGTATCCCTTCAAATCAGTATTTTTGTATCCTTTGGGTAGATACCTAGGAGTGCAATTGCTGGATTGTAGGGTAGTTCTATTTTTAACTTTTCAGGGAACCTCCACACTGTTTTCCAGAGTGACCGCACCAGTTTGCATTCCTACCAACAGTGTAAGAGAGTTTCCCTTTCTCTACATCTTTGCCAACATCTGTTGTTTTCTGTGTTTCTGATTTCAGCCATTCTGACTGGTGTGAGGTGACATCTCATTGTGGTTTTGATTTGTATTTTCCTGATGATGAGTGATGCTGAGCATCTTTTCATGTTATATATATGGCCTTTATGATGTTGAGGTATGGTCCCTCTATCCCTATTTTGTTGAGGATTTTTATCATGAATGGATGTTGTACTTCATCAAATGGTTTTTCTTCATCTATGGAGAGGATCATAATGGTTCTTATCCTCTCTTTTATTAATGTAATATCTCATGTTGATTGATTTGCAAATATATCATGTTGATTGATTCTTGCAGGCCAGGAATAAATTCCACTTGATTCTGGCAAATAATTCTTTTAATGTACAGTTGGATTCAATTTGCTATTATCTTGTTGAGAATTTTGGCATCCATTTTCATGAGGGATATTGGTCTGTAATTCTCCTTTTTAGTGAGGTCTTTGTCTGGTTTGGGAATCAACATAATGCTAACTCATAGAATGAGTTTGGAACTTTTCCTTCCATTTCTATTTTTTGGAACAATTTGAGAAGAATATATATTAACTCTTCTTTCAATGTCTAGTAGAATTCCCCTGAGAAGCCATCTGGTCCAGAGATTTGCTTGTTGGGAGATTTTTCATTACTCATTCAATTTCTTTGTTAATTATGGGTCTATTCAAATTTTCTATTTCTTTGTGTTTTAGTTTTGGTAGTTCATGTTTCTAGGAATTTATCTATTTCTTCCAGAATGCCCAATTTGCTGACATATAATTTTTCATAATATTCTCATATATAATTGTGTTTCTGGAGTGTTGGTTGTGATCTCTCCTCTTTCGTTTATGATTTTATTTATTTGGATCTTTTTTCATTTCGGTAAATTTGACTAAGGGTTTACCAGTTTCATTCTTTCAAAGAACTAGCGCCTAGTTTCATTGATCCATTCTACTGGTTTTTTGTTATTTATTTGGATCTTTTTTCATTTCGGTAAATCTGATTAAGGGTTTACCAGTTTTATTAATTCTTTCAAAGAACTAGCTCCTAGTTTCATTGATCCATTCTATTGGTTTTTTGTTTGTTTCTACATTATTTATTTCTGCTGTAATCTTTATTATCTCCCTTCTTCTTCTGGCTTTAGGCTTTGTTGTTCTTTTTCTAGCTCCTTTAGGTATAAGGTTAGGTTATGTATTTAAGATTTGTCTTGCTTCCTGAGGTAGGTCTCTATTGCTTAATACTTCTCTCTTATGACTACTTTTGCTTCATCTGAAAGATTTTGGACTGCTATATTTTCATTTTTATTTGCTTCCATGTATTTTTAAAATTTCTTCTTTAATATTCTGTTTAACTCATTCATTTTTTTAGTAGGATGTTGCTTAACCTCCATGTATTTGTAATCTTTCCAAATTTTTTCTTGTGGTTGACTTCAAGTTTCATAGCATTTGTGGTTGGAAAACATGCATGGTATGATTTGTCTTTTTGTATTTGTTGAGACCTGATTTGTAACCCAGTATTCGATCTCTTCTGGAGAATGTTCCATGTTTACTCAAAAAGAATGCATCTTTTGCTACTTTAGGATGAAATGTTCTGAATGTATCAGTTAAGTCCATCTAGTCCAGTGTGTCACTTAAAGCCATTATTTCTTTGTTGATTTTCTGCTTAGATGATCTGTCCATTGCTGTAAGTGGGGTGTTAAAGTCTTCTATTGTAGTCTTATAATACAATTATTAGTATTATTATTGTATTATACAATACTATTATTGTATTATTGCCAATGAGTTTCTTTATGTTTGGTATTAATTTATTTATATATTTGGGTGCTTCCAAGTTAGGAGCATAAATATTTACAATTGTTAGATCTTGTTGTACAGACCCTGTTATTATCATATAGTTTTCCTTGTCATCTCATGTTACAGTTTGGGGGGTTTTTGTTTTGTTTTGTTTTTTGTTTTTTTAAGATTTTTAATTTATTTATTCAAGAGAGACAGAGAGAGAGAGAGAGAGAGAGGCAGAGACACAGGCAGAGGGAGAAGCAGGCTCCATGTAGGGAGCCTGATGTGAGACTCAATTCCGGGTCTCCCAGATCAGGCCCTGGGCTGAAGGCGGTGCTAAACTTCTGAGCCACCCAGGCTGCCCTTATGTTATAGTTTTTGGTTTAAAATATAGTTTGTCTAAATCTAGTTTGCATGTGGGGGCTGGAGGAGGTTTGTGATGGTCTTCTGGGAGAGGGTCCTGTGGCTGCTCTGGCTCTCAGGCACCCTTTGCCCAATAAAAGAGCAGCTATAGAGTGCAGGGGGATGGGGCTGGGTATAAGCGCCTCAAGCATCCACTTGAGTGCTGTGGGTGCTGTGCTGCTTACTGAAATGCCTCCATACTAGTAAGTGGATAAAAATGGTACCAGCCTGCTCTCTCCTCCCTGGAGAGGAAGGAGAGTTCATGCCCATGCCCGTGAATCCCTCACAGAAGAATTAACAATCTCCCCTCACGTGTCCCAGGCATCCCTCAGATCTCTGCCTTTACTCTGTCTCTGTCTGGGTGTCTGCCCACTCAGCAGCATAGTTTTTGATGTCAGGCATGCCATCTGAGTTTCAAAACTCCAAATTTGAGTGACCTGGCACAGCACAGACCCATGCTGATCCTCTGGAGAAGGGTCTCACTGTGCTCGGGCTGTTGCTATTTTGTCCCAGAAGGGAAGTCACACAAAGGTGCAGGAGCTTGGAGTTTAGAGTAAAACAGCAAAAAGCCAGCATCCAGGTTAATTTGCCCTCAGCAGGTGTCTCTGCCCCTATGCTAGGGAGCAGGGCAGTATAATGGTGACTGCTGGCTCTTTTGTCACCTGAGAATTTGTACCACCTGTCCCAAATGTAACTCCAAGAAGGGGAACTGTCTCTCCCAGTATGACCCAGCGGATCCATACTATCTGCTTCCAGACCTCTGCCCTCCTTTTCCACAGGAGCACTGCTATGCCTGCTGGGCTCCACATAAGCCAGTCCAAAACTTCAGTCTTTGTGCTTTGCTGGTTATTAAAGCTCACAGTAATCAGCTTCTCTTGTTTTCCCAGTCAATGGTTTTGGGGAAGTATTTTTCTTATGCAATCCCCTGTATGCTACTCTCTCTCTCCCTCTCTCCCTTTCACCTTCTACCTTCCACAATGTAACCTCTTTTTTCCTCTAGTTGTGCAGTTTGTTCTCACAGTCCTCAGATCGATTCCCTGGGTGTTTGGAATGATTTAATATTTTTCTAGCTGTGTTCAAGGGAGGAGACAAGCATAGGGTCCCCCTACTATTCTGCCATCTTAACTCTTCATTGATTTGCTGACTAATTGATTAACATGGAAAAAGCAGCTGCCCTGTTTGACTCCCAGGGTGGCCCCAGAGACAGTATATGTGATATACCATAACAATAGGTGCCCCATCTATTATACTCAGAACCATAAGTATAGTCCTTATATGCTGTACTTTTTCTCCCAGAGATGAAAACTTGTTGCTTAAGCAGCAATCTGGCTGAAGTCTGGAGGAGTACACAAATTGAATAATCCATTTCCCCCAACATGAGAGTGTTAGTGTTATTTGTCTGGTTGACTACCTCTAATTCTCTCTTGGGTAGTCCCTAGAATCTTGCTATTTTTCTCCAGGCCTATTCTCAGAGCCTCTGTAATCTCTTTGGGAAGACCATCTCTACCCTCATCAATCCATTCCTGGATGACTTCTGGCTCTGGCCACAAGCTCCTTGGCTGCTAATGGGCCTCTACTACTTGAAACTCCAATTTCCCTGCCAACATTCAGAGTAGGTCAGTACGTCTGTCCACAAATGTACTTGAATGAATTAAATAACATATGCATTGCTTCTAGATTACTTGTAATCAGCTAGAGTGTGAAGTAATGTGGATCTAGACCCACTTTCCTGCTTGTTTCCATTAACTTTTGGGTTTCAGGTTCTAGCCAGACTTTCCATGGTCAGAGCTGCCTTTCAGGTCCTTGGGTAGAGAGTTTATGGACTAAGCTTTTGTTTTAGCCAATGTTAAGTGGGATTACCATTCAATATTTATCCTAAGTGAAGGACTATATGGTGATGTATACCATCCCAAACATAAAGCTTAAATTCAGATGAAACTCAGAGACATTATAGAAAATTGCTTAAACATGTAGGATTTGGAATCAAATACTTGGACTCAAATCCTTGTTCCACTATTTCTAGCTGTGTGAGCATGGAAAAGTTACTTATATTCTCAGTAAAATTGGAATAATGAAAAGAACTGCCTTCTTAGTCATTCCAAGGACTAAATGAGGTAAAGAGAGTAAAATTCTTAGTCCAGTGCCAGACACATCATAAGTCTTTGTGGTTATCTTAATTCTCAATATCAAGATTATTTTTGTTAGAGTTAGGACCTTTGTTGTTGTTGTTTTTAAGATTTTATTTATTTATTCATGAGAGACACACATAGAGAGCCAGAGACAGAAGCAGGCTCTCTGCAGAGAGCCTGGTGCAGGACTTGATCCCAGGACCCCAGAGGATCATGACCTGAGCCAAAGGCAGATGCACAACCACTGAGCCACCCAGGTGCCCTGAGTTAGGACCTTTGTATAGTATTTTTGAACTTTGCCTGTTTCATACAAAAATATTTAAAATTCTTGATGTAATGAGAACAGTAATATATTTTCTCATGTACAGTAATATTTTGTCCTCACAACTACACAATGTGGTAAAGTTTTATTATCCTCATCTTAGAGATGAATTAACTGAAGTCAGGAATTTATCCCATCCCCAATCACACAGACTTGGCAGAAATGGGACTAGTCCTGCAGCTGGCTGAATTCTATTCATGATACCAATGCAGTATAGTCAGAAGAAAGGCAGGCAGGGAGAAGGGGCCCCCTGCTGTAAGAGGAAACCACCCTTAAAAGGATTTTACCAGGAGCCCTCCCCTCCATCCTTTCCTTTGTGTGAGGTAGATGACAAAAACCTGATTGGGGGACAGGCACAGGGAGGATTAATCAGATTAAAACAACCTGCCAATAAGCCTGTAAAAAGCCCTACACTTAGAAACTGGTGACAACCTCTCAGGTCCCCCCACTCTTTGAGAGGTTTGTACTTTCAATAAACTTTGCTTTGCTGCTCACCACTCTTGGTCTGATTTACCTCTTCACTCTTCAAAGCAGTGTGACCAAGAACCGCAATTAATAAGGGAAAAGAAATCCTGTAACAATACCTCACTTGGAGTATAAAAGACAAGTGGCCTAATACTTGTGTAATAGGAGTCCTAGAAATAATTTTTAATTTTCTCCAGAGCTATCTCTATTTAGAATTTAAATTACTGCAGATGATGGTGGTATATGAAATCACCTTTTGAAGATAATTAATGTCCCTATAATTAATAAGTTTTCTTGGCAAAATTTTGCAGCCTGATAGAATTATTTCCACATAGTTAAGGAAAATGCTTCCTGTGTGTTCTGTGTGTTTTCTCAATACTCTACTATAACACTGCTTCACTTCTGATACTTCTGGTTCCCAAATATGTGGGAGGTTTTTTTTCCACCAAGCAATTCAGTGACACTAACTGGGTGTCTAGCAATGTAACTCAATTCTGATGCTGTCTACATGAAGTTGATGTAGACCCCACAGGTTGAGGGCTCAGCCCTACAAGACTGCCCCTCTCACCCACACACTCACTTTATCCAGTGACAAGTCCAGGTTGTCACCTGTGCCTTTGACCAACTGACTATGGTTCCCATAATCCTCTCCTGAGGTTTGATTAATTTACTAGACAGGGGCTCACAGAACTAAGGTACTTTACTTACTAGATTACAATGTTGAGGTGGGGGGAGTTTTCCTATACCCTTCAAGATACTTCTGGCTGGTCTAAGAATTAACTTTGGCATAAGACAGATTAATAGGAGAAAATCAAATTTAATTACAAACTTACAGGGAACCTGCATGTAAATTTATGAGATTTTATAAAAGGGCAAAATTAAGTATATGTTTTACTCAACTAAGGAGAAGGGTGTAGGGGTCTGGAGCTTCAAAGGAAAGGAAGACAATTCACAGGAAAAATGGAAAGAGTAAATGTTTTGTAAACAAATGTTTGAAAAAACAAAACAAAACAAAAAACAAATGTATGCTGGGCCATCCAGAAACAATGGGACATAGAGAGGACTTTTTATCAAACAGGCCTTGCTAGGTTTCTCCTGTCTACCACACCTAGCTCATATCATAATGTAGTTCTCTACAGTGATGGTTCTTTTCCTGGAGTAGGTCCTCTATCTAAATTCTTTTAGGAAATGAGGTGGAAGCTTAAAGTTTCTTCCTGAGTCTTTTGGGCTTTGATTGTTTTCAGCTCAAAATAAAGTGGCCTTTATACCATAAATAGCATACCAAAATAGCACATCTTGGGTTGACTCTTTCTGAACCCTACACTAGTTTATCATAAAAGGACATAATTCAAGAACAGCTAAGTGGAAGAGATGCATAAGGCAAAGCATGTAAGGAATGGCATGGATTTTCCATATACTGTCTGGGGGTACCACTCTTTCAGCACCTTCTCCTGTTCACCATTCTGGACACTCTCCTTTTGAGAATTTATGGGGGCATCATTACATGTACTATTGATTAATTTATTGGCAATTGGTGATTAAGTTGAGCTCCAGTCCCTTTTCTGGCCCTAGATGTCAGAGGTGGGCTGAAAGCTCCAACCCTCTAATCACATGGTTGATTCCCGGGCAACCACCCCTTCCTCATCCCTAAGGGCTTTCCAAAAGTCACCTAATTGACATAAACTCAAGTGTTATTGAAAAAGGCTTGTATGAATGACAAAAAACTCTCATTTCACCTTTATCTCTCTGGAGCTATTTCAGGAACTAGGAACAAAACTAAATATTATGCCAAGGATGCCCCTTGGAAGTTGCAGTGGCTTTAGGAGCGGTGTGCAAGAGACAGTAGATAAAGATCAAATATACATATCTTGTTAGATTAGAAATCACAATATCACATGTACAAAGCATTAAGGAATATTGAGATAATAGATGTGAAAGGTTAGAAAAACTAAAAACATCTGTTGTTAAAAAGAAAGGACCAAAATGGAGTCATTTTTGTTAATCCCCACCAAGACTTAATACTAACCTTAATGGCAGTTTCAGCCTCTCAGAGGAGTGGAATTTTAAACTAATCAGTCTGGAATTTTTCTGATCATCACTAGGGAGATAGCCTGTTTGTTAAGACCCTCTATCTTCGCCTAAGGGAAAGTGAATTTGTCTGAAATAATCCCTTCTTCTCTTTTGTTAATAACTTCCTCCCCTCACCTGCCTTCCTCTATAAAAACCTTTCAGTTTATACAGCTTCTCAGAGCTCCTTTTACTTGTTATGGGATTTTGCCCCTATTCATGAATCCCTGAACAACACCAATTAGGTATTTAAATTTACTCTGTTGAATTTTATTTGTAAACAGTACCAGAAATGAAAATCTGGCCCTGTCACATCCTTGCTTACAACTTTTTAATTCAGTGGTTCTCAGTTGTACCTACAACTCACCCAGGAAACTTAAAAAAATACTAATTCCTGGATTTTACATCTGAGGTTCTGATTTAGTTGGTTAGGTAAGGCCTGGGTATATAGGTCTTTAAAATCCTGGGCCACCTGCAGTAGGATCACTTGGCATGCTTGTTAGAAATGCAGGCTCCAAGGGTGCCTGGGTGGCTCAGTGAGTTAAGCACCTGCCTTCGGCGCCCATCATGATTGCAGAGTCCTGAGATTCTGCTCAGCAGGGAGCCAGCTTCTTCCTCTCCCACTCCCCCTGCTTGTGCTCTCTTGTGGTCTTTCTCTTTCTCTCTCAAATAAATACTTTAAAGAAAAGAAAAAAAGAAAAAAGAAAAGAAAAGAAAAAAGAAAAAAAAGAAAGAGAAAAAGAAAAAGAGAGGAAAGAAAGAAAGAGAAAGAAGAAAGAAAGAAAGAAGAAAAGAAAAAGAAAGAGAAAGAAAGAAAGAAAGAAAGAGAAAGAAAGAAAGAGAAAGAAAGAAAGAAAGAAAGAAAGAAAGAAAGAAAGAAAGAAAGAAAGAAAGAAAGAAAGAAAGAAAGAAAAAGAAAGAAAGAAAAAATGCAGGTGCCAGGGCCATACCCCAAGTCCAGTGAACCAAACTAAGAATCACAGAATCTTTATTTTCCAATAAGCTGTTTCAGTGAATGCTTCTCAAACTCTACATATGAAATCACTTGATTAAAATGCATATTCTACTTGTGTGGCAAATGGGGTGAGATTCTGTATTTCTAATGGTTTCTTGGTCTGGGAACAACACTCAGTGGCAGAATCCTAAGGGATTCTTTCTCCCCCTTGTTTTTGGTGACCTTGGCAGTTTACAGGTGTGCTCGGCAAGAGCTTGGCAGAATGTCCCTCAGTTTGGATTTGCCTGGTGTCTTCTCATGATTAGACAGAGGTTATGGGTTTTAGAGAGGAAGACCACAGACAAAGTGCCATTTTCATCACATCATACCAAGGGTACCTACTGCCAACATGGTTTCTCACTTTTGATATTGACCTTGATCACATGGATCACACGGCTGAGGTAGTGTTTGTCAGGTTTTAAATGATCCTAATGAAAATACATTTTAAGATCCTCTGATGTACCAGGAAGGATTCAAACTGCTTAGCGAGACATGGAGAGCCCTCAGAGATGCACCCCTCCTTGATCTTCATCTCCAAATTCCTGACTTGCACTTTAGGGTGCATAAGTAACAAACTGCTTGTAATAAACCTACCCTTTGTGTGCATGCACGTGAACACGCAGCGCCCAGATGTCTTTGCCTTCCTTTGTCAAAGAAGGTATCAGATTAGACTTCAGCTTACATATCACCTGCTCCCTGTCTCTAAAATCTCTCATAGCATCTCAGCTCTCACTGCTTCCTCAATCCTATTACTAACTCTATTTGATTGAAATTAACTTTTTGTGCTTTGCTCTTTCATAATAGAATGTTAGTTTTGCAAGAACAGGAACTTTGAAGTTCATCCTGCACCAACAGTGCATAGCATAGACAATATATGTTTGTTAAATTATGTGCCAAACTCAACCTTACCATAAATATCAAAGAAAATCACCCACCCTTTGAAGGTCTATTTTTCCTACTCAAATTTATGACATTAAATAATGTCACTGTCAAATTAAAGTCATTCAAAAGGTCTAGAAAATCTCTGTGCTCTGTACCATCACAGCCTAATTATTACCATGCATTTCTACTGATCTTCCTAATGGTCTTTGTTTGTTTGTTTCCTCTTGGAGCCACTAGTTCTCTTCCAAAACATATACCAGCACTAGGAAGGCTTCTATTGTCCTTATTAATTCCAGCAGCATTGTTACATTTCAAAAGAGGACTTAAACAGGCATTGACATGTGAGCAGTTGGGTGGTTTCACTGGCAGTGGCTGTCAGGTAGCTGAATTGGGAGCATCCATCAGCATGGTGCCCTTCAGAATCTACCTTCCAAGGTTACATCCAAACCACTTTAATGGGCCATCACGAAAGGGCAGAGATGGCAGCTTTGCACACAGTGGCTTCATCCATCACACTCCTAACCAGCAAATACAGACTGATGAGGGATCTCAGCGCATAGGGCAGGGCTGTTCACACTCTGCTTGCTGTGCTCAGTGCCTCTCCCATCTTGCTGCAAACATCTCCTCTGAGATATTTGCTTTGGAAGGCAAATATTGATCCTTGCTGCTACTGGCTTTTTCATTAAATGCTTGGCTCCTTGATACACATTCTTTCCTTAATAACTTTCCTTCTCTTCCATGTGAAATTAGAGAGCAAATTTATCCGTGTGGAAATTCACTTTGATTCCAAAGCTCCCTCTTGCCCAGGTACTGTTCTTAAGTGAATCTGGAGGCATGTGGTATTCCAGATCTTTCCTGGCTGAGGCAAAGGCTGCACTGAGCCAGGAAGTCTGTGTGATTCACAAAGGCATTCAGTTTAGAGATGGCTTCCCCTACCTACTGTTGCCTCCCTCTGAATTTCCTGAACAGGCTACCTGGGCTGCTTGGAGGATTTTGCCCAGCTGTGCACACTAGGGAATCTCTTGTAAGGACCAAACCCAGGTTTGGCTCACTCTCCACCCACGTACCTCCACATAGAATGAGTCATTCCAGGACAAATGAAAAAGTTTGGGTGGGGGGCTCTGGCTCTGGTTTCCAATCCCACAGCTGCGCAGAGCTGGGATTCAACCTACACAGCTCCCCCTCCTCCACTGCCTGGAGAAGAGAGGTTTTATTAATCATGCAACAATGTTTTGCAGTTTGAAAAAGCCTCACATGCCTGTGTCATATTAGGCCTTTAAAAATGCCTGTGAGTTACAAGATGATTCCTGCTGTTACTCATCAGCACGAGATCACAAAAATACCAAACTTGCTGAAAGGGACACCTCTCAACATCTGCTCACCATGATCTCTTAGGGGGCATCTGTCTCTCTTCCCAGGTGCCTTAGGTGTAATTCAGTGGTTCTTGACCCTACCCACGCATTAGAATCACTATGGAGATTTTAAAATACAATTCACTTCCAGGAATTTCCACTCAATTGGTCTAGAATGGAGCCCCAGCAATAGTTTTTGAGAGCTCTCAAGGTGATCCTAATTGAAGCCAAGATTGAGAAGCACTGATTGTTATCCTTCCCAAATTCTTTTCTGGGGTACTGAACTTTCTTCTACTTAGTCCTGTCCCACCAAGTCATCAGCTACACTTAAAATGCCACCACTACCCTCTTCTTCCTCATCAGAAACTAGAACTTTTCAAATCAATGACTTTTGTCTTAAGAGAGTTGCCCAGTGTTTGAAACCTATACCTTTGTCTTGTGAATCCTCTCTCCATTATCCTGTATAAATTTTGGAGAATCAGGGCTTACCTTCCACATGGAATCTGAAATGCTGTACAGTCATTCTCCCAGCCTCCCTTATGGTCAAGCACAGTCAGGCGACCTAGGCTTCATCAGTCAGACCCTAGCCTTTGACTTGGGAGCCCTTAAGGCAAAGGAGGAAGGATTCAGAGTCTTCTGGTGACAGTAGGAGTAGGTGCCCAAAATCCAGGGCCATTGGTAACAGTGCAAGCTGCTCCCTCCAGCGTTCGGCAGTTGCAGGGCAGTGTTCTCACCTAGCTTGCTGCATAGTGTGACTTTCGGTCTTTCATGGCTACATTCTTAAGCCCAGTTCTCTCCATGATTCTGTGAGCATGCACTACCCCTCTGACAAATTTCTTGCCAGACTTACTCTCTGGTTATAACTCAAAACCCTCTTATCCTTCTGTAAGGGATGTCACAAACTATTCTCAGAGGAAAAGTCGCCTCCTTTGGAATGGAAGTTGTATTCCCTAGCCTTCTGACACAAGTCCAGAGATTGGGTTTGATACTTTCTATTTCCATTGGCTTAATTTCCATTTTTCCTTCTAGTTCTATTAAAGGACAGTTTGGCCAATTAACTTTCTTTTTTTTTTTCTCCATCCATAGTAGAACTCAGGTTAAGCCTCCCCTAGAGTGGCCTCTGCCTTTATGCCCTCCACTGAGCTGTCCCTGGTGGGGCACAGGGCAGCTGTATCATCAAAACAGCAACCTTATTTCCTAGACTTTATACCATGACTAAACAGTACCAACTCTGGAAGTAGACCTCTCTTCTAAAACAATGGATGGGATTTACTAATACTCTTTATTCACATTAGCTGAGAGAAAGAAGAAATGACATGTAACTGCTTCACAGGGTTTCTGTTAGTGGATACCCATTCAGGATAATTATGAGCAGCAGCCTGAAGTGAAGTTCAAAGGGAAGTTACTATCATATGGTTTATCTCCAAGTCTTCCTCCATGCACACTCTGATGATGGCTGAAACATAAAAGGCATGAAATAAAGCTTCATAAAGTACAATTCCTCTGAGAAAGCAGAATTTCATCATGCATAGGGGAATTTTTATGCTTGCATCCCACCAAAGCACCTTAATTCGAGTGTCAGAGTGAATCACCCATATGTAACTCAAATACTAACACATACTCAAGCACGCAATATAGATGATACTCACCCCAGTTATGCCAGCTGCAAGTAATATCCCTGTGATTAATCCCCCAAAATCCTAGCTTTTTTTTTTTTCCTAGCTTTTTTCTTTTGCAGATTTCTTTAGGAAGTTTGGTGAAAGCAGGGGGAAAATATACTCTGGTGACAGAAGGCTTCTGTCTTTCTCTCATTCCTTCACACAGAGTACTGGCAAGCATCTGCAATCCTCATAATTCTAAGAAATACTATTTCTCTCAGAGGTTTTGGTTTCTCAGTATTATGGACTAAATGTTTATATCACTGTGAAATTCACATGTGGAAACCTTAGCCTCATCTGATGGTATTTGGAGATGGGGCCTTGGGGAAGTAATTATGGTTAGATGAGTTTATGAAGGTAAGATACACCTGATGGGATTAGTGACCTTATCAGGAAAGAAAGAGAGATCAGTCTCTCTCCTGCATGAGAGCACAGTGAGAAGACAGCCATCTCCTAGTCAGGCAGAGGGCCCTCACCAGAACTCAACCATTCAGGCACCCTGATCTTGGACTTCTAGCTTCCAGAGCTGTGAGAAAGTACACTTTTATGGTTTAAGTCATCCAGTCTAGTGTATTTTGTTATGGCAGCCCAAAGGGACTAATACACTAAGTGATAACCTGATAGACAAATGACCTTGAAGTCCAAAAGCTAATCTCAGAGAGAGAAATGACACATTTGTGCTCACAGGAGAAAGCTAGACTGTGTTTCTTAAGGGCAAAGACAATGTGCTTATAGAATACTGAGTATTTGGATGAAAGCTTGGCCCATAGGAGATATTCAACAAATATTATGAATTAAACAGTAAGAGAGTGGCTGGTTGGATGAGTGGGAGGGTGAAACCAAATGAATAAGGGAAGGAATGGAGGAAAAAAGACTGACAGGAATGTAATTAATAAAGTGAGATTAAATGTGCCTTTTATGGATTTTGATGTGATAGTTTCAGAGACTAAGGCTTTGACTTTTCATATCAAGGACTTTTCAAGTTTTTCTGTATTAGGAAGATTATGGGTCCTGGAGACAAAAGAGCCAATAATTTCAGATTTGCCTTTGTTTTGCAATATGTGCTCAGCCATGCATTTCATCTCCCAGCACTCCTGCTTCTGTTATCATTAATACAACTGAGATAAATTAGCTAATGTCTCTAAGGTCTTCCAACATCGATGTCCCAAGATTGTACTAATTACTGCAATTGCAAAGTAAAAATGCAAACTTGCAGAAATTACATTAGAAATTAATGCCATCATTTGAATCTTTCCATACATATAGGAACTTTATATTATATAAGGTTTATATATGTATAAACTTTATTTTTAATCATTTTTGCTAGAAGTTTGACTTTTTAGAAAAATTCGGTTTGATTTATAACCATTAATGATACTCATCCAGAAAAGAAAGTAGGACAGATAATGCCAACCATAGGGAAAAGAGAATCTTTTCAACAAATGGTAGTAAAACAACTGGATATCTAAATAGTAAAGAAATGAACTTTAAACCTCACCTCATATGGTAGTTCAAAATATGTCCACAATTCTTTGGTACTCCTCCATTTTTAAAAGTGTAAATTAATTCTACTTCCTTTGAATGTGGAGTGGACTTAAAGATTTTTTAAAATGTTTTATTTATTTATTTTTTATTTATTGGAGACAGAGAGAGAGAAACAGGCAGAGGGGGAAGCAGGCTCCCTGCAGGGAGCCCGGCATGGGACTTGATCCCGGATCTCCAGGATCATGCCCTGGGCAGAATGCTGAGCCACTGGGGCTGCCCTGTGGGGTGGACTTAGAAACTGACTTATAATTAATAGAATTAAGTAGAATGATGGTGTGTAGCTTTGGATACTAGGTTGTAAAAGATAAATTATTTTCCTCCTCACTCATTCTTGCTTAGATCATTTACTCTATGGGAAACCATCAGCAATGCTGTCAGGACCCCCAGACAACCCTGCAAAGTCTTATTTGGTGAGGAACTGAGGCCTTCTGCCAATAGCCATGTGAGTGAACCATCCTGAAAGCACATCCTTCTGCTCTGGTCAGGCTCCTGATGACTGCAGTCATGACCAATAGTTTACCAGCAACCTCAGGAGAAACCCTGAGCCAGAATCACCCAAGTAAGCCAGGCTCAGATTTCTGACTCATGAACTGTGTGAAATAGTGTTTATTGTTTTAGCTGCTAAATTTTAGAGTAATTTGTTATAAAGCAATAGAAAGATAGCTAATATACTCATAATATACATAAAAAATAAATCAAAATGAATCATAAACCAAAATGTAAGAGTTAAAACTCTAAGACTTACAAAATAAAAAAAGAAGAAATCTGCATAATCTTGGAATAGGCAAAGATTTCTTAGAATACAGAAAACATGAACTATAAAAGAAAACATTCATAAATTGGACTTTATTAAAATTAATAACATATACTCCTTAAAAGACACCATTAAAAATAAAGACAAGCCACAGATTAGTATAAAATATTTTTTTTCAAAAATATAATATATATATTTTGTATCTATCTAGAATATATAAAGAACTTGTATCTAGAATATATAAAGAACTCTTCCAACTCAGTAATAAGAAGTAAAACATCTCAATTAAAATTTTTTTTATTTAAATTCAATTAAATTAACATATACTGTATTATTGGTTTTAGTGGTAGAATTTAGTGATTTGTCAGTTGCGTATAACACCAAGTACTTATTCCATTACTTGCCCTCCTTAATGCCCATCAGCAAGTACCCTAACCCCCACCTACCTCCCCTCCAGGAACCCTCAGTTTGTTTCCTATGGTTAAGAGTCTCATAGTTTGTCTCCCTTTCTGTTTTCATCTTATTTTATTTTTCCTTCTTTTTCCCTACATTCATCTTTTTGTTTCTTAAATTCTACATATGAGTGAAATCATATGATATTTGCCTTTTCTCTGACTTATTTCACTTAGTATAATTCTCTCTAGTTCCATCCACGTTGTTGCAAATGGCAAGATTTCATTCTTTTTGATGGCTGAGTATATCTTCTTTATCCATTCATCTGTCAATAGACATCTGTGCTCTTTCCATAGTTTGCTTATTGTGGACATTGTTGCTTTTAACATTGGGATACAGGTACCCCCTTCGGATCACTATGTTTGTATCCTTTGGAAAAATACCTAGTAGTGCAATTGCTGACTTGTAAGGTAGCTCTATTTTTAACTTTTTGAGGAATCTCCATTCTGTTTTCCAGAATGGCTGCTCCAGTTTGCATTCCCACCGACAGTGTAAGAAGGTTCCTCTTTCTCTGCATGTTTGCCAATATCTGTTGTTTCCTGAGTTGTTAATTTTAGCCATTCTGACTGGTGTGAGGTGGTATCTCATTGTGATTTTGATTTGTATTTTCCTGATGACAAGTGATGTTGAGCATTTTTTCATGTGTCTGTTGACCATTTGTATGTCCCAATAGTTCATTTTTGCTTTTGTTTCCCTTGCCTTTAAAGATATGTCTATCAAGAAGTTGCTGTGGCAACGGTCAAAGAGGTTACTGCCTGTGTTCTCTAGGATTTTGATCCTGTATCACATGTAAGTCTTTCATCCATTTTTAATTTATTTTTGTGTATATTTTAAGACAGTCGCCTGGTTTTATTCTTCTGCATGTTGCTGTCCAATTTTCCCAAAACCATTTGTTAAAGAGACCATCTTTATTCCTTTAGCTATTCTTTCCTGCTTTGTCAAAGATTAGTTGACCATATAGTTTAGGGTCTATATCTGGGTCTCTATTCTGTTCCAATGATCTATGTATCTGTTTTTATGTCAGTACTATACTATCTTTTTTTTTTTTAAGATTTTATTTATTTATTTATTTATTTATTTATTTATTTATTTATTTATGCGAGATACACATTGAGAGAGGCAGAGACACAGGAAGAGTTGGAGAAGCAGGCTCCCTGCAAGGAGCCTGATGTGGGGACTTGACCCTGGACCTTGGGATCACTCCCTGAGCTGAAGGCAGACGCTCAACTGCTGAGCTGCCCAGGCATCCCAGTACCATACTATCTTGATGATTACAGCTTTGTAATACAGCTTGAAGTCCAGAATTGTAATGCTTCCAGCTTTGGTTTTCTTTTTCAGCGTTCCTTTACTATATGGGATCTCTTCTGGTTCCATACAAATTTTAGGATTCTTTGTTCCAGTTCTGTGAAAAATGTCAATGGTATTTTCATAGGGATTGCACTGAATGTGTAGATTGCTTTGGGTAGCATAGGCATTTTAATAATATTTGTTCTTCCAATCCATGAACATGGAATGTTTTAAATGTGCAAAAGATTTGAACAGACACCTTAGAAAGAAGATATATGAATAGTTTACAAGCACATAAAAAGTTCTCAACATCATCAGTTATTAAGGAAATGTAAACTAAAACACAAGAGACCTCTTACACCTACTAGACTGGCTAAAATTTAAAAGACTGATGATACAAGTATTGATGAGATGTGAAGCAACTGGAAGTCTCATGTAACACTGCTTTGAACAACCATTGGACATTCTCTTAAAATGTTAAACGTGTATATCATGTGACCCATTCTTATGGTATTTATTCAAGAGAAATGAAAAAAAAATGTCCATGCACAGAGTTGTACATGATTGTTCATAACAGCAATAACAACAAAGTATATTTATACCTCAAATACTACTCAAAAATTAAAAGGAATTAATCCTTGTTATAAGCAATAAACATAAATAAATCTCAGAATAATTAGGTTGGGTAAGAAAAAAAAAACAGAGGAAAAAGGAATTCATATTGTTTTACTCTATTTACATAAAGCTTTAGAAAATGCAAACTAACCTGTAGTGACAGAAAGTAAATCAGTGGTTGCCCATGGCCAGGAGTGGAGAGATAGAAGGACCACAAAGGGACACAAGGAAATTTCTGGGAGTAATGGAGATGTTCTGTATTTTTATTGAAACAATAATTTGGTGCTGTATCCAAATATCAAGAACCATCAAATCTACACTTGAATGTCATCTACTGTACATAAATAAAACCTCAATAAATGAGATTTTAAATTAATAATAATGCTCACCTCTGGGACGCTAAGGTGGCTCAGAGGTTGAGCATCTGCCTTTGGCTCAGGGCGTGATCCTGGGTCTGGGGATCGAGTTCCACATCCAGCTCCCTGCAGGGAGCCTGCTTCTCCCTCTGCCTATGTCTCTACCTCTCTCTGTGTGTCCCTCATGAATAAATAAAATCTTAACAAAAAAATAATAATGCCCACCTCTTTGTATGCCAGTTTTGATGACCTAATGCTATACATCTGTAATAATGCAACAGCCTGGAACAGTTGCTTGTCACACCAAGAGAGACCTAGTGACTTTGACGTCGACTGAATCATTCATGAGTAATTATTCTCCCGGAATGTTTAGTTACATACATCAATTACCCATACATTTCAAGCTGTGGAGTATTTAATAAATAATAATTTTGTGATACTTCTTTAACATCTAACTAATGTGTGGCTTATTAAGAATCTGGCAGACAGTTGACTACTATAAGTGAACATCCTCAGCTTCGATTTTAGAAGATGCCCTACTTTCCATGTCATAGAGCATGGTTTACATCAAGCTCCTCCAGTCTCAGGTTTTACATTTCCCAGAAATATGTTTTACATTGGAGGCTCTGTTGCTCTCATTTTTCTCTTCTTCAGAAGACTTGATCTGAACCTATTTTATGCCCTGGGTTTTTCACAGCCTATTTCAAACTAGTCTAGAGAAAAGAGCATTTCTGTTCACAACCTCTTCATCACCTAAGACCAATGCATTATTCTTTACTTTGTGACCCTTGTGGTTTAAAATAAATTTTTCTTAAAGATTTATTTATTGGGGCAGCCCGGGTGGCTCAGCAGTTTAGCGCCACCTTCAGCCCAGGGCCTGATCCTGGAGACCTGGGATCGAGTCCCACATCGGGCTCCCTGCATGGGGCCTGCTTCTCCCTCTGCCTGTGTCTCTGCACCTCTCCTCGGTGTGTCTCTCATGAATAAATAAATAAATAAAATCTTTAAAAAAAATATTTATTTATTAGAGCATCTGGGTGGCTGAGTCAGTTAAGCATCCAACTCTTTATTTCAACTCAGGTTATGACCTCAAGGTCATGAGATGGAACCCCATGCTGGGCTCCATACTGGGTGTGGAGCTTGCTTAAAATTTTTTCCTTTTTCTCAGTCTCTCCCTCTCTGAAAAAAAAAAAAAAAAGTATCTATTTGAGAGAGAGAGAGAGAGAGAGAGAGAGAGTGGGGAGGGGCAGAAGGAGAGAGAGGAAGAGAATCTTAAGCAGGCCCCATGCTTAGTGTGAAGCCTGATGTGGGGATCAATCTCACAACTCTGAGATCATGATCAGAGTTGAAATCAAGAGTCAGATGCTTAACCAATTGTGCTACCCAGATGCTCCTAAAGGAATTTAAATAGTAAAGTGTACATCTTAAGAAACAATAGCTCCCTGGAGCACCTCGGTGGCTTAGTTGGTTGAGTGTCTGCCTTTGGCTCAGGTTGTAATCCCAGGGTCCTGGGATCTAATCCCATGCTGGGCTCCCTGCTCAGCAGGGAGTCTGCTTCTCCCTCTACCCCTCTTCCACTCATGCTCGCTCTCGCTCACTCTCTTTCAATCAAATAAATAAATAAATAAAATATTTTTTAAAAAAGAAACAATAGCTCCCTCTCCCCCCACATTTTGGGTATATTTCTAAAGACATATATGACTGGACCTCAGTTAATTACACTAGTTAAGCCTATGGTTCTGAAGTCAGATCAGCTGGATTTGAATATTGACAGTACTATTTACTACCTCTGTGATGGGAAAATTATAAATCTTCCTAAGCCTCTGTTTTCTTTTCTAGAAAATGAGGATAACAATAGTGCCTATCTTGCAGAGTTGTTAGGAGGATTCAATGAGATAACTTATAATAATCTCTTACCATGGGACCTAGAACAGAGAGAACCATAAAAGGTAGTGCTATTTGTTAGTAAAGCTTCTGATCAGAATGTGGTGCATTACTGCACTGTTTTGAACAATGGTCATCAAAATAACCATAACTGCCATTTGTTTAGTGGCTAATGTGTACTGGACATTCTACAAATAGAATTCTATTTAATCTTGTAATGGTTCAGCCTGGTGGGTATAATTCCCATTTTCCCAGTGGGAAAACTTAGAATCAGAGAGGTTAATAACTTGCACAACATCACACAGTGGGAACATGACTGAATGGCAAGTTGAACCCACATCTTTCTGGCTTTAAAATGTATTCATCCTTTCTATATCTTGCTTCTCCAAATAGAATTCTAGTCCACAGCCAAGAAACACATTGTTTAGTTAGACTGTATAATTTGATTTCACACACATGAGATGTTTCCATCAAGCTTTTTGAAGTCTCGAAAATAATACTCATACCACTCCCCAAAACACACACACACACACACACACACACACACACAACTACCATCAATGTGGGTCCTAAGGAACTACCGATCTAGATGAATCCAAATTTGTGTCCATACATAAAAATTCTCTACATAGCAGCAAAGTTAGGAAACACAAACTCAAATACTCTGTATCATTGGCTCCTTATGGTATAATTACTCTTAGAATAATCAAGATAAGCACTAGGGAAATTTTCATTCTGAGTTAGTCAAGACCACAGTGACTGGAGCACCAGCCCAACGTCTCATACCAGAAGCAAGAATACAGGTTGAAAGGGAATTGATTATTTCATGACTTCATATTTGACTTTGTATTTTTTAATACAAATCATTTTTGATTGTGACTAGGGACTGGATACATGGTTTATGAAAAGTAAGAATCGTCTACTCTAAAGCCAGATTTGTCTCTTAGAAGCTTTGGAATGCCTTTTAAAATTCTAAGTCCTATAGTCTGTGTGTTTCTGGGCATCTGCTTTTAGCATTTCAAGTTCCCTGAACTTCAAAAAAAAAAAAAAAAAAAACTGGAGAGGAGGTTTGTGGCAGCTTTTGTTGTTGTTGTTGTTTGTTGTTTTAAATGTCAGAAAAGTCAGTGGGGCTCCAAACCATGTTTCTCTGAATACACTGTCTCAGAGGCCTGCCACGGAGGATAAGATGTCTGGAGCTGGTGTCATTTAAAGCTTTTGAAAACAAGTAGCTATTTAATATACAGATGAGATGAAAATTTGAAATTATTCATTAACCCAAAAGAAGGTACACTCTGAATATTAAAGTGATGGAGTTTCTATGTGGCCAAATACAGCCTCTCTCCCTGATGGATTAAGCAAGTATTTTATGAAAGCTGTGTGGACACATGACAGCAATGTTGGTCCTCAGCAGCTACTGGGGGTTCTTTAACTCATAAAGAAAGAAAATGAGAGTAAAAGAAAGAAATCAGGGGGTAGCCCAGTCAGGGTATATGTAAGCCAAGCCACCTGAACCTTCACCAATTAGAGAACAGAATTGGGGCTTTAATTGTAAAATACTCATGACAAGCATAATTGTAAAAATCATTTGCCAGGAAAATTTACCTCTGGAACGTAAGTCCTGGGCCTACAATAGATGCCCTCCTATCCCTAAAGGAAGCCAATCAGGAAACACTGGTCAAGGAGAAAGAAGGTCTTTGCTGAGCACTTGGCCCACAGAACCATGCATAACACAACTCCAGGACATTGTTCTTTCCTGCCTGAAGGAGCTTAAGATATTGTGGATAGTTCCAAAAGCAGGAAAAGAGAAGACAATTCCACACCGCAATATGTAGTGAGGACAGAAACACCCAAGTAGGGAAGAAACACCAAGGCAACATCCTCTAGCATAACCTGAAGAAATGGGCTTTGCTCTCTGCAGCCCTCACCTGTCAGTATCTGACTTTGTTTGAGAGAGCTTCCCCCATCTCCTGAAAATTCTCCAGGCCTTCAGTTGTGGTCTTACTCCCACCCTGATAACCATTTTCCCATCTCTTTGTCCTCTTCTAAAAGGTTTCCTATCTCCTTCCTTGCTCCCACTTCTCAAAAGTCATCCCTACCAGGTTCATTTACCTATTCTACAAACTCGCATTGCTTATTTTTCTGTTCTTCAGTGAAGAAAGAGTAAATTGGTCTACTGAGATGAGGAGAGACAAAAGTTAACACCAGTCCCAGTAGATAAGGGCTAAATAGAGATGTGCAGTGTCTGTTCTGGAAACACATAGGAGAAAGCTTCATTCAGCCTTAGCAGCTAGGGAAAGCTTTCCGAAGGGCAACCCTACACTAAGTTCTGAAAGACTGATAAGAAGTGCTGAGGAGTGAGGAATTGGGGAGCTCCTGAGTGAGGTGAGGTCATTCCAGACAGAAGCAACAATGTGCTTCTTGCCCAGCAGAGAGTCCTATGCCCCTTGGATGTGATATCATGATTGTCCCAATAAACAGGCATGCATCTGTCATTCACATTTCACATTTTTTTAAAGATTTATTTATTTATTCATGATAGACATAGAGATAGAGATAGAGAGGCAGAGACACAGGCAGAGGGAGAAGCAGACTCCGGGACTCGATCCCGGGACTCCAGGATCGCACCCTGGGCCAAAGGCAGGCGCCAAACCGCTGAGCCACCCAGGGATCCCCCATTTCACATTTTATAATCAAGTTATATTGGTGAAGTGGCAGGTATTCGTTAATTTATTCAAAAAATATTTACAGAGCGTGTAGTATATAGTGGACAATGTGCTAAGTGCTGAAAGCAAAAGGAGATGTTTTTGTCATGGCTGGTGAAAGAACTCATGCCTAAGTCCATAAATGTAAATATTTGAAATGATTTACAAATCATTTCGATGAGTGACTCGGTGGTTGAACGTCTGCCTTTGGCTCAGGTGGTGATTCCAGAGTTCCGGGATTGAGTCCTACATCGGGCTCTCCCAGAGGGAGCCTGCTTCTTCCTCTGCTTAAGTCTCTGCCTCTCTCTGTATTTCTCATGAATAAATAAAATATTTTAAAAAATGAGTGAAGGAAATCTGAAAAGTGGAATAAGACGGGAAAATTAGAGGTAAGAGGAGTTATTATTAGGGAAAAAGTAGGAGAATTCTCTGGGTATAAGGACTGGTGTTTTCACAGATACTGAAATAAGGCAAGAAGAAGGAGACAGAAGCAGGGACTCAAAACATTGTTCTCCTGGGACAAAAGAGGCAAAGGGGTCAGGGATAATGTTGAGAGAGTTCTTTGTGCGATCAGAAAGAGATGCACAGGAGCACACGTTGATTCTAAGGATAGCCTAGAAATGAAACGTAAGGAAATCTCAAAGATCCTAAATTCAACCAAAAAGCCAAGACTTACATCAGCATTTGCAGCTATGTGATTTCATACTCTGAAATGAAATCTAAAGCATATTGAAGGCATAACTCTTGGGAGCAACCCAGCACCTAAGCAGCTGTAACATTTCCTAAGTTTTTTGTAACATAAGATAAAATGGTGTGCCTAAGGCACTGAGTTAAATGTCATATCCAGGATAAAAGCTGGATTCTCATTCTTTAGCCACCAAGCCATGTCTTTTTTTTTTTTTTTTTTTTCAAATAGATTGTGCTTTTATCCTTCTTGACTCATTGGACCAGATAGTCATCTCTTCCACAATATGGGAACTATTCTCAGAGAATCGTAGGTTGAAAATCTGGCCTCAGAGAACAGCTCATCGTGTTCTTGGGCGAGCATAATGAACAGCATGGATTCGTTTGCAGAGGTTTTCAGGGAAGAATTGAGAGATCAAAGGGCTAAGTTTGGGTCTGTCACATTTCCTTTTCCTCACTGTTTAAATTGAAAAGTATCTAGTAAACACATCAAGTGCTTCTTAGGGTCAGGGCAAGGCAAACTGACCCATGAAGTCCTTCCCTTCTGGACTTGCAGTCTATAGAGATGACACTAGCCTACTCAGACAATAGAACAGATGAATGAAGAGAAAATTATGTAGTCATGTGAAGACACAAGGCAGAGAGTGGGTGCTCGCATCTAAAGTCCTTAGTAGCAGCTTAGATCATCTGTCTTTAAGAGCCTGCCTGGAGATCCCTGCTTCCTCCGTGTCTCAGCATTTAAGGGGCATCCATATGGAAAGCACTGAGTGCCACAAGGAAAACCATGGGGACCTATTTTAACCTGCTGGCTAACATATATGCCTCAGGGCCTGTGCCATTGCCCTAGAATCAGACCTTAGCTTTCTGAGCTATTTCAAATCCATACCTCTAGTTATAACATCAGTGGAAATGTTCTCATTTAATCAGAGGTGGCCTGAGGCTACAGGCTGCAGATTTGTTTTAATTCTTCCCTTCAAAACATATGTAAGATTCTCAGAAATGATCTGCAGAGAATATGATGAATTTCAAGAGAGAGAAAAAGGTTTAAGAGGAAAATCTGTGTTATGCATGCTCACATTTAACAGGGGACTTTAAACAAGCTAATATATTAGAATGTTGCAAAACAGTATAGCATACAAGAACAAGAAAGAGGAAGGCAGACTATAGAACCCCAACATTCTTCAGACTACTCTGTACCTCCCCAAGAGACACAGAATGAAATTGAAGGTGGAGGAGACAGCATCAATAGCTGTTCAACTTATTCTTTCTGCACACCAAACATCTTAATATTCTGCACACTTAACATCTTAATATATAACATCTTAATATATACAAAATAGAGGAATAAAAACAATCCTGAAAAAAATAGGGAGTGGAAATTTTAATTTTTTTTAAATGACTTCAATAAAGAGAATGAACTTGCATTTATAATTTAAACATTTAATTTTAATTTTTTATCCTCAAAATCACCGTTGGGGTAGGTTATAGTAAACTGATTTTACAGAAAAGGAAGCTGAGCCTCTGGAAGTTAACTTGACTGAAGTCTGACTCAGCAGTTTTGCTTCCAGTTTCCTATTCTACCAAGAGAAATACTGGTACATGTGCAGAAAGACATATGTACAAGGATGCTTATGGCAACATTATTATATAAAAAAATAAAATAAATTTCCATCTCTAAGAAAGTGATTAATGGGGGCACCTCGGGTGGCTGAGCGGTTTAGCGCCGCCTTCAGCCCAACGTGTGATCCTGGAGCCCCAGGATCGTGTCCCATGTCCGGCTCCCTGCCTGGAGCCTGCCTCTCCCTCTGCCTGTCTCTGCCTCTCTTTCTCTCTCTGTGTGTCTCTCATGAATAAATAAAAATAAAATCTTAAAAAAAAGTGATTAGTGGCATGTTATAATTATTAATTAATGGCATATCTTAGGAATACCATTTAGCTATACATTTTTTAATGCAGCAAATGTACTTGTAATGAATTAGAAAGCACTTTAAGTCATACTAAGGAAAAAAATTGCTGAACAATATGTTTAGTATTATTCCATTGATGTTAAAGATTTTTTCTTTATATATTTTTATCTGTACATACATGTATACAGATGCTTATAAAAACTATAAAAGAATACATGCCAAAATTTCAATATAAAGGCAAAATGCAGAGCCTCTTTCAACCAATATCACCAATATCACCTGAAGTTCCCCTTCTTTTCCCAGAAAAAGCCATTTCCTATATTTATTTCTATATTGTTTGAATTTTTTTCAATGAGGATATATTCATGATTCCTTGTATAATTATTAAACAAAAGTTTGTTTTTTAAAACCATATGATCCTTTGTAAATATAACATGCTGCTATGATATTACTTTTGCACAAGAAACATCTGCTACTCTGCAAAAGCCTGGAAATAAATTGGCCTTTCTTTTTTGCCTTTTTCTTATGTCAGCAATAAGCAGCAATTCCCATGGGACCCTTAGCAAAACAGATTACCCTGCATGCTTGCTTCTGAGGGATGGAGAGACTTAGTATGCAGACTAGAGACATGGACAGAATTGCTGGGTCACCTGCAAACAGTATTTAACATCTGTAAGCAATGTAAGGTCTCATTCTATGATATCTTCAACAGCAGCTGGCCTGTCAGTGTCAAAATTATATTTAATGCAAGTCTGCCTCACCAGTCTAGACATAGGAAGGAACAGATGAGCAGGATCCTTAAGCAGATTTCATATCCTGAACTGAAATAATGTCACCATTAAAAGGCAGAGCTGAAGAAACGCCAAAAGGACACATTGAAGTCATTAGCAGAACTAGCAGGAAGTAATCTCTATCTGAATGAATAACATGAAGAAAACCTATTCCTGTGCAGATTTTAATGAATGCCAAAATTCTGTCCCTCATGTTTCTTACTTGATTCCCCCACCACTATGCAAATAGTATAGGCAGTGATGATATTTCCTCAGGAGAGGAAACTGGGACCCAGAAAGGAAAGGCGATTGACTTCAGAACGTGGTCAGTTAGCCACCCCTCATGTGATTTCTGGGCACAGCAGTTACATACCCTGAAAGGCAGAGCCCCAAACACATACCAATCTCAGGTAGGCATTAAAGAAGCCAAAGGATCCCTTTCCTGGCAGGCTCAGCAGCCTTAGAGCATTCCTCTCAATCCTACTCAGCATTCTTTTAATAACACCTTCAGTGTTGCCATCCATAGACCAGGACCAGAAATGTGGATGTCCATGTCCATGCAATCACAGACATAATACATCTTCCTGGTGAGCCTAATATTTTAACTAGGACATGCTCTTAGACTCCCCTCCCACTTTCTCCCTTTCTTTTAGGTAATTCTGCTTTAGAAAAAAATCTCAAAACCTTACTGAGGACAATTGTAATTTGGAAGGTTTTTTTCACTTAAGTGAAATTTTGTTTCCATTTGGAAGTACAGCTTTTGATATAATATTATGTACTCTTAAATTAATAATAAAAGAACATCCAGAAAGATAGGCTGATGGCAGAATGCCCAAATTAACTTAAGAGAAATACAAGCCAACTGACAAAAGGGATAGTGGGCAGCAGAGGGAAGGACAGAAAACCAAACAGACATAGCAGACAGCATGGAAACAGTTCTGCTTTTCTAAACTAACCACCGGTTTTGTGATCATGACGAGCATGGAGGGTGATGATGATTTTATTCCACACAATATAGAAGCTCCTCTTCTTAGTGGTCTGTTCTCAGTGTTAACCATCCAGGAAGACACAGACAAGGTTTGCAGAGTGCCATGAAATCATACTTCTGGATCCAGCAAGAGTTTCATTTGCCGCATCTGTGCCTTCACTCTCATTTTCTACCTGTGTGACCTTACTTCAATCATTTACTTTTTTGAACCTCTTCCATATCTATACAATGGAGAACATCACTCTGCCCAACTCACAAAGCTGTTATAAAGATACAAATGCTTTCTGTGCAGTAAAGCACAACACAAATGAAGAATTCTGATTCATATAGCACTCACCTTGTATATGAGAGAAATATTAAACTAGTTTAATCAGAGTTAAACACACAGAGCTGAGAGATAACCAGGACATTAGTAAGATGGAAAGCTAAGACTATTTAGAGAGCAAAAACAGGACAGAGTAGTGATATGGATAGATAGGGTACTTCTTTTTTTAATTTTATTTTACTCTTATTGACACAAAAGCAATAGTATTTATTAAAGCTATAAATTGAGAATCAAACACTATATAGATGGTTTGTGTACTTCAGTCTTAGTATGAATCATGATGTGATAAACAATGCTGTTAAATACCATATGGCTATTTTTAAAAGTTGGTTGTTCTTTCACTCAACGAACTTTTTTTTTTTCACTCAACAAATTTTTACTGAGGACCTACCAAGCACTGGACCTCTGCTAGGCTATATTGGGATAAAAACTGTAAAAGAGAAAGAAGAAAGAAAGAAAGAAAGAAAGAAAGAAAGAAAGAAAGAAAGAAAGAAAGAAAGAAAGAAAGAAAGAAGAAAGAAAGAAAGAAAGAAAGAAAGAAAGAAAGAAAGAAAGAAAGAAAAAAGAAAGAAAAAGAAAGAAAGAAAGAAAGAAAGAAAGAAAGAAAGAAGAAAGAAAGAAAGAAAGAAAGAAAGAAAGAAAGAAAGAAAGAAAGAAAGAAAGAGAGATAATAGTGGAGGGTGTTGGTAGAGGTCAGGGGAGGACATTTTTTAAAAATAAAAGTGGTCAGGGGAGACTGCCTAGAAGAAACAGTATTTGAGCTGAGAGCTGAAGAATGAAAATGCACCTTTGCAGAACTGAGGGTAGAACATTTCAGGCAGAGAGAACAGCAAATTTAGAAGGCATGAGGTTAGGAAAGGACTTCACATAGTTGAGAAACAGAAAGGGGCTCAGTGTGGCTGGAGTCTAGTTGCAGCATATAATCATTTTGTAAGGGACAGTTTTGTGGCTATCTCACAGATGCCATGAAAATTTCAATAGCAATCATACTGCACTGTGAAAGACATAGAAATGTTTTGTCCTATCATGAACAATGGGGGCCTAGGGATTTGTTCTCCCACCCACAGAGACAGACACTGATGAATGGGTTCATCTGGAGCACAGCACTCTACATTATATGCATTAGCCCACATTTATCACTGTTAAAGCAGCTGATATCCTGTATTTTCTGTACAGATCAAAATAGCATCAACTGAAAAGAGAAAGTGAATATATCTTTCATTTACTGTTATAAGAGACTCTCTGGCCAATGAAATATCCTCCACTTATCACAGTTTTGCATAAGGTGCCATTTTTACTTAATAAGATAGAAGAGTAATTATATATAATTTTAAAAGAATACCTCAGAGGATTGCTATGACAGCTTCTAAAAACCCTTTGGAGTTAAATCAGGCTATGAACAAATATTTAATTTGTTTCTACTATACCATGTATTGTGGAAAATGCAAAGTAACAAAAGACAAAGCTACTCCCTTGAGGAATTTATGACTTACCTGTGGAGAACAGATGAAACTTAGCAAGAAAATAGAAACTTAGCAAGAAATTGTAGTTCATGAAACACAGTGTGCTTTTGTATAGCTTAGACTGCTGTAGGAGTAGAGGGAAAAAACTAATCATTTGGGGTTGATGTTAATCACATTAAGTTTCATTATGCCTGGTATATGGAAGATAATCAATAAATGCCTTGTTGAATAAATAAGTGAGGCATATATGAGTTTTGTTCACAAGGATATGTGGAAAATTAATTAGCAATGAGAAATGGAGGATCTCAAGGCAAGGTGACCAGAATGATCTTGTGCACGGGTGGGAATAAATATGACATATAGAGAAACAATACAAAGGTAGGCTGTGTGAAAATAAATTGTACCAGTTGACATGGGACTTTGATAAGCAAAATTAAAATTTTGGATTTGATTCAAGAAGAAGTTTTAGGTTCCTGAGAAATAGAGGAACATGATTAAAACATTGTTTGAGGAAAACTACTCTAATAGTTGTGTTCAAGGGAAAAGAAACAGAAACCAAAAGGTCTAACTACAAATTACATAGACATTTTTAGAATAACACAGTATAAAAAATAAACCCATAAATACCTAAAGTAATACATAAATTAAAGACTCTGTGCATGCCTATATGATAATAGAAGGTGAATGATGAGGTTATCAGAATCTGTTGTTACACATTTGGAAAATTAAAGGTGTGCCCCTCTGTTTGAAATGCTCCCTTGCTGTGGCTTGCATATACACATGCCATGTACAATCCTGCTTGAGGACATTTACTCTTGCTGTTCTTCTACCTGAAACGTCCTTCCCCAAATATCTTAATGGCTTACTCCTTCACTTCCTTCAATCCTCTATTCAAATGTCACTTCCTCAGTAGGCCTTTCTAGACCACACTACTAGAAATTGCAGCCATCTGGAACTCTCTGCTTCCCCTTTTGGTTTTATTATAATCTCACACTGTATATATTTAATTTATTTGTTTAATATTTATTTGTTGACCATTTCCTCTGATTAGAATATATATTTTTATGAAGTGAGGGACTTTCATCTGTTTTGTTCATTATTTTATCTCCAATGTCTGGAACATAGTAAAGAATCAATAAATAGTTTTTGGATGAATCAGTCTCAAACATGTCTTCTATTTTGATGGAGGCTTCAAAAAATAGAATCAATCCTTCTGGTATACTCAATTGTAATAAAAAGCTATTGCCAGACTTATGATTCAGAGAAGCTATCACATCAAAGCACATGATATCCTTTTAATACTAGACAATAAACTGATACTCAGTATAAGTTGACAGACAGCCTGAGCTGTCTTAAATGAAATGAATTAAGCAGGCAAGTGTAACTTGCATTCCTGACTAGAGAATAATTGATTTTAGAAATAAAAGCCTCTGTCTCTCTCTTTCTCTCTCTCTCTTTAAAAAAAGTTTTAAGTTGTTTAGGGCTAGCATTTTGAGCATTTTGTGAATGCAAAAATGCTCAGTGTCTCACTTACTAGTGTCAATTCTTAACTCCTTAACATGTTGGAAGAAATGAGCTTTCATTTCATAACTATAAAATCATGGCAGCATTGCACTGACCTGTCAGTCAATTAGAAACAATCCTTGAAAGCTCCCACAGAGGTCATTGTCCAGTGATTTTTAAGACACTGGAAAATTCAAGTGAGAAGACAACAAAGTAACATCTTTAAAGTGCTAAAAGAAGAAAGAATGGCCAACATAGAGTTTTATACTCAGCAAGAATACCTTTCAAAAACTGAAGGCAAAATAAAGTCTTCTTCAAACTTGAAAGATGAATGAATTCATCCTTGGCACACCCACATTATTATTCAGAAGGAAAATGATACTAGATTGAAATTAAATGTACACAAAGGAATGAAGAACACTAGAAATGGTAACTACAGAGTAAATATATGTTTTTTTTCTTATTATTTAAATATTCTTAAAGAAAATTGGCTTTCTAAATAAAAATAATAAGGAGGCAGTGCAAGGTTAATATATATAATTTAAAAATGTATAACAACAATACACAAAGTATAGGTGGGAAATGAAGCATATATAGTAAGTCTCTTTTACTATTGTGATTAGTCATATAATCTTACATGAGGCTAGAATGTGACAAGTAGACTGTGTATACTATAGGTTATAAGGAAACAACTAGAAAAACAAAACAAAAACGAAGAGTAACCACTACTAAGACAATGGAGAGAAAATTAAATAATAAAAGTATAAACTATTAATCCAAAAAAGGAAAGAAAAAGAGAAAAAACAGCAGATAAAACAAACAGAAAATAAATAGCAAAATAATAGATGCACTCCTAATCAAATCTATAATAACATTATTAAATGGAAATGGTCTGAACATCCCAACTAAGCTACCAAGATTACCAAAATAAGAAAGCAAGACCTCACTATATGTTGTTTACCAGAAAAATGCTTTAAATATATAGAAACAGATAAGTTAAAAGCAAAAGAATGTGAAAAGACATATTATTTTATACTAATCAAATGAAACCTAGGGTGGCTACAGTAATATCAGATAAAGTAGATTTTGCAGCAAAAAAACAAAAACAAAAACAAAACAAAACAAAAACAAAACAAAACAAAAAACAAAACAAAACAAAAAAAAGTAGATTTTGGAACAAAGAACATTATCAGAAATAAAGATGGTCTCTTCATAAAAAACAAATGATCAATTCATTAAGATAACATAAAAATCCTAAATGTCTATGTACCTAATAACAGAACTCCAAAATACATGAACTGATAGAACTGGAAGGAGAATTGAAGAAATTCACAGTTATAGTTGGAGATGAAAGCAACAAAACAAGAAAAAAATCAACAAAACCACAAGATTCTTCTAGAAGACCAATAAAATTGATGAATGCTTAGCCAAATTTATCAGGAAAAAAAGAAGACAACAAATTACTAATATAGGAATAAGAATGGTGACATCACTACAGATTCTACAGATACTAAAAGGATAATAGAAGAATATTTGGGGTTTTAAAATTCTTTAAGTATTTTATTTTAATTACAATTAACATACAATATTATATTAGTTTTAGGTGTACAATAAAGTGACTCAACTAGAAGAATATTTTGTACAAATTTGTGCTAATAAATTTAACAATTTAGATAAAATTGACAAATCTCTTGAAAGACACAAACCTTCAAGGTTTATTCAAGAATAAACAACATGAATGGCTCAATATCTATTAGAGAAATTCAATTTATAATTTAAAACCACCCCACAAAGAAAGCTTTAGGCCTTGATAGTTTCACTGGTAAATTCCACCAAACCTTTAAAGAAGAAATAATATCAATTCTGCACAATATTTTTTTTCAAATTTGAGGATAAACTACTTCCCAACTCATTTTATAAGGCCAGCATTACCCTAATACCAATCTCAGGCAAAGAATTATAAAACAATAACAACACCAAAAAAAAAAAAAACACTCATGAACACAAATACAAAAATTCTAAACAAAATATAGCAAGTGAAATTTATTAAAAATACACTATGACCAGGTGGGGTGTATTTTAACATTCAAAATCAATGTAATTCATATATTTATAAACTAAGGGTACTTGAGTGGCCCAGTCAGAATATGACTTCAGCTCAGGTTATGATCTCAGGGTTGTGAGATCAAGCCTCACTTCAGATTGTGCTGGGTGTGGAGCATGCTTAAGATTCTCTCTCTCCCTCTCCCTCTGCTCCTCACTCCCCCTTTAATAAGCAAACTAGCTAAAAGAAAAAAAAAATCACATGATTATTTTAATAGATGCATATAAACATTTTGCAAAATTCAACATCCATTCCTGATAAAACTCTCAGGAAACTAAGAATGGAAAGGAATTTTCTCATTAAAAGGGGCATTTGTGAAAAATGTATAACTAGTAACATATTAATGGAGAAAAACTATTTTCCCCTTAAGATTAAGAATAAGACAAACATTCTACTCTCATCACTTCTACTTTGAACTGAATGTTCTAGTCATTGCACTAATACAAGCAAAAGAAATAAAAGGCATCAAGATTGGAAAGGAAGAATTAACCTATTTTGATTTGCAGAAACATGAATATGTAGAAAACCTAATGGAGTGTCTAAACAGTCTTGCAGGATATAGGATCAATTTACAACAACTAAATATATATCTAGTCTAGCAATGAATAATCCAAAATTGAAATAAAAAATACAAAGCTATTTACAGTTGCACCAAAAAATATTTAAGATAAATTTGCCAAAGAATATGAATGACACTGAGAACTACAAAGTATTACTAAAAGAAAATAAAGAAGACCAAAATAAATGGAATGATACTGTATCTATGTATCAGGAGGTTAAATTTTAAGATGTATATTCTTAATAATAATTATATATATTGATATATTAAGTTGATTGGCATATAAAGTCAACACAATTAACAATAAAAATCTCAGGAGGGTTTTTAGAAATAGAAATTGACATACTTTCTAAAATTCATGTGGAAATGCAAATGACCGAGAATAATCAATAATGTTGAAGAGCAAAGTTGGAGAGCTAACAGCACAAGATTTCAAGAATATTATAAAGCTACAGTTATCGGAACAGCATGGTTTTGGCACAGGCAAATCAATGAAACAGAATAGAATCCAGAAATAAATCCATACACATATATAAAACTGATTTTTTTTTACGAAGTTTCAAAACCAATGCAGTAGAGAATGAATAGTCTTTCAACAAATGGTGCTGGGAAAATTGGATATCCAAATTAAAAAAAAAACAACAACTTGGATCTGTATTTTGCACCATATACAAAAATTAATATAAAATGTGTCATAGGTTTAAATGTAAAATCTAAAACCTAAAAATTTCTAGAAAATGCATTAAGAGAAAATATTTTCAAGTTTAAGTCAGCAATGATTTCTTAGAACAATAAAAACATAATCTATTAAAAATCTTCTTTAATTGGGCTTTTTGCAAATTAAAAACTTCTGTTCTTTAAAAGGTGCATTAAGAAATGAAAAGACATTTAATTAGCTAAGATAAGTTTTTGAAGACCATATTGGATAAAGTACTTATATCAGAGTAAAGAACTCTCAAAACTTAACAATAAGAAAATAACCCAGAAAGTAATGGGGAAAAGATCCAAATAGACACTTCATCAAAGATATACAAATGGTAGGTAAATACATGAAAAGGTGCTCAGCACCATCATTCATTAGGTTAAATGCAAATTAAAGCCACAATGAGATACCATTGCATATCTATTAGAATGACCAAAGTTAAAAAGATTGGAAACACCAACTAAAGTGAGAATGTGAAGAGATTGGAAGTCTCATAAACAGCAAGTAAAAAACAGATTGCCAATTTCTTTGAAATTTAAGTATATATCTATTACATGGTGTTGCCATTCCAGTCCTAGACTTTTACTCAAGAGAAAACATCTGTCCATTCAATAACTTGTGCATGAACATGAATGTTCATGGCTTTATATGTAATAGACACTGGAAAAAGTCCAGGTGTCCATCAATAGGTGAAGAGATGAACTGTGGTAAATCCATACAGTGGAATACTACTCTGCCATAAAATAAATTAACCCTTGACATATATTACAACATGGATGAATCTAAAAATAGAACCCAGATCCCCCCCTAAAAAGTATATCCATTATTATTCCATTTACATAAAATTCTAAAAGACATAAACTAACCTTTAACTTATTAAGCAGATTAGTGGTGGCCTGAAGATAGGGGAAGAGGATGGAAGGATTTAAAAAGATTACAAAGGGTGGCTCGCTGCCTTCAGCCCAAGGTGTGATCCTGGAAAAGGATCAAGCCCCACATCAGACTCCCTACATGGAGCCTGCTTCTCCCTCTGCCTGAGTCTCTGCCTCTCTGTGTCTCTCATGAACAAATAAATAAAATATTAAAACAAAACAAAAAGATTACAAGGGAACTTTTAGAGGTGATGCATATATTCATTATCTTAATTAGGTCATATTTTCATGTGTGTATTCATACGTCAAAACTTACCAAATTATATATATGTTTAAGTATGTGTCATTTATTGTGTGCCTATTATACTTCAATAAAATTGTTTTGCAAAAGTTAGTTCCTCAGTTACACAACCCATATTGCAAGCTCTCAGTAGTTACATGTAGCTAGTAGTTTCCATATTAGTGCTGATGTAGAATGTTTTCAGTGCGGCAGAAGGTTCATTTGGATCGTGCTCCCCTAGGATCTTGGAAGAGTATAGCAGGTAAAGAAGGGAACCTGAGAAGAGGGAAATCCATATCTGCAAACAGAGGTTGTACAGCTTGGCAACCTTATGTAACTCAGCTGAGTAACATGAGTTATGGTAAGTCAGCTTCAGGACTTCTGGTTTCTTCTATAATTTCTTAGAACCCACAAATCAACATTCATAACAAATACTCTTGGTCTCTCAGTAGCTAAAAGTACAGCTATCACAACCACTGCAGAACTAACTAGGCAAGATTTATTTAAGTAAAACTCCATTACTTCAAAGGTTATAAGATGGGTACAGGAAGAATGTAGGATCCTGAGATCTAAGGAGAGAATTAAACTCCACGAATTGACAGTCTTAGAAGATACAGCTTAAGAAACTGTTGCCATTAGCACTGTAATTGTATACTGGCAGGAAAACACTCACACACTACCTAAACAAAATTCCCAAGTTTCAAAGACTTCCTGCCACGTAGCACTTAGCAACAAACTGACATGCTGAAAGACCAGGAATAGCCCAGTCTTTCGATGTATAAGTGATAAATCTGGATTTCTGGATTTATCATTTTGACATATAGTTTCCTTCCTTTCTTCAGTCTCTTGTACAGATATGCTTTTTTGCTTGTCAGCATTTTTTCCTGTTACACCCAACCATGGAAAGTTTCACTGAAACATTGCTACTTAAGGTCTCTTGTTATCACTTAAGGTCTGAGAGGTGTAGAATTATGTAAACATTTATTTATTCCCTGTCAGAGTGCAACCTTCTCCCTGAACACTAGTGCCTTTAGATCCCCCAAATCACTGCTGTTTGTATACCTTACCATGGCTTCTGCTCTCAACCTGATCAACCCAAGAGCTAAATCACCACCAATCCTTTGAGAAAGAAGGAAGGATAAATGATACCTCTAGCTCTAATATGTCCTTCTCAGAAAAAATGCTCACTCTCATTAATCAGCAGTAAACATATTTGGTGTGAGAAGTGATGTGGTATATAAGGGACAAGGTGAAAGAAGGCAGACAAGAACAAGATAATTGCAATTTCTGTCCTAATTAACAGAGATAATAAACTTCAAAATTAAAGTTCTCAGGTTGACTTAAAGCTCTGAGTCATTAGATAAGAATTCAATTAAAGATGAGTTCTGTTCCTAAATTTAATGAGGAGATGCCAGTGGTGCTAGATTTTGCTACATTTCATTTCTTGGGAATGTGGATGTGAGAGAACATGAATGTATTTCTTGTCTCTTCAGATTGGATTAAAATGCTGCAAACTTGCCTGTATGTTAATGGAAGGGAGAATGTTCTTTGACCCTGTCAACTGAGGTGAAAGTTTTCTCCCTCTCAGAGAGACATAGAAAACGTTAATATATTTTTAACAAATTATTTAAAATTTAATACTCAGAGTATTTCTGAATCTTATTACACTGAAAAGTAGATTCAAATTTTTACTCTGAAACTTAACTACTTTCAGCAATAGTGTAATACACATTTTTACTCTGAAACTTAATTACTTTCAGCAATAGTGTAATACACATAATAGTTCCTGAGATGTCTGAGGTAAAACTTTTTAAAATACATGTAACTAACCTTGATATTTACTATGTGATAGGCATTGTTCCAAACACTATTAATTTACTAAATTCTTATATTATTATTATGATGATGATTATTATATTTTCATTTTAATAATGAGAGAACTGAGGCACAGCAGGTTAAATGATTTGTCCAAAATCACGCAGATAATGGGTGGTACAGCCAGGATAAATTAAATTCTAGTGCCAGCTAATCTCTTTTAAAAATCTAAAATTGACTAAAATTGATATTAAGCTTCAGGTATATTTTATTCTGAACCACTTGGAACATTACACCATTTCCCATGACTTTTCCAGAAGTCCAACTTTAAAAATCCAAGCATTTTTTGTTCAAATACTTGAAAAAAAAATGTACAATGGAGCCAAAGTTTTTTTTTCTCAGATGTTTACATTACTGTCAATTAAAAATTTAAGAATATAAGTGATAAAAATATCACATATAGAAAATGATTTCATTTTAGTTCAGAAAAAAAATCACTGAGCATGCAAAAAAGACTGGAAATACTCTACAACCTTAAGTAGTATATTAAGATGGTGGGACTATTATTGATAATTTCCCATGTTCTGAAATTAATGTATACATTTAAAATAAGTTTAAAATATTTAAACCCTTAAAGGACCCTCTAAACTTTTTGGAAACTTTTTTTATTCTACCTAAAATGTTTTTTAAAATCAGATATTTGCTGGAAAGAAGAAATCTTTGACCAATAGATTCAGAAAACAGTGGAAAGAATCATAAAAATTCTTGGGTGGGGGAGGACTACATAGTTGGTTAAATGACTAACTCTTGATTTCAGCTCAGGTCATGATCTCAGACTGTGAGATCGAGCCCTGAGTGGGGCTCTATGCTGAGTGTGGAACCTGCTTGCTTAAGATTCTCTCTCTCCTTCTCCCTCTGTCTCTCTCTCGCTCTCCCCCTCTCCCACCCCCCAAAAATTTTGAGGAGACCTGCTCTTCAGGAAATACTCTTGAAGAGGATTCAAGACTCTTTCATGTGGTCCTATCAGAACTGAGACATTCTTTTCTACTATTACAGTTATCTTCCAATGGGTCTGGACATCAACCAGGGAGAGTCATTTACATGTGAAACAATTAATAGGAGAAGAGAAATCGCCCCACTGCAGACTAAACCTGGACTTCACCTTTTACTCACCATTTGCTCCACTGACATAAGCTTCTCACAGTTCCCCAAATAAACTATGCCTTATACACATACTTTTTTTCTTTCTTTAAAGTACCTTGTGTCCTCTCTCATCTCTACCTTGAATTTTTCTCATCTTCAGAGCCCCCATCGCATGTCACCTCAACCTACGTGAAGTCTTTTCTGATTGCTCAAGACAAAGTTACTCATATCCACATTTTGGAACCGTCTGGGTCCAAGACCCAGCAAGATCCCAGGAGACAATATACTAGAGGGAAACAGAATACATACAAGATAGTGGGAATCCATGGGCCCAAATCTAGCTAGAACAGAGAAATCAAGAGAAAATATGTCTGGAAACCAAATAGCAGTAATGCCAAAGTCTCTATTAGACAGTCCTAAGAGAAGTGTAGAGGTTGTAGGAACGGGGGTCAAAATGGGAGCAGGAATAGGTGAAAAGGGAAGGTCAGTTCATTTCACACACACACACACACACACACACACACACACACTATATCATGAATATTAATTACTTAGACTCTTCAACAGATTCTGATGTGTCACTGACCTTAAAGCCAAGGCCTTGGATTGTTGTTACCTGAACCCCTGATACTGTGCCTGACATCTGAGTCTCTGGATCTGACTTTGCTTCCCTAAGTCAGAAAAGCTGCCTCCACCTCCTTTAGCAAGTCTCCCTGGACTGGACCTGGGCCTAGACCAGCTTACTGTTTGAAGGATGCTTAGCCAGTCCCCCTCTGGACCACCTGTGACTGATTTTGTCCAGGATCCTGGTTTATTCCTTGAGAAAAAAATAATACATAATGTCTGAACGATTTCTATAAACAGTGTGAAATAAATACATAAAAGAAATAAATCCAGAAGATTCCAAAAATATTTTTGAAGAAGTAAAAATATGTAATCCTCCAGTGACCAAGTTCTGTCACCATGACCAAAATATCTTGCCACTATTCTTGACTCTCCATCTGCTTTGCTATCATCTTTTCTTCAAGGCAGTGTTGCAATAACTTACCAACTAGTCGTCCCACCTCCAGTTTGACCTTCTGATCCAAGGGTCTGATAATTCAGATGTTTATGGAGAAGAAAGAAGAGGCACAAATGAGTGACCAGGGATGAGTATAATTACATATGCAAACACAGTACAAGTGGTGGGTTGGGGCCAGGGAGAAAGCACTTGTGCCATATATAAGGGGACCCACTCCTCAGCTATAACTTATAGTTTTCTTCCAGAAATGCAAGCCAGTCTTTCTAGAATACCCTATTAAAAAAAAAAAAAAGACAAAAATTCTGACTTTTATGTTAAAATAAAAAATCTGAATGTTGGTTGCCCCTCTTTCTTTTCTTGATGTAATAAATTCCTCCGTATGCCTGAGCTGTTTGAAGTTGAGTTTCTGTCATAAGCAAACCAAGAATCCTGACTAATATAGTTCTTTAATGAGTTGTTTACATGACTTCTTCCCAAACTCAACAGTGATTTCTCAGAGTCAGGGTCTGTGGCAGAGTCACTTTTATACCCGTGATGCTGCCCAGGGGCTGGCACCAAACTGGAACTAATTATTTACAAATGAATGGATAGATGAATAAATACATATTCTTTAAAGAGCTAAAAGCAGGGAATACCAATTCCAAAATGATAGGCAGGAAGAGATTAATTCCTGAAATTGTAGAAAAGGCTTACAAACAGGATTTGTGTTCCTTACTCAGGCTTCAAGTTCTTTCAAGGAAGGAGGGCCTTGCACTTGATTCCTTAAAGACTGCATACACCTTGACCCCTCATGAGAATGAGCAGTCAGCAAACACAAAATGTCAATGTGTTTAAGCAGAATGAACACAAACTCACATTTCCTTAGGGTACAAAGTAAACAGGCAGATACTGGCTGAGTCTTTTTAGATACAAGGACAAATCAAAGAAGCTTTAAGAAAGAAAACAAGACAAAAAAAGCTTTCAGGTTACTATTTTGAATAATGCCTTGGATAATAAGATGCTATTATCCACCTGCACCATTGTCAGAGGCCACTTCTATGACCAGAATTATTCTTCCATTTTGTTAACATTCATTTATTCATTGCTCACAAGGAAGTGCCTGCTGTATCAGAGGACTCTGTACAGTTTGACTTTGGACAGTTACCACCAGACATGCATAAATCCTTCCTCTGTGTGTGTGAGACATAAATATCTTCTCCATTTCCTTCCCTGAGCCCCAGTTTCTTGCACCTGACACACTAGACAAGTTGACAGCACCTCTGGAAAGGTGCTGGCACACAGCTTCTTACGGTGGGAGGGCAGTCATCAATTATCTGGTTGAAACTTCTGTCTTGAAAAGGATGAAACCGAGGCCCAGAAAAGATAGACAGCATCCACCTAAGCCTCGCAGCTAGTTAGTGGCTGTGCCTGACCCAGCCTGGCGGTTCTTGGTGTAGTCACAAACCTGAAACTCTAATTACACAGTTTAGCTGACCTTGAGGAATAAAAATGCCACTCCTCTAAAGGGCATTCAGATACATTAGCCAAATTGGAGCAGTTAATTTTCAAGTGAGCAGCTTGGGTTTTTGGGTCTTGTTATTGGGGAGTCGGGGTGGGAGAAACATCTGAACCTTAAAATGAACTGGCCTTATAACAGTCAAGTCACGGTTTCTGTTTTTCCATATTCAGTCCACACATTGCAGTGGGAGGTCGGAAGTCCCCCTGCTCTGTCTGGAGCTCAGAAGCACTCGTGACACGTGATTCCTGCCTCAGCAAAAGATTGCTTTCCGAGCTGAGATTATTGTTCAGCACACAGAGTAATAAGGATGGCTCCAGGGAGGTTTGGGAGAACTTTATGAAAGCTTTTGTTTGCATGAAACCCAGAATGGTAAGGCCCTGGAAAAGACAGGGCTTCAAAGGCACTGATGGCATCACTTTCAGGAAGGGCCAGCTCTTCTGCAGACTTGGGGCATTTCATTTTCAAAGGTGTTATGAACACTTGTGATGTAAAATGGAAGCCAGGGAAATGCTTTTGTTTGCTAAATCTTTAAGCTATTATTGCAGAAAAACAGGATTCCTACCTGCCGGCCCTGCTTGTCATTTAATTCTCATCTGTCAGTCTTTGGGGATGCCATCATGTCTTTGGGGATGCCTGGGCAGCATTTGCAATAGTAGGTACCCAAATCAATCCTCTAATGAGCGTCTGTCTTAGCTGCAGAGACATCTACAAAGATCTGTCCCTTCCTCGTGCAAGCTCGCTGTCCACCGCCGAGAAGAAAGCTGACCACTATCTCCCCAAAGCCAGGCCAGGCCTGCACAGCTCCAAGAAGAAAGTTCTTTTCTTCCATATCCCATGTTGTGGCCCTCCTCATCTTCTATCCCCCACTTACTAACATGTTGTATCAAATTTCAGGGACCTAGAGACTCAATGGCACCCCCCCAACCCCAAGTCTTCCCAACTCTCCTCCCACTACCGTGCTAATATGTCTTTCCTACATACTTTCTCTTTCAAATAACTAGTTAATCTGATTAATAAAATTGGCATCCCCCAAGCTTTTGTCATTTGTCAGCCACCCTCACAATTGTTTCGTTGTCTGTGAACCACCTGTCCTATTATTTATCTAATATTTTTATTTTTTAAAGATTTATGTATTTATGTATGTATTTATTTATTTATTTATTTATTCATGAGCAACACAGAGAGAGACACAGGCAGAGAGAGAAGCAGGCCCCCAAGGGGAGCCCGGTGTTGGACTTGATCCCAGGATCTTGGGATCATGCTCTGAGCCAAAGGCAGACAATCAACCACTGAGCCACCCAGGCATCCCCCTAATATTTTTATTTAAATGGACTCACTCTTAAATATAAATAATTTCTTCAACCAGTTTTATCTGTGAAATTGCAGGTTTGATGTGCTATTTCAATATATATTAGGAAGACTATGTATGTAGAACTATTTTTTAATATATAGAACTATTAAAATAAAAAATATTGAATAAAAATATCCTGGCAGCCTGGGTGGCTCAGTGGTTTAGCACTGCCTTCAGCCCAGGGCCTAATCCTGTAGACCTGTGATCACGTCCCACGTCGGGGTCCCTGCATGGAGCCTGCTTCTGCCTTGGCCTGTGTCTCTGCCTCTCTCTCTCTCTGTGTCTCACATGAATAAATAAATAAAATCTTAAAAAAAAATTTATATATATATATATATATATATATATATATATATATATATATATATAATCTCCCTTAGGATACTTTTCTTTATGTAGGTATCAGCTTAAAAACAAGAATAAGTAAATAAAGCTAGAAGTTTGTTTGTTTTTAATGAAAAGCTATTCCCTATCCAGTGTTAAGTAGGGCTTCTCAAATTGCAGTAAGCATCGGTGACCTGGAGAGCTTGGTGAAACACAGACCCCAATCAGTCCCCAAAGAATCTCAGCCAGCAGGAATGGACTGGGGCCCTTGGATTTGCATTTCTCATAGGTTCCCTAGTGATGGCCTTGCTTCTGGTCTGCAGATCTCATTTAGTGGTGTTGAGGGAAAATAAACTGAGAAAACACCATCCACTTTTAGACTGCCTTGTGTAAAATATATGAGGCCTAAAAAACAAAACAAAACAAAACAAAACACACACACACACACACACACACACACAAAAAATCCAGAAAACTAGAAATAATTTAAAAAAAATGACTTTCCCACTCATTATCTACCACACACATACCTATCAAAACATAACTTTTTTTAACTTTTAATACTGAAATAATTTCAAACTTAAAGAATAGAATAGTTGAAGAGTGTAAAGAACTGAATACCCTTCACCAAAAATCCCATTCAGATTTCTCCAACTATCCCAGTGATGTTGATAGCATCTGATAGCAGAAGGACCCAGTTGGGATCACATGTTGAATTCTGTTGCCGCATACATTTCTGTATTCTCCTCAGTGATTCTGACCTTCCTCCCTTTATGACCTGTAAGGTTACAGGTAGGTCATTTTGTAGAATGAGTTTGCATATGAGTCTGTCTGACATTTCCTCATATTTTAACTTTGATTTATTGATGAAGAAGGTTCTATTAGGTTTCCCCACTGTGAAATTATACTTCCCTCTTAGTAATTATGTATCACAAAGAGATATTTTAAGACTATGATAAAATCCCCTTCCCCATCCCACTTTTGCCCACTAGCTTTAGCATCATCCATGTTTTTTTTTCCTGAATCAATTATTATGATGATGGTTAACAAATGGTGTTTCTTTAATTTTGTTATTATTTTTACATTTATTACTTGGCATTCCCCTGTGAAGAGGCTTTTTCCTTTTTTGGCCATTTACTTATATCAGTGTGAATTCATGTATTCCTCTATTATTTAATGAATTATAATCCACTGTTGTCCTTACTTATTTTGATGTTCAAGTTGACTCAGACTTGACCACAGGAAGCCTCTTCAGGAAGGTCTTTGTGTCTCTTTGACATAGCCCCATTATTCTATGAGCACTTCCTTACTTTCTGATACAAAAGGGTGTTCTAAGTTCGTCTTACTCTTTACCCTGTCCAGCCCTAGAGAGAGTCAGTTCTTTAAGGAATGTTTTAGTGTTTTAGTGAAGAGTGATATTTAGAAACAAAGATATGTCCATTGCTACTGGGGCATCATTGCTAACTAGGTTCTTTCTTTGTATATTGTTGTAGTGTTTAAACCTAGCCGCTGCTCTGAACAGTATTCCAGTTACTACACAATATAGCTGTATGTGGGGAAAATGTGTGGCTTTTATTTGTATTTTTTTAGTGCGGGCATTGGGCAGATCTAGGAAATATATGTACATATACACACACATATGTAAATACATACACATATATACATTTGGGTGTATACATATGATGTGTGTAGATATGTGTGTGTGTACAGGCACAGAAGCCATGAGCTCACACAGGCACCTCTGATTGCATTCCCAACACCACAGGGTCCACTTAGCTCTCCTCTTTTCCATATTTGTAAATTCTCCAACAGTAAGAAACCTGGCTCCTCGTGTCACCAGTATATTTACTCATGGGCTCAATCCTGCTCATGTAGCCAAACTCTTGATCCCACCAGGCTGCCTCTGCACAACCTCCTAAGGTAAACCTCAGCCCAGTAAGGCCTCTTACCCCCTAAGATACTCAGCCATGAAGGCTCCTGACTGCCCAATTGCCTTCCCTTGCTGCTTGGAAGGAAAAAAGGAAGGAAGGAAGGCTAAGAACGAAGTAGGGAGGGAGAACAAGAGAAAGGCAGGGATGGCAGGGCAGAATTCAAGTGTTCTCTCCTCCAGCCTTTATCCCATCCACAAATATTCCCCATCTCTCTCTCTCTCTCTCTCTCTCTCTCTCTCTCTCTCTCAAGTCTTATTTTGGAGACAGAGAGGGTGAGAGAAGAGAAAGGACACACACATGCCTTTGAGCAGGGGAGGGAGCAGAGGGAGAGGGAGAGAGTGTCAAGCAGACTCCCCACTGAGTGCGGAGCCTGACCCGGGCTTGATTGCACAGATCCTGAGATCACAACCTGAGCCGAAATCGAAATCAAGAGTCAGACCCTTCACCAACTGAGCCACCAGGTGCCCCTCCCCAACTCTTTAATTAGCACCACTACTATCCAACTGCTTAAGAAATGCTGGAATCATCCTTGAGTCCTCTCTTTTTCTTGCACCATGACTTTCTTAGTGTATCTGGAATCAACCTACTTCTCACCATCTCCTATTCTCCCACCACCATCTCTCACCTGTATTGCTGCAAAATTCTCAAAAGTGATTTATCCACTTCAATTCCTCTTCCCCTGAAAGTATTCCATTTTTGGTCTAGCTTCCAAACATGGATTAAATGTGCCAAAAATAAGGAAGTTTAGTATCCTTGCCATGCTAGAAATAAATTGCTTTTCATGGGATATACCCTCCAATAAACAGCTTTTTCTTGTGTCTAAATAGCAGATATAAACTTTTACTATCTTCTCTTTTCAAGATGATGTTTCTTTCTGTTTAGATAGTTCCATGTAGTTAGGATAAGAACCTCAAAGTAATGGATCAAAACAATAATACAGCTCCCAAAATGCACTGAAAATAATCTGTTCATAGAGTAAAATTAAGTGTGTATGTCTGTTTTAAGAAATACATATTAAATATTGCAGGATGTAACCTTTGTTTCATAGGCCCTCTTATTAATGTTTATTTAATCCACTAACTTCTTGTTTATTCAATTTAAGTAGTGCAATTATATGAAAGGAAAGGAGAAAGGATCATTTATCCAAATAACAGAAGATCTATCAATTTCTTATTCTTACTCAATTGCAGCTCCTTTTATCTCAGAGAGTGGTTTGGAAATGAGTGCTCCTCTTTGGAATGGAATGGATGGCCAACTTAGGTGGGTAGAATATGCATTTATAATTTCCTTTCTTGGTGCAAGCATCTTATTTTTAGTAAAACTCCAGAATGGGTTCCTTCCTCCTCTGAATGATGTTGCAACATTTGCACTATTAGACTTGTCATCTTATAAAACAACCCTTCCCAGATAGTATTTATATCTGGCAGCATGATGATTGGGATCAGCTCTTAATTAATTATGCATATTAAGTAGCTGCAATCACACATAGATTCTATTAACCTGGAAGGCTGCTGGGATGCTTACTATTTCAGAAGCCTAGAATAAAAAGAATGTGCAGATGTCCCATTTTATTATCTCATTTTCAAAGATAACGTTTTAAGTACTTTTAAAATTTGCTAGAAGCACAATTTGTGAAGTTAGATCAATTTTGTTCTTACACTGACTGAAATGAAAAAAGAAAAGAAAAAAGAAATTTGGAATACAAGCTAAGAGCTGTGTATAATATGAACATAATCTCTCACCACACATATCCTTTGCCTTTACCTCAAGACCTAAAAAGTTATTCAGGGGAAGAATAGAGCCTTTCCTGAGAGGGCATTTTAATTTTGTCAAAATACCAAGTGTTCTTCAGTGGTTATGGCAATGGCAATCTTACTACATGTGATTTCTCTGAACAGCCACATAAACCTTTATCAAAGCTTTCAGCAGATATTAAATTGAATCACTTTAATTCCCTAATGTTTTGCCCTCCACAACATAATTGTGCTGAATTATATGACTGCTATATGTGTTAGCAAGTGGCCTCCTTTTGGATCAGGCTAGTACTTGAGCAGACAGAAATTTGAGCAGTCATCTATCAATTGCTGGGTGGAACCAGATAGAATCAGAAAAACCTTTTTGTAGATATTGGGGATCAGAATCTCATGCCTCTAAGGATAAAGTTTGCAATCTTGAGTCAAGAGGCAGACAATAGGCAGGGACAGAGGAGACTGGACAACACATGTTTTTCCTTTTCTCATTTTTGGTGGTTATGAAAATGCTATGATAACATCAGCTTTGACCCTGGAGCATCCAATCCATTCTCCACACTGCAGCCTGGATGATGTTTCAAAACAGATGCAATCATGTCCATCCCCAGTTTATTCATGGACTCTCCACTGTCCTCAGGACAAAGTTTAAATTCCTTATCATTGCTTAAAAGTATTTTACCATTTGGGATTGGCCTATATCACTGGTCTCATTGATTTCATTCCAGCCAAAAAGAACAACTTTGGATTCTGAAACCTAGCCAAGTAGGCTTTTTACCCAAATTATTCATGCCCATGCTTCCTACAATCCCATGTCCCTTGTCCCAGATAAACACTGTTTATCTTCCACAACCCAACTTTTCCTGACTTCCCAAGTCTGAGTTTGGGGTTTCTTCTCTATGTTCCTCTAACATTCTATATTTGCCCTTGTGAGAACATGGATCACATTGTACGTAATTAAACCTATTAACTTTTCCATATCCTTGATATGTATTTTGTCTTGCCTATGTAGCCTAGCATAATATTAGCATATACCAGGTATTTAGTCAGTGTTTACTGAACGAACAAAAGGATAACTGCCAAACCCAAGAGTGTGCCCATCAGTAGAACCTGAAGTTATAGACATAATGACCTGTTCATTTCCCATTCAAAATAGTCCAATTCCTCCATCAGAATGCTGGTGTTGATTAAGTGATTTGCTGACCAACTCTCCAAAGTTTACCAGAACTGAAGAGATTTTTACCTGAAAACTTGAACTCTCCCTATCCTTTTCACTTATTCAAATGGTCTCTGACTTTAAAGGATTCATAAAGCATCCTCTCTTCTCCATGGAACCATCCCTGACCATTGACATCATGTTGCCTGCTCTCTTTCTTTCCAGTCTTCACAGGTCTTCATTCCACATCTGTAACTAGGCTCTTTATAGTTTCCTATTGTCCTCTTATTATTTTATGTTTAGTTCATCCCCCAAGTAAATTGTGATTCCCTAAGCACAGAGATCAGTTCTTATACTCTCATTAAATGTATCATGACTCTAGAGTAATACCCACTAACGTGGCTATCCCTTTACCTCTTACTGTATAGTACTTTCTGTTGAAATGCATGTGTTACTATCTTTGTATCATATTTAGTTTCCCTTTTTTTTTTTTCATATTTAGTTTCCCTTATTACAATCTAGAGTTTTGCTCTTCTGTGGCCTAATCCTGGTAATATATGTGTTACACACATTTTTAAAATAAGTATTTGTAGTTGATGATGATGGTGGTGGTTTGTCTCCAATAAATATTTTTTTATTACTTGGTTGATTTTCTGCAAATACGTTTTCAGTCTGAGAAGAGAAGACCCATCTTTGTGCCCAATCATCTGATTAGTGGAGCCCCAGGGGCAGGAAAATTTCATGTCCCATTTATCTTTCGCATTTGAGCTTGAGCATCTCTATTTGGATATCCAGAGACCCCAGGGATGGTATCTTCCCTGGTAAGTTGCTCCTTTTGGCAGAAGGAGCAACATCTCTCATTGCTACTATAGAACATTTACCTGTAAAGAATTCTTTTGTAATGAAGAGCACACATTTTGCTTAATGTAAGTCTCAGCATAGCAGAGGCAAATAGTATTTAATTACCCCAGCTGCTGATGTTTCTTTGTAATTACTGTATTTATTTTGAGATTTATAGCTGTAACTAAGACATTAGGAAATGAAATCCTGGAACTCTGCTGCAGTCCCAAGATATTCAGGATTAGGTTTATGATTAAAAATATTCATGCACCAACAGCCTAAGACGATAAACACCATCATCTCTCTATTGTTAGATTATCTTGGGATCTAAAATTACCTGTCCTACATTGATAATGAAGACTTACAATCTTCCTATTCCCATAGTGAAGACCTCACCTTTTCTAGATATATGAGCCATTTGTGGAGGAGACAAGCAGATGCAGGACGTGCTTACCCCGTAGAAAATGACAGCAATGACAACTCTATCCTTTATTGATGAAGGAGAATTTGCCCAGAAATCTTTGGTTAGTATTAAAATCAGTATATTGCAATGGTAATATCTGTTCTGAAAATAACATTGACATTTATATATAGCATTGATAATTCTTTTACTTTTTTGATAATAACCCTGTAATCTTTAAGGACCTCAGAAACTCGGTTCATGGTCTTGCCTAAAATGGAGAATGAATTGTACATGATTCCTCCCTACCTCGCCCACCCTATCAATCGTATTATACCAATGAGAACAGCAGCATGGTATTCAATATTCCAGTGTTGCACGGGTCCAGAAAGGATCATTACATGGTACTGTTGGTGTACAACATAGTATACTGTGTAACATAAATTGACCCCCTCAAATTGAACAATGTGGCAGATGGGAACATATCTTTCCTCCAGGGAGGTAAGCCTCAAGCTGCTTATGTTGTAATTTGGAACCAGACTCTGAAAATGTAAGCAGGAGAAGGACTACAAACTCTCCATGTTTTCAAGGTAATAATTGCACTTCCCATGTATTCTTGCTAGGTTTATGAGACTTAAAGCAGCAGTAAGAGATAATAGAAAGATATATGGAGCTGACCTAAAACAATGATCAGTGCTGGTCAGTGCAATGATGTTAATATACTGATAATGACAGGTAGGAATGATGTATGCAGTATGTTTGTTCTGGTTCAGAAAGTCAAAGAAACTAGTACTTACCAAATACATACAAAGTGTCAGGCAACTTAATGTGTACTACCTTATTAAACACTCAAAACCACTGTGTAAGGAAAACACAAGCTACCCCCATTTTAAAATCAAGGAAACAGACTCCAAAAATTTAAGGAACTGAGACAAGCTCTCAGAATACTTTCCTTGACAACACACTGTCAGTCTAGAAAACAGACATTTCAAAGGTATCATGAGCACACACTGTAACAGAGCTTCCAATAGAAATATAATGCAAGCCACATACATAATTTTAAACTTTCCAGTAGTCACATTTTAAAAAGGAAAAATAAACGGGTGATAATTTTTATATTTTATTTAACTCAGTATATCACAGTCATAATTTCAACATGTAAAACAAGGACTGAGATTTGTTTTCATCCTAAGATTTCAGAGTATATTTTACATGTAGAGCATATTTCAATTTGGACCAGTGACACATTTCAAGTGCTCAACAGACACATGTGGTTAGTGGTTGTCACGTTGGACAATGCAGCTCTATGATGTGCATGGTATATTGCACAAAAGGAATGTTAAACAACAACAATAGAAGGTTGTAAGAGGTTGCCTTTGCCATATTTTACTCATTCACCCAGCTGATATTGGCTAAACACCTAGTGCATAAGCAACTATAGGGGATAGATGGAAAACTAATCATACTCTCAGGGAATTTCGAGTCAAGCAGGAGAAATAAGAGAACAAATAGAATAATTAGGGAGTGCCTGGGTGGCTCAGATGGTTAATCATTGCACTTGATTTCAGCTCAGGTCATGATCTCGGGGTCATGAGATTGAGCCCTGCATCAGGCTTCATGCTCAGTGCAGAGTTTGCTTGTCCCTCTCTCTGTCCCCTCCCCTAAAATAAATAAATAAATAAATAAATAAATAAATAAATAAATAAACAAATAAATAAAATCTTAAAAACAAAAAGAATATTAGGAGGAGAAAAGCTAAAAGTGCCATAGAAAAGCACTTTTGATAGATTAAATGCTATGGAGTTTCAGCAGAGGGAGAGGCTTTTTCTGGCTGGGAGACCAAAGAAATTTTGGGTCATTTAAATTGAAAAAAAAAAAGAATAGACAGCAGACATACAAAGTTATGGAGAAGGGCACTCCAGGCAGAGGCAACAGCTTGAGCAAAGGCGTGGAGGTGGGTCAAGCATTGAGTGTCTGTGAAAAATTGTGAAAAGTTCTGTAAGCTTGCAGCTTAAAATGAGTGAAGAGGAGGAGGAAGGGGAAAGCTTTGAGGAGTAGGCAGTGGGCAATCATTACAGCTTGTGAGCAAGAGACAGATATCATGTTCAGAAGTTTCATCTAGCAACACAGTATGTAACTTGGAACTGGGTGATGGTGAGGGGACTTCTGTAATCATATGAATGAGAGGTACTGGAGTCATGAACTAGAAGGAGAATGAAAATAAAAAGGAGAAGGCGGCACAGGAAGTACTATTAGAGGTTTCCTGACAGGATTGGCAGCTGTGTAGCATGAGGAGGAAAGAGTCCAAGATGCCAGTGCGCCATGTTGGTACCAGGAACAAGAGCAAACACACAGAAAAGAGAATAGTGGACACAGATTTGGGGAGGTCCCAGTTTGGGACCTACTGAATTTTACTGATAATTTTTTTGGATTGATTGATAAATTTTATAAATAAATAAATAAATACATACAGATACTTGATATTCCCAAATGCAACTTAGTGAGAAAATGAGCTAGTGTTTAGGGAAGTTGGAACTTTTTATTTTCTGCATCTGTAACCTTGGCAAGCAGCCTCACATCTCTGGGTCTCAATATCCTCAAATGTAAAATGATAATGATGGAAACTCCCTCTTGGGGTTGAGTGGCAATCCAATGAATTGGTACAGATAAAAGTTGAGAACAGTGCCTGGTCCAGAGTAAATACTCAAGAAATGCCAGCTATTATGACTATTATAACAATTTTCCCATTTGGGAGATAAGTCAAGACCTATGTCAAAACCTAAGTCACCTATGGCAGTGAACGTTTCCATCATTTCATTTATGGAATTTATTTATTTATTTATTTATTTATTTATTTATTTATTCATTTATTTATTCATTCATTCATTCATTCATTCATTCATTCATGAGAGAGAGAGGCAGAGGGAGATGCAGGCTCCCCGTGGGGAGCCCAATGCAGAACTAGATCCCAGGATCCCAGGATCATGACCTAAACTGAAGGCAGATACTCAACCACTGAGCCACCTAGGTGCCCCCATCATTTCATTTCTATGTGGGAGGCAGAATCAGCCAAAGCTTCTTAGATGGACTCAGGGTCTAGGATTCCTGACAGTCTCTCTACTTTGTAGTCAGTTCTGAAAGATAAATCTGTCTCTATGGTAGAAGAATCGGTGTTGGTGGGGGAATCTCAGAGTCAAGAGTTGCAGTGTACCCTAGAATAAATGCTTAATGTAGTGGTTTGGTGAGGCCAGCTTGGTACCAACTTGCAAAAGCCAATTGTTAAGTTTTTAAGAATTTTGCAAGTTGGTGTTGCCATTATTAAAAATGAAATTATATAGGGATGCCTGGGTGGCTCAGGGGTTGAGCGTCTGCCTTTGGCCCAGGGCGTGATCCAGGAGTCCCGGGATCTAGTCCCACATCGGGCTCCCTGCAGGGAGCCTGCTTCTCCCTCTGCCTATGTCTCTGCCTCTGTGTGCCTGTCATGAATGAATAAAATAAAATCTTTTAAAAAATGAAATTATATAATCTTACAAATAAGTAAATAATACAAAAGATAATAAATACCGAAACTCAGAATTTCTAATTATCTTACTATTAACTATGCACTCGAGCTTATTCTTACCTGTTGTATCTATTGGGTGGAAATACTATATAATGTTGTGCTACTCTTCATCTTTTCCCAACATTCAATGGTGTCACACTGGTAGCTTAAAATCAGCGACAGTGGTAATCTTTAAATCATGGGATTGCCAAATGCTACAAATTTAGGCTCGATTTACTGCTTTGTTGACGAACAAGATAAGGGAATGACAAACTACAGCTCATAAACCAAATCTAGCCCACTGCTTGTTTTTGTATGGCTTATGAACTAAAAATGTTTTTTATATCTTTAATTGTTGAAAAAAATCAAAAGAAAAAGAATATTTCCTGATATATAAAAATTACATTAAATTCAAAGTTTAGTGTCCACAAATAAAGTTTGAGTTGAATATAGCCATGCTTATCTGTTTACATGCAGCTTATGGCTGCTTTCATACTGATGGCAGCATGGTACAGAGAGAGAAAGTTAAGATAGACACCTTATGGCCTATAAACCTAAAAAGTTATTATCTGGCCCTTAGCAGAAAACACTGCCTAATCCCTGGTTTAGGTTTAAGAAAGTGGTAGAGAAAAATGAAATAATGCAGATTAAACTTTTTAAATTCATCACATGTTTATTACATTGTGAATAAAAAAATGAGGAAATATTCTTCCAGTATTTTTCCAGTACTCAAAGTCATCAACAAACAAATAAGTGAGTTCCAACATCATCTTTCTTGTTTTATTTAGTCTTGCTGACTTAAATGAAAGCATCCACTAACATTCATGTAAGAACTATATCTGGTTCTCAATGGCAACCATAGAGAACAACAGTTTGGCAAAAATCAACAATATTCTGTAAGAATCAATTAGCTGTATGGGATTTATAACAAAGAGTATTATGTATTTTATTATTGTTAATAAATTGTGTGCTATATATCCTTTATTTATACTAGTATAATTTATAATAAACTTATGTATGTAAACATAGGTATATTCCCCACTCCTCAACCCCATCTCACAGACCTAGTTGTTAAATACTAAGTAGCACATCCTTTTCTCACCTCCTCACATTCTTACCTCTCCTAGGAAATGGTGGGAAAATCCCAGTTGATTTAGTGAGCTGTAGCAGTGATCAGTCTGGTATTCTACAGTGACAAGTCAGGAGTGCAGGGACAGGATTAGGCTAAAATGAAGATTGGATCAGGGCTCCTCTGAGACCAAGCGTAACAATAACCTATAGGGGCACCTGGGTGGTTCAGTTAAGCGTCTGCCTTTGTCTCAGGTTGTGATCTCAGGGCGTGGGATCAAGTCCCATGTCAGGCTCTCTGCTCAGTGGGGACTCTGTTTCTCCCTCTCACTTTCCCTCTGTGCACGTGTGCTCTCTCTCTCTCTCTCTCTCTCAAATAAATACATCTTTTTTAAAAAACAACAATCTATTACTCATACTTCAAACAGATTTCCTGAACTGTACCCTTGACTTCCCATCAAGAATTTTGGCTTTAATTAGAAATGACAAATACCCACCATTTGCTTCATCGTGGATGGATCTGGAGGGTATTATGCTGAGTGAAATAAGTCAATCGGAGAAGGACAAACATTACATGGTCTCATTCATTTGGGGAATATAAATAATAGTGAAAGGGAATAGAGGGGAAGGGAGAAGAAATGGGTAGGAAATTTCAGGAAGGGAGACAGAACGTGAAGACTCCTAACTCTGGGAAACGAACTAGGGGTGGTGGAAGGGGAGGAGGGAGGGGGGTGGGGGTGACTGGGTGGCGGGCACTGAGGAGGGCACTTGACGGGATGAGCAGTGGGTGTTATTCTGTATGTTGGCAAATTGAACACCAATAAAAAATAAATTTATTTTAAAAAAAGAGTTTTGGCTTTATTTTCATTTGGAATTCTTTTTTTTTTTTTTTTCATTCTTTGTTCTCCTTTCTCCAAGTTGGCCTGGAATCCTGCCTTCCAGGACCCCTGAAACATAGAACTCTTTTGGTAGTCGCCCAGGTGACTTAAAAGCTTGGACATCTCTTAAACCTGCCTGATGGGGTGCTTCCTCCATCCTTCCCTTACCTCAATCAAAGTTATATAAACTGAGACCCCAGGAGCTATCAGTCAAACTAAATCTGGCTCTGGGCAAACATTAAGTAAAAGACAACCAGAAGGGTATCAAACAAGCAATAGTTCTTGCTCTCATCGCAAAATTCTCTAATCACACAGTGAAAGAAGAGCATGTTCAAGGCCTGATGGCAGAACTCAGGGGGTGTTAATGCTTTCAGCATTTCTTCTGAGATGGAGGGTTGTTAGAGTCGCTCACAGAAAATAAACTCTTTTTTCTTGTAGTGTAGCTAATCCAGTATCAGAAATTAGATGATGATTATTGATGTAGAGACAAATGCATTTAAAGCTTTGGGTTGGGATCCCCGGGTGGCTCAGCGGTTCAGTGCCTGCCTTTGGCCCAGGGCGTGATCCTGGAGTCCCGAGATCAAGTCCCACTTCGGGCTCCCTGCATGGAGCCTGCTTCTCCCTCTGCCGTGTCTCTGCCTCTCTCTCTCTATGTCTACCATGAATAAATAAATAAAATCTTAAAATAAAGCTTTGGGTTGCTAGAATCCATAAGTAAAGAATATGTATCTAGTTATTTTCTAAAGTGAAGACAGGGATCCCTGGGTGGCACAGCGGTTTAGCGCCTGTCTTTGGCCCAGGGCGTGATCCTGGAGTCCCGAGATCAAGTCCCACTTCGGGCTCCCTGCATGGAGCCTGCTTCTCCCTCTGCCGTGTCTCTGCCTCTCTCTCTCTATGTCTACCATGAATAAATAAATAAAATCTTAAAATAAAGCTTTGGGTTGCTAGAATCCATAAGAAAAGAATATGTATCTAGTTATTTTCTAAAGTGAAGACAGGGATCCCTGGGTGGCACAGCGGTTTAGCGCCTGTCTTTGGCCCAGGGCGTGATCCTGGAGGCCCAGGATCGAGTCCCACGTCGGGCTCCCTGCATGGAGCCTGCTTCTCCCTCTGCCTGTGTCTCTGCCTCTCTCTCTGTGACTATCATAAATAAGTAAAAATTTAAAAAAATAAAAATAAAGTGAAAACAACATACACTACACTTTTAAAAACTGCTCATTTCACCTGAATGTGCTTTCTGAGCAAATGTGTCTCAGGCACCAAATCAATGCTTTTATGTAATCATTTTTAAATTGGAGAGCCAGTTTAAATTAGAACCATAATCAAAATTAAGAGCGTAACATTTTTTGAAACATTAGGTGTCTGAGAAAATTATCCCTTGACTTTCCATGGGACTGTGTTACCAATTGATTTTAAAACTACTCAGATGATCTCATGGTTATCTTGGGCTGTCATTGACTAACATGTCACATCCCACCTTTCATCAGCTAACCATGCTCTTGCCAAATAATGTGAAGTCAAATCTGCTTATATTTTCTCAAACTAAGGAAATTCAGGGGGTGTGATGTTTTAAATTAAGCAAGATTGTTATTCTCATAAGGATAGAACTTAAAAATAGTTGTACCAATCCAGAAAGCCTTTATTTGTATTTCATATATTAAAGTAGCTCTAAATATTATATTCCATCCTTTTGGAAGTTTCAAATTGAGCAATCACTGTTTTTTTTTTTTTCCTTTCTCATGGATGACTTGCAAAAATAGTAGAACTATTTTTTTAATATGTTGTCCAAAGCAACAAGATTTCTAGTATGGAAGAAAAAGATTGCTGATATTTGGTTAATGAATTGTTGCCCTGGAATACTCCCCTAAGCTGATGAAATCCCTCCTTAAAACTATTTAAACAATGGGGATCCATTGTTTAAATCCATTTATAAATGGCTTAATGGTCACATCTTTCAATGTGTTGTATATAATAGCAATATCTAATGCTTGACAATGGGTTATGATTATGATCTTTGCTATATCACAATAAGAGTTTTGACTAATTTATTTATATATAGCCAATATGGGCTTATATATCAGGCTTTGCTACATAGGATGAACATTTCTAATTCCAGAAAACAAAGGCATATGTACATCTATGTCCATATATATGTAGGTATCTCTGTGCATTCATATATGTATAATCTGCAGTTAATTTGATTTGCTCAAATATAATTCACTTTCCCAAAATCAGACAGACAAAGCAAAAATAAACAAAAGGCTGTTGTGGTATCATCTAGTTGTTTAAAGTCTGACTTTCGTACTTCCTTTTAAGCACCTGACATTTTCATCTTGTTCTGGCAGCCCCATTTTTAGTTCCTCCCACCTGTTTGGCCAGAAATGAAACCTTAACAATGTGCCACATTCCCCTGAAATCTGATTATAAATTGCATCTGTGTGTTTTCTCAGTAGCAGGCAAGAGATTCATGTTGGGTTGTAGAAATCTACACAGCTGGAGCTAAACTGTGATTTTATTCAAACTCTGCGTGAGAATTGGAGAATTATAGACATAGATAATAAATAGGCCTCTAGGAGAAGAGATAAAAGACTAAAGGGCAAAGAAACAATGAAAGGAGGATACAGCGTGGTCTCGGCTGCAAAGGTTGAAAGCAAGACTTCTTCCTATCAAAATTTGGATCGGTACACCATACTGGAGTTCAGGTTAACAAACACTCATTGTGCTTACTATGTGCTGGCAATGATCCAACTCTGGTGATACCAAGATCAATAAGGAGGCATAATCCCAGCTCTGAGGGAGCTTAGAATCAGTGGATTCATACACAGTGTGGAGAATGCAATTATACATATACAGAATGCAATTAAGAAGAGAGTTGGGGCACAGAGTCAGGAATGGGATGGGATCAGAAAATGCTTCCTGAAGGAGATGATGCTGGAAATGTATCTAAAATCACTCACACTGATGCATAATGAAAAGACCATTGGACTTAGAACCTGAAGATGGTTTGAGTCCTAGGTCTAATGTGATGACATATTAGCTATGTGATCTGTCAGTAAGCATAGTTAGCTAATAAGTGTTACCTCTTATTGTGTGCAGGCAGCCACTGTGCTATAGTCTTCACATGTACCATCTAGCTTGTGGGCAAGACCCAATTATTTTCCTTCCCATTTGCAGATGAAGAAACTGCATCCCAGAGACACTAAATTACTTGCTCATCGTCAAGGAATGAGTGAAATAAGTGAATCTGAGCCAATGTTGTTAACTACCACTGGAAATCCTAAACTTGCCAAGATTTAGATTAGTTTTCTATAAAATGGGGCTAATAGTGCCTGTCCTATTTGATGTTGCAAAGCCTTGTTGAGGATCAAATGAGATAACGTAATTGAAAGTGCTTTGATAAGTGTATGTCCAATAAACGTACGAGATACTAATTCTTTCTCCAACCACAGTAGCACTGAATTACCAGGTACTGTTGCCCCATCAGCACATGCAATGACTATTTTTCCCAGCCCGAGCTACAGAAGCTCTGTGTGATAGTGTAGCATGTTTAACACACTGAGGCTATACTAACTGTTGACTTCTTCAACCATGGAACACATATCCATGGATACAGACCATTCTTGCCTAGATCCTCCAATATCAATATTGTGAGAAAAGTTCTTAGAACTTTCTCATCTTGCAGAACTGAAACTATATCCATTAAACAATGACTTCCTGTTTTCCCTTCGCCTGGCCCCTAGCAATCATCATTCTACTTTGTGTCTGATTTTGACTACTTTAGATACCTCATAAAAGTGGAATCATGCAGTATTTGTCTTCTTGTGACTAGTTTATTTCACTTACAAAATGTTCTCAAAGTTAATCCATGTTGTAGCCTAAGTTAGAATTCCCTCCCTTTTTAAGGCTAAATAATAAAGCATTGTATGTAGAGGCCACAATTTGTTTATCCAGTTATCCACTGATTGATGCTTGGATTGCTTCCACCTCTTTTTACTATGAATAATGCTACTATCAATATGCATGTATAAATAATTCTTTGGGATGCTGCTTTTTAGATAAATATAAGAATCTTTGAATAATTTTCAAACATAACGCTGGAAGGATTCTCCTAGATGCAATATTAATATGTGCTGTGGGGGCTCAGTTCTTTTCAAAAAGCCAATGCCATGGAGTTATAAATTTTTAGCATTCCATACTGTCAGATGTTAGAAGCCAAAACTTTATTTCTCCTGAATGTGACATTATATTAAAATCTCCAAGTGCCTAATAACATATTAGACAGTCTTAGGGATTCCAGAAATCCCTCTTGCATCGATACTTAATATATAGTCACTAACTTGGTGATTTGCATTACCAGCATTCAACAGAATACCCCCAAGGGACAGAAGGTACAAGGTTGCTGCATTGGTCCTGCCCTGGGCACCAGGACAATAACTATAATGGTGGTTGGGTTCCTAATAACATCTGAAGGACTGTTTTAATCCAGAAAACTGAAATTAGATGACTATGAAAGAATTACACAAATTCACAGATAATTTAAATATATGTGTACAAATCAAATTATAAATAACATACAAATTAAAGTGTAGATTGGCTTAATTATTAATTAATCCCTTTTCTCTGGGGCAGCATTTCCAATCCATGTTCCTTGAAATATTAGTGTCTTTTTTTTACATGGCAGGTGTGTGTAAAGAACGTTTTCTCTAGCCAAGTACATTTGGGAAACACTGTCTATACCCCCTTCTCAGGTTTACAAGACTCCTACGCTAGTTTGGGGCCTCCCAAAAGCAGACACCAAGACAGTAGATGTGCAAGAGATTTACTGGGGTAATTGCCTGTGAGACAAAAAAGAGGATGGAGCTGGAGGGAAGCAGGGTAAGCCTTCAGACCACAGTGCAGGCCCCATGAAGGAGAAGGAAGAACAGAGGGTTGGAAATGACAAGACTCACTGTGGTACAGTGCTAAGAAAGTATTCAGGAGACTGTCATGAGTCCTAGAGCCAGAGTCACCAGTCAGAATCCCGTATCTCTTTGGAAATGATCTTCCATTAGTACCCCTGCTGTCCCCAGTCATCAGGAGCAGCTATAGGGAAGTAGGCCTCCTCCATGCAAACATAGCAAGGGCCTACAGAGCACAATAGCTGGATCCTTGGTCAGTTATGTTCCTCACAAAAGGAAATGGTGTGGGGTGCATTATCATGGCCACCACAGCTCATTAGCCAGTTAAAGGCTGTGTGAGAATTCCAATAATAGAGAAATCATTTAAACTGTTTAACCATCAGGCTTATCTGGCTACAAAATGCCTCACTGCTACTCACGTGCACCTGCCTTCCCTGTCAGCCTCCACGAAAGAGCACTCATCAGCATCTCAAGGAGCACTAGGGTCCCCCAGAATACAGCCTGGGAAACACTACACCCGGGTAACGATTCCATTCTTGTTTTGATTCTTTTGTTGTTCTTGCCTACCATCCTTGACTGTAATTGTTCAATGGTTGAAGAACCTTTTTACTTTCATTGCAGTTCAGAATCCAGTTTTACTGCCCAGGCTATTTCTGTTCCTAATTCCTAACTCTCAAATTCAACAGAGAATCTACAGAGATATTTAACTGTTGCAGCCCTTGGTATGTATTCCTCTAACCATTTCCATTCCTCGGGGCAAAAAGTCAAACTACTTTTTTCAGCCCTTGTAGAGGCAGAAATATGTGCAGTTCCAGCCTGAGGGTAGTTAAGTTCCTGTGTGTTTTCTCCATCTTCTCTTATCCACAGATGCATCTGAAAACAAAGATCTCCAGGTGGCAGAGCTGAAAGATGGAAGCTACTTGGGGCTTGGGTCACTGTGTAAAGCAAGTACACAGGCAGACTGGCCAGCTTGTTTCAAGCCAATGAAATCTGGGCCTTATTTGCTTTTTCAGCACAGTTTAGCCTAAGCTGACTAGTATCACAATCCATACAATACAGGATTCATAGGAAGACATGAATTCTGCAAAGCTTCTTTCAAAAAGCTAAAAGCTTAGCTCCAGGCTGTTATGACAAGAAGGTCCTTCTCCATCTACCAGAATTTAAGGAAGAAGTATCTTTCATGATAAATGAGCCCTAGAAGAGTCTTCCTTACAACTTAAAAGCCCCTTTCTCTACACCTATTTCCTGCCCACCCACTATCCACTACCCACCAAATCACTGTCCTCAGCACCCTTGCTCCCCAGGCTGAGCTCATACTGGTTGCTGTGGCCTTTGCTACTTAACTGCTTGCTCCATAAGCAGTTCTACCCTTCTGCCACAAAGCCCTACCCTTCTGCCACAAAGCCAAAGCTTTTCTTTTCTTTTTTTTTTAAGGCATCAAAGAATAAATCATTCCTTTAAAAGGGCTTTTCTGTATGCATTTCAAAAGCAAGTATGATTTAAGATAGATCAGAGCACATGCAAAATAAAGCTGTTGCTTCTCATTAAGTGGCAGCTCAGGAAGACCTCTTTCGAAGGCAAAAATCTTCCCTTTAAGGCAAATGAAGAAATATGTAAAGGCCAAAAAGACACCAAAACCCTAGATCTCTCAAAAAGCCACTGTATTCCCACTTCTCATCTAAGAAATGCCTTTTGTTTCAAGACCCTAATGAAAGTTTTCCTTTTGTTTTTTAGTTTCTTATGCTATAGTAAATTTAAGAACTATGAAAAGAATGAATGTTGTACAAGAGTACATTGATACCATCTACTTTTGCCTTCAATCATGACTTCTTTTTTTTTCTTTTAGAGTGAAAGAGAGAGTGTGTGTACATGTGCATTTGGCAGGGGGTGGGGAGGGCGGGGCAGTGCAAAGGGAGAGGGAGAGAGAGAATCTTAACCAGGCTCCACGTCCTGCGTGAAGCCTGACAAGAGGCTAGGTCTCACAACCTTAAGATCATGACCCAAGCTGAAATCAAGAGTCAAGACACTTAACTGACTGAGCCACCCAAGCACCTCTCAACTTCTCTTTTTAACTTCATTTTATCTGAATGTACTTTGAAAAGCTTTATACTTTTCAGTAATATCACTTTATAATTGATTGAGGGTTAGCAATTGTCTATAAAAAGTATAATGCATTCATTCAATAAAATATAACGGAATCTCTAGCATAAAGCCCAATGCTAGAGGTACAGGGATTAAATACGTACTCTAGGGGGGAGACAGACAAGGGCAACCAGACAAGTAACAGCCAGTTGTAGTAAGAGACACTTACCCTGAGGCTAATGGGGAGGTGAAGCCAAAGACTGGTTCTGAAGAATCACTTCAGAAGTAGCCAAAAGGTATTGGAAAGTGTGAAATATTTTTCAGAGAGAGTAGTCTGTGGGAGAGAATAAGGGAAGGGAGAACATGGCCTATTCAGGGAACCACAAGTAACTTTTGGTGGGGTTAACTAAAGCAGAAGCTGTTTGTTGAGGGTGGGCAGGGTCTGGCTAATGAAGGGCCTTTGTATGCCCCCTATTTTTATCCCCCTGGTGATGAAACATTGAAGAATTAGATGCAATAAAGAGATACCAGTTTTACTTCAGAAAACTCTGGAAATGGAAAAGGAAACTGAAAAGCAATGAGGAAGTCACTGTAGTGATTGATGCAGATGAGAAATGATGGGGTCTCAGCTGAGGCAGTGACAGCAGGAGGAGGACAGAGATGGATGCTGGCATCAGGAAAATAACCCCTATTATGTTTTATTTCTGGGAGAAACTCAAGTGTGATGTATGATCTCAAATTTAGGCACCTTTCCCAGCCCTTTTCTTCCCCTAAATGTCAGAACTGCTACATCAAAGTGTCCATTCTCAACAGATATGTCAATCTTCCATCTTCCTTGGCTTTTGCTTTTAGTGCTTGAGGAAGAGGGAAAGGACAAAGAAGTAAGGCTGAAATGAGATGCTGTCCCATTATTTTGAAGGCCTGAATCCCCATCACCCCTCTCTGTGGCCCTTAATCATCTAAGATAGTGCCATACTCAATGTAGTTCATGACCAACCTTCAAATTTCCTATCCAAGTTACCCTCAAGTTTAAGACACATTTAAAAAGTAAATTCTTGTTGGCATTTACTTTTTTGAAGCATTACAAATTTTCAACAGAACTGGACAGAATCTCAGATAATTGAATCTGGTATTTCCCAAGGGGTGACATACCACACAGAATTTTAAGTGACTTACGTTCAGTAATCATATATTGGAATATGTATTAGAAAATATGTAACAAGCATATCACATCCATTATTTAAGGAACATTACTGTTCGGAAAAGGTTGGTTTAAAAGGTCAGTCATTTTAAAGGAGATACTTAGATGTAAGAGAAATCATAAAAATGGATAAGTAGCTCAAAATCAACAAAGATTGATCTAATCAAACTCAAAGTTCATGATGGGATTAATATCAGGGCACTAAGTGAGATGCCCACTGTCAAGGACTGATTGTTTATCCATACTGAATGCCCCTCTGCTCCCAGAGCTCACAGCCCAACTACATTTCCCAGGCCCTTGCAGTAATAATGGGGATGTCTTCTCCCTGTTTATTCTCTTCCCTCACCTGCTGCAAACAAGAATTCAGCGGGGGATGCCTAGGGAAGGATGGTCATATGAAAACAACAGCTCCCTTTTCCTAATACATGCTGGAGAGTGACACAAGAGATAAACCTTTAATGTGACATGCCACACAGATTTGGGAGTGGCTAAAGCAATCGACTTACCCAGTACCACCAGCATGACTCATTTAATAGCCAAGTTGAAATTAGGACTCTGATCTCTTAAGGGTCTTTGTTAAGGATAAATTCCTGGGTGAGAAAAGAAGGCCTGTACTGGCCTTCCACCGCATGCATCTGCCTCTAAGTTTCAATCTCATAAAACAGTGAGCTGCCAATAGTCACCAGAATAGTAGAAAGCACATTTTAGGTGACACAACTTTGAAATGAGTTCTCTGAAGACTGACACACTCAACTCCACAAACTGATATTTGGATGTAGTTTTTTCTCATTGTTGATTAAACTAAGGAGAGAAAACCCTTCCCAATAGGTTGAGCTTAATCAGATGAGCCCAAACCGGCCCCATTCCCTCCCTCCAGCACCCGATCCAGACATTTTCCTGACAGCTTATCTCTAGTTCAGTGTGAGACCCGGGCAGCAGAGCATGCATCCTGATAGCACCTTCCTTTTATTCTTGAGTCTGTAACCACAGCATCAGCAGCCTAGAGAAACAGGTGGGCCAGAAGATAGTACAGCTCCTGCAGCTGGTAGTTCTAGAGTCCAGGCTACCACTGTGGGATTTGAATGTGATGACAGACCTGGCTGACTGCCTCCATGAGCTGAGTCTGGGCTTGGTAAAGAGTAAGCTCAGCTGTCTTCTCAGTTTTATGTACTAGATGAATTGTCCATGTAATGAAAAGGAATTCCATCCGGCACAGGGGGATGGGCATATGCATTAACAACTGCAGCCCAACAGTAGATTCCCTGCTGGGATTGTGACTTTGGTATCCTCTTTCTCCCTTTGCCTACCAACCAGGGGGGGAAAGGGTTGGTTTTGTCGTTGAATGTGATAGCCTGTGCACTGGGCATAAAAATGGGAGTTACATGGAGGATGCTTCTACAAGTAACTCTTGATGATGCGAACAACCAATGTGAAGACCAACCATGGAGGATGTGGAAGGACATTTATGAGAGTATTTATGTATTTGTAGTGTGTGGCTGAAACTACATAGTGACCAGCCAACATTCCACTATGTTCACTATAGTGGGTCAACAGCCACACCAGTTACCTAGTTAATCAAGTTTAAAGGTAGCAAATAATATCTTGACTGATATAATTGGAAAATCTAGACAGAGTGAAGGAGAGGAGACAACTAAAGAGAAGCTAACATGTGTAGCCTGGGTAAACACCTACCCTAGAAGGTAAATGGGACCATATATGCTCAGTCAGTTGACTACGTGCCCTGGTAAGCTTCCTCTCATGACAGACCCTCTATCCACAGGTCCTGGTTTGACTGGTTTTAACTTATGTCACCTACAATCTCCCTCCCATAGCCCCTTTACCTCATGCTTTTCCACTTGTGCCTCTTTCATTGTTATGCTCGTTAATTAAGCATTGGCCATCAAGTCCAACAATCACTAATAAAAGTTATTATTTCTGAGGGAAAGTCCTCCCTGAAGTAATAACTATAACTGGGGTCTTAGGGTTTTCCATGCTAGGCCTTGCCCAGCAGGCAGGAGGCTAAATGGGGGCATAGCCGTGAGTCCTGAGGAGTAAATCCCATCCCTCCAATCTGGACACAGGAAACAGAAAGCCTAACAGTAGCTGGGGCAAGAGCACTCTCAGCCCAAGTGTGGGCTTCAGTTTCAAGGTTTTAGTGGTAAATCAGGTCTAAATGTTTTACTTCTTTGGTGCTGAAAGCTTACTAGGATGACAGAAACAACAGCTTGGGTATATTCAGCTTCTTTCTCGGGCTCCTGATGATGGGTGGGAAAATGCTGTTCCCATAGTCCTTTCTCATGGCCCACTTCATCAAGGGCCTGAATCTGCCTGAAGCCACTGGCCAAAGAGACTAGAGACAGCTAGGTGTGGTACTCCCACATCCATAGCCCTGTCCCAACCAGTCTCCACACTGGCTGGCAAGTAGCAGGTGGGGTGGGGCAGGGAGAAAGAGGTGAAAAAATCAAGAGAACAGATAAATCATAGTACATTCATTTAACATTCCACAATACTATAAATACCAAGGACTCTACTTATTCAACACAGATCATCTCAAAATACAGTGCTGCCTAAAACACATATCACTGAAGGATATGCAAGATAGTCAACAACCATTAAATTTTAGAAGTAAGCATTAATGTTTATAGACAGGTGCTTATGAAGTTTAAAAACCATGTGATCAACACCAGATTCCGGGAAGAAAAAGAACAGGATGAAAGGAGGGACACACTGAACGAAGGCTGCTATTCTGTCTCAAGCTGACTGAGAGGTCCAGAGGTGACAGTTATATTCTAGTTCTAAATAAAGTATTTCAAGAACACAAAATAAGACAAGCAAGTCTAAGCTGAAGACCAGTTCTTTGCAACTGGTAGGTATGTGTGTTGGGTGTTGGGAAGTGTGTGCAAATTGCTGATAGCAAAGAACATAAGAATTATGAGTTTAGACCTCTATGTCCTATAGTGTGGTTTTGTGACCTAAAGTCAAGGTTAAATTTTGGATTCAGGTTAGCAACAAAATCCTCCTTTGCAAAATAATTCATAATGAAGGACTATCTCTCAGGTCCTTTCTAGATGAAGCAAAACATTCTAAAATAAAAATATTGCTAGTGACAGAAAATGTTATTTTGTCAGAATCCAAACTGCAGTTTGAGATAGGCAAATTTCACAAGGCGGTGGTTAGCCCATGGAAACTGGCAGAGATCGAGAGGAAGCTTCCCTGGCCTGGTCCCTCAAATCTTTAAGGCCCGAAATGGATAAACAGCACTTCTACCATCAAAGTCTTAGCCAGAATCGCCCTCTCCCACTGTCTTCTCAGGAGGGGGTCATTTTATGGCAAACATACAGCATGCATGTCTGTTATGCTGTCAAGAGCAAAAGAATACTTGGAAAGGTAAGCCTATATATGCAGTGAACAGAAATATAACCAGTCCTAAGTTAGAATGTGATTACAAATTGCCGATTATATAACATAAAAACAGAGAATTCAGTAGTGATATAGGTCCTATATCCCCTTTGTGAAACTTATGCAAAATAAATCACAGAATACTTAAGGAAATGTTGATTTCTTCAGTGGAACCAGAAATGAAGACACCTTGAGAATGTTTATCTGCAGAGGGAAAAAGAAGGCATTGCTAAACCTTTTAAGAGTTTGTGGGTACTTAAAGAAAAAGTTTTCACAAAATATGTAAAATACAGCTATATTTCCATATTAATAATTTCATTAAAGCTTGAAACAAACATAAAATTTGGAGTTAATTTCATCTACTATCATTTTACCAAAACCTATCTGGGTCTAATTTTTTCTATGTAAAGGGATCTAGAAAACACGGTTCCTGTTGTTCTTACCTCCATGGAGCCATCTGGGCTGAGCCCCAGGGCAGGCCTGGAGGCAGGACAAACAGCACAGGAAGCTTATGTGCCTCCAGGGACTACTGGTTTGAGATTTACACAATTTATATTCAATCCCCAATAAGCACCACTTTGCATCAGGCCAAGTGTACTCTGGAATTTCCTTCCAAGCTTTAAAAAAAAGTTAAAACAAGTGTTTGGTTGGTTGATTGGTTATTCAGTTCTCTTCACCTTGCAAACTCTGTAAGTGCTGTTGCAAAGGGTCCTGTATGGACGTATAGTGATCTGTAGGATCATGAATAATTTGAGCTAGAGGAGAGCTTAGTATGGATATCTTACAGAGGACAAATAGGAGGGGTTAGCTTCATTAAAATCTGAAGTCCCATCCTGTGGTGAAATTTGCTTTTTCTACCTCTCTGAGCATCTTCTAAGGCTGAAATATATGCTTGATGGGTGACTAAGTGAAAACTGAACATTGACATCATGGTATCTACAAAATGAGCATCACATCCCTGGATTAAAATTACATGTCGGTCACCGCTCAGGGGTACCTGATCACATCTAGTCTTCAACTCACTTCCTTTATTCCCTAGGGTCCTGAAGGGAAACTAGAAGAGATTGTACTTGTTTATATCCCTTCACTAATGAGTCTAAGCTTGGAGTTCCCTCCTTCGCCAATTTATGGAGAGCTGTGTAAAAAGTAAACCAATGGGAAGAAAAAAGTCTCAGGGGAGCCACTGACACCAAACATGAAAATCTCTGAATTCCTCAAAACACTTAATCCCAATGGCATACCAGATTTATGAAACCAGTTTAGGAGAATTCTTGAAACAGAGACGACATTTATAATGCTCCCCACTACAATTCCAGGCAAGCATATGGGCCATCCTAATTAGTAAACAAGTCTAACATGTGGTCACAAGGCAAGTTGTTTATTCTTTAAAAAATGTTAGATGATATTACAAACTACTAAAATCTAAGGGAACTTGACTACATTTACATTTTAAAAAATATGTCATCTATATTGTAGCAACACTAGTTGACCCAACCTGCAGAAACCTATAAAAGTTAAGATGAATTCTGTTGATATGGAGGTTAAGTTCTGGAACTACTTCAGCAAGAGACTTATTGTAGAGGGAGAACTGCAGGTGGTTCCATGAGAGACACGTGCATGTACCTGCAATGAGACCCAAACAAAGGACTTCGGTTTTATAAAATCTCAGGCCACAGAGAACTTTCCAGTAGTTTAAACAGAAAGGAAGAACGCTTTCTGACTCTATGTATTCCAAGCTGACATATTATAAATCTAGGCCTCTCTAAACCGATTTTCCTGATTTAACATGCGAGCCTAGCACTGAGATTTCCAATTTGTTCTATTTTTAATGCTGACATTACTATAACCTATTAAAGCCTTAAATTAGTAAGCTCAGAGAAGAAAATTTCAGAAACTTACTTTGAAGCCTTATACTTCTCCCTAATTGCTTGCTGAGGTCGATGGGGTATATCAAGGCATGCTTTATGTAACTCACTCAGGCAAGGCACAATTTCATTTAATGAATAGCCTGTAAATGCAGCAAGAGTTTCTGGCTAATCAAGACAAAAAGAAAAAAACTGCATCATATAACTTTATATCAGAAAGCTGAAGACAAATCTGAAATCAAGGAAGTTAATTACTTAGGAAGTATCCACATTCATTTCAAGAGAAACTGTAATCCTCCTTCAGTGACTTTAGAAATGAAATATTAGGAAGAACAGCCAGAGTTCTCAATTTGTTCATACTGTGTATTTATAATGCTCAATTTGGGGGTAGGTTACTTTTATGTATTCTGTCATGAGCAGGATTTTTACTGGTCCCTAAAGAGCCTCTTCTTATCTAAACACCCTATTTACATCTTACATATGAAAGATTCTTAGTGGATGCAGAATATATAATAATAAATAAGAATTCTAGAATATAAAAGTAGATACTCTACTTCTTTTAGCATAAAAGTGAGCCTTCAGAACCCAATCGAAGGGTCCGTTTCTAAACTCGCCTCTTTTTGGACCAAGAGGCAGCACTAATTGCTCCCTTTCCTCGAAAACTTGATGCAAATTTCTGACCATCCTAAACGGATCCAGATTGTTTTACATACATAGAACAAAAGTCAACAAATTTTGCCTGAAGTGCTCAATGCTTGCACCACAAGGACATTCCTGGCATAAGGTGGGCATTGAGGTTTCCAGGCCTGCTTCTTTTGAATAAGCATGCAAACACCATCTCCTTGCCTTCCTGCAATCTCTACCCCAAGGCCACTGAGTCAAAGCCATAAAAGCTGACCTGCAACACTCAGTGACATGTTGTCATCTGCTGGCAAGACAACCAGTTCCTTATTAAACTAACTTTCCCTCATGAGAGGCCAGTCCATACTAAGCCTTGAGAGTTACTGGACAGATTCTTAGATAGGCTTTGCATTTCGTGTAGAGAACTCATTGGAATCTTACCCAGAAGTGCCTGTTCACAGTATAGTTCGCCAGGCAATAAGCTGCTGCAGCTCTCAGTGAAGGGAGATATTTCAAGAATGGGTCAGCTTCCAACAGACTCAGTTCTGCTACATACTAAGCACAAGAGAGAAAATCCCAGTGGAATTAGAATCTGACTAAGGTTACAAGTAAACCTAGAAATGTGAAGGGAAAAAATTGTCTTATCTTTGTCCATCCTGTATCTAGTGATGTGTGGACAGAAACGGATGCTCAAAATATTCACTGGGTTAATAATTGCTATGCCTATCCATAACCAGAATAGCACTGGTGTTGTAGTACAGGCCAATATACAAGGATTTGGCCCACCTACACAGTATATATGATAGGTTACTTTTCTTGTCTTCTACTAGTGGGTACAGGTGTATACCAGTCACATAAAGTAGCAAAATACGACCGTATGAAGCTACGGATTTGTCAGGCAAATGCATGTAGTTCAGAGGCTAGAACAGTCCCTGCGAGATTAGAAGAAACATACTGGGAAATTTATACATAGATCCTCATTACTCTTTGCATAGCATATACATTCCAGATATGCTAGGATCACAGTGACTGGAAACCAAGTCTTCCAAACTAATACTTCAGTGCCTTCAACTAAAGTACACTAACCCCAGATGACCAAATAATGCTTTATTACTTCATAGTTAGGGTAAGATGAGAGCCAAATCAAACTGCATTTACTTTATTTCCATTCTGTTAACTAAGAAGAGGTATTTGCCTACATGTAGTCTGTATTTGACAAGGGAACGGTTTCCAAACTTAAACTTCTTTTAAGAGTTGGGTGATCAGATAACCCATGCCTACCAAACGTGATGGACAGTGATGTCTCATAACCAGAAATCATGATCCTAAAATTAGCTCTCTTCCATTGCTAAAAAAGTTTTTCTGGACCCAGGACAAAGAACTGATAAGGAAGGAAGAACTGACGGATGATGGGGAAAGGCTAATTTTATTCTCCTTGGTTCCCAAGTTCCTGGAAGTCAGGTAGCATACCTTGGCCAGATTCTCAGTTCTGATGCACACTCCTTGTCTCCTTAAGTACTGAAGGAGAAACTGGTTGGTGGTTGGCACTGTCAGATCAAAAGCTAGGACTTTCAGGAGCAGGTGTTCCATTCTTAACAGTTGTCGTTTCGTGTAAGTGTCATCAGTTATATAGACAAACTCATCTACTTCAGGTGGATATATTTCTTCATATTTCCTATGAAAGGTAAAGAGTTTTTCGGAAGTAAATCTTGGAAGCTGTGGAGCTCCTTCCTCTGCTATCACAACCATGCCTTTTGCATGGCCCTTGAAGACTTCTTTCCTCTGTATCCACATATCCACTTAAATATTACTAAATGGTACCGACCTTGAAAATATTCAGATCTTGATGCCAGAACAAGAGCATGAGTATTGCAAGGATATGTTGTACTTACTGCTAGGAGTAGTAACAGAGACAATTTCCAACTGAGAATTTTAGGTTGTGGCCTCTGATATGCTGAAAGATTCTGAATGACAGACATACAGATAAATTGCTCTTAATTCTACAAACCTCACTCATCTTGTGGAAAAGAATGTTATATTGAACACAAGCGTAGAATAAAAGCTCCTTAGATTGTAGATCTTTAAAAAGATCATGTTCAAAATAAATAAATAATAAAAATAAAAAGATCATGTTCAGAATTTTTCTCAATTGGATTAGCAAATGATGCTATGTATCCAAGAGTAAGATAATGATAGAATTTCATTATTATCAACTCTTTTGCTTTAGTTTCTGCTTTCTATGGGGGAATTTTGGCAAGTTTCTGGGCATTAATAAGTAGAATGTCCAAGACCAGAAGAATTGAAGACACTGCCATCTACCAACAGGTCACTGAATTTAAGGCAGTTCAGGCAGAAGCCAGCTCTTTTTGTACACAGTGATAGTTTATTCACTGGAACCAAATAAACTGTGTTACTACAGGTCATTTGCTAGATCGTGACGATGGCTTTTGTATAATCAAAATATTTTCTATAACCACAATCTTTTTGTATTAGAATGCAGTCAAAAGACCACACTGCAAAATAGTTAAACTGGATCTTGAATTTGAGCTGATGGTTATCTGTTCATGATATTGAACTTGTTGCTATAAATCTTAAACATCGGAATTGAAGAGTGAACACGTGTTAAGATTGCATGTTAAGATTCAGTTTCTCAGTAAATACTGCAAAAATGATACTTTATCAAGGGAGGCATGAGTAAGCCTTAATTATTGAGCATTTCTTCAACAAATGGGAAAGAAAATCAAGTGTTTTGACAGGCTGCAGTTTTACATTATTTAAGCTGAAAGAATACTTACGAAGCCAGAAGAATAGCTGCTGTTCCTACAAGCTGCAATTTCCCTCTCAGAACAGACATGCAAGAAAGAAACCTATCCAGGAAGTTGACAGCCAGGTACAGAGTCTCTGCTCGAAGCTTATACTCTTCGCCGACCTCAACCAGCCAGTCCACCAGAATTGTTCGCATGCTTTCTGTGATGTCTGGTTGCTTTCTCATGTAGTGTGCTTTGGGCCTGTGTCTTATCTGTTTGGGAAAAGAGTTCTAATACTTAAATAGTTGTATATCAGAAAGATCGCTCCATGGTACAGTGGCTATTTAACAAATAATCTCTGAGCAAAGGTTAGGAAGAAACTGATCAAGAGCCAAACACATCTTTACTATGTGGAAGAACGTATGAAATTCTGGTTCTGTAAGGCAATTAGGTAACAACAAATAACTTAAAGGAGGAGGGGCAGGGAATAGCAATATGGGTTATTCCTAAGAGTGAAATACTGAATACATAAACCCTTTGAGTTGTGGAGAAATAGTCCAAGTAATTGCTACTTGCCTCACAACTATTACTATTTTTTAAGATTTATTTACTTGGGGGGCAGGGAGGGAGAAAGAGAGAATCTCCACCAGACTCCCCACTGACTGAGGAGCCCAACACAGGGCTCCATCCCAAGGCCCTGAGATCATGACCTGAGCCGAAATCAAGATTTGGATGCTCAACTGACTGAGCCACCCAGGCACCCCACACCTATTCTTTTTCATAGATATTCCTACATTTGGATGCCATAAGAATGCTATTCACTAGTGGATTTGGCCAGAAGTTTATAGCTATCTTGTTATTAAGTGTTTTGAGTGCTAGAAATTGAAATAGAATTTGGGAAAACTCACTTCAGCTTCTCTAAGGTACTGATGAATTTCTTCAGCATATTCAGTCACATTTATCACATCTGTACCAAAATCTGATGCATCTTCAGACTGGGAATGGAGAGATGAATCTACCAGCATAGGGGAAACTGCAGGGGTTCAACATTATCAGGTAAGACATTCAGTTTAAAAATTCATTGCATTCACTAACCCTCCACAGGCAATTGTGAAAATAAGGCATTACTTCATGGTTTTCTCCTGCTAGTTACATGCTATTGAATGCTGCAGGCGATTATGAGTACAGAGTACCACCAGCCATAGGTGAGTCGGATTACCTGTGTTGAAATCCAGCAGGAAGTGAAGGTCTGACTTGAGTGTGCTGGTGTCTACCCCACACACATCCTCAAATGCCATCCCCTCTCTCCCAGTGCAGCTGTCTCTGTCTCCTTGCTCAGCCTCATCCATGTAGATATGAAATCCTTGTTTGGCTGGCACCTGGACCCTGCAGTCAGAGAACACTTTCTTTCCAGCTGGAGGGACGACATTTTCTGATCCAGAGAAGCACCGGATTGTTGTGATCCCCTGGAAGAGGATTAAGTTTTTTGTGAGAGGCCACCCTGAAGATAGTATAGGTGATATGAGCTTGTGTGACCCAAGCCAGCAAGCCAGAAAGATGCGAACAGGCTTAAATTGAAATATCTAGGTCTGCAATTTAATTTCAGAAAATGAAGCTTCTGAAATATGACTTCTCCCTTATCTTTATCTACATCTAACATTTGGGAAAAGAGCTACCTATAATTTGTCATCTTCCTCATATATCTATCAAAGGAAACTCAAGATTATAGAAAAAAAAAGAAACCATAGCTATCCTCCAAAATGAGGATAGGTATTGCATGGGTGAGTGGGTAGAGGGAGATTGTTAATTGGCTTTCATACTTCTAGCCTATAGGATTTTATAAGTACCTCTTGATATATAGTCACTGAGTTCCTACAGTCTTCCTCCTTAAACAGCTTTCAGTAAGTAAGTGCCTATAAAGTTTCCATTTTATACTCAGATATTTAGAAACATGATTGTTTTAGAAACTCCTACCATTAACTTCTCTTACAAAGCCATAGAATCTCTTGTATGACATAATGTCCCTTGAGGAAATCTATCAGAGATAAAAGTATGAGCACAGGTAGATGGTATTTAACGCTAAGAGGCTTGAAAGTTTGAAAGGGAGTGAGTGCATATTCAGATCAAATACCAAGTCCTGGAGCACTCTTTTAGATATTGAGGAAGAGTGGCCAATGAGCAAGGTGGAAAACCAAGAGAGTATGGTTCTCCAGGCCGAGCGAGAAGAAAGGATTTCAAGGAATAAAGAATAATCAAATGTGTCAAAGGCTGCTGGATTAGTCAAGTAAGGAATGGACAAAAAAAAGGAGTCAAAAGAGAATAAGAGAAGAATTAAAGACAAGAGAGTATTCGCTCAACAAATCTTCACAAGCTACCCTGGCCAAACACTGTTCGAAGCACTGAGAATACAGCAGTGAGCCTCAAATCCCAATCCTCATCCTGATGGGAGTTTATGATCTAGCAGGATAAACTCTCGAATTATTGGCTGTAAAATGAACAGTCACTGCTTTGTAGTTTAAAGGTTTTAAAGATGGAAAAAGAATACAATATATTTATATGCTTATGAGTTTGACCAGTAGACAAGGCTGAGAAAGGAGAGTTCTCAACATCCCTGAAGAAGCAAGAGGACATGAGGTATACTACATGTGTGAGAGTCACCCTGCCTGAGAGCAGGGAAGTGTAAGTCATGTAGCAGGGTGGGGATGGTAGGGTATATGGCACGTGGGAACGTGCAGAAATTCCCTTTTGGTTCCTTTTATATTTTTAAGATAACAGGATCACAAGGCCATCAACTGAGAGTAAGGAAGGAAGGTAGAGGTTTGGGAGGATTAAAAAGAAATCTATAAAACAGATTTCTGAGAAGTTGGTAAAGGAATAGAGCAGGGGAATGGAGAAGTAGTGCTAGGCAACATAAAAGGTTAACTAATAGTTCTGAATTTAAGTTAAGCCCGGGCTCACTGGGCAGAACTGATGATTCGTAAGAACCAGGTTTCAGATTTTCCGTTTTAAAAAAGTAAATATTGCTAAGCAAATTAAGTTTGTTAAAACCACTTTCACTTAATTTCACCCCCCTCCTCCGAAAGCTTTGAAGAGATCACTTTGGGTATTTTTCTCCCACTGATCAGATGCCACCAAAAGGCAGATACCTTGAGTGGTCAGTGGATGAAGGGCTCTAATCTGGCCTCTACCCTTTTTTTTTTTTCTTTCTTTCTTTCTTTCTGACCTTTCTTAAATCTTTGAAATTTTCTTACCTATTAAATGGGAAGAATTCTTGACCTACCTACTTCACTAGACTATTGCCAGCATGATTCCATTACAGGTGTAAAATATAAGCTTAAGGCATCATTCTGAGGGGCCTAATAACAGACTAAGGGAAACTTTTTTCTACCCCAAAATTCAGTCTTAAGGATCCAAATCCCTTGTTTTGCATTTTAGGTGTCTGATTTTGTTTCTAATCTATTCAGGGAGTCTATTCACCTACCTATGATGAGTCCAGCAAAAGCAACTAATATCTATTATCCATTTGCCCACCTGCCTTTTTTCACGGACTGGGGAGATGTCTACTTTCAAAACACACTTTCAGAAGTAATTTCATCTAGCCGTACCCAATCTGTAGTCTAACACCACTTGCAACGAACATAGTAAAGCATAGCAAATTCAGGTTTGCTTCAGGCACAGTCTAGATCAGTCTGAACGCCACTCTGCTCTGGAGGAACCCCCAGTTCCATAGTTTATTTTGGTGTGTTAACACTTGCTCTTGGCCCAGCACTTACATGGCTTTACATGTACTTAATTCAAATAGTTCCTAGACCTGTTTCCTTGATATTATTGGAAAAATAATAAATTATTCACTCTTTCTAGCTGAAAAAGGGGACCAAAGTCAGTGTCCCTACAGTCCAGATTCCAGGGCTGCAATACTCCAGGGTATTCTAGGTCCGACTCCAAGAGAAACCCACCTCCTACCATGACGTGATGGCCCTTGTCACTCATTACCTGGCCACAGGTCCTCCCGTACTGCCCATTCTCAGTTAGCACCCCTAGCACTGTTCTTTGCGGGGGATCCTGGCCGAGTTGGGCTCTGGTTATCATCTGACAGGCATCGGGACCTCGAGACACCGGAGCTAGGGCTACTCCACTCTTGGAGCTGCTGCGATGCATACCCTCCGTCGCCACAGAATGCAACTATTAGGTAAGGAAAAAGAGACAACCCAATGGTTAGTCCACGCTCTTCCATCATGGGCTCCAAGCATGCAATGAATGTCTAGGAGGGAGAACACTAAAGCGTATCATCTTCTCTGCAATTGTTACTGCTGAAAGGAAGGGCAAGAGCCACGCTGCAAGGGATCCAAGCGCCTTTGAACCCAAACAGCGATTTGAATCTCTCAAGGCTTTCTTCTAAGACCTGACTGAGGCTGGAGGGAGAGATTAATCTTGACAACCTCCAAGCAAGGATACGGAGTCCGGCGTTCACTGGGGAGCCTACAGCTACAAGCCCGAGTCTTCGCCCACCGCGGCGGTGCTTCTCTCATCCTTTCTACCCGCCCCCCCCCCCCACCTCCTTGCAAACAAAAGACCCGGTGTATACATCACTGCGGGAAGGTACGTCCCCTTCCCAAATGACAAGCAGGGTCCTCCTCCGCGGCCCTCCTTCCACCAGACACAAGGCCCCAACCCCCGACTGGAACTACCGCGGGCCTCGCTCCCCTCCGCTTGGCGTCTTTACATGAGTCTCCGACAATTAGCAAGTGCACACGAGGGCCGGGGCTGCGGGGCCGCCGGAGGGGGCGGGGACGCGGCGCCGACACGTGCCAGCGGGGGCGCCGGGCTCCCAGCGGCGGTGGCCGCGGCGCTCAGCTAATCACCTCCCCCGCGTCTGTTGAACCCGCCAATCGGCGGCGCGGCCAGGCCTCGCGGGGCCGCTTCCATGCCAACCGCAGCGGGCGGGCGCGCCCCGGGGCCGCCTCGCCATGACGACCCCCTCACCCGACGCGCTGCGGGCCGCGGCGCCGCGCCCCCGGGGGCTCAGGGCCGGGCGGGGCCAACGGGCGGCGGCCCCGGCTCCCCCTGCGCGGGGCGGGGCGGGGCGGGGCGGGGCGGGGCAGGGGGGCGCCGTCGGCACACGCGCGCCCCTGGAGGCCGCCGCCGGGCGGGGAGGGAGGCGGCCGCCCCGCGACGGCCCGGGCTCTGGAAGGGGCTCCCCCGGGCCGGTTCCCCCAACAGCCCTAACGTCTCCCCGGCCCCGGCGCCGGCGCCGGCCCCCGCCCCCCGCCCCCCGGCCCGCTCCTGAGAACCTTGGCTCGGGAGGGCGACGCGGGGCCCTCGGGGCTGCGCAGGCCGCGCTCGCTCCCGGCCGCGGCTCACACCTGCGCCCCCAGGGCGGCCGAGCAGCCGCGCCGCGGCCCCCGCCCCGAGCCCGCGCCTCCCGGTCGGCGGCGGCGCCTCGGCCCCGCCCATCCTGGGCCCTCGTGCGCCCGAGGCCGCCCCTGGCCGGCGCGATGCAGTGCGTGGGAGGCCGCCGCCGCCACAGGCCTCCGCACGATTCCGGCGGGCGAGGCGTGAAGCGGGCCGGGACAGCGAGGTGGGCCCGGAAGGGGAAGGAACGCGGGCGGCAGCGCCGGGCCGGGCCGGGCCGGGTCGTCGAGGGGGCGGCGGCGGCCGTGGGGGCCTGGCGGCGGCCCGGCCTCGTGGGCAGGGGGACCCCGCGGCCCCGGGTGCGCAGACGGCGCAGGGCCTCGTGGTCAAATAATCGTCGTTACGGTTTCATGAATGTGTGTGTACACACGCAATATATTGCATGCGCGCTCTGCGTTTTGTTTTCTGAGTCTTCTTAAAACACGCATTCCTAAATTTCTAAAGCAGACCCCCAAAGGCCGTTTAAATGTCCACTCTAAGGAATGGTTAGTTACCGCCTTCTTCCTGGTTCCGAATGGAAATGATTGTCAATCTTACCCCCCCCCCCCCCCAAAATCTTAAGTGTTCTTCATTAGTGAGCTTGGGATGCCGTTATTTCATGGGAAAATGGAAGTATTCTACAGAAAGTGCGATGAAAGCGTCTGATCAGTTAGCTGTCAAGGAAGTTGGGAAGCATCTTAGAAATCAGTGCCAAGTGCTGGAGGAGCACAGAAATTGATCTTGCTTAGGATGAAACTAACTTTTATCACGTTTATCACGTCTTGACCTCAGTGGGGAGCAGCAGTCCTCCTGCACCCCGGAATTCCTGTGCCTTTGAAATTGAAGGCAACACAGGGTCCCCGGTAACATCCTGATTTTGGCAACAGAGGAGTCAGGTGCAGGCAGCGACCAAAAGCTCTGCTTCGCAGGGTGCCTCTGCCTAATGGAAGAAAAGCAGCTTTCTGCACTCGCCCGGCAGGGGTTTTGGAAGTCTTCCAAGAGCCCTCCCCACCTGGCGACACTGTTGTGGCTTCTGAGGACGATGAAGGCCTCAAGTGGTGAGCTCCATCAGGGAGGGAGCAAGTCTGGCCTAGAGCCTTGGTGGCCTTGGCAGGTTCAAGAATTCTCTGCATTCATGTGACCCAACATTCCACTACGTCCTTTTTGATCTGGTTTCCTCAACAAAAAAATGATGGGAAACCCCACTCTGCCTTTCTTCCGAAACAAAGGAGCTAGTGCAATGTTTGTTACTGCACCTGTGGTTTTGGTTCTCTTCTCTGTGCTTGAAGCTTGAGCAGGGAAGGGGAAAGGGTAGCCCTGGGTTCCTGCAGAGGCAGCAGAGGCAGCCGGCTGAAGTTCAGTGTTCCGACCTTAACCTAGTCAGGACGAGAAGACCAGGCTACTAAGGTGTATAGTCTCACTCAGCTGTCTTGAGTCTGAAAACTACCTTTAAAAAAGAAAATAACTTTTTTAACAAGATGAGATCCTACCATCATTTCATAGTTCTTTTCCCTTAATACATATGAAATATTATCACTACATCTTACTATCCTCTCCTTCCACTTTGTTAAACTTGGCAAAGGAAAGTGATAATGGCTTATTTTACTGTGCTATCTTAGAAGTATTAAATCATTGCAGTCCTCCGGTCAGATCTTAAATTGGAGAGTAATTCAGATGAACTGATATTTATATATATGTTTATGTGTATGCATATAAATCCAAATATTTGTATAACATGCAATATTATGGCTTTCTTAAGTATTTGAACAAGTAATGATGTATGTCATAAAAAACAAACAACTGATAGGTGCACAATTTTCATTAAACATTTAAACGAGAAACAGCCTTATCATTTAGAAAAATAGCAGAGAGGATAGAACAGACTTTCTCATAGACTGTGCACTTTTAGTGAGCTGCACAGGTTTAATTTAGCTGTTACAGCAAAATCAGGATTAGAACTCAAAGGTCAATTTTAAATCTCTGCATGTTAAGGTATTGAGAAGTGAACCATACATTTAATTATAAATCTTTAATGTCTAAAATATTTGGGGAAAGTTACCGATATAACACTTTCTTAGCTTAAAAACAACGGGTCGGCACTTCTGCCTGATATTCCGTACTCAGCTAGCTTTGACACTGGGATTAATTTCCGTAATGAGGATGACAGCTGAATTCTTTACTAGGAATTTTGAAAACCCAAGGGTCCTGTTAAAATCACTTCCTCTCCCCTCTAAATTACAATTCAAAGACAATCTTTTCTGTTTGCCAGTAATTACCTGGCATTTCAGAAGCTGTTATTACTTCTATTACATTTGCTCATGGTAGCTAGTAATTAACCTCCTGTTCAAACATTTCAGTTTTCATTAATTTGTATGAAATCAAGTTGATTTTCAGCATAAGGCTGAAAAAAAGAGATGAAAAAGTAGAAGAGCACCCTTTTTTTCCCCAGGACTGAGGTCTGTTTAGGGACGTATTTTGCCTGTTTGTGGGCATACCACTGCCATTCTATATATTTAATATCAGAAAATAGCTACATAGTAAGGTGAGGGACAGATGTTGGGGCTGGTGGGCAATTTGTGACATTTTAGCCCATAGTTCCAGGGAAGATGACCAAAGGATCAAGGAAGTCCAATTTGAGAAGCAACCCCAAATATATAACCTTAGGAAGCCTATAGCCTCAGATGGTACGAAGTGGATCCCTTCATACGCAAGAATAACCAAAGTCTACTATTCATTCACTCATTTACAAATATTTTTTGAGTATCCATTTTGTACTAGGGAGTAGCTTGGGTATAGAACAGCAATTAAAAAGGATTCCTGCCCTCAAGGAGCTTTTTATTCCAGGCAATGAGATGGTGAACAGATAGTTATGGTGCAGCATAATTAGTGTTTATTTCACCATGGGGGACATAGATGTATAAACAGGGAGCAGTTGGAGCTTAGAGAAAAGGAATAATGCATTCTGTGGAGATTTGGAAGCAGTATCTAGAACTGACAATAAAGATGATTAGAGTAAAAAAAAAATTGGCAGGGCAGATGGCATAGTCTACATATATCCTAGAAAGGGGGAGCCCAAAGAACAAGAATTTTCAGCTGTGTTTATCCAGTACCTTCCAAGAGAGAGCAATAAACTGTGATGTCCAAAAATATCCCTCAAGTATGTCTCTCCTGGCTCTGGGACAGACTCCACAGCAACTATCTCATGAAGTCAACCTCCCCAGGAACTTGGGTAAAAGGGAGAAGGTTCTGGTGATTCTAGTCACCAAGACACAGTCCTTAATAATGTGCACAATTAAAATCAGATACCTGTGAGTGCAGAGGTGGGTTCTCAGACAGTATCCTCTCCAAGACTCTGCATCAAGAGAGAAAATAAGTTTCAGGGGGATGATGGAGCCATTGTAGTTTAAATCATTAGTTGCCAGATCTTTAGTGAAAATCTGTTAGAAGAAGTCAAGAACCTGGATTTTGCACAGTCTTTCATAGGTCTAAAATTCATTTGGTAACTCATGTTAATATGAGGTCATTGCATCCTTAAAGTTAGCTGTCATTTACTGGTTATGTCCTTTGATTAACAGCCCTATTTATACCAGTTTTTCTGTGAAAATCAATTAATTATTGTACCATCAGTTCTGTGACACAGTGGATTACACAAAATAGGTTTCCTGTGTTTCATGTCTATCTCTGTCTCAGTCTCTAATTTGAAAATGTTATAAAATTTCCTTGTCAGCTGCCTGTGTCTTTTATTTTTCAGATAAATACTGTATCTGAGGACAGGCTCATGCCCTGTTAACTCCATCAGCCATTTAGTAATATTGTCTGCTTGTTAATATTTTTGTTAATTAAATCCTACTGCCACTAAATCACAGAATATTTATAAAACTTGTTTTGTATCGACTCAGTCCTTTTATTGTTCATCTATAATAGTATCAATGGTCACAGGAAATGACATTAGTTCCTACTGTAAACTTTGTTAGAAAAACAAGGTTTTCCATGCTAGAGACAAAAAAACAAACAAAAAATGCAAACCTTATTGCCGAACTATTAAAACATTTTGATTACTATAAGAACTATCTAGCCTTAAGAATTTATATAGTCCTCACTTGTGAAAATTCTATCTGGGTAGAAGAAATCTCAAATGCATAAAACTTTTCCTATAGCAACAATGAGTCATCAAGTTGTCTGCACGTATATGTGTTCTTTTTTAGGCATTTGATATATTTTCTGACTCAATGAGGCAGCTTGGTGGTTTGTTCATATTTACCAAAATTGTTTATTATCATTAATGAACCATTTATCTAGTCAGCAGGCAGTCAAAACCACTGTATCCATCTGAAGTGCATTGTGTTCTGTATATGAAGAGCACAACACATTTTAGTTGTGAGAGACATAGGGGTTACATAAATGAGTAAGAAACAGTCTTACTTAAATTAAGTTCAGGCTTATAGAAGAAGAAATACACACAAATGATTTGCCACAAGATAGAGTAAGGCTATTGTCTAAGAAGTCCAAAGGAAGTTCTGGCTAAAATCCAGGTACATTTTCAGTTAATTAAGGTTTCTTAAAGATGGCCTTTTGTGTTTAGTCTTGAAATTTGAATATGGTTTTGGATAGGCCTCGTTTGGGGAGTCTATTTCAATAAGAGGGAGAATTCTGTGTAAGTAACAACAGGAAGACATTGCAAAATATAATCTGGGGAATGCTGATGGTTCTGTCAACTGAGGTTATACTATACGGTATAGTTTGATGATAGTGGACAGTTCAGAACATTGAGATAGGGCAGCCCGGGTGGCTCAGTGGTTTAGTGCCACCTTCGGCCCAGGGCCTGACCCTGGAGACCTGGGATCGAGTCCCACGTCGGGCTCCCCGCATGGAGCCTGCTTCTTCCTCTGCCCGTGTCTCTGCCTCTCTCTCTCTCTCTCTCTCATGAATAAATAAATAAAATCTTTAAAAAAATAAAAAGAACATTGAGATAACATCTTGTAGAGTCCTGAATTCCAGAGTAAGGAGTTTGCTGTGGAACATTTGAACAGAGAAATGATGGTGTTAGAACTATATTTATAGGAAAACAATCTGAGACCAATGAATAGCTCAATATTTTAGCTAGGAGATGCTTTGGAAAACAATTGCTAGAGGAAATGAGGACCTGAGTCAGGACCATGATGTGGGAACATAAAAGAAAAAAGACTCAAGAAAGCCATAATGACCATGGAGTTTACATGACTTAGCAACTGATTGTATGTTGGGTTTGAAGAAGATGCGGGCAAATAATTTTACACTTTCTAGGTCAGGTTGATGGAGAAATAGCAGGGTGGACAGAATAAGATACAATGCCAGATTAACTGGATTCAGAGAAAAAAGGATGTGAAGAATGAGTTTAATTTTGGACATCATAATGAAAGGAGTCTTTTCTAATAACTGTCCAGAACCACTACTGTTTCCCTCTACCTCCAACCCTGTGTATGTATGAGTTATGATGGTGTTGAATATTGTAGTTGTTTTCAAGGGTTGATGATGGGATTGGAGGTAGAGGTAGATAGTAACACAGTTTTCAATCGTTGATCTAGTATTCCCAGCAAAAAGTAATTATTAGTATTTAGATACTTATTCCAGGAAAAACCAGGAAGAATAAAAGATCAAAAGCTTCCTATCTCCTGTTTCAGGATCCCACTATTCTATTCAAGAGGTCCTCTTCCAGGACCATAAGCTCCTTGAATTCAGGGACTGAATCTTCTTTGTAAGATCATTTCCTGCACAGTGCCCAGAACACAGCAGGCACTTAGTAAATGTTTGTTGATTGAATAACTGAGTCATAAGATTTACTTTACACTTGTTGCATCAATGAGCCAATAGTGACCCCTGTATATTGGCCCTATGTTGTCTATAGCAGGCCAGGACCATTCCCTCAAAAGTCTATTAGCACCAAACTCGAATTCTGGCACATGCAATTATTTTAAATGTTTTTTAAATATTTGGAGCCTGTCTGCTTTACATATCCCATTAAACTGCACCCAACATCTGTTAGCCTTAGATAAACAAGCCCTGGGATTATTAAAGCCCCCAAGTCACTGCTGCCATTCCAGCTGTCTGACTGAGAGACTCCCCCTTTATGCTGCAGAGTGATATCACCTAGGCAAGTAACCTCCCATCTCTGATTCCTCTCTCCCACCAGAGTTCCCTTGCTTTCTTCTACTCTTGGGTGGTGGCCCCACGCCACTGTCTCTGGAAGGTTTCATAGTTGGAGAAACCTTTCCCATCCACTCCTCTACCCCCCATTCCCCATGCAAACCTCTCAAAACACACCCAAATGAAGCTTATTGTGTGCTACTGCCACCTTGTGGTCATATCTTTTCCCCTGATGGGCTCCCAAGTCCCTGAACCCACCATACTGTAGGTGTACAAGGAGGGAAACATTAATTTCTTTAAACTGCTTTCTCAAGACTGTATGGGATCTTTTTTTCTCCCTTTTAGTAAGTTCAGACTTGGGCACTTACTGAAAAAAATTCTTAGACCTGGCAAGCAAGATGAATCCTTGGAAGTCATTTCATTAATCCTTGCCCTATATAGGTAAGGACACTTGGGTTCAGACTTCTCTTTCAAAATTCAACTCCTGAAAGTGAAGTTACAGAAATTAACAACCATGAATCCTAAATCCAGGGCTTATACCAAGGAAGTGATCATAAATAGCTTCAAAAATGGCAATAATCTGAATAAGTATTATGTATATAGCCATGTAAAATAATGCAGATTTTTTAAAAAAGATTTATTTATTTATTCATGATAGACATAGAGAGAGGCAGAGACACAGGCAGAGGGAGAAGCAGGCTCCACGCCGGGAGCCGGACACGGGACTCGATCCCAGGTGTCCAGGATCGTGCCCTGGGCCAAAGGCAGGTGCCAAACCGCTGAGCCACCCAGGGATCCCCAATGCAGATTTTTAAAATAGCATACAGAAATGTTCATAATATATTTTATGACATAAGGTAAAAACTAGTAAGTTTAGCATGTTGCATTTTTGTTTGAAATTTTTATGTGCTTAGAAAAAGCACCAAGGGGGCGCCTGGGTGGCTCAGTTGGTTAAGCATCTGCCTTTGGCTCAGGTCATGATCTAGGGTTCTGGGATTGAGCCCTGCGTCTGGATCCCTGTATCTGGCTCCCTGTTTCTCCTTCTCTGTCTGCCCCTTCCCCTGTTTGGCTTGCTCTCTCTAATAAATAAATTAAAATCTTTTTTAAAAAGCACCAATAACACATACCAAATATTAAGTAGTTATCTGTGTATCATAGGATTATAGTTTAATTCATTTGGTTTCTCTATATTTCTGTTTCCTGTCATAAACAATACTAATCGCTCAATAAGAAAAAAAGACATTATTAAAGAGGTAAATTATCATGGCAAATTACAGGATTAGACCAACAGTACTGTCCAATAAAACTCTACAGTGATGGAAATGTTTTCTATCTGCACTGTCCAGTATGATGAGTGGTCAGATGTAGCTATTGAGCATTTGATTTGTCAGTGAGACTGAAGAACTGAATTTTTAATTTAATTTACATAGACACATGCAGTTACCATATTGGCCAAGGCAGTATAAAATATTTGGTGGTTGGGAGCAGTCACAGTGCATTAAATAGACTCATTCTACAGTATTTGCAAATATGAATGGTTTTCTTGACTAGCTTAAGTTGTATTTCTTCTATAGGTTATTCTTGTATTTCACATACCTTGGGATAAAGTGCACCAACAAATAATGAGATGAGACCACGTAATCATTATTGAGAAACATTGAGTTCATGCAGTTTATAAAGAAGACCCATTTATAAATGAACAAGGAGAGTTTATCCAGAAATTACATGTTCCTTGTTAAAAACGACATGCTTATCCTTCTTCCGAGTCAGGCAATTGTTCGGAGATAGAACTGGAACAACTGAAAGATCAGTTCAGATCCTGTTAATCTGGTGAACTAATCAAACTTTCTTTAATTTTATAGATATAACTATTTACTTAGGTTTGCTGAATGCTGGTGTAACAGTTCGTGTAACTTAAAGCTTAAGCTTCATTTTTGTACTCAAGTTCAATACTCTCTTTCCCTAATTTAAGAATTCATACTCTCAATTCATACTCTCCTTCCCTACTTTAAGAATTCACTTTTGTGACTAATACCAGTGTTTGTGAAGTCTTAATCTCTTCACCAACACCTTATCAGCACCCAAGATCTGTCCTTATTTGGGATCTATTGTTTTGTTTCTTGCTTCCTAACTGAGGAGACATTTTATCTATAGGAACAGAACACACTTCTGTTTTCCAGAAAATAAGTAGTTAATTTATGCAGCAGCCTCATGCTCACAATTCTACTTCTTGATATTGCTGGAAACAAATAATTTTTATCATGGGTTCCCTTGATTGTGGGGTTGATTTTTTATAAATTCCATAGTGGTTCCCCTCATGTTCATGTACTTGATAAAGCATTTAAATCACTATACTGATTAAAAATTCTAGAGATGTGCTGGGAATACATTTGGAACGTTATTAAGATGTGTTTTTTGGCTACAAATTTTCTTGGAGAAATCTTTTTAATTACAATGAACATAGAAGATATACAGCTATAATTATGAGTTTCTTTGGATTTCAAATCCAAGATAATTCATTTAGAACAAATTACAAATTTTTACTGAAGATGGCAGAAACAGTTGCTAAAAAAGAAGAGAAATGGAAAGTTTGTAATTTAGGGTGGAGGGAAGGAAAGGCAGCTAGTAAGATAGAGAGATCAGTCTACCAGCATGTTGCTGTGCCAATTCTTTGGGAAAATAATCAAAAACTTATTTACCCAGTAAATGAAAACAAGTTCAAATAAACAGTGGTGAAGTTATATGTACTTTATAAATGAGATTTGGCAATAAGAGAATACTCTGAGCAATATCTGGGGTGATGAAAATAACAGATACTTTGTTTCTGTTTGCTTGCTTTGAAACCACAGTCAATATTTTATCCCACTGGAATTGAACCATTTTTAAGTTGTCTTTGTTTTGTAAAAAGTTAGCTTTTGATCCTCTTACTAAAGGAATATGGGGGGGGGGTCCAATTTTTTGTTGGTAAATCAAGAGGAATAGCCAATATGGAAACTTCTTTTCTGTTGATTTCAAGCAAAGACCAAAGCAATATTGAGGGAGAAACACTCGACAAGAATTGAATCCCAGAGGGAGAAATAAAGGAGAGAAGCTTCTGAATCCGGGAGGAATAGGCAAGCCATGTTCCCCACATACATTGCTCTGCCTTAACTGCCAGTGTTGACAAACTTTAATCTGTTGAGGATTAACCATCCATCTGTCAGTTCAACAGTAGCAGTGCTTTTTATGCAATGAGTAAAATGGAAATTCTAACACATAGAAATGAATTAATAATCTGTAGCAATGTATACAAGAGTGTTTCAGGGTAGAATGGATTTAAACATAGTGTTTAAAATTTTATTTAAGTCATTAATCAGAAAGACTTAATCATTTTTTCTATAAACTATATTTCACCTTAATTTTCTACTTTGAAACTGCACTTTTGGGCAGTTACATAGATGCAAAATTTTTTTTTTTTGATGCAAAATTGAACACCAGTTTGTTTCTGACCATTATGTTCCTTTGGGGGGAAAAATGTATATTGCATGTTATCTGGGAAATTTTGTAATTTAAGAATTGAAATCTATTATATTCTATATGTGTATTAAATAGGAACTATTTTGCTGTTATTAAATACTGTTTTTCAGAACTAAAATAAGCATAAGCCTCCCCAAATTTTGATTTCCATGATGCTTCTAAAATACCCTCAAATCTAGCTTCTACTACTATCTTTGATGTGTTTAGTTTATATGTAGACCTTTTAAAAAGTTTGGATGAGGGATCCCTGGGTGGCGCAGTGGTTTGGTGCCTGCCTTTGGCCCAGGGCGCGATCCTGGAGACCCGGGATCGAGTCCCACATCGGGCTCCCGGTACATGGAGCCTGCTTCTTCCTCTGCCTGTGTCTCTGCCTCTCTTTCTCTCTCTCTGTGTGACTATCATAAAAAAATAAATAAATAAATAAAATAAAATAAAAAAGTTTGGATGAGAGGTGCCTGGGTGGCTCAGTTTGTTATCTCAGGGTCCTGGGGTTGGTCCCCAGGTGGAGCCCTGGTTGGGCTCCACGCTCAGAGCCCAGTCGGCTTGAGATTCTCTCTCTTCCTCTCCTGGTCTCTCTGGCCAGAATTAGCTGTGGATATTAAAGACATGATAGAGCACCCAAGGCCAGTGTTCTAACCGGAATTTTATTTTATTTACGTTTTATTTAAGATTTTATTTATTTGAGAGAGAGCACAAGTGGGGTTAGGGGGAGGAGAAGGACAGAGGGAGAAGCAGACTCCAATGAGCAAGGAGCCCGATGTGAGTCTCTGTCCCAGGACCGAGATCATGACCTGAGCTGAAGGCAGATGCTTAATGGGCTGGCCACCCTTAATGGGCAAGAGCGCCTGTGGTTGCACCTAGGCGCTCTTGCAACCACAATTCTAGTGCAACCATGTCCTCTATGAGAACAGGACTCTAGGGTTGTTGGTTCTTCACTTTTTGGGCTCCTTGCCTCCGGTTGTCCTTCCTCCTCCAGCAGCTTCAGGCTGTAGCTCTCTGCTGCCCCCTGCTGATCTCCCTGTAGTGCTTAGAATGTTTTTGGTAAAATTTAGAACACTTTTGCAACCTCACAAAATATGTATTTTTTTTAACTTTAAGTTTATGAGGATGTTATTTCTGAAACCAGATCCTGTTTTCTTCGTCAGTCTCAAATTGTGCATTTTTTTCTTTTATTTATTCGACATTATTGAGCTGCTGTGTTGTGCCAGAAGCTGTTACTGGGACAAGGATAGCATAGTAAGACAGAATAGGCAAAGTTCTTGCTGTCGAGGCCTTTACTTTTCATTCCGGAAAACAAAAACAGATAACTATATAATGAGAACAATAAGTGCTAGGAAGAAAATCTAAAACAGGGTGAGAGATGAAAAAGAGGAGAATCCACCTTTTATAGGGTGGCCTGGAAAGACTTCTGATGAGGTGACATTATCAGCAGAGATCTGAATAAAGAACAAACCCTTGGCTATCTAGAAACAGCTCTAGGCAGAGGAACCTGCAAGTATAGAGACCCTGAGAGGGAACCTGCTGGGCACCTGCGTTAGTTTGCTAGGGCTGGGGGGCTGAAACAACAAAAATTCATTTTCTCCTAGTCCCGGAAGTCTGAGATCAAGGTGCAGGCAGGTTTGCTGTCTCCTGAGAGATGTCCATGTTCTCCCTGTATCCTCACATAGCCTTTTTGGCATGCATGCACTCCTGTAGTTTCTCCTTCTTTTTATAGGGCTAACCGGTTGAATTAAGGCTTCATCTTTATAATGACATTGAACCAAAATTACCTTTTCAAAGTCCTTCTCTCCGAATATAGTCACATGCTGGGTTAGCGCTTCAACATACGAATTTTAGGGGGACACAACTCAGTTCATACAGAGCGTTTGAGAAATAATGATGCCAGAAAAAAAAATATGTATCAGCATTGCCATCCAAAAAAAGGACATTTGATTTATTACAGCTCATGTTCATGTGTTTATTTAGGAATTTTTGATTAAGCATTTGCTCTGTGTGAGATACTATGTTTAGGACTGGGAGATACAGTCTTGGTCTTAAACACGAAGAAATTGCTGGGGAGTGGGAGATGTGGTGCCAACACACTGAGTACTGTAAGACATCAGGTAAGTGTGACTCACAAGAAGAAGAGATTGGGTCAGTTTTTAATTTGATATCCTTAACCTTGCCTTTGTTTTGTTTTCTTTCTTACACTGCTCTTTTTCATGGAATTATTGTTTAGTTATACTCATTGCAGAATAAGAACAGTTTTACTTGTCCTGATCAGAAACACTTTTCAGAAGAAAGACATTTTATTTTTATCCCTAGAGCCTTTTTTAAAAAAGATTTTATTTATTTATTTATTTATTTATTTATTTATTTATTTGAGAGAGAGAGAGAGAGAGAGAGCCAGAGAGCCCGATACAGGACTCCTGGAATCATGACCTGATCCGAAGGCAGATGCCTAACCAATTGAGCCACCCAGGTACCCCTCCCTAGAGAGCCTTTAGAAGAAATTTTGTTGCCTTGATACTTATTTTATCAGCATCATTTTCTTTGGAGCAAGATGTGTACTATTTCATAACCCATTTTGGTTATCCACGGTGGTAGAACAAGCCACACCAGAACCTAGTGACTTAAAACAACAAGATTTATTTTGCTCTCAAATCTACAACTTGGGCAGGGCTGTACTTGGTGTTGGCTGGAACGGCTCAAAAGCTGGACTCATCTGATGGTTCCTTCACTCACATACCTGGCAGGTAATGCTAGCTGTTGTTTGGGACCTTAGCTGAGCTGTTGGCCAAAAGAGCATACGTGCAAGGCCTCTTTGCATGGGTTGAGCTTCTTCACAACGTGGTGACTGGTTCAAAGAGAGGTTAGAGATAGAGACAGAAACCAGGCAAAGACTATGTCACCTTTCTAGTTAGCCTCAGAAGCCCCACAGTGTCACTTTCATAACATTTTATGTATGAAAAGTGAGTCACTTAGGTTGGTCCATATTCAGAAGGAGGGGAATTAGATTCTATCTTTGGGAAAAGTGTCAGAGAATGTATGACTGTGTTTTAAAACTACCACCCCATGTACATGTTAAACAGCAGAGACAATTTCTGGGACTTTGATGACTGAAAAGTCCTCCCCCAAGGTGTGATAAGGAGTATCAAAGTCAAAACTAGCGCAGAAGATGAATAAATACTATCTGAGTTAGAATATAAGGCAAGTTTTTTGTGAAGCATGTTTTGTTTGTTTTGTGTTTTTGCAAAATTAGTCCTCAAAGAAAAGGGAGTTACTGAATATTCAAAGTCCTTTTAAAAACTCTCATATGATGGGGTGGTATTCTTTCAATTACTCTAGTTAAATTACAGAAAGCTATTTATAAAGACGCGTTAACCTGGAAAGGTCTGAAGCGATGTTGTATTGGGAGTTTTCTAAGGTCTTCTAATGGAACCAGGAAATGGAGACAAAGGCTTTTAGTACAGACCTAGTCATTATTGCAGTCAGGACCTTCTGATTTTAAGTGTTGGCATGTGGATGTAAAGAGATGACCAAGATCACGTTTTTTAAAAGCAACTTAATAAGTTGTTTATCTTGTGGAAATAACAAACATGATAATGAAAAACAACCTTCTTACTACTTAAAAATTGGCTGTTTTGCCGAGGATAAAATTCCCAACTATAGCATCAGATGCCAATTCAGTTTTTATCTCCACTTAAAGATTGTTTTATTTCAATGGACCTACAGCTGGGAAACTGTTAGGTGGCTTAGAAAGTGATTCTTCTGAAGGTGACGACTCGTGTCAAAATGTAAGTAAAGAATTTGAGCAAAATTGTTTCTGAAATGAGAATATTTCTCTTTTTTTATGCTTTTATTTATTTACTGATGAGAGACACACAGAGGCAGAGACACAGGCAGAGGGAGAAGCAGGCTCCCTGTGGGGAGCCTGATGTGGGACTTGATTCCAGGACCCTGGGATCACACTCTGAGCTGAAGGCAGACGCTCAACCACTGAGCGACCCAGGTGCCCCAATGAGAATATTTCTAAAGGGACATATTTTATAAGATTATTTTAGATATGATTATGTAACCAAATTCATTATTACATAGTTCAAGTAAACATTGACTATCTTAATTAACTTCCATTATGCTTATATATTCATGTTAACCAAAAAGCTTCTCTGTACCTTTTCATTATGAAGACAGAGGATCAGCTCACATTTACGGTGGTTTCTTTTTAATCAACATATAGATTTTTAAATATTAACACTCATTAATTTATTATTTTCAAATCCATAAATAAACACATAGTCTGTGTTTTTGCTAAATGGATTTTTTATTATTTTTTTAAAGATTTATTTATTCATGATAGACAGAGAGAGAGAGAGGCAGAGACACAGGCAGAGGGAGAAGCAGACTCCATGCAGGAAGCCCCACGTGGGACTTGATCCCGGGACCCCAGGACCGAGCCCCAGGCCAAAGGCAGGCGCCAAACCGCTGAGCCACCCAGGGATCCCCAGCTAAATGGATTTAACTTCACTTTGATATTATGTGAGCACTAATACATATTTTTATGGAGTAAAGTCATTATCAATATGATTAATCTTTGAACATAAGCAATCCAATACAGTACCGTATATATAAAGGCCCATTCAACACAGAGTTCCCTGAAGTAATTCAGGTCTAATCGATGGGCAGCTCCGGTGGCCCAGCGGTTTAGCGCCGCCTTCAGCCCAGGGTGTGATCCCGGAGACCTGGATCCAGTCCCATGTCGGGCTCCCTGCATGGAGCCTGCTTCTCCCTCTGCCTGTGTCTCTGCCTCTCTCTTTCTCTCTGTGTCTGTTATGAATGAATAAATAAAATCTTTAAAAAATAATAATAATAATAAAAGAAGGTCTAATTGAGATTGTCCCAGTGAGCAGCACAAAAAAGTGATAGGACCTTTGGCAGAGAAGGCTCTCTTCTCAGTCTCTGAGGGGATGAGAGCCTGACAGTAGATGTGCTAGGCCATGTTCAGAGCTGGAAAGGCCTGGATCCAGCACATACTCTCATCTGTTGGAAGAGATCTAGGGTTCACGCATCTATGCAAAGTCAGGTAACACCATAAGCTCCTCTGTGTAGACTGACATTTTCTTACACTGAATTAAATAGGGTTATTATACATTGTATGCATTTTAATAATGTATATTATTCTGTATCTATTATAATGGCGTTAAGGAGAAATATTAATTTTTTCTTTTCCATCATAATCTTAGACTTTTTTTTTAAGTACACCTTTTGGCTTATAGGTAGTAGTTATATCTCATGTTTCATTTGTCCAGTACTTGGATTCTTGAGATGTCAGGCCAACATGGGATACTTGGATTCTTGAGATGTCAGGCCAACATGGGGTTGTTCTCCACCATGCCCAGAATGTTAGGAAGAGGAGGAGCTCAACAGCCTCTGTAGAGTGATAAAGGCAGTTACTTGTTTCTAAAGAGTTTATTTATTCATTTAGAGAGAGATAGAGAGTGGGGGAATGGCAGAGGGAACCGGAGAGAAAGAATCTCAAGCCGACTCAACACTGAGTGTGGAACTCAGGGCAAGGCTCAATCTCATGACCCTGAGACTGTGCTCTGAGCCAAAATCAAGAGTCAGACACTTAACCAACTGAACCAGCTAGGTGTCCCAAATCAGTTACTTACTTCTAAGAACAGAAAGATGTGTGTATTCTCTTGTGGTTAAATAGGACTATTGACTCACTAATTGGTTTTCACTTAGAAATTACATACAACAATTTACTTTTCAAAATAGGTAGACATCATTGTTTCTCTTTTAGATGAAGAATTAAATTAAGATTGAATACCTTTTCTGAATGAGGGTGATTTTAAAATCAGGTCAAATTAAGATCCCTTCAAAATGGGGAGGTGTTGGTCAAAGGGTACAAAGTTTCAGTTATACAAGATGAGTAAGTCCTAGACATCTACTATGCACCATAGTTTCTATAGCTAACAATACTGTTTTGTATTCTTAAACATCTGCTATGAGGGTATATCTTAGGTTAAGTGTTATTACCACCAAAAAAAAAAAAAGGGGGAGAAAACTTTTGGAAGTGATACATATGTTTTGGCATTGATTGTGGTGATGGTTTCACTATTGTATACTTATTCCCAAATTAATTAAGCTGACTACATCAAATATGTAAAGTTTTTTGTATGTCAATTTATACTTAAATAAACTGGTGGGGTTTTTTGTTTTTTGGGGTTTTTTTGGTCTTTTTCCTGTGATAGAAGGGATGTGAATTAGTATGACATGACAGTTGATTTGAGTAATTAAATAGTATATCAGGATTAATTAGATTTGAAGCTTTGTCTTCCCAACTAATCTGAGTCAGTTTTCTTATGATACTCTGCTGGTACAGTTTGTTGAAATAAGTCACTCGCTACAACTCTTGGTCTCACTGATAGATTCAGTGCTGACAGTACTAATTTAATTGTTATTATTCGACCACTGTGTAAGGATTACATGACCTTTATGAATATTATATATTTATCTTTCAAGCTCTAGGTGACTGAATCTTTACCTTATGGGAATATGTACTCTTCAACATCTTCAAAATCTTTATCTTCAAAATCTTGAAAAGGTGATTAAGGTTTAATAAAGCTGCCAAGTCAATGAGATTGATCTCTTTAGAGATAATTTCCCTTGTGAGATTGTAGAAATGATATAAAATTCATTTTCCAACATTTGTCTGCAAAGCTTTTCAGATTTACTTACACTAAGGATTTACCATAGAAGCTCTAAGAAAAATATTTCAGAGTTTTGGAGGCTTCAGAGATTTTTTAAAAATTTGTTTGCTAAGACAAAAGCATTCTAGAAAAGGTACCAAGTTACAAACAGCAGTATGTTATCTAAATTGCTTTAGAAGGAAAATTAAAAGAGCATGTGGAATTACTTGATGCTATTTCTCTTAAGTGGTTTTCTTGAAATTCCAAAGCCATACAATGAACAAAAAGGTCAGTGGATGAAATGCTTGTATTTAGGACAAACCACTGCTCAGAAATGAAGCTGACAGTATCTTTCAAACTTTTATTTTTAACAATGATATGATGAATGTACTTATTTTTGTTTTTGTGGGGTTTTTTTGAAAGATTTTATTTATTTATTTGACAGCACAAGTGGGGGATGGAGGCAGAAGGAGAAGCAGACTCCCCACTGAGCAGGGAACCTGACACAGGGTTCAATCCCAGGACCCTGGGATCATGACCTGAGCCAAAGGCAGACACTTAACCGACTGAGCCATCCAGGCACCATGAATGTGCTTATTTTTGAATTTAACAAAGCACCACACTTACCTACTAAGAATCAAGAATAAGGTAGTCTGCTTTCTAGCGGTAGAGCAGACAGGTGTTTTGTTGTTGTTTTTTTTTTAATCCTCCTGCAACAGAGCACCAGATGCCAGATATATTTCACAAAAAATGTGTAGCTGAGATCATACAAAAGCAAGAGAATGCCTAGGGATCTTACATGAAGAAAAGACTAATATCTGAGTAATAACCTGGTGATGAGGTTTCAGCTGACCTCAAGGTATCAGAACAGCGGCAAACTAGAGCCTTGTCTCTTCTTCCTCCCTCTTCTTCCTCCCCCACCCCCTTCTTTCTCCATTTTCCTCCTCCACCTCTTCCTTCTTCCATAGAGTCAGTTTATTAATAAGTACCCTGAAAATCTACATATGTTGCAACTTTCACATTTACAGAGAGGGAGCCTTTTACCATGATGTGCTAGGATTCCCAACTCCTTGGTGGGTTCTACAAATACTGAAATAGAGAAGCTGCCTCAAGGGAGCCTCACTTCCTTTTGTCCCAATATGCATGAGTTAGTGGTTCCCCAAAGTAAATCTATTTTTTTAATAGTAAATTTATTTTTTATTGGTGTTCAATTTGCCAACATACAGAATAACACCCACTGCTCATCCCGTCAAGTGCCCCACTCAGTGCCTGCCACCCAGTCACCCCCACCCCCCGCCCTCCTCCCCTTCCACCACTCCTAGTTCGTTTCCCAGAGTTAGGAGTCTTCATGTTCTGTCTCCTTTTCTGATATTTCCTACCCATTTCTTCTCCCTTCCCCTCTATTCCCTTTCACTATTATTTATATTCCCCAAATGAATGAGATCACATAATGTTTGTCCTTCTCCGATTGACTTATTTCACTCAGTATAATACCCTCCAGTTCCATCCACGTCAAAGCAAATGGTGGGTATTTGTCATTTCTAATGGCTGAGGAATATTCCATTGTATACATAAACCACATCTTCTTTATCCATTCATCTTTCGATGGACACCAAGGCTCCTTCCACAGACCCCAAAGTAAATCTAAACTAGATATCCTTAGGAGATTCTTTTGGTTAATCTCCAGCTGCTCTCTATCCTGGAAAACAAGGAACTCCTGCAGAGATCCATAATCTTTACCAAAATCTTTACGTGAAAAGTGGCTGGCTTATTCCCATTTAATAGCAATCTGGAAAAAAAAGTTTTAGCATCTAAGAAGTGGCATACCAGGGCCACCTGAGTGGCTCAGTCACTTAAGCGTCTACCTTCATTTCAGGTCATGATCTCAGGGTCCCCCATCAGACTCCCTGCCCACCAAGGTGTCTGCTTCTCCTTCTCCTTCTGCTGCTCACCTTCCTTATGCACTTATATGCACATGCTCTCTCTCAAATAAATAACATCTTTAAAAAAATAAAAAAATAAAAAGTGGCATATTCTGGTAAAGAGTATCTATTATCTATTAAGAGAATTTGTATGAAACATGACAGATTAGATATTATGTGGATTTTATATCAAATTACCTTTCAGGGACAGTCAGCTCCTTTTAAGTGGATTCTTTTTCAAAGAAGATGTGTTGACATCACATAATTTAAACTACAGTTTTTCTGTGAACTGCTCTCAGTGTACACCCATCCACTCATGTGTCAGAGCCACATGACCCTTTTACTTGGATTTATGGTTCAAATTACACTACCAACAGCATCCAGGAAACACTAAGCTTTTGAAGGGGTATCAGGTTGGTAGTGAATGAGAGCACCTGGCAGAATCAAATACCAGTCCTCTGTGGAAAAGGAGGCCCTCAGCTCAGAACTCAGGACACCCCATATCAGCCAAACACAGCTCCCACTATGAAATGACGAAACACATGAGCAAATAAACCACCATGGGCCAAAGTCATCAGAAACTAAAATGGCTGAATAAGACATGAAAGAATGTCAAATACTGAAATTATCACACGGATAATATGAAATAAATATTTACAGAGGCCAGCTGTCAGTTTCATTGTAGTTCTTTTATTTTTTTTTAAGATTTTATTTATTTATTCATGAGAGACACACAGAGAGAGAGAGGCAGAGACACAGACAGAGGGAGAAGCAGGCTCCCTATGGGGAGCCTGATGCAGGACTCAATCCCAGGACCCTGGGATCACGACCTGAGCTGAAGGCAGACACTCCACCACTGAGCCACCCAAGTGCCCCATTTTACTTCCTTTAAAGGAATCAAAAATATGAGTAAAGAATAATAGTATTGTAAATGACTAGGAAGTTTTTTGGGGAAAAAAACAAATATAACTTCTAAACAGCAAAAATTTATTGATGGATACAACCTAAGTGTCCATCAATGGATGAAGTCAGAAAAAAGACAAATATTCATACAATATTCATACTAATGTGTGATCTCATTTGTATGTAGAATCGAAAACCAACCAACCAACCCTTAACTTTGTATGTAGAATCGAAAACCAACCAACCAACCCTTAACTCCTAGATATAGAGAACAGATTGGTGGTTGCCGGAGCCTGGGGTGGGAGGGGGGGTTGGTGGGCAAAATGGGTGAGGAGGGGTTAAAATGCACAAACTTCCAGTTATAAAATAAATTCTGGGATGTATATATAGCATAGTGACTATAGTTAATAATACTGTATTGTATAGTTGGAAGCTGCCAATCTAAAAAATCTTAAAAGTTCTCATCACAAGAAAATATTATTATTCATTCTGTAGGTGGATTAGACAACTGAATAGTCACGGCTGAAGAGAGATTTACTGAAGTCAAAGATAAAACTGAAGAAATTACACATACCACAAAGAAACAGAAAATGTAAAAGAAATAAGAGTCATAGAGAGTAGAATATGAAAATCTAATGTAACTTGGAGTTCCTGACAGAAAAAATAGAAGAGGACAGAGACAATACTCCAAAATAAAAGAAGTCACTGAATTGTTCACCTTAAAATGGTTGATTTTGTTATATGGATCTTACCTCAATGTTATTTTGATATGCATTTCATAACATATATATTTCTTATTTTTACATAAGGAACTTAACATATATGATATATATTTACATGTATATATATAAATTTCCAGGATTGATTAAAGGCAGGCATCCATCAATGGAAATCAGAAAAATTTCCACAAGATGTTGAGTGATAATAACACCAAGGTAGAATAATTTACCTAGCTAAACTTTGAGTCAAGAATATGAGCAAAAGAAAAATATTTTCTGGGCTTAGGACCTGAATAGACATTTTTCCAAAGAATACATACAGATAGCCAACAGATATATTAAAAGATTTCAACATCCCTAATCATCAGGGAAATGCAAATCAAAACCACAGTGAAAGAAATATTACCTTACACCTGTTAGGATGGTTAAAATAAAAAAAGAGAAGAAATAACAAGTGTTGGCGAGGCTGTGGAGAAAAAGGAACCCTTATGCACTGTTGGTGGGAATGTAAGTTGGTGCAGCCACTGTGGAAAACAGTATGGAGGTTCCTCAAAGAATTAAAAATAGAAATATCATATGATATAATTCCACTAGTGGGTATTTACCCAAAGAAAACAAAAACACTAATTTGAAAAGATATGTGCACCACTATGATTATTGCAGCATTATTTACAATAGCCGAGATATGGAAGCAATTTAAGTGTCCATCAATAGACCATAAAGATGTGATGTATATATGGGCAGTAGAATATTCCACAGTCATAGATAGGGGATGAGATCATGCCATTTGAGGCAACATGGGTGGAACTACAAGGTATAATGTTAAGTGAAAAAAGTCCTATAGAGAGAGACAAATACCATTATTTTGTTCATATGTGGAATATAAACAAACAAAAAGTAGAAGCAGACATATAAATGCGGAGAACTAATGGTTGCCAGGAGGAGAAGGATGGGAAGTTGGAAAAAGTAGGTGGAGAGAGTGGGGACAGAGAGATACAGGCTTCCAGTTATGGAATGAGTAAGTCATGGGAACAAAAGGAACAACATAAATAGTCAGGGACATTGTAGTAGTGATGTCTGGGGGCCAATAGTAGCTACACTTGTGGGGAACATAGCATAACATGAGCTTGTCGAATCACTGTGCTGTATCCCTGAAACTAATGTAGTGTTGTGTGTCAACTATACTAAATTTCTTACAAATAATAAAGAAAAGAGAATGTACATTTTTTAAAAAAGACATTTTCTTAAGGATATAATTCAGAAAGAAGTAAAGTTCTAGAAGGCAGAACTGAGATAAAAGAAATTTGCAAATGTGGATAAATATACACAATTATGACATCATAATTTGGGAGATAAAATATGGTAGGATCATCAGAGCATTTAAACTGCTTCAGAAATTTTTCCTCCATCATATTCCTTTCTTTAGCCATGGGAATTCTCCAGTATCTGAGCCATCTTTGGCTTCATCTTTCAAATATTTTAACATGTAGCCTCCCTCTTTCTCCTTTTTTCTCCTCTCTCCTTTCAGTGCTGTAGACTGACAATTTATAGATTCAGGACTCTTATTCATGTTTTCAACAAATATTCATTGAATGCTTGCTATAAGCCAGAGCTGTTTCAGGCAGTGAAGATACAAAACATCTTGCTGTCTAGACACACGTATGAATAAGTATATGGAAGACAGCACCAGAGATGCTCTGATGGAAATAATCAGATCAAGGAAAGGAATGACTGATTCTGAAACTTGAGGAGACTGAAAAAACTTCATAGAAAGAGTATTTCCGGGATGCCTGAGTGGCTCAGTAGTTGAACATCTGCCTTCAGCTCAGGTCATGATCCCAGGGTCCTAGGATGGAGCCTGCTTCTCTCTCGGCCTAGGTCTCTGCCTCCTCTGTGTCTCTCATGAATAAACAAATAAAATCTTTAAAAAAAGAAAAAGTATTTCCAAGCCAGCAGGGAAAATCAAGGACATGTTTGGTAGAAGTATGCATGTGTGTGAAGGGAGGATTGATGTGAATCATATGACATGTTGGTCAAATAAGTTTCACATGGCCTTAGCATGAAAAAGGAAGAGTTGAGTCCATAGCAAAAGATAAGACTGGGGAGAAAGGCAGGTTTCAGCCCATGAAGCCCTTGTCTACCACCCTAAGAAGTTTAGGCCTTCCTGCATGGACAGCAGGAAATCATTGAAGGGCTTTTTAAGCTGAGAAGTTATATAGTTAGTGCCTTTAAGATCTATCATGAGCCATTGGTGTGGAAGGTAGACCATAAGATTTCCTTTTTTTTCTTCTTTTTTTTTTTTTTTAAGACAGGATTTCCATTTGAATACTAAGATATATAGCCAATCTGTAGAGCAATGCAAGAAAATATCTGAAAATTTAAGGGTAAGTTCAGAAAATATGACCACCTAACACAAAAACCAGAGAATTAATGAAGTGCTGATCATGTTAACCAACCTCAAAATAATCTAATCATAAATATGCATCAGCCAGATACGCTTGGTAGAGGTCTAACATAAAGCTCTCAAGGAGACTAGACAGGCCCTCAACTACCTGAGATATTAGCAGGCTACTGAGGAGGGTCCAGTATGTCCAGAGTTGCAAAGAGCATTCATCATCGGTCAGTAACTCACCCCCTTCATTTCATCTCTGTGCTTAGCCTTTGCTTCACTCTTCAGAGCATATACCAGGACGGAGTGCTCTGAGCAAACGGCAGGTACCAAATTATTCTGCCAGCTATTATTCCCAGTATAAATAACATTTTTCAAGTTTATTAGTCTCTTTTTTGGTTTGAATGAATCAACCCCCCAGAATTTAATCAATTTCAAACAAACCAGTAATATTTATTTTTCTGAGCCTAACAAAACTGAGAACTCTGAATTTACCCAAGATAATCCTCACCTGCCAGAAAGTTTCTCCTTGGCAATATCTCTATTGTGATAATAGATATGATTATCTAAATGTCCTAAAAAATACCCATCCTCCTCTTAGCTCCTCCACCCTATATCCAGCTATGCGGCATGAAGTTGTAAATCTCTGAATTTTGTTCCTGGAGTACATTCCTCAAGTTTTGATTCGTTGAACAGCTAGTTGCCTTTTACTCCATGAACCAATGGTAACATTTTATAACTCACTGGGAGAATTTTACAGATACATATTTTGGATTTATGGGTTTTGGATCTGAAGGCTTTAAAATAAATAGAACCAGCTTCATCCCAATAACTTCTGTTCATTGGCAATGGTCTGGAATTCTGTACATTAGCATTCCACAGATTTTAATAAAATGTTTATGAAGCAGTTTTAAAATTTCCATGGATTTGTACTTTCAAAAATATCAATGCTGGTTTTTTAAAGATTTTATTTATTTATTTGAGAGAGAGGGAGAGTGCAAGTGGGGGGAAGGACAGAGGGAAAGAATCTCAACCTGAGAGTGGAGCCCCCACACTGGCAGGGCTCCATCCCAGAAACCCAAGATCATGACTGGAACTGAAATCAAGAGTCAGTCCCTCAACCACCTAAGCCACCCAGGCACCCCTAATGCTTACTTTTAAATATCCTTAGGTTTATCATAACAAAAAAACAGATTTTAAAAATAATTGGAGCCATTTCATTTTTTCATTTATTCACGAGAGACACAGAGAGAGAGAGAGGGAGAAGGAGGGGTAGAGACACAGGCAGAAGGCAGGCCCCATGCAAAGAGCCCGACATGGGACTCGATCCCAAGACTCTAGGCAGGCACCAAATCGCTGAGCCACCCAGAGATCCCCAATTGGAAGCATTTCAAACACCATCAATCAACCTCCCAAAAAGAAGTTGTAACCTTTGTGTATAATTACATTTTTGTTACTAAATTTATGTTTCTTCTTAGTTACATTATAAAATATATATGGTACTAATTAATAATCAGCTTCAGACTGTCCTAAATCTTGTCACTTTTTAAAGTTGTTAATGAGCATGATATTCTGTAAAAACCAATGCTTAAATAATTATTGTACTGGTAAGTCATCCTGAAATAATCACTAACTTGCTATGTCTTTTTCTTTTTTTCTTATTTCACAGCTATAGTATTAATTAGCAAATACCAGCTGTGTCATTGATCGGAACTTCAACTGTCCTCTAATTCTTTCTCCAATCCACATACCATTCTCAACACTCACTGCCTTACCACCATGTCCCTTTGTTCCATTCTGTTACATCCATCCTCACATTTCCAAACTGGATCAACTACTGCTGATTTTAGAACTGGCGGCATATTGTGATGGTAAGAATAAAAATTTGCTCTGGGATATCTGAACTTGTGGGTTAGGTAGAAGCCAAAGGATATTTTTCCTCCCCAACCACATTTTATAATCCCGGTGATTTCTCACTCATCCAACATACCTTGACTCGCCCATGGGACAGGGCTTGATCAAAAAGAACCAGATGATAGTATAATGGTGTGCAGTTCCATTCAGCTGCAGGTGTTTATTGAGCCCTACCCTCTGTACAGCTTGTCCCAGCATTATGGGCAATGAGATGCTGGGTTCTTTTTTTAAGATCAAACATAAGAGTCACCGCCTCCCCTGGCCCAACTCAACCCATTTTTTTTTTTTTTTTGGTTAAAACCAATAAGAGTTTTAGGAGAGTCTCCAGCTGGGAAGGAATTGCTGTGCAAGTAACACCTGCCTTTGCAACAACATGAATGAATCTGGAGGACATTATGCTAAGTGAAATTAGCCAAAGACAAATGCTATATGATTTCACTTAACCATGGAATCTTAAAAAAAAATAAAAGGTTGAACTCATAGAACAGTGGAAGAGTAGGAGATGCTGGTGAAAGGTACGGTCATTCAATTAGAAGATGAATAAGGTCTGGGGATTTAATGTACAGCATGGTGATTAGTTAATAATACTGTATTGTGTACTTGAACTTTGCTAAGAGAGTAGACCTTAAACATTATCACAGAAAAAAGTAGCTTTATATAGATTGATAGATATGTTAACCTAATTGTAGTAATCATTTCACAAAGTATATGTATGTCATATACATTATATTGTACACTACACATATGTACAATTTGTCAATTATGCCTAAATAAAGCTGAAAAAATCAGTGATGCAGACTCTTTTGGTTGGGGTGAGATTTTCATAGATCCACAGAGTTAGAGATGGCATAAATATTAACATGGGTATCATCCTCCTAGAGTTTACAAAATATGGTTTTTTTCCCTCCATTTGAGAGGTTTGCAGAAGTTAATGACTCTGGTTGCTCAGTTGATAGGCTGAATAATGGTGCCCTAAAAATAACCACATCCTAGTCCCTGGCACCTGTGAATATTATCTTACATGGTAAAAGGGACTTTATAGATGTGTTTAAGGTAAAGATCTTGAGATGGAGAGATGATCCTGGATTATCTGGTTGGGAATCACCAGGGTCCTTATAAGAGAGAGCAGTAGAAAATTCCATGAAGGAAGGAAAAGATTGGAGTGTGGGGAAGAAATGGTTATGAGCCAAGGAATGTAGGAGCTTCTAGAACCTGGAAGAGGCAAGGAACGGAGACCCTGGAGGGTCCAGAAGGGCACCTTCACTGTAGCTCTGTAAGGCTCATTTTGGGCTTTTAAGCTCCAGAACTGTGAGAGAATAAATGTGTGTTTTAAAACACTAAATTTGTGGGAGTGTGTCCTAGTAGCAACAAGATTACTAGTGAAACCAAGAAATGCTTGTGTTTCCAGTGCCAGGGGATGCTTGTTAACCAACTTATAGTGCTGGTGATGTTCATGTCTTGCTGAAACTTTTCAAAATCCCACATCACCAGGTAGGCGTTCTATAAAGTCCAACTCTTTTCCAAAGAGGAAGCAAGAAGCCTTTGTAAATTTTATGGTTTAGAAATTTTCTTCCCAAATTATAGCTGTGAAGGAAATTTCTACTTTTTTCAGTTGTCCACATAAGCAATCTCTTGGGGCTTGGACAAGTTTTTAATTACTCCTTGAGTAATTAGCATTCTTCCATTAAGGATGACTAGAATTTCATAAAAACTATCTTTTTTGTAAAAAGTTCTCAAATGGGATGGATTCAATAGATCTTAAAATTGTCCTGCTACTCTAAAATCTTCTTTCCAACAGGGATTGTCTGTTTTACAGTTTCAATGAAAGGTTAAACACCAAATTATAGTCCATATCATAGTTTCTAACTAATGGTCCCATTTTTGCCTTCAATAAATCCTAATGTGATAATAATAGATTTGCCTTTTGCCAAAAATCCCTTCAGCCATTTTGCAATTTATATGGCAGAGACTAAAAGAAAATTGAATTTACTTTTAGCAAGAAAGATTGTAAAGCTAATTTCTCTAATGCTCTATGATTCACATCAGCCAAACTTAAAAGATTATACATATTCAAATTTCAGAATTCTAGTGATGACTTAGGTTTCCTGAAAGAGTTTCAGAAAGAGAAAAAAAGAACACTTTATCCTATTTCAGGGCAGACAAGTGGTATTACAGTTCAAAGGTGATTTTTTTTTTTACAAGACTTCATCCATGGGCATTATTTTGGATAAATCTAGGAATTTGTGTCAGGAGCCAGAGAAATCATGTAAGAAAGAGAAATAGGACTGAGAATGTTTGGGCTGAGAATAGGACAGTTCCCAGTGTGTCTGGCCTAACTGTGAGCCAGAACGTTGGCTTTTAGAGGTGGCTGGGACCAAGAATATTTCAAATGTAAACTCCAAGAATAGAAAGTAAAGAAAGAGAACCTCAGACTCACCCTCTTGTGTTTACCACCAGAATCAGGTCCTAGAGTGCTTGACGCACAGCAGACACTCAATAGTGTTTGTGGAATCCATGCATGAGTGCCTGAATGAATAAATATAAAATCAGTTGCGTCCCTGAATATTTTTATAGTAGCTAATGACAAGTCTAAATGGCACCAAGCTTATTTACACCTACTGGAATCACCATCACTCTCAACAAATATTTGTGATGGCAGGGTGTATAATATATCTTATCAAGTCAAGCATACTTTCATTATCAGAATATTTTCCTCTGAAAGCAATACCTTCTCCAACTGAGCATATAACAGTTTATTGTTCTTAAGTAATGAAGAATCCTATTATGGTTTGATATATTTCATAACAACTAGTTGTTTTTGAAGCTGCATTGCAGACTCAGTGGTCTAAGGAAAGAGAGAGCAGGACACTTGGATCTAGCAGTTTTTACCCCTGAAATAGAGACATGTCACCAGGATGAGGATGTAGTCATCTCCAACCAATATATGCCATGTAATGTTCTTCATCATAAGTGAACTGAGGTGTTTTTTTGTTTTTGTTTTTGTTTTAAAGATTATTTATTCATGAGAGAGAGAGAGAGAGAGGCAGAGACACAGGCAGAGGGAGAAGCAGGCTCCATGCAGGGAGCCTGAAGTGGGACTCGATTCCGGGTCTCCAGGTTCAGGCCCTGGGCTGAAGGTGGTGCTAAACCGCTGAGCCCCCAGGCTGCCTTGAACTGAGGTTTTTGATTAGCATTTGATACAGATGAATATGGTAAATACATCACTTCCTCCTAAATCATAAGTATCAATTTTTTCACAAAAGTCTGAATCTATTGAAAAGAAGAGAATGCTATTTCAAGCAGTGCCACCAGCCTAATTTCACAGATGTAACACATGTGTACTGGGATTTGGGGACAGTAATAAGGCAGAGGAAGTGTGTGGCACATGCATCTGTTCTGTCATCCCTCAAACAAACGGAGCAGCAAAGTTGAGCCCCTACAGGAAAGAATCTAAGCCAAAGGGAGACAGTAAAGCAAGATATACAATCTCCCAGTCACAGCTGGAGGGACAGTCCTTGCATGAACGGAGGGTGAAAATCTCAGGCAAGGTAATATTTCAGGTTGCCGGGTGAAGCCAGATGAAAAAGAAGGGAGCCTGACTGGTCAGGTGCTTCTGGCATAAGCATGGGTAGGGTGCCTATGTGGAGTTTAAGAACGAGGCAAGGAAATTGGTTAGGAACAAATATCAGGACAGGCATTTTAGGTTTGGAAGTGGCAAGCTGATCTATAGGAAGACATAGTCAAAGTTGATCTTAGTAGCATTAAGAATATTCACAGTCATTTGACACCAAAAGCAAAGGCAACCAAAACAAAAACAAGTGGGTCTACGTCAAACTAAAAAGCACTAAAAGCACAGCGAAGGAAACCATCAACAAAATGAAAAAGCAGCCTATCTAATGGGAGAAAATATCTTTAAATCATATATCTGATGAAGGGTTAATATCCAAAATATATAAAGAACTCATACAACTCAAATAAAAAAAAAAATCAGGGATGCATCTGTCTTCGGCTCAGGGCATGATCCAGGTCTGGGGATGGAGTCCTGCATCAGGACTCCCTGCTAGGAGCCTGCTTCTCCCTCTGCCTACATCTCTGCCTCTCCCTCTCTCTGTGTCTCTCATGAATAAATAAATAATAAAAAAAGAAAAATAATAAAATCTGATTAAAATCGGCAGAAAATGTGAGTAGAAATTTTTGCAAAAAAGACATACAAATGGACAACGGGCATGTGAAAAGGTGTTCAACATCACTAGTCATCAGGAAAATGCTAATCAAAACAGCAATTAAAGAGGACCTCACACCTATTAAGATAGCTATAACCAAAAAGAAGAAATAAGTGTGTTGGTGAGGATGTAGAGAGAAGGGAATGTTGTGCACTGTTGCTGGGAATATAAATTGGTTTAGCACTACAGAAAGCAGTATGAAAGTGCCACAAAAAATTACAAATGGAAATATCATGTGATCCAGCAATTCCACTTCTCAGTATCTGTCTGAAGAAAACAAAAACATTAATTCAAAAAGATATATGCACCCCTATGTTTACTGCAGGATTTTTCACAATAGTCAAGATATGGAAGCAGCCTAAGTGTCTATGGATGGATGAATCACACACCATCAACCATCAACCACAAGCCCTTGCCCAGACACATAGAATGCCTTACCTTGTGGGATCTTAGAGTCAGAAACAAAGTCTAACATTTGGAGCAGAGTGAGGCCTCTTATGATGAACTATAAAAGAAAAAAACTGAATTTAAAGTAAACCTGTCAGGGCACCTGGGTGGCTCAGTGTTAAGCATCTCCCTTCAGCTCAGGAGATGATCCTGGGGTCCTGGGATCTCAAGGGGAGCCTGCTTCTCTCCCTCTGCCTATGTCTCCATCTCTCATGAATGGATAGATACAATCAAAAAAAAAAAAAAAAAAAAAAGTAAACCTGCCAAAGAGAATGGTAGAGTTGTTAAATAATCCTCAACTTTCAAGCCAGTTGTCTAACATGCACCTCTAGAATAAAGAGGTACTTCTTTAGAGAGAATGCATGAATTGACCTGCGAACACAACAGGCTATTTTATATACAGTGGTAAGTCTCCTTTTCAACATCTGCTGTTTCATGAAAGTGATAAACACCGGAATGATTATTTAAAAGAAAAAGAAAAAAAAGATCTTCCTCTGAGGATACAGCCCCTTAGGAAGGCAGTCTTTCCACCAGCAGAATGGTGATTTTGAGCTGCAGGGAGAACCTAGCTTTAAATGTATCTTCCTTGCTGCTTCACAGCACCTCAAATTCCCATCAGCTTGGGGGGCTCTACTTCCCTTAGGAGCAAGGCTTCAAGGTTTGACATAAGTCTCTCCAAGTTACACTTCTATATACGAGCTCTTTTATCCTTGGATGACTAGCAGAGTGTTCTAGTGGAGTAGGAAAAGGGACGATAGGAATGCTCAGTGCGGGTATCAGAGAACAGTCCTGATTGTAGCCGGAGCAGGAAAGTCAAATTGCTAACTGACCACTTTGTTTGGAGCAACCAGTGCCAGTCTTCTGTTCAAACAAGCCCACAGTGCCCCCTGCAGGGAGGAGAGCAGAGGTTTGGCTGGTTTTGTTTTTGGTTATTTCACCGTTAAGTTCTTTGTGGGTAGCTATGAAGATGAAAAATATGAAATGTCTCAATCTATCAGTTTAATGGGAGTTTAGCTCTTAAAGTTTGTGGGCAACAGAATCAGTACACCCAGGAATGACAACCTTCCCTTCAAAAGACAAACAGAAGTCTTTTAAAGTTTAATCTTGGAGAAACATATGACCCCTTTCCCTTCACTTTAATAGACATATCTCGCCATCTTTATGACTTTTATGATTTTTAATCCTGTGTATGCTTAGTTTTAAATTATTGTAATTATATGTATACGAAACTTAATTTTTATCAATCTACTTTATAATGCTTCAATGGCCACATGAGTCTATTAAGTTGCTGGATAATAATTTACTTAATCATATTCATAGTTTTGTACCTTGACCCTTTGGCCAGTGTGTAATCTAAATGATGCGTACAAATGACTTTTTTCCCTTGAATTACTTCTTTAGGATAACAGGCATAGTGACAGATGTGGCAGATGTGTAGACTCTAGAGGAAGAAAGATTTTAATTTGGAGCCAGACTTTTTCACTTTTAGGCAGCGTGCTTGTGGGAATATTAATAATCCTCTCTGAATCTCAGATGTGTCTCCTTTATAATGGGGCTGGTAAGACTTCAATGACAAAACACAAATACTACATCTACTATGTGGTGGCAGTGTGATAATAGCATAATGAAAGGCCGCTACTGTGTTGCAACAAAAGTTGTTAACTTTAAAAATGATTAAGTAGGATACCTTTCCTGATCCTCCACTTCCAAAACCCTGTCCAGTAACACAGTAAACACAGTGCCTATCCAGCTGTCCCCATTTCTTTTTCTCTTAAAGAGGGTGCTGGAATAGAAGTCAAGGTATCTAGCACAGTTAAGAACAGGAAAGAAGAGGAAGAGTTCAGTGTAAGAAGAAACATTGATTTGGGAGAGACCCTGGAGCATACAGAGAACTCGGAGAGTGGAGGAAGGGACATTTAAAAGGTGTTGGCCTACATTATGAATCATATCCCTCTAATGCTCTTCAGTGAGTCACAATAAAGAAAGTAAACACTTTGTAAAACTTGTGGCTGCTGAATTCTGCCACTGGAATGTGACTTTGCGAATAAGCAATGTGGATCCCTAGATGAATAAGAATTGAGCCATTGTCACCATCTTTATTATTATTATCACATATTTATTCATAGACTTGAGATTGAGGGGTGAAATCATTTTCATGACTAATAGCATTTCTCTATTTAGAAAGAATATTCTGGTTTATACCGATCTGACTCCCTTTAGAAAGGGAGTACCCTGGTCGTCTGATGCGCCAGGGGCTCCAGCTTGTTGAGGTACACCAGTCATCAAGTATCCTCTCCCCAGAAACCTGAGTATGTCTGGGCTTGCTGGTGATGGGACTCACTTAATCTTTGGGGGAAAGGGATGCTTCTGTAGTATGCTGATGTTTTCATGAGAAGCAAAGGCAAGGCAAGGACTTGACAGCTGTTCTCTCCCCAAGCCGCTTTCTCTGGCCCCTCTGGCAGGTATATCATCGTGTAGAGGGGCCATCGTTAATGTTTATTGTCTCAGCAGCTCCACAGTAAGTGTATACAACTACATCACAAATCACAAAATGTCTAATCTAGATTTACCACACTGATGAAAACAGCAGTTTCAGCCTTGAAGGGATCCAGTTCTTAAAGGCACCTCAAGGACTTCAGTTTTCAGGGTTCAAACAAGACGTCTGTTATCTTCTTGACCTGAATCCCTAGTGAAAAGCTAAAGATGAACAATATCTGTATTAGCTCAAAGTTACAATTAAATGGAAAGCAAAATTTAGAACAATAGCAAAACCATGGATGTAGACCAGTTCACAAGAGTTATAAAACATTAGCAGCTCTGTAAATAAATAATGCTCCTGGCCAGAGTAAATAATTAGGAAGTATCTATCTTTGCATTATAAATAGCAGTAGAAATGAGAACATTCACTTATAAAAGGAATAGTCACTCCAGTACCTCAGTCTAATTAAAGACTAAAAAAATATAAGACATCTAGAAAAAAGAAATGTTTAGGTCACCACCAATCTATACTGATAAAAATCTTGGAGTAAGACTAAGACTATACCTGCTGCCCATAGTAATAATTTGCAACACTGGGATCCCTGGGTGGCGCAGCGGTTTGGCGCCTGCCTTTGGCCCAGGGCACGATCTTGGAGACCCGGGATCGAATCCCACGTCAGGCTCCCGGTGCATGGAGCCTGCTTCTCCCTCTGCCTGTGTCTCTGCCTCTCTCTCTCTCTCTCTGTGACTATCATAAAGAAATAAAAATTAAAAAAATAATAATAATAATTTGCAACACTACCACTAGAATTGAGGCAATGTGCTGATAAGTTTTGTGTGACATTGGAATCCCTTTAGTAAAATATGATAGATGTTCCTGGAAATGTGAAATGTCAAAGATGTCCTTGAGTGAGGAGCTTTCAAAAAAAGAAATTATTTGATATATTTAAGCCATTTTAAAGGGAAGCTTGAAGTTCTATTGAATAGATTAAATTTAGTAGAAAGTTCTAATTCAGAAGCATCAGATGAAAAGGAGTTTGGAATTCTTGAGATGGGGGGCAATGGCTAGGATAGTGAAGCCTGAAGCATGGTAACTCTGTCACCCTTACACACACACACACATGCATACACAAGCATACACACACAGACCACATAATAAAAACATATATATCAATTTAAAAATATGTCATAATAGCCAACAATGGAAAAAAAGAGATGCCTTAGTACCTGGGAGGGCCATTGGATGGGCAGAATTTGGAAAGGCTGGGATGAGTGGCTGGCTTCAGCAAGCTTGTCTGCAAGTGAAGCTTGGATCTTTTTAGTACAGGGGTGAGATTAGCAACCCCCCCCCCCCGCCCCTCCATGCAATCACCACCAGCAGCAACCCTCTGCTTCTTCTGCTCCTACCAGCCTCCAGATTCACTCCTCTTCCTGCCAAATGCCAAGACTCTCTTTATGAGCAGGAAGGGAAGGGGGAAGGAGGGGCAGGTAACGGGAACTGACCTTGCTTTATCATCTTGAAAGAGGGCCACTAATGGGGCAACTGGCTGGCTCAGCTAGTAAGGCATGTGACTCTTAATCTCAGGATTGTGAGTTTCAGCCCCATGTTGAGGGTACATTTACTTTAAAAAAGAAGGAGGGCTGCTAAATAAGCCTCTAGAATTGTTTTGTTTTGTTTAAATGCTGGCACTCTAACAGGATATCAGGCATGACTCCTCATACTGGCACATAAAAAGAGAATAGGGTACATAACTACACCTCTAGCATAATGTATCAGCCTTTTAAGAAATTAAGTCATATAAATACCTCAAGAAATTGTTTTTTATTTTATTTTTTTTAAGAAAATTTTTGTTGTTTTATTATATCATGAGCCATTGAAACATCAGAACAAATCAATATCTGGGCGGTGAGGCAGCTGCTTTCTCCTTTACTTCTTTGGATTACTAGAGCAACTTGTCAGTAGATTAAAAAAAAAAAAAAAGACAACCTTTTGCATTACTTAAGTCTTTCCAAGGCATGCGCTGGTACCACACAAACTTCTCCTGTCAGATGCAACTATTCTAGCATCCAAACATCATGCACAATACCTCGGTAGTAGCAGCGCACTGCGCCCGCTCCCACCGCGGCCCTGCTCATTTGTGTATGATATTTGGAGCATCTGGAGGAGTGTGAATAGTTATCAGGAAGAGGAAGGAGGAGGAAACAGCATGAGTGCCTGGCTGGGAAGAGGTCAGCCGAAGTTGTGCAGGGCAAGCCTGAACATGTCATTGGTGCAAACCCAAGCATCACTGATGTTCTTTAGTAGGAACATCTGGTGGAACCCCATGATGGGGTCTTCATCAGCCTTGAGGGGCCCACTACCATGCTGATGATGCAGCTATCTGGCGTGGGCTGATGGTCCTGTGCCGTGATGCTGTGCTGGATTTTCTGGAACGGAAGGCTAGACAACTTCTGCACAATGGCAGCTTTCCCCTGGAACTGCTGTCCTTCCCACGTAAGGCATGATGCATCAATATAAATTGCGCCTAGTTGGGTTCTGTCGTTATCAAATAACTGGTAGTATTGCTGAATGAAGCTGGATGCAATCTGCTCCCAAATTGGCTTGTCTCCCTTTCTGGAGCGTCACCCGGCCTTGTTGAGACCCGACGGGCTGGCACGATGGCGGCAGCGGCGGCGGCGGCCGCAACTCAGCGCTGTTTTTTATTTCATACAAACACCCCTTCTTCTTCTTTATGGCTATACCATAGACTTCCAGAGTAATTTATTCTCTAGACCCCTCTTAGTGTATAGGGACCTGAGAACACATTGATTATAAAGAAACATTAATTGAAACGCATTTCCTGTGATCAGGAGTATTTCTCTGTTACTAAAGACTATGTACTCAAATCCCACAAAATGAAAATTTTAAACAGAATCCTTCTTTTCACCGTCTTAGGCTTAGATCCTGCTTAAGGCAAAGACAAACACTTGGTACAACAGACACTGCGCCTCTATGCACGTTAGCTAAACACGCTGCAAACATTCTGCTTCACCACCCTGACCTGACTGGCCTCTCCATTTCTTTTGTGTTCTGGGAGCACAGAACTTTTGGCAGACTTTTGGATCACAGTGGCCCAGGTATTAGAAAGGGATACCCACTAATGATAGTTCTTAATCTGCAAAAAAGAAAACAAAACAAAAGAAAAACATCATGCTGAGTATTAAAATGCAAGTTTCACAGTGGCTTGAAATCCTGTCAAGGAAATAGTCAAGGGAGCAGAGAAATTGGTGGGCGATTGGGATAGGTGGGAAATGCTTTGACACGAAGAAAAACACCATTATCATCAGGACTTGCTGACATTTGACAAACACTGGGATTGGGGGGGCGGAGTGGAGAGAAACTCTTGTCTGAGGCACGTCCTGACTTGAAGGGATCTGAAGAGAACAGATGCTGGAGATAGGTCTCCATGGGAATTCTGCTAAAAAGCAGTGGTTTTCAAAATGTGGTCCTGGACCAGCAGCATCAATATCATTTAGAACTTTTTAAAAACATTAACTCTTGGGCTTTGCCTTTACCTACCAAATTAGCTAGGTGATTCTAATGTAACTACTGAGTTACATTTCATCTGGGCTTTCATTTTCATGCTGCATCCCAGGCTATGTGCGTGTGTCCACATTTAAAATTTTGGATTAGAATAGAAACCTTTACATTTTTGCTTGTTTTAAGCCAGGGTGTTAGTGGAGGAATAACAAACACACAGCGCACTCACTGAGTTATAAGAAGTCATCTAAAATGATAGAAAAAGGCTGATAGGGAAACAGGCAAATATCTTTTATATATATATAAATATATATACACATAAAAGTATCTTATATTTTATATTTATTATATATAATATATATTAATATATATTTTATATATTTTTATATTGTATATATATATATATTCTTTTCCTTGACAGTCAAGTGTGGGTCGCTTGAAATTCTCTTGATTTAAAAATCATATTTGTTTTCATTTGGAAGGAACCTTAGGAACATCTGTTACCACCTTCTTGTTTTACAGATGAGGAAGCTGATGGGGTAAGTATATATTGACATGCCCAGGTTACTCAGAAATTCACCATCCTGGTTCTAAGGTAGAGGGATTATAGGTAAAAGTTTTAAGTTCAGTAGATAGTCCTGATTTGGAGGGAAAATAAAATGTTGACCCACATTTTATAAAATTAAATGGGTCATTTAACTGTCTTCCACATCTCCTGGCTGCTGTCAGAGGCTAGTGGCTAAGTCTCAGATCATGAGAGGAACACATGCTCTTTCTCAAGAGGCCAAGGCTTAGCAGAGCAGACCAGGGCCCCAGCTGCAAGGCTGCCTTTGTCAAGGGAATGAAAGAGTCTTTCACTCCCTGCTTCTTCCTGCCCCCATGCCCAGCATAGCACCAGCAGCAGCCACACCTTCCTTCTGGGAATGCATTCTTCAATTCTGGAAGGAAATCATAAGTGACTTGCCTAGGAAGGATTGCTCGTGAGTAGGTAAAGGAATAAACTTTACTGTGATTATGGATCACTATTATTTTACTTATGCACAGTATCCTACCTTTCAGAAGGCACTTAAAGGAGCACTTTGTATTTTAAGGTCTGTCCCATCCTCTCCCTGGCCTCAACATCCTCAGAAGGCAGAGGGATGGAGAGTCAAACCTGGGTCCGTGTCTCAATGCTTCCTGAAGTGCTGGGCTCCGTGGATATTTGGTGAATTACTGAGTGAATGTGCGAGAGGGATGAGGGAAACAGGTAATGGAAATCAGAGGGAAATTTTCCTGTTTGCCAGATGAGAGTTGAATACTTTGATTTTTCCTTTACATTTAGGAGTAATGAGAGTTAAGACACAAAGTCATGTTCGAATCACCCTGAAGTCAAGCATGGCAACCCAGATCCTTATATATTTTTGGTCTGGGCAAAGATTATTTTCAAAGAGGATAATGCCTGGGTTGGGAAACATTCCAAATCAGAGTCCAGGCAGCCTTCATAACTGGGATAAGTTATGGTTCCAAATGAAAATGAAAACCCAAATTAACAACAACAACAAAAAGCAGTGGTGAAATCACACCAAGATTTGGAGACAAAATGTTATATGTCATATAACTAAGGTGTCTGCTAATACTATGACACCAATTATCTTGAAGAGTATAAAACTATGTCTCTCCTTTGCAATACTAATAATTCTATATTTTTCCTACTGTAGCTTCTGCAATGGCTTTTAAGTGACTAAGTGAGTTAATATGGTTTATTCGTTCTGTCTGGGCCTCTTGCTATATAAAATCTTAATAAACAGTGATGTGGACAAGATGTCAACACTTGGGAGAAAAAGATATGGAACAATGACCTTAGAAGCAAATCAATAGCTGATTTAATTTAAAGAAACATGGAAGTATGTGAAGGAAAAAAACCCCTGCAATTTGTTTTTTAATACATTATTTTTATGCTCAAGAAACTTATGGTTTGATACATTAGGCTTTTAAATTTTCACTTTAGTAAAAATTGATTGGAAAATATAAAACAAACATCTAAATATGCAGATAGCTTGACTTCTCTAAATACTGCATTTGACACATAATGAACTGATTAAGTTGACAAGATGTTTTAGATTCTGACACTTAAGCTTGCAACTCTAGCAGGAAAGACATAAAATGACTTATTAGAAATAACTTCCTATTGTCAAATTTTTTAAAGTAAGGAGGAATAAAAATATCTTGGCTGCAAATTTGGAAATTTGGGGAAGTAATAGTCCATTTCAATGATTGATAAGCATGCTCTAAATGCTGAAATTCTATTTTATTTTTGATGGCCCTTCTTCCTCAAAAATTTTCCAGATTGGTTTTTGTTTATTTGGAAGCTCATGTAAGCCCAGTGAGGGGAGAGGATATGCCCGTTTATTCCTGTATCTCAGCAGCTAAGGAAGACCTGACTCATGTGGGTAAAATGGAAAGGAGATAGGAAGCAACAAAAGAAACAGTATTTTTTGTTGACATGTTTAAAATACCTTAAACTGATAATTTCTTTGAAAGAAAAATAATGAGCTTTAGTATTTTGTTCCCATGATCATTTTAGCTTATGAATAGTAATATATATGTATTGAATCCTTTTCTTGTTGATAATATTTAGACTTCAGCCATGTTCCAGCAAGAATAGGGAATACACAAAGAAATTATGGACTGTAAATTTGTCGAGGCAAATGATTATTCACATTTATTCAGAGACTGTATTATGTTTTTAAAGCTTAATAAAAGTAATTTTAATATGTATCTATTGTTATGTTTGAACCAAAAATTCTTTAGGTTAAGGACTATATAATCACACTGGCGAGTGAGAAGATGTAACCAGGGAAGCTTGCTTCTCCTTTGCCTGTTTAACTAACAAGGCTGAGAAAATACTGACTTCTACCTCCCCGTTTGTTCTCAGATCCCCTGCTCTAAGAGGAGCTCCAATTACACTATTTTAAAATTGCAAAAAAAGTACGTGTAGGCTTTTAGCCTTTTATAACTAATATATTTTCAGAACTCAGCTGTGCTCAAAATTTCAGCTGGAAACTGAGTTGAGCATCATAAATAGGTACTCAGATATTTGTTTCTTTAAAATTGCTGAACCAGAATTCCTATCCAGGCAGGAAGATGGAATAGAGAGAGAAATGTAAGATTATCTTCAAAATAATGAGGAAGTACAGAAATTTAGAGAAAGGTGCCCAAGGCAAGGATGGTTATGGTGGTACTGGTGGTGCTGATGGTGGTGATAGTAGTGTGATAATCTTAGTGGAGAGAGAGGACAAGTTTCCACGGCAATTGCGGCATTTGGAATAGATCTAGAAAGCAAAGAATACAGAAAGCATAGTTTGTTCTCGAACAGCTGAAAGTGTAGTGTGGCTAGAGCACAGGAGGTGTAAAGAGAGGGAGGAAGAAGAAATGAAGTTGAGATGGGAAATCCGACCTGATTTTTATGGAGACTCTTAGATCATTTTTTAAAGATTTTACATTTGTTCTCCAGGCAGTATAGAATGATTCAAGGAATTTAAACAGGAGAATGAAGTGAACAGATTTTATTTTAGAAAACTGTGGTCACAGATGGAGTAAAGATTGAGTTAGAGAGACCAGAAAGAGAAACCTATGACAGAAATTAGGTAAGGGATGACAGTAGTTTGAACTAGAGTGGCAATAGTGGGATGTTTAAAGCATTTTGAAGGTGAAATTCATAGGATTTGGCTCTTGGTTCTGTGTAAAAAAGGAAAAGGAAATCAGAGGATGAGACTTTATCCCCAATATATTGGGCACCCTAAAATGAGGTGATGTAACTTTAGTCCACTCATTCATTCTACAAATACTTGTTGACCACCTATTCTTGCAGGCATTGTACTAGATTGTGGTGCTACAGAGATAAAAATATGTGGTTGTTATTCTAATGATACCAACAGTATATGAAATTAAATCATTCCAAATTACATCATTACAAAGTCAAAGGACTAAGGATAAAGTTGAAATAATAGTCTAACATACATAACCAATATCTTTAGTAGAAGCTTAATAGAGAAGGATACATATCCTTTGGCAGTTCTTAATAGAAGAAACACATAAAGAGATGCTTGGCCTTCCCAGTTACCAAAGAGATACATTAAACTAACAACAACAAAATATTTGGGGCAAGAGTCTGGTAGATTGATAAAAATGAAACAAAAACAAAAACTGACACCTGGCTGGCTCAGTGGTTGAGC